>NC_086332.1:12581305-13242805 GCF_032445375.1 Bacillus rossius redtenbacheri | reverse complement strand
CAGTGTGTGTACTTCGTATATTCCATAGATTCCAGGATACTCGATACTCAGTGCCGCCAACTTCCGAACAACGACGTGTCTACCTAGTTTTGTCTACCTAGTTTTGTCTACACTACTAGCAACGCAGTTTGAGGTTGGCACCGACCAGCTGGGAGAGGCTTGTTGCCGAATATTTCATACGGATTTCCAGAAGATTTTATAAAATACCGTTATTTTTTATGTTGTTCGTCATGTCTGTAAAAGTTTAAAAGTGGATTAAATGTATTTCTTTTTATTTTACCAGAAATCTGATTTTGACGAAAATGTATGCATTACCAAGTAAAGTAAACACTAACACTGTTTATTTTGCGACGTTTACATGAAATGATTTGGCTTAGTGTTACCTGTTACTTCAAACGAAAATCTGTCCAATAACCACCATTGTTATTTCAGCAGCAAGACGTTTTAAATATTTTATTGTTTATACACATGTAAAAAAATGGGTAGGTAACTATGTTCAAAACAAGTGAAGACAAGTTTGCCTAAAACATATTTATTCTTTTATACCTATAGCCTGGGTCTATAATATATATTTACACACACATATACTTATACTCACGTGAGTCCTTTCTTCTGGTTATACCTAGAATCTTATTCAATTACTAAAAACAGTATTAGGACATTAGAGACGGATTACGGGATAAAAATGTGTCATGTAGCGGCGATAAAATGTTTTGGAAAGGGAAGGAAGAAGGGTTTACCGCATGCAGTCACCAGCTTACAGCAACGCCCGTCACGTTTCCCTCTTTCAAAATCTGTGTTTGACCCCGCTTGAAATAAACCCGGGTCGTGTGCGGTCTGACGACCCAGCCACGGAATCCCCTGTGAGATTAACCTGTAGATCCTGTTGCTCCTGTTGACATAAATTTAAATCGTAGCAAGCGTATTCACTTGAAGCAACACGAATTGAGAGTGAACGTGTTTAAATGATTTGCAGTTTACTGAACGTTAAATGAAAAGTAATTAAAATAAATTTAACAAAAACAATTGCCAAATAATAAGAGTGTTGATTTCCTTTGCACCAAGTTACGCAATAGAATTAGTTAGTGCTTAGGCCCTAATCATTATTAACAATTTTTTCTGCACTATAGTTCTTGTCACTGTTTTTTTTTTAAACGCTGATAGCAATTTAGGTTCCCTGAGCAACTTAACTTTTCTAATGATTTTGATTCACTTTAACAACCACGCCTTCGTGTATAACCCTGAGGCAGTGGCGGATCCAAGGGGGGGGGGGACACAAGGGGCAAGTGCCCCCCCCCCCCCGAAAAATCCAGTTGTCTGCTACATTAATATTGCCGAAAAAATTATTGTTTCTGAAACCAATAAAATATTTTAATATAATGAATGAATTTCTTGTAGAATCATAAAATCTGGTGGTAGGATGTTATGTGTAGTGTGAGTAGATTAAATACAATTTTAGTAATTATAAGACTTTTTTTCTCTAGCTATTCTGAAATCCTAGAGTGCCCCCTCCGAGGTGAATCTCTGGATCCGCCACTGCCCTGAGAAAGAGGTCTTTAAAGGGTCGTCCGTGGCCACGTGGTTAACATTTTTCTCGGGTTATTCGTGTTTCCCTCAGTACGTTTTTCTTAAACGCTTTATTAATCTGAAAGCCTAATTTCTCCACACGTATGAGAACACGTAAATAAAATGTCACATCACCTACCCGAGTGCTTCAATACTCTTCCTGGTTCCATCCCAGCGAAAAAAGGTTCACCCCAGTGGAGTTATTGGTGTGTTTGTTTGATTGTTTACTTACATTGTTTCACGTATAATTTCATTAGAAACTGATGTATTCAACACGATGCATTGGAATTGGGGGAATAAATGAGTGATGGCCTATGGTAAGGGACAGTTCCAGCTTTTGCTTGGAGTGATTTCGGTAACCCATGAAAAAATCAAAAGTAGGAAACGAAAGCTGTATGTATTAGACTGAGACACATCGCACATTTATGCAACGATTAAAGCGTGGACTTCAGACACAGATACGATCCGTGCTGGAATCGAACCCGCGACCCTGGCCACGTGAGGGCGACGGCCATCGAGCGCCCTCTTCGCGAGAACGGATCCGCGGAGCATGATGGGAGCGACGAACGCGAAGCACCGAGTGTTTCTGCCGCGTGAAGGTGGGATTCATGTGCGGCGTCTGACGCAGAGCACTAGAGCTGTAGCAAACCGTATGTATTCGGTACTGAGTAACGAGTACCGAGTAACGAAACGTTACACACGAATGCATTTCGTTACTCGCATTTTTCGTATGTTTTACGCATGCGCGCGCTTATTCGATGAATTTAAAAACGTACGTTACAAAGAACGATGTTTGTTTATTAAGTAAAGTATAATTTGGAAATTCGTCGTCCAAATTTGTTTACTGTTTATTAAAGGTATTGTGTGTGTAGACAAAGTTTGACATTGGAACAGAAACAACGTAGGAAAGTATTTTTTACAAATTAGAAATATGTATGTTTTTGTTTTTTATTATCGCGTATTTTCACTTTTTTTGTTCTTACCTTAAAATAGATAATATAATAAAGCCGCTCTAATGATATTTAATTTTTTCTTGGTTAACAAAAACTGTTAATTATCAAATATTGTTAATTGTTTATATTCGATTTATTATTATTTACGCGACGTCATACTGTACTCGTACGCAATACGACTCGATTCGTTGCTCTAACATAACATAGCATGTTATGAGGTATCAGAAGTAACGAGTAACGTAACGATACGATAGTAGCGAGTACTAGTTGTTATAGTAACGAATACATACGGGTACGCTTATTTTTCGTTACTTTTAAACCTCTACAGAGCACTGCTGGATCGAACGACATGGAACTGATACCCGTGCACGCCGCTAGAGAGCAGTGCAGTCGCAGCAGGGCCGGAGGAAAGGCACTCTTCACCGTCTGTACTTGCAACTCTACGAGGGAATGGTTTCATCGTGTTCGGATATAATCGAAGTGCCTTGCCGCCTTGTCATCTTTTACCTGGAGTCGATTGATCAGATGTTTTAAACAACCTTCCATAGTCCTTATTTTGAAAACCATTTCCCCTCGCATAGTTGCAGTAGAACTTCTTTATCTTCAACTCCTTCTAACATTAAATAAAGCAACGAACCACGCTATCATCATTTCAGTACCAGGACCGGACGTACTGACGCTGTATAGGAACCGCCGTTGCTGCGTCAGACGCTGCATACGAATCGCGCCTTTAGCGACGCGACCAACGTTTGTCTGTCCCCCCTTCCCCCCCCCCCACTTCCTTTTTTTCCATTTTTTTCCACCCCTCATTCCGACATTCGCAAAAATTTTGCGAGCGAAAGTTCATTAATTTGTAGGCAGCACATCCAGCGCCCGGTGTTGGATTGTGGTTTCGGGGCTCGTACTGGGAGGGTTTCGCGCATTCTGCTAACACAACAATTCGGACATTTGCATTTTTATTAGCCAACAACGCATGGGAACGGTTTAGCGGAAGTGGGTGATTGGAAACGTTTTTATTTCTTCTTTTTCCTTTTGCCAATCTCATCCCGTCTTGTTTACGTCCTCCCCCCCCCCCCCCTTTTGTCGTTAAGCGGGAATGCAGCGATGGTTCGATTACGATCGCTACCCGGTCGTCCCGTTAATTAAGTGGGTGGGTGGAACTCGCCGGGAGAAATAACGAGTCCTTATTTTTTTTTTCGGTGACGGGGGCATGTTTGGTTTCGATTCGTGAAAGGAGCCGGGGTGTGTGTTGGAAGCTAAGCAGCACCGCCACGGGGCTTGCAGTCTCGCTGCAATTTAAATGGCGGGCGGTCCTTGTCGGAAGCATTCCAGCCAGGTATTTACGTTCGCTTCACAAATTAATTTTGCACACCCAAAAAAAGGGGGTGAAAGTTTTACATCGCATCGTTCTGCACAGGCTAAGGATCTGCAAACATAAATTTCATAGTTTTACGCTTAGTAAGTCTTCTTATTTTTAGGCCAGTATGCTAACTGAGTAACAACTTACAATCTATAGCCTACTACTAGGCCTATAGTGTACCATTATATTAATTCAATACAAACAAAAGTGACCTTGCATTTCTCTCGTGACTACTAAACTCATTTATAATTAATTTCTTACTACCTACTAAATACTTGCTGTGTACTTATTTATTCACTTTATAAAGATATTCCATTCCACTTACTATTTCACTCCTACTATCGCTCCAAAACTCACACTATCATTCGTATTTATTTTCACGACACTATTGTATATTTCGCTGCTACAATTATTACATAAAATATTATCCTTAGTTCATCCATTCAGGTGTGTGTCATCATTGGACCACTTCCATGACGTCATTTCCCCTACTTTATTTCCAGCCAATAAAAACCACGGTATCGTGTAGTGAACTAGACCCCATAGAGCAGCTAATGAGTTAGTTGGCCATTCTTAATAGTGCTGTGCGATTGTGCCCAACTTCTCTCAACAATTCCGTCCATGTCAACATTGTGTCGTTATAACGCTGAGATCTTATCGAAATGGTCACGATAATTAAAAGTGAGCACTAAATTTTTCATTATTTACAAGAAAAAAATATTATTTTAGTTAAGAAAAAAACCACCAACTCTGTTTACCATTTTGGTTGAGAATTATAACATCTTGAGCTTCGCAAAGCAATTAAAGTCGAAACAGGAACGAGCAGGATCAAGTATTCTAATTTCCCCGTGTGCTTGTCATTGTGTGGAAGAGTGTAGCAGTGTTCCAACCGTCGTTCCCTACCATGCCCTTCTCCCTTACCCCCCCTTCCTCTACCACCGCAACCTATTTACCACCATAATTAACGGCGCTCTCAATCTAAAGTAGTTCCGCCCGATTTAAACGTGCTGGCTGTTCGAAGCACCTAACTACCCACTTCTATTCTCTCCACGCTCTTCCTTGTTTTATACTCGCTTTCTCTCTCTCTTTCTCTCTCTCTCTCTCTCTCTCTCTCTCTCTCTCTCTCTCCCTCCCTCACTCCCTCATCGATTTCAGCCCTTCTTTTCCTTTGGTATCTAATAGCGAAAATGCCAACGACCCGAATTTTTCATCCAACTAAAAATTAGATGAAAACGGCCGAAAGAATTACGCAAAAAAAAAGTTATTCCATGTCGCCTAGATGGTTCCGGTGTTGCGGCGGTTTATTTTAATAAATCCTTTGTCTGCATTGCCTTTTTACCTTTCTCTTTACTGTGCGCTGTTTTTGTTGCGTAAGGCTTTTAAATAAAATTCCGTATAAGACTTGGTACAAAATATTTTTGTTAAGCGTTTATTTTATTTATGTTTATTTTTTCTTTGATTCCACACGGATTCGAACACCTATGGATATAAAACACGTCAATAATATCACACAGTATACATATATGTACACGCATGCATTAATTACTCTTTACATAGGTAAAAATTTAGTAAATATACTACCTACTTAAACTACAATATAAAATACAGTTATTAATATATATGTGTGTGCAGTGTGTACATAATAACGTCATGAGTTAAATCTTGGTCACGTTTATCCTAAAATAAATGTTAGTTCGTCATAAAATAGTTGTTATAATAACTGTGAAAGGAATTTGAAAATATATATATATATATTTCAACTAGAGTCTTATTTCTCTATCTTTATTTTAGTGATTATTTTTGTCCTATTTTATTGTAGGTATAATAAAATGTAGAGTTTTATGCCCAGTGTCTGGTGTTAATGATCTGCTAATAGTTTATAAAGTTGTTCAGCGTTGAAGCTGTTCCAAGCAAAAGACATAAATTATTACATATAGACATATAGAGTCGCACCTGTGTTTTCGTACCATGTGCGTCTCTGCCTGAGGACGGGAGCAGATAGCAGTTCCCGAAACGTCGCTTGTTTCTGTTTTGGAAAACTATTATGTTTGTTTCGTCTTTTCGTTTTGTCGTGTTTTTGTCTCGTTTCAACTGTTGTGTTGGCTTGTTTCTGTTTTAGAAAACTATTGTGTTTGTTTCGTCTTTTCGTTTTTTTTGTGTTGTTATCTCGTTTGAACTGTTGTGCTGAATTTTTTTGGGGTTCGATTCATCATTTGTGGGGGTTTTTTCGTTCTCTTAGTCCATTTTTCTTTGTTTGTTTGTTTGTTTTTTTTTACCATATTCCTGTTATGGAATATTATGTGGTGTTTATATCCTGTTTACAACAGTAATTTTTTGCTTAATTTGTGTTTTTTGTCTTTTTTTCTAGTTTTCTTTTAAAGACATACATAGATATGCTTAGCAATGGCGTATGTCCAAAAGCTTACATAAAGTCATGCACACCCATTGCACAAATCTTTCAAAGATAATAGACATAAATTAGTCTGACGGAGGCGCGCGTGGAAGTGCGCACAGTTATAAGTGTCGGGTGGCCGCACACGCAGAAATCACGCGAACGAGCACACCTGCAAGTTCCAACGAGGCCTTCGACATCGTGGTCGCCAGGCGAGCGACCAGCTGGGATTGAAATTGCGAGCCGGGGGAACGCCGGTCCCAACAATGCTGAATGTTTCCCGTCGCCGCCGCTGGAGGCGCTGGCGGCGGCAGTAAATATCGGCCGGGCGGGATCGGAACACGACACAATCGCCAAACCCTCCCCCCTTCCACCCCCCCCCTTCCCCCTATTTCGCCGTGACACACAGGTCGCTACGCGAATGAGGACGGGAGGGAGGAGAAAAAAAAAAGAGAAACAAAAGAACCGGATGGAGGGTTCGCAGTAACCAGCGCCACCTGACACCGTCAATTATTGACTGCCGCCAGTTTTAATTACGTGTCAAACGCACGCGTTGATACTTGTCCGCCCTGATTATCCCGCTCGCGAATGACGTCACAACACAACACACACACTTCGCAGTTCGCCGCGCGCCGGTTCGTTGTTGTCTGGTGCGCGGCGGTACTCAACGCTCGTTATCGCTGGATTCTGGAAAAAGCCGACAGCCCTCCAAAAGCTCGTTGTGTTCCAGTTGCATCTCTCTGGCACGGTTGAGGTAAACGGGGCTTCCGAGACAAGACTGGTTTGCGCAGTTGCGGAGGAAGAGTATTTCTCCAGCTAATTAGTCCAAGTTTCGGCTTAAATGTTCCTTGCCAGGCTCTGCGAGCCGACTTCATTTGGGTGGCCTCTGAAAGCTTTTCGGCAACGGAAGAATAACGCTACCAAGCCACGATCTAGATCGCAAATTAAAACATTTTTTTAACTGTATTTAAATCATAGGGCTGGCAATAAATCAAATATAAATTTAAAACAAACTACTACACTGGATGCTTAAAAAAATAAACCATCTTCAAAAATTTAAACTATGTTTTATTTTTCCTCATGTTTCAATAACATAATTACTCATAGCAGAATATTTCAATACGAATTAAATCTGATACCATAAAACATATTTCCTTTTCCAGTATCGTTTTAATATTTGTGATACTTACGTAGTAATAATATCTTTAACACACCTGTGTTACAGTTTTAGTTTTATGTCGGTGTGTAGTTGTATCTTTTGTTTATAACTACTGTAATCAATTACTGCCCGGTACCATTGTGTTAAATACTTGTATTATCGAATGGACTAAAATAAAATAAATAAAAACTTATACCTTCTAAAATCAACTGACAGAATAAAATGCGGAAAAACATCATTTACAATCTGAAATAATAAACAACAAAATGAATATGTGAAAATAATTGCTTTATTATTAAAAATAGGTTCACCACGTATACTCGGTGATAAGTTTAATGGCTGGAATAGAAAGGCTTACAGTGTTAAAATATCCAGAGGAATCGAGGAAAATTAACTTTTATTTTCTTTCTAAACACACGGTGCGGTAAAAGCTTCGTTATTTGCTTTAGGCACGTTAAACAGTGTTGAGGGTATTATTTCTGTTTTATAAAAAATAATTTTATAGAGTTTTAATTTCGACAGAAATGGTGCCTATCTACGCGCTTAAATTCAATGGATTTGTAATTAGCTAATGATACAATTCATGGATATTTTATATAGTTCAATTTAAAACATCGGAAAAGTAGTAAATACATTAACTATGTATCAGCTTGGGGCTTATTACTGCTAACTACTGCATGTTTATTTGCAATTATCCCCTTTTTTTTAGCAAAGGATAAAAGTATTTTGATTCTCCTTTGCAAACAAAATATTATTTTTTTTAAACGGTGTACGTTAAGAACCTCGCCCTTCAGTACTTGCATGCTTAAATATATAACATACACAACCACACACATTCATGACTTATTAGGGATGAGTACACTCAGCAACTTTCAATAATTACATGATATTCGAAAAGACTCGAATTCCATGTTTGACATGCCTTTTTTTTATTTTGCATAGGCTATTCTCTTGAAGTTATATTGTGAAAACTACACTATACAACTAGAAGTAAATTTTTACGCGTTACCCTTCTGTGCAAACATGGAAAATTAACTTCTAGTGAGGGGAAGTGAGGTAATAACTCAAACTAAACTTTTTAATGATGGATTTTTGGCTGACGTCAAAACATTCTACAAAAAAAAAAACTAAATCAAATGATAATATAATAAAACATCCGTAGAAACTGACCTAGAACCAAAATAATGACATGATAATGCATTAACCCATCACAGGGTACGAGGCCGATAATCAAGTAGGAGTTATAAAACAACGTTAGGCACGGTGTTTATATTTTCGTTAAGTGTACAATAGTCCCACCTAAAATAAAGAACATAGCCATTATATTATATTATAATATTATCATATTATCCCTTAAATACTTTTGTAGATATATTGACGATTTTTTCCACCCAATTAAAAACTTTTCTTCTTTGAACTATGTAAAAAACAAAACACCAGAGTTTGACAATTATTTTCAGTTAACTACTTGAAAATAAAACAATAAAATAAGAGCTCATTGTTTTAACAATTAAACCATGTAAAGACGGGTATGGTCACAGTAATCCAATCGGGATGTACTTTTCAATATACATATACTCCCTTCCACTACTTTTTTAACTTATAAGGGAGGGGGGGGGGGGGTTGTCAGTTTTATCAGTGATATTCTAAATGCAAAACGGGGACCGGATTATGCCGTGGCGTTGGCAGTCATCTTGAATTTAAGGGGATATTGTTTTTGTTTAGTAATTCGGCCATTTTCAACGTTTGACTAAAAATAATGACTAACTGAAACTATTGTATAACAGATTTTACTCTACGATCGAATTTTTTCACACCTGAAAGAAAAAGATGAAGTGTAATTATTGCACAATCCTAGTTTAATGTTGACTTTAGGGCATGAACGAACTAAAACAAACTTTTAGGGAATTAAATCCTCGAAAATTGTTTGGTTCTAACTTTTTTTTTTATTTTGCTAGTATCGATATTTAAGGGCCTAGGCCTGCGGTAAAGGAAAAGTGAAGTGTGGGAACATTCGCGTGTTTCTGTTTGTTCAGCTGACGTAGAACCATCGCATCGGTGAGTTCGGCACCTGAGGCGTTGTCTTGTACGTCTGGCACTGCAGACTCGCTGACTAGAAACCCTGCAGAACACAGAACACAGAACACCCCTGATGTGGACGCACCCCCGGGCCCCAGCAGCCCTTGTCGCGACACGTCATGGCGAGGCCCGCACTTTGCGACGCCCTGGGCCACTTACTTCCGCGGTAGGTAACTTCATATTTTGGAGAGGGACCTTACTCAATATTCCCCCAGAAATTTGAAAAAAAAAAACCTATTTAAATCAATCTTTTGATAACCAATCTGGAACTAAAATTTCGACGATGAAATATTGATATTCTTTCCTGACAAATTATCAATGGGTAAGTTTTAAAAATACTAACGGTCAATCTCGGTGGAATCACGTCATTATAAGAAGCACTAAAATATTTTAATAGTTTTTTTTTCTTTCTAATACGTATATCATGGAAAACTGAATTGAAATCGAAATGTATCGACCGGCACTTTAAATTACATTATTATTAACAATTTAATACTTACGTTTTTTCATTGACGTCATCTGACGTTCACACAAAGCTAGACAAAAAAGAAAAACAACAAATGAACACGGGTGCCGCGGAGACCGCGTCTGCGTGGTTGCATGGTAACTGGGTGAAGACTTCTTCTATCTGCGCCATGTTCGTTGGACGCACAAAAATAAGTGTAGTGTCTGCATGGAGGAAACAAGTTTTCAACGACTTCCAGTTTACGGAAGTGACTCTGTTCAACGACGGAGATTCTAACTTTGAAAGATTCGTGCAATGGGAGTGCATGACTTGATGTAAGCTTTTGGACATACGCCATTGCTAAGCACTTTTTCTGTAGAAGAAAACTAAAAAATACCCAAAAGACAAAAACACGAGTTAAGCAAAAAATTTTGACAACAGCAATTTTTTGCTTAATTTGTGTTTTTGTCTTTTGGGCATTTTTTAGTTTTCTTCTACAGAAAAAGTGCTCAGCAATGGCGTATGTCCAAAAGCCTACATCAAGTCAGGAGTTTCTAAATCACACTTACTGACCGTCAACAGATGTGGTCAAACACCATTTCCGCGATGTTTCGGGCTTTACAATATGACGATGGCGAGGTAAAAAAAAAATTGACTTTAACTACGTCACAACATGCCTTCTCTTGACAGTTCCTAACTCCATACTGCAGCACCGTCGTGTTCACAGCAGACAGCCTATGGGATGGGGCGGGGGATGGGGGGGAGGGAAAGAGGTAGCCAGGCGTGATGGACGGTTATTAAAACACCATCACACCAGCACTGGCTTGTAGCGTGAGGTGTGAGAGGAGGGGGGCTGGCACGTTGCGGTGGCCCCAGGAGGATATTCAAGAGGGGGGTGAGTTACGCGCCGGCCAGCCTTATTAGCCTGATGAGGGTCGCGGGAGTGGGGGAGGGAGTATAAATTACCGGTAGCTGTCCGCAGCAATCGACACCCCTGGCTTGACTGAGTGTTAGCGGCGAGGAGGGGAGGTGTTTTCGACCACGGGTAGCCCCCCTTCCCCCTTACTAACCATCAACCACCCCTCCCCCCCCCCCACCCAGTTTTATTAACACTTTCGTGCTTCCTGCGTCCGCCGCTTGAGCGCACTTCGAAGCTGAGGCTGACTCGCGGCTTGATGAATGCCGAATGCTCATATCGACTGCGCCGAAAAAAAGTGATGTGTACAAGATGTCGTCCATTTGCTGGACAAGACCACATCCACAAATATTAGCAGTGCTATTTAAAAAAAAAAAACCAAAAATCTTAATTTAAAAAAATATATATTGTATCTACCAAACTAGTACCAGGATCTCTGCAATTTCACAAGACAGTATGTAGAGACCGGAAAAATTCGCGATTTCAGATCCCTAAAGGATAGATTCCATGATCCTCTATGCACTCGTGCAAATTACATCTTCTGATTGGTTACCGACTCGTAACACCTGTTGAGTGGAACGATCGTGATTCGCTAATTCTTCTGCTAAAGATTTTTCATTGGCCCAGAGTCCTTCAGATAAACTGTGGCCCAATCGCTGAAGCAAAATAATGTCAAAAGTATTTGGACTCTATCCTATCGTGAAATGAATCCGCGAATCTTACAGGTTTCTACTGATTATTTAAAATGATTGCAACTGAAAACGCGCTGAAGTGTGCTGGAGATCCCTTGCTTACACTGGGCTGAGACGGGAGCGCACAGCAGTGGTGACGTCAAGGGACGTGTCACTCTCTTAAGTGTCGGTGCAGTTGTTGAGGTTGGGCATGACGGCTCGACGACGTAGTTACAGCTAGTAACACACGACTGTCGTTCAGTGATGGTGGGGGGGGGGATAGTCAGCCATGGCTAGAGACTGGAAAAATTCGCGCTTTGGATGACCTCTAGGATAGACTCCACAATCCCCTACGCCTACACACTCAGGCAAATGCCACCTGCTCATTGGCTATTGACTCGTGACACCTGTCAACTGGGACGCTTGCGATTCGATACTTTTTTTGGTTGAAGGTTTTTCATTGGCTCAAAGTCCTTCAGATAAACTGTGAGTGTGAGCCAATCACAGAAGCTATATAAAGGTACAGTTGTTTGAATTATAGCATATCGTGTAATGAATCCGCGAATTTTTCCGGTCTCTAGCCATGGCTTACTGTAAGGAACCATCTCAGGATTTACCTGGAGTGATTCCAGGCATGGGTGTAGATACCGAGGGAGGGCAGGGGGAACCCCCTCCCCTGGAATTAAGAAGCCCCTCACTGGAGGAGACCACTTGCGGTACCGAAATCGTGACTGTGAAACGGGGTTGATAGACGTAAACGTCAAAACTATGTTTCATGGAAAACTACCTGTATTTTTTAAAGTTTTTTACTTATTGCTAGAGACCTGCAAAATCGCGGATTCATTTGGTGATAGGCTATAATTCAAACACATATACCTCATAGATAATTTAGCTATTGGCTTACTGTTCATCTGTACGAATCTCAACCAGTTATAAACCCTCAACCAAAAAAGGATCGAATCACAGACAAACCAGCTGAGACGACTTACAAGTCGGCAGCCAATGAACTTGCGTTATTTGCCCGAGTGTACAGGGGTATGTGCAGTCTATCCTGAAGGCCATCGAAACCGCAAATTTTGCAGGTCTCTACTTATTGAATGCAAATAGGCCAACGTATGGGCAGTATACAACGTACGAGCACCCAATTTAGAGATGACTTGTGTTGGTTAAAACCCACGCTCAAAACTCTTGGGCAGTGCCTTCCCCCCCCCCTTTTTTTTTACCCCCCGGCGAATCAAACAGATTTGCGCCCCTGATTCCTGGTAAACACACAAATTATTTAAATAATTTTTAAATTATCACTTTTTTTCAAACGGACTAAGAAGTATAAACTAATTTATCCTAGCCCCATACAGATTGTCCTGAAAATTTTCTGATTCTGAACTTTTATAACCTATGAATATACTTCCAAGATTTAAACAAAAAAATCGTGGGGCGCACGCAATAGATGATTTGATGCATGAATAGTTCACATTAGTCACTAACAATGTTATTGCACTGCAAATATAAGAACTGTTGTGTGAGTTTTTTTGTTTAAATCTTACAAGTATTTTCATAGTAATTAAAAATTCAAAATCAAAACTTTTCATGCCAATCTGTCTGGTGTTAGGAATCTGCATGGGGTTGTAAATCTGTGTGGCAAGATGAAATTATTTTATACTTTTTTGTCCTTCTTAAAAACTTTGTATATTAAAAAAATATTTAAATAATTATTTTCTGCTTTTTGTTTTTTTGTGTATGAGATTTTGCAATTTATTTTAAACATCTTGCTAAGATTATGACCGAAACAGTTGGCAAATTTCAGGTTTATTTCAGTTGATCATAGATTTTATACTAGCTTCCAGATTATGAGCTAGAGATAGCTTAGAATATAGCTCAGAACTGGATGACAAACAAACTAACAGACAGACAATAAAACGAGTTATCATTGCATTGTCATCCAGTTCTGAGCTTTGTTTAAATTTTCACGTCTCTAGCTCATCGTGAAGTTAGTTGTTGGCTAAATTTGTACCGAACAGATAAACAAACATACAGACAAGAAAGCGAGTTAATGAAAACGTGGTAAAATATGAATCATCCTTCCGAATGCGAGTCGAAATTTTAAATGATAAAAGTCATTGCCCCATCTAAATCCTCATTCAAAGAATATATTGTGTTTTTATGAGTCAGCCTCACATTAGTGTGTAATATCATGCTGTACCTCCGTGAGAGCTTGTAAAGACGGAACATCACACCACGGAGGACAAGGGTCAACTCCCCTCACGAGGCAGGGGAAGTATCAGTGGAACTTGGTGGGGGGTCGTTGCACACGAACCCTGGGAAGCGTTGCACACGCACTCTGGTCACACGGCCCTCAAGCAAGGGGCAAGGGGCACTCCTGTGCAGCCTATATCAGAGAGCTCATCGACTAGTTTGTCAGAGTTCTCCCGGCAGTGCCGGGCAGCAGCCACTAGGGGAATCGTGGTAAGACATCCCATGGCTGATAAGCACCTCTTGGAGCATCGTGGTAAGACAGCTCATTAAAGGTGTTCGATCCGGGAACCGTGTGGACCATAGGGGAATCGCTGTAACGCATCCCAGGCAGTGTGCGACGTTCGTACACGGTGTGAACTCTCGTCTGAATGTGTATAAGTCCGCAGCAATACGTACAGTCTATCTAAGTGATGTTGTATAAAGAACTGTTCAATAAAACGACCTCACTACCAGCATGAAATGTCATATTGTGTTATTGCACTTAATTATCACACCCCCACACTGACACCAAATATGTACTATCCCGAGCGGCTGGGAAGATGCATACAGTCCATCCTTGCTTGAAGGTAGTGTGGGGGTGTGATAATTTAGTGCAATAACACAATATGACAATTCATGCCGGTAGTGAGGTCGTTTTATTGAACAGTTCTTTATACAACATCACTTAGATAGACTGTACGTATTGCTGCGGACTTATACACATTCAGACGAGAGTTCACACCGTGTACGAACGTCGCACACTGCCTGGGATGCGTTACAGCGATTCCCCTATGGTCCACACGGTTCCCGGATCGAACACCTTTAATGAGCTGTCTTACCACGATGCTCCAAGAGGTGCTTATCAGCCATGGGATGTCTTACCACGATTCCCCTAGTGGCTGCTGCCCGGCACTGCCGGGAGAACTCTGACAAACTAGTCGATGAGCTCTCTGATATAGGCTGCACAGGAGTGCCCCTTGCCCCTTGCTTGAGGGCCGTGTGACAGAGCGTGCGTGTGCAACGCTTCCCAGGGTTCGTGTGCAACGACCCCCCACCAAGTTCCACTGATACTTCCCCTGCCTCGTGAGGGGAGTTGACCCTTGTCCTCCGTGGTGTGATGTTCCGTCTTTACAAGCTCTTATGGAGGTACAGCATGATATTACAAGATACATTACAAGATACATTCTGATATTACAAGTGCCCGTTTCAATTGAGAGCAAAATAGTATCACTATTCTTTGGTTGGATTCACCACTTCAGAACCTAGCGTATTTTGTATTTAGATTGATTTTAAATGAAAGGCTAAATATTCGCCAGACTTGTTTTCACATACTAATAAGAACATTGTTCATATTTTTAACGGCCTAAACAATAAACCAGAGCACATAAACGTTGATGACTTAACAACCATTCGCTAGTTACATAAAAATAAACACGTTTTACAAAAGTTTTATATCGGAGCCATTATCTATACACCTAACTGTATATTACCGGCTCGTTCTCTCTCCTAAGATCCGAGGGTGGTAAAATGTATGGTCAGTTACGTAATCATTCGCATAAGTTAGTTTAGTTAGGATTCTTTTTTTCTCGGCGTAGCCCATATGAAATAGAACGGCGCTCTTATTCTGTAACATATATGTATGTATACAATTTGCGTGATTTTTTTTTGAACCTGCACCGGCCAATTACAACCAGTCTTCCTGTTCTGTTATCTAGATCCACATCCCGAACAGTTGTCGTGCGCTACCCGATTCCACCACAGACATCGCTGAGGTAGGAAAAGAGCATGGGAAGAGAGGTAGCTAATAAGAGAGAGGGTGAAGAGAGAGAGATAGAATTACAACCCCGGCCTGCGACAACACTAATTTAGTTTGGGGGAGCCTTCTGCCCAATCGTAGCCTCTCCTGGCATCCGATGTTTGTTTTCCTCTCCCCTTCGGACACGTCAAGGAATTCGTTTTATCTTTATTCGCCCGTGTTTTGATAACAACGGCGGGGGCCATTCAGCCATCCCTTCCCCCCTCCACCCCTGATACTTGGTTTCTCCCTTTCGACTAGTTGGCTATTCCCCGCACGTGGTCATTACGAAGGGTGGAGTTAAAGGGCCGGGGTCGAGCCCCCACCTCGACCTGCAGAGCCATCTAGCGGTCGCGCTCGCAACTAATTCCACTCGCGTACGCGATGCGCCGATAAAACTGGCCGGTAGGTGGGCGAACAGTTCCTTAATACTCGCCGTCCCGACTAGATAACACATCGAGCGACCGGACAGGGCCAAATAGCTCACAGGGAGATAAGTGCAACCCTGGGCGTTTGTTCTGGCGTGTAGAGTTTTCCAACGACCTGAAAGGACTCCGACCGGCGTATATCACTCGAGGGCTTTATACCGTCGCCCGCCATACATATGTGATGACATTTCGAGCTCAGCCCTCTCGTTCCAATGCGTACATAGAATACTGAACAGGCCACGTACCAAATTTAAGACGCCATTAAATGACACCTCCGCATCTCCAGATCAGTACACACACCCTCTAACACAATAGTGTATTATTATTCCTTCTTGGGGTTAAAATGCTGACACATGACACACACGTTTATATAGTCCCATATTTTTAAGGATGATACAGATTATCTATATGAAAAATTTCATATAATAATTAAAGTTTTAGAAATATATCGATTAAAAATTGCTGGATTGATGTGTTTACAACCTATCTAGTATTTGTTGAAGAACAGACCATATCTTGAATTATTTATCCATAAATATGTAACCGTGCAGAATCACTTAACATTAAATGTATAATGCTATTGCACATTACAAGTTGAGGTACCTCGTGAATTTTAGTTATGTACGTGTCCGGAGGCTTTTTTGCAAAATAGTCACAGGACTGGATGCGTGTAGTCAAGAGTTTTTTTGTAGTTTACCTCAGCTTTCTCTAAAGCTGATGACACAATGTTGAAGCATTGAAAGTCACTTTAAACAGTTTCTGGTACCTGATATGTAATTTTAATATAATTAAAGTGAATTTTCACAGCTTAGTTCTAAGGACACATCCACCCTTATAATTTGCAAATGAAGTGTTCCCATACACGGTGAAATTGATTCTTTATGATTAACTCTATCGTTGATAAAAGTTTGCAGCTATTTGACTAAATTATCCAGTATAACATATATAATCGTATAAAAAATTATTTTATTATTTCACTTAAAATTATATGTTTAGTCTATTTATCACTGACACAAAGTCATTTATGACTTATAAAAGCTAGTATACAATGCATGATTGCGCGCGCGCGCATACACACACACGCACATGGTGACGGTGTAATTTAATTCAGTCTTGGCGTATTTCCATTTCTTATTGGTAGCTGCACTCGTCAGCAAGCAGCTAGCGACATTTTAGCATGAAGCCTCAACTCCAGCTACATAGGGTACGCCATGAAAATAGCTTAACACGCAACTCAATAATTGAGGTCTCAGCAGGAGTCAGAAGGATACAGTCCGCTCAGACTATTTTTAAGTGGCAAGAAACTACGGTTATAAATAAAAATAATAATGTTTCATGGTTTTTGAGTTAGCCTATTGGCATTTTTTTTCAAATTTTAAATATACATTAAATTAAAAGATAACGTGACTTAAAATGTTATGTTTTTCAATCGTGAATAACATTGATGATAATTCAAAATAAAATAAAATTTGAAATACTTTTGGGGTGGAGTAAAAAATATTATTATAGAGTAACTTTGACAATTGATACTGTCAAAAAAATATATACTTACTTAACAAGTTATTTGCTTAAATGAGCCTTTTTTGAAATTCTAGGACACTCTAAATTGTATGTTTGGGAGTCAATCGGTGAAGCTATAGAGGCGGTACGCAACTTTTTATGTAATTATTCAAAAAATGAATTTTAATTTTTTTTTGTTTATGTACATGAGAATATTGGGGTTTAGCGTGAAAGAAACATTACATTGACCACAGTGTTAAGGGGCCCGCCTCGTCAGGGGTGTATGCGTGTTAGTGAGGCGGGATGATAAGAGCGACGCTCGCCGGTGCTTCTAGCGCTGTGTCGCCTCTAAGCGCAAGGCTCTGAACTGGCGCGCAGTCTTCTCGTCGTCACAGGATAACTGTGAAATTTGAGCGGTGACCGTAACATTATATGGCGGATAAATGAAGATACAGGTATAATGCAAGTCCCTAAGTGCTTTAAAGAATCTATTCCAGTTGTTTTACGCCTAAAATTTAGACTGAAAACATGCGTTTTAGCCATTTTGACTCTTCTAAAAATACTGTTTAAAAACTTTACCCAACATCAAAAGTACTTTTCGCCCTCAGCGAACTCTTAAATGCTTTTCGTAAGCAGACCCCACTCGGATATCTTGAGTAGTTTTCAGATCGCGTTGTTTTTCCTGAAGCACTGCACACCGTATGTGTGCCCGGGTAGGCCAAGTTGGTCCAGGCGTGAACCAGCTACAAGCAGCTCTCTCGCCCCGTGTTCAGCCTGACGTCACAGTTAGCAGCATCGCGCCGAGCAGACTCTGCGAGAACACTTCCTGGCGGGGGTCGTCTGCCGACGGCGATGTAGCGCACCTTCGCTCGTGCTGGTGCGGCCGAGTACATGGGCAGCGCATTCGGCATTCAGCGGCCGTCTCGTCATAACTCGCTCAGCGGCGGTCGTGAGCGGAGGGTGGCTGTAGGGGGGGGGGGGGGTCCAGGGAAAATAATATTTGCGCAAAGTGCAGTAATTCAGCTTCCCTACCCCCTCCTTCCCCTGTTTCCTCCTCGGAAAACCCTCCCCCCCGGGCCGGCAACCGGCATAAAACGCATCCGGGCTGTCAAGTGGCGCGCGGTCGAATGGGGGAGGGGTCGACGTTTCGGAGGGAGGAATTACGGATTCCAGCCCCGTCGGACCTGATACGGCAGGGGAGGGTTTGAAAAGGGGAAGGGGAAGTCTAGACAAGACGGGATTTGCGAGTGTGCCCTCGGGTGGGCGGAGGGGGGGGGGGGGTAAGGGTGGAAGGATGAAGTAGCGGAGGAGGGGAAGTTTTTTAACAAGTTTGACAATCCTCCACGGCCTTCCCCGGCGCGGCTTGTTGCCCCTGCGGCAGTAGGCGACCCCGCAGGCCCGTTGCTGTTGGTGCCGCGAACAAGGAGGGGGGGGATCCATTTCCCGGCCGACACGTGACCTGCACGGCCAACCGCGTTTAAGCGGCGCGGGCGACTGAATTTACGAGCCCCGGGGATTCGGAGCGAGCTGCGATGGAGACGAGTGTGTTTCATTTAGGCCGCGCGGCAGATCTGCGAGGGGTCACGCCTGGTGTGTGGTCGCATGTCCCCACCCCCTCCCCTCCCCCTCCCCGGGCCGTGTAGGGCTTAACTCCGACCCGCTCTAGCCCCGGGCTCAAGCGACACAACTCAGTCCGGCGCCCGTGGGTTAGGATCGCTCGGGTGGGGTTGTACGTATGGTTTTTTTTTTGACGTGAGAACGTCTAATAAATCTATGAACGCCGGCTGCACGCACGAAAAAAAGTGTCCCATTACGCACATTGTTCCGTTACATTGTGTCCCGTTACGATCATTGTACGCTTGCGCCGCATCTATCTCTCTTCCACTCGACTGTTTATAAAGTGAAGTGAAAAGATAATGTGGTTTTCATTGCTTATTACAACAACAATTTCGGGTATAAAGGTGAATTATTCTTGCATTTTAAAAATCTGGTTACTAGTAAAATTTCAAGTATTTATTCTTTTAATATTAAAATAAAAATTTTATTCATAAAGTATGCAATAATTTCATCAATGTTTTGATATGACGTTGTCACGTTAAACTATCGTCCGTAAACCGACTGTACAGACAACCAATTTTTTTTTTCAAAAGAGCGCCAAAAAAAATTAGTTCAATTTGACGTGATTCCTAAGACTCATCTTGAATACTTTTATGGCGTATGAGAGAGCCCCGGTGTGTAAATAAGAGTAACAAAAATATTTATCTACCCTAACCCCACCTATTCAGCACGTGCGAGCGTGTGTGTGTGTGTGTGTATGTGTGTGTGCAATTAGCATCTGAAATTTAGTCCACGTAGAAGCTCGACAGTGTAATTAATTGATCACTTTTAATGACTGGCTGTTTTTACATGGAAGACGGAGGGGAGTAGTGATAGTCAGTGAAAACGTTTAAGCTAAAAAGAAGTAATTATGTTCGTTGCCATATATATTTTATTAAAATCTAGCCTTTTTTTTGGATTCAATTAGCGACACAAAACGCAGATGAAAATTCGATGATAAATTGAATAAGTAACAAGAAATTTCAGGCGGGAGGGGGGGAATGTCATACCTTGCCATTCGCTGCAAACGTTATTCAGCGGAAGATAATTAATCAGACATTTCATTGCGTAGTATTATTTTTACGTGCATTTTTGTAAGGGTGGAAGGGAATTAACTAAGGTAAGGTCGGCAGCGGATGCGCTTGCCTTATCAGAGGTCTCCGGGCTTGCTCCAGGCGAGAGGAGAGGCTGGACTAACCATCGGATCAAGATTGAAATAGAGAGGATTTTCTCAGGCCGACACTCGCTTCGTATCGCCTCTTGCGGCTGGAGGTCCGGCTTATCTCTCTGCTCCACCCCCCCCCCCTCCAGCCAGAACCATCACCCCTCGCGACCACCCACTGATTTTTAACTTTCTCCCAGCATCCTTGGAACCCTATCGGAAAGACCGAATCGCCCCCTCCCTTTCTGACCAAGGACGGTGTCGTTTTAGGGACTGAGAGGTTTGGGGGGAGGTCTGGTGGACCTCGACTCCGCTCGAAGGCCTGACCGCACCGCGCTGAAGGTCGCTATTGGCCAGCGGGCAGGAGCGGGCAGAGCAGCGGCGGTTCCACCCCTTCCAGACGAGGCGGCTAGTTGATTCCGGGAAGCCTTCCTTTCACAGACGAGAGAGCCAAACGCCCGATCGTGCATCTTCGGTTTTTTTTTTGTTCATTGTAAATAAATATGGCGGTGTTGATAAAAGGAAAGACGAAAAACAAGGCAACGGTATTTATCTGTACGCCGCCATATTTTTCGTTTGCCGTGTGTCCGTGTGAATGTTTATTTCGGACAACACATGATAACTTAATGGTCAATTAGGTTAGATTAGCTACATTATAAATACTTTAAAACATTGTGGACGGTTGATTTGGTTAGGATAGCTACATTAAAGATACTGTGAAATCATGCAAACGGTTTCCTAGCGTTGGATAGCTACATGTTAAAAAGTTATTTGCTAAGCAACCATAAAATGATTTTACAGTATTTTTAATGTAGCTATTCTAACCGAATATAACCAACCATCCACAAAGTTTTAAAGTATTTAAAATTTAGCTAACCTATCCTAATCGACCGCAAAATTTAATGCCACACCGGTTTATATAATGAGATAGAACGGGAAAAAAAAGCTTGCGTGAACTTCGGGGAACTTCGGGTGTGGCTCTCTCGTCTGTGAAATGATGGCTTCCCGTTGATTCCACCAGCTGCACGGACGGGTTCAAGGAGTGTGGCGATGCAGCAGAAGACGATACCCATTTCCCTTTGCAGTTTTCATGCCTACTGTCTGTTAGCGCGCCTTCTCCCGTGTCTGGCTCTGGGTAGACAAGTTTTTCATACCCGAAGTCTTAACCAAAAACCGTATTAGAACGTATTTTTATTTTTCTGCTATGCCCACCAGATAGCGGACCCACGTGTAACATTATAAACTCTTATAGTTATAGTACTTTTTTGTAAACATTAGGGGACGTAACAAACGTAATGGTATGTCAAATGAAACATTATGATAATAAAACTATTGTGGAATATATTTGGTAAACTAAAATAGCCACATTAAGAAGTCATCGCAAGTTTTAAATTACGTATTGAAATTGTATTACACAACTATTACTCGTAGTTTGCGTAAGTATAAGTCTTGTTAGCATAATGAACAGAGAATAGAGTAATGGAAATCCAGAAATAATTTCGATGTGTTTCAAATCCTCGTCATTAAAAAACATTTTTTTTTTGTGTTTTAAGAAAATATGAATTAATACATTTTGTTTATCCATTGGTTATAACTTCGTACTTCTTCTTTCGTATTTCTTGTTCTTCCTCTTCTCGCAGGAGCGCAAGCTCAAGAAGCGCTCCTGCTGCCCCGGATTCTAACATCGAACTGACCTCCCGTGGGGAACAGAAGTTGATTCCACAAATTGTCTGGTGTGAAACCAGCCCAACAAAATTGGTTATCTGTAAAATCGGTTTACGGACAATTGTTTAACGTGACAACGTCATAACAAAACATTGGTGAAATGATTGCATACTTTTATGAATAAAATTGAATCATTTTTATTGAATTATCACTATTTTGTATGGATACAAAGAAGGAGTGAAATTAAATCTAAAATTTAATTGATAAATTTACTTTTTTTTGCACTCGTTAATTCAAATATGTTGATTACTTTAACGAAGAGATTATTTTAACTATAGCGTTTATACATGTTTGCTATTTAACTTCTTCAATTTGTGTTATTCTGTTAAGGATAGGACGATGATAGGAAAAGTAGGAAACGAATGGGAGTGTTTCAAGTTTAATATGCCTCGAAAAAGTCAAATCGATGGTTGTTCCAATCGAGTGGAAGAGAGATAGATGCGTCGCAAGCGTACAATGAGCGTAACGGGACACAGCGTAATAGGTTAATGTGCGTAACGGGACACTTTTTCGTGCGTGTAGCAGGCGTTCGTCGATTTATTAGACGTTGTCACGTCAAAATAGTATTCACGCGGTGGTCGATTAGTCGAGAGTCAACCTAGTTGACTCAACCAAACCACCTCGTCTGAAAGAGGCGTAGGGCGTTTCCTCGGTGGCCGGAGTGACGTAGTCCATGGGGGGGGGGGGGGCCCTTCAAACGACTGATACGTCGCAAAGGAAGCGATTACACACGCCAAAAGATCGCGTTATCGTGAACACTGGGTTTATACCCTAGCGACAAACACAAATAAACGTTAATATACATACAAGGCGGGGCCGATCTTCTGTTGTGTGTAGAACGGCTATGTGTAGAGAGGAGTTATTTATTTTTCCTAACATAATTAAAACATGGTTTATTTGTTTAGGTAATAGTCTAGGTGCGTCTTAGACCGAAGCCTTCATGCATGATCATGCTGGGTGAAAGGGGGGACCGTTTGAGTTTCGAGATATATATATATATTTTTTTGACGTGACAACGTCTAATAAATCGATGAACGCCGGCTGCACGCACGAAAAAGTGTCCTACTACGGATGTCCCACTACGGATGTTCCTGCTTGCTCATTGTACGCATGCGTGGCATCTCTCTTCCACTCGATTGGAACGACCATCGATTTGACTTTTCAATCATATTTTCGTCGTTTGAATTATTAATATTATGTAATTTAACGATCGTCCACCGATTTTCAGCACAATCGGTACCGTTATTTAAAAGTAATGTTGAATATTCAAATACGTTTTGAACCAACAATGGTGTTTTACAGTTACACATAATAATTCAAATTACAACCGGGATCTTTTGCACAATGTTTTAAAAAATATTGTAACACCTTATAAATAAGTTTGGTGTATTTGGGATGCGTATTTGTTATAAAATCGAGTTATTAAAACGAAATAATATTATTCCCCTACCATGAACAAAATTTTTATAAAGACATAACATCTGAAACTATTAATTATCGAATATGGCTTTGTGGCTGAGCGGTCAGCGACGCTATTTTCTAATCGTAAGGTTGTCGGTTGGAATCCCGGGAGGTGCGAATTTTTTTTTTTTTTTTTTTGAACTTGTAAAAATAAATACGGCGCACGTAACATTTCAAAAGTAATAAATATATTTGAATAATGAATGCAAATAAAAGTAAATTTATTAATGAAATTGTACATTTCATTTCACTCCTTTGTATCCATACAAAATAGTGATAATTCAATAAAAATGATTCAATTTTATTCATAAAAGTATGCAGAGGTAGATTTTATCATACAAAAGATAGAAAAATTTAAAAAAAATTCTTCCTCAAAGAATATAATACGGCTCAGTCTCAGGCCGAATATGATATTTCCTTTTCTTCTGGATCAATCATTTCATCAATGTTTTGTTATGACGTTGTCACGTTAAACTATCGTCCGTAAACCGACTTTACAGACAACCAATTTTTTTTTTTTGCGGAACGATGCAGACATACTCTAGACAAAGTGGATCACTCCACGTTAAAATGAGTGAAATGCTGAGGGTCGGGGGAACGACACCTGCGGAATGGTTGGCAGCACTGGCTGCGGCTCCTCCGAGCAGCGAGGGTCGTCGAGGAAACTAGGAAGTGACGTGAAGTCCCATGGGAGGGTGGAGGGTAGTGTGTTGCAGGGGGGGGGGATAACCCAAGCCACCGTGACTAATAACCTTTTTACTTCCATCCTCCTTCCTCCCGACCATCCTACCCAAGGAACACCGTCTCAAGCAGTGGCAACCCCGGGGGCGGAGAAGGGTAAGGGGAAGGGGGCGGCTGATTGGCTTATCAGGCCGCGGGGAGAACACACACACACACACACACACTCGCGCATGGGCACGCGCATGTTCCCTTTCAGCTTCGCGACGCGCAGGGCCTAAGGGGCCCCGGGGGTCCACTAATGTTGTCGGGTCTGCCGTCACCATTACTTAATGCACAATCTTTCAAATACTTCAATAAAAAAAATACATAAATAATTAAATGCGAGTGGGTTTTTTCCGTACTCGGCAGAGATGTGTAACATCTAACCTCTGTAAACGAGAAAATCCATCACGTGTTCTCATGTTGCAAATACACTTATTATACGAAATTAGGGCACGGAATTTAACGAAGAATTCTTTAAAATAATGCTGAGAGTCATAAATATATACGAAAATGGTGTTTTCAACCACATTTCTGGACGCGAATTACACGTAGTTTCCGCACTCGCATCTATAATCCGCTGCCGGAGCAGCTACGTCATCTATCGAATCATTGCATTAGCAGACCGAAAGTTTAAACTATATAAAGAAACGGCTCCGATAAAAGTGAAAAAGACTTAAAGAATATTACTAAACACCGGCTTTGGACCTGATTTTGGACAAGTTATTTTATTAAAACACTGTCCATCTTATCAAAATTCAGCTAAATAGTTACCTAATACTATAAAGTTTTCCTTTGGCTTTGTGAACTTTGGTTCGTGCCTTCCACTACAGATGGCAGAACCGTGGTTACACCTTTACATTCCATGCAACTTTCGTTCCATTCACGAAATTACTTTTACAGAGAGGTAAGATGTTACACTTTAAAAATTAAATGCTGCAAACGTAACATTGGCCATAACTGTGAATCTGACCTGTGCATATCGTATAATTTGGAAAGTTTTCCAAAAATTCTATTAATATTGACTTGTCCTTTCGTCATAGCTTCAGGATAAATACGTGAATTAAAAAAAAAAATCAAAAATTGGTTGTCTGTAAAGTCGGTTTACGGACGATAGTTTAACGTGACAACGTCATAACAAAACATTGATGAAATGATTGCATAATTTTATGAATAAAATTGAATCAGTTTTATTTTAATAATAAAAGAATAAATACTTAAAAATTATACTAGTAATCAGATTTTTAGAATGCAAGAATAATTAACCTTTATTGCAGAAATTGTTGTTTTAATAAGCAATGAAAACCACATTAACTTTACACTTCACTTTATAAACAGTCGACGAAACAGTTCACGTGTAGATGACTTGTAATTAATTTTAAAAACTGGCGTTTAGCTATAAAGTTTAAACATAATTATGAACAAGCTTTCATATAAATAAACTGTAATCAAATATCTATCATCAATTATATGAAGCACCATATTTTTTAGTCAATTGTAACATAACCTATTATTACCGCACTCGCCGACAGCGTAACGGAACACAGCGTAACGGAACAATGAGCGTAACGGAACAATGAGCGTAACGGGACACAACGTAACGGAACAATGTGCGTAACGGGACACTTTTTCGTGCGTGAAGCCGGCTTTCATCGATTTATTAGACGTTGTCACGTCAAAAAAATACGCGTAAAATATTAAAATTCAAATATATTTATGGATTCCCTAATACTATGACATCCCCAGGGATTTTTTTTTTTATCGATGGTACAGAAGAGTGGTATTTTTGTCTGTTCTATTATATGTATAATAAAACAAATTTTAGCTATAGATTTTTACAATTACGAAAAGATTAACTACAGATAAATACACTGAATTAAAAAAAAAAAAGTCATCCCGATGGAGCCAGTTTTTATACACTTATCATTCAATTTTTTAAGAAATATTGAAATATTTTAAAGAGAAGGGTTTAGTAGGTGTTTATGCATTCTCAATAAAACATTTACTACGGCAAAACAGCTTTTCTATAAATTGACCAAAAAAATACTTAGGCCTAAACGTGGTTAAAATTAAGGAAAATATGAATACTTAAAATTGTTCTCAGAGTTACAAATTAAGTAGTTACGATATTGACTCAAACATTCTAAAATTACCTTCCTCTTTTCATATTTTATGTTTGTCGTATAGAACAGTATAGGCTACTAGGCCTATTTTTGTTCATGCGAACATTGTTATGTATGAAGACTTCTGAGTTGTCACTCTGTACTCTGATGAACCGAAAAGATTCTTCTTCTTTTTTTTTTTTGTAACTCTCGTGATGCTGGGTCATACGAATTTTCAGTAATATAATATTTGTATATTGTTAAGTAGTATAAATACTGGCATTATATTCCAAACAGCGCATCACTTATACGGACTGAAACAATGTGTAAATGCTAATTGATGAATAAGTGTGTCACCTACATCAAGGTAATTAGGGGCGAAAGAGCGGTGAAAAGAAATCTAGAGAAGCGACAGAGGGCTTTGGCGGTATGTCCACAACTTTTCAAAATTTAAAAAAAAAAATGTTTCACCCCACCGGATATCGCGCCTCAATGACCAACCTTGGGAAGCGAGTGATATGATCTGCACTCAACCACTACGAGACACTATGGTGGCCATCTGGCTGAGAGTATGTTTATGTCCTGCCGATGGAGGGGGGAAGTGGACATGCTAGCCATATCTTTAACGTCTTATTAAAACTGCAAGCAAGCCGTGAGTGTAAAGAATAAATGGAATCTTAGGAACTATCAGACGTAGCATTCGTAGTTTTCACCCGGTTTCTGAACTGAACGGAGCCAGGTCAACTCGGTCGCACGGTGTTGTAGAACAGAAGAGGCTGCGACAAATATCGTGATAGGGACTTTTTGGGAAACTGGTCAAGAAATACGTGATACAGGTTATTGTAGCAATCCTACGTTTTTTGAAGTTCGTGAAAACATTTAAAGTAGTGGCACCTGGCGGTGTGGAGTGTAAAATAACCAGAAAGCAATCAAGTATACAGTGTCTCTAGTTTCCCACCATATTTTCGTGTTACGATATTTTTGGCTGCAGTGCAGAGAACTGTTCCGAAAGTAGGCCGCACGGCCCCCATCCTTTTTTTTCCCCCAAGGATGTCTGGCCAGACCGAGCTGCAGCGACTGTCCGCGAGGAAGGACGGGGGGTGGGGGCTGAACTAAGGGCAGTTTAAGTGACGTCCCCTGGAGACCTGGAGAGGCCGCCGCAAGACCTGGGACGTGCGGTCCGACGGCCAGTTCCCCCCACCCGGCTGTACCTCCCCCAGGTCTGCGGCCGGCGAGCAGAGCAGCCAACTTCAACGGCCTCAACTTCCCCCGCGCCGGGTCGCGGACAGGCGGGGCGCCCGCCGACGACCCGACCCCACCGCCCGCGCGTTTAGCGCCTCCGCCATCTTGCCCCGAGGCCTCCGTCGGCGGCTCCCGTGCTGCGATGAATGGCCTTGAACATTTGTCCGGGGTGACTTTCGACGGCTTGGCTGAGTGTTTTCTCATTTGTAGTTGCTTGCGTTAAAACGTTCATTACCTTCTGACGATTAATTTTTTATATATAAATATAACACTCCATAGCAACATGAAAGAAAGCTTAGGAAGATTTTATTAATGATTTTTCATGCAAAAAACGAGTTTTATAGTTACATCAGAATGGAAATTATAACAAAAAATTAAACACAAAACACGTATCATGGTGAAATGCCTATAAGCATAGAGGCGGGGTGGGAGGCCATAGCATGGCAAGGATTGAGGAACGGTATTTATTTCACAACAACAGTATTCAACATTAATTACGTATTTTAATTAGGCCAAAAAAACAAAATGATTAATTAATTAACAACAACCAATATGGTCAACACAATATCCAAGATCAATTATACACACAGCAAAATTTCAAGTGAACGAGCCATTATCAAGGCCACAAAACATAGAGTCTAGTTTTACAAGTTACGCCGGCGAAACATTGCGTGGTCCCATTACGAACCATCAAAAGGGGGCGTCACAAGGTAGACGCATTGAAAACAGCAAAATTACAACAAAGTCGTTATGTAGGGAAAACCTACTACATAGTGCGCGTTACATGCGTTACAGACGTAAGTTACATTTTAAAACAGATCAATTATGTTACGTTTTACGTACGTCGACGTCTCAGGGGAGAACAGTTACAAAGTGAAGTTAAATTATTCAATTAAATCCAAACATAATTTTCTAGGTGGCGATCGAAAGGGAATTTAAACAAGACAGACAAAAATTTACAAAAGCTTACATTATGGCAAGGGCCACCGCCTCACTCAAAACTTACATTTTCTTTCCTCCGAGGTCGCTCGCGCACATCGTACAAATTTAAGCCTAACTGACTACATGCTGGATTACAAAGCTACTCGAGCTCTCGAAAGAGACTAAGACGAGACCAGACAAGCTAGACGAGACAAGACAAGACAAACAAGACCGAATTAAGGCTTTACAGCCGTTTATAAGGCATAGGTTCGGTACAGCGCGCATGCGTCGACCGGAGGAGGGGGGGCGAGGAGCAAGCAAGCACACACTAGGAGGGGGGAGGAAGGAGGGGACGACGTGCAATCGCCCGCGCTGACGCGCGGTTTTCTGATGAAGCGGCGATCCTAACGCTTCAATGGTACAGATTAATGAATTTTAAAATTACGGTTCGCCTGGTGTGTAATTGAGCTTAATAGAGTTTCAAATAGGTCTACAAGTTTTCACAGTAAACAAAACAACGTATTTTAGATATTATTGCTCAAGAAAATAAAACCAGCTTCACTCAAGGTTGGATGCCTTAAAGAGACTTAGCTTTTGGTGATAACTTCATTGACACAAACGTAATCAATTATAACCCGACATGGGTGGTCCATGGTCCTTTTTTTTTTAATTGCAGTTGATTGTTCCCAGCCTTACTTGCTGCGCCACCCGCCGAACTGAATCTGCTGCACCTCAGCCGAGCCAGCCCCGAGAGACGGGAAGCCTAAGATGCACATAAAGTTCTGCCATTCCCGATTACACCCGAACAATTCACCTTCGGCCAACTTCGGGATTTGTTTTATTTTTGCGCGGGAAAAATTAATTCAATTATTAAAAGTGGTCGGTTAGGTTAGCTACATTAAAACACTTTAAAACACTATAGACGGTTAGTTAGGTTAGTATAGCTACATTAAAATAAACAGAGAAATATAAATATATTTAAATAAACCCGAGGTTGGCCGAAGGTGAATTGTTCGGGTGTAATCGGGAATGGCAGAACTTTATGTGCATCTTAGGCTTCCCTAGAGACACGCGAGTCTGCTTCCAGGTCTCTGCCAACCCCTCAGTTAAGTTTCTTCACAATTTTATTTACTTTAACTTGTAACCCCTGCGACCTTACATTGCATAACCCAGTACCCATGTCCGCTCCAGTCTTTGGATCTCCGCGCATGCGTTTCGTCTCCAGTCATAGGAATGTTGCCACTTCTCTGACTGTCGCGGGATCAACACAGCTAGTGACTGCATTGGTGCTGAATGGCAAAAGCAAAAAAAAAAAAAACTGGCGTAGCTGCAATAGAAAAAAAGTGATGAAAAATCAACCGATCAGAAAATTGGAAAGGAAATGAGTCGTAGTTGTTCAGACTCAGGCAATTGCATAAAGTTATGTTGGTCACATGCTTCAACTTTATTTTTTTTAACAGTGGCGAAAGGGTAAGTATAATGTATACTTGAATATTTATTTGTAAATAAATAAACAACATATTAATAAAAAAAACTACAAAGTTATACAATTGTTATCTTACTTTTTTATTATACCAACGAAGTCGCATCACTGATGCGACAAACATCGATGGAATGTTACCTACAACTTTTGATGTATCGAATTCTGATAGGTTGGCGTTAAACGCCTACCTTCATAAACTTGAAAGCTGGTCAACTGAATCGCAACTGCGTTTAGCGTGTTGCATCTTCTGCAACGCCAAACGTGGTTGGAAACGGTTACATTTGTTTGCGGTTGTAGAAGTCTTTAAGTAAAATGTTATAGTAACGCCAAATCAATTGTATTAGACAAGGCTTTAAGACTGAATTTCACGCGCCATGTTGATTTTTTTTTCTCGTAATTCCCATTAGTTAAGGGCTATTTCTCTAAATTAAACAATATACCTATTTTGTATTTTTTGTTATGTCACAAATATTTTCAACGGATATTTGTCAAGTGTAATATAATACGTGTAAAATGTTGCGTAAGTAATCGTAATTACTATCACTTGCGCGAAATTTTATACCCACTATATTAAAAAATATTGAAAATTCTGTTTGAAATATTTGGGACGTGACAACAAATGCAAGGAAGGAGTAGTGTTAAATTTTCATAAATAACCCTAAAAAAAAGGAATTAAAAGGAAGTAAAAAAATATGTATGCGTACTTATGTAGGCACGTAATAAGTTATACCTACTTAATTGGCATAGTAAAAATTTTGCATAAATTTTGCATGAAAATAATAAATAGAGATAAAATAATAAAAGGACTGGAGCGATTTATATAAGTAAACTTGATTTTATCCCTAATGTTCACAATAAATGAATGATTTTAATTATATGGACCCGTATCAATATCAATCACTAAAGAATATTATTTTAAGCACATATTTAACTTTTATTTGTATGCTGCCTTTTTTTTCATCCTATCAAGTTTGGTTGCATAGTGCACGCACATCTTAAAAATTCATTTTCGTCATTTTTTTCATAACGTGCCTAAGGAATTACAACATAAAAAATACACTTGGAAAAGTTCATAAACACAATTCCTATAACTAATATTCACAACAAATAACTTTTACAGCAATATTCAATATCAATCACTAAAGTATAAGATTTAAAAACACCTATATATAATTTTTATTTGTACGTAGCCTTTTTTTTACGTGACAACGTCTAATAAATCGATGAACGCCGGCTGCACGCACGAAAAAGTGTCCCGTTACGCATATTGTTCAGTTACGTTGTCCCGTTACGCACATTGTACCGTTACGCTGTGTCCCTTTACGCTCATTGTACGCTTGCGCCGCATCTATCTCTGTTCCACTCGACTGTTTATAAAGTGAAGTGAAAAGTTAATGTGATTTTCATTGCTTATTACAACAAAAATTTCGGCAATAAAGGTTAATTATTCTTGCATTTTAAAAATCTGATACTGGTATAATGTCAAGTATTTATTCTTTTATTATTAAAATTAAATTGATTCAATTTTATTCATAAAGTATGCAATCATTTCATCATTTTTTTGTTATGGCGTTGTCACGTTAAACTATCGTCCGTAAACCGACTTTACAGACAAGCAATTTTTTTTCATCCTGTGAAAATTTCATTGCATGGTGCGAGCGCATCTTAAAAATTCACTCTCATAATTTTTTTTCCATAACGCGCCTAAAGAAGTCTAACTTTCGTGAACATAGCGTGCGGGACCCAGCCTTTAGGCTGTGGACTTTCATCTGGATGGTCGGACACGCATGCCCGCGCGAGGCACGGATGCCCTGCCGCGTTCTGTCCGTCGACGGCTCGGCGCTCGCTAGAGGGGTGTGTGCTCCGAGAGGTTATCTGCGGCCGCTCATAAGTACTTAGCGTTGACCGTCCGCTGGATGGCGACTCATATATCAGCTTTAACGAGGTCGGAACAGCTGGGGGGGTGAGCCAGGAAATTAGAAAACACACCCGCCCCCCTACCCACTTCCCCTTCCCCACTCCTCTTGCCCTTAACCGCCCGACAGTCATCGTCTCTTGCGCGCACAGCCTGATATGGGGGAAGGACGGCGGATTTAATTTTAGCGCGCGCAAGTCATTAAGATGCGCGAATTAAAAATAATAATAATAACTCGAGGGGCCATGAGCGGGCGATAGCGCCAAGTACGACCCATTTTTCATACTAACTGGTTGCTATACTGAGCTTAAATACATAAATAAAAATAGTGTTATCTTAACCATGGAAGCGACCGCAGGGTTGACCCGTCGCATCGTGCCAGCGACCTCGTATCAGTTCGTGCTGAAACTGATAGCGAGCTATCTCTTGTTTCCGGGTGGTTTTTCTCGTGGTCAGCCAGCTGACTGTCCCCCTGAAGAATCGTGGCGGTAGATGGGTTTCAATAACCCGCCAAGTAACTAAATTTTATATATAATTTCAAGACCGCGTTTGCATCAACTTCGGGGGCCAGTTCATCGTATCTAGGATGAAACAAACTAATTATTAATTGGGGAAAGATTGTGCTTCATCCCTAATGCGGCCCCACTGGGAGGGCCGGATTTTCAGTTAGTTGTTACAAATTTGAAATACTCTCCACGAGTTGTAGTATAAAATATGTTCAGTTGTTTAGTTTTATTCAGCTCGTGAAATCTGGCAGAGAAAAGGGACACTGAGTATTCAACCCGATTTTTTTTTCTAATACTGTACGTTGCTAGGCCACAATGCGTCAGGATTTTTTTTTTCACAAATAACTACATGCAAACCTCTCTCCTTCCCCCATGGGCAGACACTTCAACACGGTAGACTGACTACATCAATTATACCATTCTGACATTTTGAAAGAAAGAATAACAAGTCTATTTTTGTAAATGTTGGAGCATGTCTGCGAAAGATGCACAGAAGTTGTCTTTCTGGAGCAGCCTAGAACCTAAATAATTGCGAAACATTTTTTGCATAGACATGAATATATATTTGAAACATTGACAACACCTACGTAAATTAAAATTAGAAGACGAATAAAAAAAGCCCGGCCTCTCATCAAGGCAATCCTCTAAAATGTCTCTCTTACCGGATAATACCCCAAGAGCAATGGGTTGCACGTTCAGAAATTTCTAATTCTACTTCCCGTGTCTGTGTATAACAATAGCTCGCAGGCCGGTAAGAAAACCAATAAATATTAAACTAAGTCAGAAATTCTACTCACCATAACAGGCTTTGTACTTAAAAATAACATGCACAACCATAAGAGGGGTCTTCTTTTTTCAAGATCGCTTGCTGGTGGATGTCTGGTGATTCTCCAAGACGTGGAGCAAGAAATTCATGTTGGTGGAGTACACTCAGTATAAAGATGAGTTTTGATTAGCATTGAAGAGTCGCAGAGAGAATGATTACCATATATATATATTAGCTTGAAGTATCGTTGAAAAGTGAATCTCAAAAGAAATGTCAATCATTTTTGTACACCTTCCGAATAGTTGCGACGTTCCAAACGGAATCGCCAGTGCAGCCTTTCGTAAAAGGACATATCTCTCGCGTCCTTACACATGCATCCTTGTGGCCTCTCAGGGGCTTGTGTCACACTCTGTCGGTGTATATGTGACACGTGACATCAGTCGTTGTTTAACTGGCCGGTTGCTGCCCACAATTTTTATATTTGCCTTAATACAAGTTGAGTATGAATTCGACCGACAAACTTCTGGTGTCGAATCATCACGTAAAAATAATTCTAAAACATGTGTATACGACATATGTTCTAAATTGCTTCCCAAGACAGGTATACTCCTTTGAAGTTGCAGGTGAACAGATTTTTTTTATTAATAATAAATAAACTATTAATGATGACAAGCCAAGCATCTGAATAAAGTATAAATGAACAAAGCTCTACAAACACTGCAAACCTAGTAACTGAAGTAAAATTATTTCACGGAAATAATTTAGAGTAACACCCTTATTTCCCATAAATTTTAGGGACGCCGCAAAATAATGCGGTATTTAAAGGCTGATTAATAATCTAAATGTAATTGGAACGAAAAATTTCGTCCTGTTATATTACTTTTTACCCCGTCGTTTTCGCAAACGAGTAAAATAAAATTTAGAACATAATACTTTGGCGCCTGGCAGGTCTGCAACACCCGTAACATTCAGTTTGAAACAGCTACCTAAAATCAGGGGCAGTGATTGTTTAGTGATAAGCACGCCTTGAAGATATTTCGGAGAAAACATTGAACTAATAATGAAATTAAAACAACTGCAGACGTAACTTCAAGTACATAAACGTGAATGCAGACCAAACCATGGGTGACATTAAACACTACAAGAGAAATATGTAGTCGCACCTTAATTGTGAGGAAATATCTTGTCTTAAAATATAACTTGTTAATTAATGTATGATTTGCTTTAGGTACCACTGTTCACAAAATTTAGCAGGTAAAGTATGATGAATGCATTTCAATTCTAAAATTCACCATGTCTCATGACATAACCGTTAGAAACAGGACGTGCCATTTACCACAAAAATACATGCATGTATTATAGCATTGACGGGCACTAAGTAGTATTTTTTATGTTGATGTAAGTGCAGGCAGTTCTTTAAGCCTTCAAATTTAAAATGTAATTTCAGATTTTAAGTGATAAATTTTATGAACTGTGGCACCAAAGGTAAAATTTCCTTTAATTAACAAGTTATGTTTTATGACAAAATATTTCCTCAAAAATATTTTTTTTCCTCTTGTGGTGTTTAATGATACGTATGGTTTGTTCAGCATTCGTGTTTATGTGTTTTATTTACGTCTGGAGTAGTTTTAGTTAAACTAGAAATTTTTTTTTTTCATCGAAATAGGCACCTTCATTTGCATGTACATAACTTAGCATTCAGTGCCCCTTATTTTAGGCAAAAAATTCAAATTTAATGCTGTGTGTGTTGCATACCTGCCAAGCGTCGAAGTATTTCGTTCTAAATTTTATTTTATATTTTTGGGGAAACTTTGGTGTATAGAGTAGAACAATACGAAGACCTTTATCAATACTTTTTGCATGTACATTAAAATCAACCTTTAAAAATCACATTATTTCTCCGCGTCACCAAACTTTGTAGGCAATAAGGGTTTTACCCTAAATTATTTCCATTAAATAGTTTTACTTCAGTGACAAGATTTGCAGTGTTTGTAGAACTTCGTTCGATTATAAATCATTTAAATGCTTGGAATTTCAACATAAATAGTTTCTATGTTTAAAAAAAAATACCGGTTCAGTTGCAACTTCAAATGGGTATACCAGTCTTGGAAAGCACTTTATAACATATGTCCTCAACTTATTTTTTACGTTGACAAACATGCAACCGAAATTTGTCGGTCGAATTCAGACTCATCCTCTGTGTGTGTGTGTGTATGTGTGTGTGTATATATAGATATAGATATATATAAAATGCACATCATGGTTGCAAGGAATTATTTTACAAGCTTAACTAAGTACAACAACATAATGCAACACATGGCATAGCAGGTCAGAAGACTTTATCATTATTTAAAACCTTATTAACATTTATTGTTGAAATAAATAGATGTACAGCAACCCCTCTGTACTCTTCTCTCTCTCTCTCTCTCACCCCCCCCCCCCCCCCCCCCCCGCCTTTTCCACGCAAAGAGGCGCCCAAAGTAAAAACTCCACGCGTACAGCCGCTCATCCAAGCCATCCGAAATTTGCTGGCTCGCGTGCGAAATTATAAATTGTGCGCTCCTTTTCGCACCTGTAAATTCGCATCAGTGACATCAGGGGCGCAACAACTAAATTTCCAAGGGGGGGGGGGGCAATATACCGTTTTATAAAGAATCATCTATCCCCCCCTATAGAAGTGGGGGGTCCGGGGGTCATCCCCAGGGAAAATTTGTATTTCAAGGTGGAAAATTGTGCTATTTAAGCAGTTTTATTATCTAAAAATTGATTACACAGCACTTTATTTGCCCCCATTTGCCCCCACTTCAAGGTTTCAGAGGGGGGGGGCAAAATACCCTTCCCCCCCTGTTGCTGCGCCCCTGAGTGACATGTTCCTTAACGAAATAAATGGTCACAGTGTACCTTACAGACCATTTAAGTTTTTCCAAGCGGTCCCGATAATATTAATAAGTTATCGTGTATTTTTTTTGTTGTTGTTTACTGATTCAACAATTGGTATAACTGAGATTCTAAGTTGAGTTTTTTTTTTTTTTAGAAAATTTCCCCCCTTTTTTTACCAGGATTCTGCAATGGGAAGTCGACAGACATGTCAAGATAATACCATAACATAGTTCTCCTTGTCGCAAAAGTGGGTGTAAGAAGAGGGTTGAGATGGTTACCCACAGTAACGGATTCGCAATTGAGAAAGGAAAATGTGTATTCAGTTCCAAAAATAATTTCTTTTTAGCATTTTCCCCTGAAAACTCTATATCTGCCAGTGTAAGTTGTGACTGAAAGAAGGGACTTCAACCCCTCAAGCCTCCACCTTCTACTACATCACCCACAATGTTTCAGTTACGTGTGACGTCGTACCTTCCGGTGGTAGCTAAACTTGGTCCCCACCCCACCAGTATCAGTTCCCGCTGGCGGAACGTGCCCTCCCAGTCTGCCCCCACTAGTCAACGGCGCAACTGTGTAGTGGTGACAAAATGCAGATAATTACCCAAAGTTGTGTTCCCTACAGATGGCGTTCATAAATAATTATCATTCAACATTTAATCAATAGTAATCTCATCCCAGTGTTCCAAAAAGAGAGAGTGCGACACAAAGGATGTGTGCTGGCCTCCTTAGGGCACCATGATTAGCGAACGCTCTTTATTCTTTTTGCGGCCTGGAGCCTAAATAAATTCATGTTGGCAACTGAGTGCTTACCTATTTAAATGGAGTAGGTAGTCAAAACAAGAAACGAAACATCTTCATTTTGACTCATGTGTTCAAACAAATTATTTAAATTATAAGTAACGACAGCATTATTCTTCGGCTATTTGTTTTTCAACGAAATTATATCATTAATATTGTCATGTATTTCGTCTATAAGTATTAAGTAAAACAATTTTCCAGCTTTACTAGTGCGTTTTGGCGCGAGGTGGGATATTTCCCCTCCTCTCGCGCAATTACCTGCCAGCAATATCCATCGGCCGTCGGCCTGGGGCAGATGCATCGTTCTGTGGGGAGTCTGCAATTTGGTTTCAATTGAGTACTTTCATTATTCTGGTAACTATGTTTTCATCATACCAACAACCTTTTCTTTAATTCCCCACGTGTCCCGGGGTCAATTCTGTGGCACAGGGCTTATCCCGGCGGTTTTTAAAATCACATTGTTGCGTGATCCATCTGCCATAGAGTTAAACACTATGCGGGACTGGCTGACCCCAGATAACAAAACTTGAGCTAATCAACCGCAAATAGGCCTGTCGGCCTCCACTTAATTATTTTGTGTTAACAAACGTATATTCACAGCTCGTGCTGCAGAGCCCGATCAACTGTTTCAGGCTTAACCATTTAAGGTATTGGCCGCCTCCACTAAAAAAAAACCCTAGTAGATTTCCGCCTCTTTCATAGTTAGCGACCTTCGGGACACACTCCTATCTTCTCTACTCCACACTTCTGACGGACATCCTGGGACATGTCAAATGTAACATAACATTTTGAAAAATCATGGCGATACTTTGCAACACGACAAAAACGGCTATTATTTTCATCCTGGAAGATTAGTAATGAGAATAAATCAGAGAAAAAACTTATAGATCATGACGCAACATAATGTTATTAGAGTCTGATATTTAATCTCCCACACAGCCCTAAATGTTTAAGTTACATTTCAGAAAAACAAATTGATGTCAATGAGCTGTTGTATTGTTCCTACAACTTTACAAAAATGTTTCTGAAATGTTTGTGTTGTATGCAGGGGCGTAGACAGGGAGGGGAGGTTAGGCGTTCAACCCCCAACCCCCCCCCCCTTTTGCACCAAATCTTTAATTAATTTCTTATTCATCACTCAAACAAATTTCATATTAAAATTAATAAAATTTTTACCATTACAATATTTTAATTTAAGTACCGAAAACTGCTAAAATAGCACTATTTTACACCTGAAAATCCAAATTTTCCCGGGGGATACCCCCCATTTTAATTCGGAGGGGGGGGGGGGCATGCTTCTTAACACCCCCATACACAAATCCTGGCTATGCCACTGGTTGTATGGGGCATTGCATGGATTCCTCACCACCCCTACCACATGGAAAAGGATATGGAGTTCATCGAGACAATGCATTATAAGTTTGAGTTTGAATCACAATATTGCGTTAACATGTGACTGATACACTGTTCATTTAATCTCAGAGCGAATGAGCCAGACTAATCTAGTGACTATGAAAAATTACGCTGTGTAGGTCTTCTAGACTTCACCTTACAATAACCTAATGTGTGTATGTTAAAAAGCAGCTACAGAAAGTCTGCAATGTCTCATGAGGTCGCGATTTGTCGTCGTCTCACGATTTTATAATGTAAATATACAGGTCCAGGATGACATTGCAGTGGATGTTTGAACATGGAGTTGATCTTGTGCAAGTCAACGATAAAAGTAGGTAATATTCTAGATTTCCAGAATTTTTTTTATCAACGAAGTGTCTGAAAATTCTATTGATAAATTATGCATTATGTGTTGGAACACATAAATAAATTGTAGCTTATTGCACTTTCTACTTAATTATTTTCATTCAGTTTGAACGTAAATTATTTCCTCAAAATTTGGTGATACTGGTTTAAAGATATTGTTTGTTTTCTTTTTTATCAATGTTTTGGTGTTGTTTGTTTCTGTAATCAAATTTCAAGAATTATTTTGTGGAGTAATTTGTGACGTGAAATGACATAAAAGTATTGTAATTTAAAGGAGGTAAGAATGCACATATGATTTTATCACGGATGTAATCAACGTACATCAATATGCTCAAAGAAAATAATACTATCTAGGTATATTGTTGATACCGTTTAATGTGTTTTTTTTAACTTCACATAATGTCAATTTTTGGGTGCAGCGAATCAAATTTATCAGTTAGGTAATTGATTATTTAATTAACGTGCATGACGTCTTGTCCAGTATTAATAAAGGTAATTATTTACTAATGGGATTTATAAATAAATTCATTTGTTTTTTATTTCTTGACAATTTTCTAATCTTTTGTTTAAAAGGTTGTACAGTATTTCAAATAGTGTACCTTTAACAATTAGATTTGTTAGCTACATAGAATGTTAATAAAATAAATATATTTAAAATACTGTATAATCGCTTGAACGGTTTGTTAGGTTAGGTCAGCTCAGCTACATTAATAAAATTAGAAATATTCGGAAAGTTTCTATATTTGCAGCTTTTTCGTAAAAAAAAAATAATGTAATTGTGAAAGGCGTGTTTGTAAACACTATGGTACCTTCCTCTATTTACTTTTAAATGTTTGAATATTCCTCCTGTATTCCTTGAAACATCTTTGTTATACTATCTGCAAATTGATCCTGTGGTTCTCCTCTTGAAATGGAAAACAAATTAGAGTGAAAACCAGTCTTGACTCCAGGCATTAACATACTGACATGTACTGACATTAAAGTCCCTGTCATTTTGTAAAAATATCTTGGCTAGGCTATGTTCTGAAGGTTCTCTGAAAAATCACAGGATCAATTTGCAGCTATTATTAAAAAAACAGCAGGTCGGCAATAATAATCAAGACAATCTCTCGGAAAACAGTCTCTGCTAGGCATTACAGCACAACATAAACTTACCTCTCTAGATATATGTACATTACAGGATTTTAAAATTGCAGCAAGTATGTTTGTTATGTCATTTGATAAATACCAAGACTATTTTCATTATTAATGACTTATCGCACTTGACACAAGTAGTAGCAAAACAGATACACGCTCATATTTAACATGCTAATGATATACTACATTAATAAGCCACTTCGATAAATATTTTTCAGAAACCATTAGGAATTTTTAAATCCTGTTTTCAGGATAAATAGGAGCAGGCCAGTAGTGTTTTTTTTTTTTTTTTTTTTTTTTAAGCAGTGACTAGAAATGCACCAAATATTAATTTATTATTGTTATGTTTTATTAATGTAGCTAACCTTACCCAACATACCTTTCACATTGTACTAACCTAACGTATGCAAAATGTTAACCTTTGAAACACTTATTAAAGTAATCAGTCATCATTGTTATAAACTATAAAGAAAAAATAAATAACTCTTTTCTTTTGCAATTGCTTACAACCACTCACAACTTACTTTCATATTTCAAACAACATTTAAAAATGTTCCAATTTACTACTCAAACAACCCACCAAAGGTAAGAAATAAAAAACTGACATACAGTCAGACAACTGAACATTTTGAAAATGTAGATGATTTTAACAGTTGGTTTTAATAACTGAATTTATGCAATAAAAATTTACAATGGATCAGAAATAAATTAAACAATAGAATATCATGTCATCTTAATAACACTAAATGTATGCCATCAACCTTTCGTAATAGGTATATATGATCACCTAAACAAGTAAAAACAAAAAATTAACTCATTCTTAATATTACCATAGTTTCCACTTTTGGTACAATTTATTGTAATGCCTCAATGATACAGGTTAGTTATAATCAATAGGTAAACACTTTTCAGACATAATATCTGTAAATTTTATTCTAATACATCCTGATTCCTTCAGACTATCTTACAACCTAAACTCTCATTGTTATAGGGTGTCTTTCAGAGAACATATTTAACAGTTTTCATTAGATTAAATTCCTGGTTTTGGTTTGTATTTATTTTCTGCTTATTACTCAAAACAGTGTCCATTTAATCCAATAGTGTGAATTGTTAGCCATTAGTGTTGTATTAAAAAAAAATCAAAGAATATTTTTTATTTACAGTTTTACGTTTCACGGAGCCATCATGGAGGTAATGGATGGAACATCCGACGTTCCTGGTAACTTCATTCACATGGTTATGCCAACGATTAAACAGGAACTTCAGGTAAAGTGGTGTTCATTTTCTTGAAGTGAAATTTTTATACCAGCAATGAGACTAAAAATCTTTTGAATCCAAGGTGTCTTCATGTTCAGCAATTTACTCGCCTTTCAAATTTTCAAGACTAAAAGTAATTTTATTAAGCTGTTACTATGTATTAGTAATTTGTTTTAATAAAGAAGCAGCTGTTTGACTTAATTTTTTTAATTGCCTGAGTGGTTTGCTCCTTTTGTAATGTCATTGGAAAGAAATAAAGCATTAACTATGTAATCTTGAACAGCATGACTTTTCTGTACTCTAATGTAATTAAAATTTACCCTTAAAATCCTGTTAGAAATCAGGTACAAAAGTGAATGGTTGATCTTCATGGTTCCAATATTTGATGTTGGCAGTTGTGCTCTTTAGATGATGCACACTGTTTCTGCTCTGCTTTCTTCAGCCTCTGTGTTTGGAAGGTGTTTAATGGCTTTTGATGTAGACGAGCTCTGTAAAGCTAAATAATGGTAAAAAAATATTTAAAAATTTGTTGTACTGCCTGCTGACAAAGGTAATGCAGCAGTTATAATGAAGGCATGGGACTATGAGAACAAGATAACTTACTTACAAGATAACTTACTTACAGATTCGTCCTACACACCACTCCCAAAAAGAAAAACCTCTAAATCAAGTTGAGCTGGAAACAAACAATCATCCTGAAAGGTAAAGTGAAGAAGAAATTAGTTCCAAAAGTAAGCATAACAGCTGCTGTGAATGTATTACAGAAAATCCTAAAGCCACAGGTGGCTCTCCACCCTATAGTAAGTAGCTACTATAAACTCACTGACTTATGCTCTTGCGACACTCATCAACAACCTGCTGAAATAAGCACTACCATAACCTGAATCATGTATCAGAGACTCAAAGCACTTTGTTGAAATCCTCCAACATATAAATGCATTGACGAAAATTATCTACTGGTGAGTTTCAATGTGGAAACACTCTTTACTAAAATTCCAGAAAAAAAAAATGCCTTATGAACAGTATGAAGCCACACAAGGGCAAATCCAGCTCAAACAAGAAGGGAGTAATTTTTTGGAATTCAACTTGTTTCATGGGGTTGGAGGGTCCATGATGGAATATAATAATAAACAATAACAAAAAAAAGAACACTGTTTGCTATAAAAAAATTAACTATATTTTGTAAAGGCTAATAAGCAGATACATCCTAATTGACCAGACCACCCTACAGTCATGGCCACCTACAGGGCCAATCACCACTTAGCTGTGAATGGCCCTATTCAAATACTGTGCCAAACACTAGGTCTTAAGTTGTAAATTGTCCTTGAAGATGTCTGCTACAAAGAATGCCAAAATGTTGGGCATGCCATCATTTCCACGGACGTGGCCTCAACCCAGGATCCAAGAAGAATGCTGGTCAAAATAAGTAAAGAATCTGACATAATTAGGGGATCAGACAAGATGTGTTTTCAGCATCAGTATGGGATACAAGCAGGGGCGTAGTCAGGGGGGTTTTTTAGGGGTTCTAAGCCCCGCCCCCTCTAGCACGAAATTTTTAATTAATTTCTTATTCATCACTCAAACAAATTTCATATTAAAATTAATAAAATTTTTACCATTACAATATTTAAATTTAAGAACCGAAAACTGCTAAAATAGCACTATTTTACACCTTAAAATCCAAATTTTCCCGGGGGAGGACCCCCGGGCCCCCCACTTTAATACAGGGGGGCATGCTTCTTAACACCCCCCATACACAAATCCTGGCTACGCTACTGGATACAAGCAATGTCTATTAACAACCTATCGTAACGGGAGCAGAATGCAATGCTACTGCAACGTGTTTGCAAACAGCAACAGGATACAAAGTGTCGTTTCAAACGGTCCTTAATCATTTTCATGCAGGAGAGCTCTGTACATGTTGTTCTATGGTGTGTGTCCCATTAAGGCTCCTGCCTATCCGGGCACACACACACTGTGCAGAGTTTAGGGAGAAACCACGTTACTTTAAGTGTGATATTCCCGGTAAATATTCTTGGACGCACTCAAGGAACTTACATTATACCTTTATCTTCATTTCTCTACAATGTTATGTTATGGTCACCGCTCAAATCACATAGTTTCCGCACGCACGACGAGAAGACTGTGAGCCAGTTCAGAGCTGTGCAATTAAGGGTGATATCGTGCTAGAAGCACAAGTGAGAGTCACTCTTATTATCCCACCTCACTAACACAAATACACTCCTGACTAAGCAAGAGCACCGTACAGCCCGTAGAAACTGGGCGGAGGAACATCGTTGATGGGGAATGTCAAATGGAGATCCACTCCGTTCTCAGTGTGGAACCTGATAATCAACGTGTTCTCATCTGCAGGGAACATGAAATACGAAACAACCCTCAATTATCTGCTATTAATCAGCTAATACTTTTTTGTCTAATCCCCTGTTGATTTTGACTAGTTTAATTAGTGACTCTAGCCATGAAAGTCTATAATCATGATTAATATCATTAAATTGATGAGTTTTACTTGGCTAGGAAACAGTTGTTCAGCAAAAATACTCTTGTTATTCTTTTAAAAATTACTCATCAGAAATGCTGTACATTTATAAATAGCCCATAATTATAATACATCTCACTTTGGACATATTTTGCTACAACATTCTAAGGTTATTCATGAATCCATGACCATCTACTGAAAATTGAAGTTGTTTGCGTGGATTAATATTATTTGTTATAAAGAATTTTTCTGTTATTATAATTAACTTAACAGATATGAGAACAATAAGATTATAATTTTTATTTTTTAATTTTCATTGACACAAAACAAAGAGGAGGGACAATGAATCTGGCAGTGAGGTAGAGAACATTTTAAATATATTCCTTCCCGTAACCATCATGCTATACAACTAATGTTTAAATAAACTAATGTACTCATTACATGAGTGTGGTTGAGTGTGAAATGCACTGCTGATATATTTTATATACATTAGAATGTATTTACTAAAAAAAAATTTCATTACAGGATGAACATGATGAAGACACATTCAATTATTTGGCTATGAATCCAGTTCAACAACCATATGTTATAAAGGTAGGAGGAAAGAGTATTGTTTATTTATTTTTTTCTTTATTTTAGTCAGTTCTAGTAACTATAATTTTAAAAAATTTTAATCAAAAATAATAATGAGAATCTTCAACATTCTAAAATTTGATTCACTGGTATGTCTCACATCACATGATCCTATGATATAACTATAGTTCAGGAGTTTTTAAAGAGTCCCTAATCTCTTGTTTCAAGATTCACTCTCATTTTATTGAACATTTTCAATTTTGGCATTCTAAAAAAAAGGGCATATTGGTACTTATGCTTTACATCAGCAGGTCACTCAAGTTTTGGAAAGGAAAGTGGAGGGGGTGAGGCCTCTTGTGCTAAGCAAACCTAAACAATATATCCTTCAGAGTCTGAAAGTAGCAAACTTGACAGCCAGTAAATTGTGTGGAAAACAAGGGCTAATTTTTTTTTTTTTTAATGAAACCTTAACTATAATTAAGGAATTTCAAAATTTCTAGCTGTTAGTTAATAATGAAACAATGTGTGCTGGTTATGAAGTCGCAGATGTGTTCTTCCAGAGCGAGCCTCCGGATGCTTGTGAACCAGATTACCGATTGCAAGAAATTGGCAAGCAGAAGGTTCCAGAAAGTGAACGGGGAAATGCAGAGGGGAGTCACCGCACCTATTTGAACGAGAGCACCGGCTACGAGGAGCAGCTCGTGTCGTCCGCAGAAGAGAGCTGTGTGCGGGAGGACGGTGCGTTGAAGGAGAGAGGGGATAAACAACTGGAGGAACTGGACATGGAGGTTGATGAACCGTCAGATGAGGAGTCTGGAGGAGAAGAAGCAGAGGAGGAGGAAGAAGAAAAGGAATCTCCAGATGCTTCAGAATCAAGCAAACCTATATCTGCAACTGAGAGGTAGGTGATGTTTTATCACATTACACACCATTTATTTGGGGCTTGCTCTCAAATTATCAACTATTGTAATATTTATGTAGCGTGAAAGCAGTTACCTTTGGTAATTCTAATCTGGTGATATAAGTAGCACCATTTTTGTCCCATATTTTCTGTTGAGAAGAGAGTAAAAAATGTATTTAGTGGAACTTTTATTTAACTTAAGTTATTAGTGACAGTACACACTTAACGAGGTAATGAGTTTCGGAGTAAAGAAATGCAAACTATACTATAGAAGGAAACTGCAAAATATTTGCAATATAGTAGACTTCCGGTAGTCCAGAATCCAACAGTCTGGAAGGCCTGATAGTCCGGCACCACCTAGGAATGTACGAACCTAAGCCAACTAAGCAACTAAAAGGTAAAAAAACCAATAATCTTTTTCGGTAAGTTCGAAAAACTCTACATTGCACACATTACTGGCTGTCGAAAGTGCTCTGAGCAGCCCTGAAATATTCAGAAGCATTTGGCACGGTTCGGGATCTCTCAGATTGATTGGCACGCTTCGAGTTTCTTCAGCATAACTCAGCATGTGATGATTCAGCCTGAGATGCACCTAGGTTCTTCATAATCCATATCCCTCTTACAAAATACACTTAGTTTTAATTAGGTTGACACAAATTTAGTTTTTGTCTGTGTTTATGTTGAAATTTTCATCCGTATGTTCCTGCTGAACAATATATTTAAGCTGAACACCAGCTTGCAGACATATTTTTTCTACAACTTAGTGGGTATCGATAAAAGAGTAAACATTACGTATCGATAAAGTAGTAAACCGTATGTTGATCTGGAATTTTTTGGTGATCTGGCACCAGCAAAGTCCCGAACATGCCGGATCATCGTAAGTTTACTGTATAAGATTATTATTTATCATCATTTTTACAGACAGAGAAAATCTTGAAAACAAGGACGTCTCGGAATAGAAGACATGTCATTTACTGAGTTGTAATAGTTAAATAAATTTAAACTAGTTTTAAACATAAATTAACGTGCAGTTGATACTCATGTTAGTTTTTGCTGATGTTTATTAAGTATTATATATAAACAAAGTCTAAGCCATACAAACATCTTTGATTTGAAGTACAATAAAAATAATTGGTTTTTTCACCTGGCTTTGACCACAATCAATAATGTTTTGTTTCAAAGTTTGAGCACATACAGTTATTTGTTTTTTCAGAGTGGCAGTGTGGGTTGCATTTTGTTGTTGGAAGTGATAAACAGTGCAGTATATTTTGAATTATAAAAACAGTTTTATCACAAAAACTTTTTCTATCAAATTTTGCATATGATTGTAACATTAATTTTATCTTGGAAGCTAGATTGATGGGAGATATAAAAAAGAATGTTAACTAGGAAACGGATATTGCCTGGAGTTAGTTTGTGTGAACGTTCATTCATTGGTAGAGTATGACGATAAGTTTTCTTAGGTGCTTCGTACGAGGGCCATTCAAATATAAACTGGAATTTTGTTCATTTGATTCAAGTAGGACGTGAGCAGTGCAGTGCGCTGGGAATCGTTGTGGGAGAATGGAGATGATATAGGCATGCAGCACACAGTCCTCACACTCAAGTCTGTCATTTCAGTATCGCTGTGAGTGAACAAAAAGTACCAGCGTCAGTTGCACAACGTGTTCTTATTTGTTTGTTTTTTTCGCCAACGAAGATGTGAAATCGAGTGAAATTATGAAGAGACCTCAAGCACAGTTTCACTGGTGCTACTAAGTGTTTGATTGGACCCAGAAGTTTTGAAATGGTTGTGATGAAGCGGAACATCAAAGCTATACACGGCATCCGGCAACCTCTTGAACACCCACAATACAGTCATACAGTCCAGACTTGTCCCCATGTTTAGTCAACTGAAGGAGGCATTAGGAGGGGAAATATTTGAAGACGACGCTGCAGTCAAACAGTACGTGTGCAATTGGCTACTGGAGAAACCACCTTCTTTATTTCATGAAGGGATCAAAAGGCTTCCTATCCGATGGAGATTATGTATTTCTGTTGAAGGAATCTATTTAGAAAAATATTTTTTTATTTATTTGTTTATTTTTTTATTTATTTGTAATTTGTCACATGCCCACCAACAGTCGTAGACTTTAGTGGTGGGCACTACATGCAATAACAGGAACACAGTTATCACTACCAGTGTATGGCATTTCATTTGTATTTTCGTATATCACCAATAAATCTGTATTAACGGATTTTCTGTTTATATTTGAATGACCCTCGTAGTATGCAGTATTGCTGAGAAACTTTATAATTACTAAGTGAGTTGGTGCAACGGTGATACATTAGACTTGCATTCGTGAGGGGCTGGGTTTGAATCTCTATCAGGCCGTGGTTTTCCGAATTCACTCCAGCCAAATGCTGGGATGACTCCTTACCATAGACCATGGCCCATTCATTCCCTCACTTCTTTGACTTGTGTAGTATTTGTCCATCTTTAATAATCTCATTGTCAACAATAATTTAAACAGCTTATTTAATTACAGACAAAACAATTTTTCCCTTAAATCAACCCATGTAAATTCTTCGACTTCTTATAGTAGGCTATGATGGCTTTTTCCATTCCCATCAACCAAAATCCCTTAATTGTATTGTATGTTACCATTTAGTGCACTCAATACAAATAAAAAAATAATAATGAAGTGGTAATTAAAAATGTTATGGATGGATGAGATTCTCCTAACTAAAGTCATTGTAGTCATTATCACTGGCAGTTTATTTTTATTATTATTTTTTGTGATTTTGTCATAAGTTCCTCTGATAGTCACCAAGCACCCTAATTTTTTATTAGTAAAATAGAAAACAAAATAATTTTCGGTGAATATTTAAGACAACTTACGCTTTTGTGCTCCATTGCTTGTACTAAAGTGGAACTGCATACTAAGTACTGTCTCTATTATTAAATTCATTTGGCTGTTTTGGAAACAGCTTAAATAAAAAAATCATTATGTCCTGGGTCTAGACTGTGTCACATCTGAGCACTTTCAACCGCCTTCCATGCACCGTTTATCAGACTTCACTCTTGCCTTGCGGTGACAGGTGTAATGGCTGGTAAGATTGGAACGTGTGGTTGGAGCATGCCACATGTGGTAAACTTATCATTATCTGTAAACAGTAGAACACAGTTGCATAGAATACTTTATTATTGATTGATAGCAAATGTCATCATACAATTTTAAAATATGGGTTCGTGGCCGCCCAAGCACTTTATAGATCAAGTAAAGCTTCACTTCTAAGGAAAAATTCAATAATTTAAAAGATAAAACTGGACAATAAATTATGCAATATAATAGTAAATACCACCATGTGTACATTATATGCAGCAGGGCAATGGCCTGAGGTGTGTTTGTTACCCTGTTTCCAGCACGCTGTGTCCATGAGGATAGCCGGTCAGCAGGACGAGTGTATCGCAGAGGAGTTTTACAAACATATATTTTCTTTTAGGATACGAAAAGTAGGGAAATATGTGTACAAATTTCACTATTCTAGTTCAATTTAATTTTTCAAGGGGAAGAACTTGTTTATAGCGTGATTAAAAATATAGACCTGTAGTATCGCTTCAGTAACACTTGACCAAAAGTGGGGAGTGGGGTGCTTCATATTCTTCTCTCCACCATCGAGAGCTCTGTTCCTGACCGTTGCAATTTTCACTATGCTCTGATTAGTGTACTGTTAAAAAGTGAGTTGTAACACACAGGTAGTAGTTCTGGACAACAGTGGTGGCGGAGGACTTTGCACGAGATATAGGAAATAGACACGATAAACATATACCCTATACCCTACCGGCTGTAAGGATGTTTCTCTCAGAAAATTATTTGTACTCTGACATGTAACTAACTGAAGCGACTGTATTGCAGAATAGAAAAACAAAAAATTATGTTATGCACTGTATAAATTAGACTCGTAAATATTAAAATTCTTTTTTTTTTTCTCTAGCTTGCGAAAATTCCAACAGGTGGCTTCTTGACTGGACCAGACTAGCCCTCTTGCACCTACAGTGAGCTGTACCTGACTTAGTGGTTTAAAGTCCATGCCGCTCGACCTCAAGATATGTGGTTAAGCACAGGAACCCATGTTTGTTGTCCACCACTCTTTTATAAGTGCTGGGTTCAATTTCTAGAAAAGTCAAATATTTTTTACAATTGACTGAGTTTAAAAAAAAAAAGTTTTAAGTGTGTCATGTGCTACGCTGGAATATTCTGCCAGTAAGTCATTTGCAAGATCTCATGTTGGCTTGTGGTGGCTCATTAAGAATTTTAGTGTAAAAGTAATAACTTACTTAAACAATGCTTTCAATTAGTTTTATTTATATCTTAAGGACATTGGTCATTTGGGAAATGAAGGGGAAATTGGAGAAATTAAGTATTTCATTATATTTGAATAATTATTAATGAGTTTTGAACGTTACCTAATTTATTGTAAATCATTTACAGGTTGCATCAAAAATGTCAAGAAACAGATGTCAAAAATTCTACAGGTTTGTGGTCAATATTTATGGAAGCTTTAGTTGACAATAATATTGTTTTTTAAGTTAAATAAGACATTCTTTCATGAAAGTTGGCTTATACAAGCAATTATTACTAATGTTTTGACTTTTGAGTGTGCATTGTAAAGTTGGCTTATAGATACAACATCCCAGTAATTTTAAGAAGTAAAATTTTTTTCCCTCTAACATTTACTTGTTTTTATTTCTGAAGTTTGGATAGTTCGTAGATTAAGGCTTTTCTTAGTACGTTTTGTGATAGGTAGTAATATTGTGTGATTGCTGTTACTCTTTTAATTTCCAATCAGTGACTTAACCCGAGCCATCTGTACAGTAGTACCCAATGAATATAGAAAATCATGTGTTAGATGTTACATTTATAAAGTGAATTATTAGTTTTAGTTTTATTTATTATAACCAAGAACATTTGTGCATGTTATATTGTTATCTGTCTCTTTCATTGAATACTCAATGTAAGTATTTCATCCTATACTTTTGTGTTGTTTTAAATCTAGATAAGAAATTTATTGACGGTTCTCTGCCGTTCGAACTGGAGCCCGGAGACAGGCCGTATGGGTGCTCCGCGTGTACAGAAAGCTTCATCATGCTGAAGGAGCTGAAGAAACACATGCTGCTCCACACAGACCACGACAACATCGTGTGCAAGATCTGCGGGGCGGAGTACAACCACCGCACCGTGTTGAAGAAGCACATGATCGAGCACGCGATCGTGCGGCCTTACCGGTGCCCCAAGTGCGCAAAGACCTTCGCGAACAAGCACAACCTCAAGAACCACATGCTGACGCACACCGACGACAGGCCCTTCGCCTGCCAGGCGTGCGACCTCAAGTTCGCGGCGAGCAGCAACCTCAAGAGGCACGCGGCCTCGCACACGGGCGAGCGCCCGTTTGCCTGCGTCGTCTGCGCGGCCGCGTTCGCCCAGAAGAGCTCGCTGGTGGCGCACGTGGCCACCCACAGCAAGGAGAAGTCCTTCGCGTGCACCGTCTGCAAGGGCACCTTCACCCGCGTGCAGACGCTCAGGCAGCACTCGCTCGCCCACCGGGGCGAGAAGCCGTACAAGTGCCAGACCTGCGACTCGCGCTTCTCCTACAAGAGCAACCTGCACCGCCACATGGCAGGCCACACGGGGGTCAGGCCGCACGGCTGCCTGCTGTGCGGCGCCCGCTTCCTGTACCGCTGCCACCTGCGCCACCACATGGCAAGCCACTCCGCCGACACGCCCTACACGTGCTGCTTCTGCGGCACCAACTTCACGCGCTCGCACGGCCTACGGGAGCACGTCAACGCCTCGCACCCGGGCGAGACAGACTTCTCGTGCGGCACGTGTGGCAACAAGTACGCCGTGCTGGAGCTCATGCTGGTGCACATGCTCAACCACTCCAAGACCTCGGCCAGGGCGTCCCGAGTCTGAGGGCTCCCGTCGTGCACGCTGGCAGGCGACGTGTTGACAGTACAAGAGGAAAGTCTCTTTCTTGCCGTTACTCGGGAGGTGATTGAACAGTGGCGTTTCTCTGTTCCACTGGACATTCGCACTCTTTCCTCTGAAGTCACCTTCGTAGATCTCAGAAGCATCGTGTACAGCATCGGAGCAATATTTTATGTTTGTTTCCCATGGAAATCACCTCTGCTCCTTTGTGGCCGGTGCTCAGAAGCCATGCGTAGTTAAAACATGATGTAAAGAACCCATAATATGGGATGACAACTTGGTTCCTTGTCAGGAGAAAATTCTTCAAAGTTCTTCCCTGGCAAGCATTGCTTTTATGTGAAGATATATTCAGCTGACTGATTTGAGTATAAAACAACATTAAATACATATTTGTCGGTTTTATTGATAAATTTGTACATTTTTTTAGGACAATATTATGTTCTATTTTATGTGACACCTTGTTGTTGAACGACGTAATGAATTGACATATATAACAGTAAATATTACATTTAAATTTTTTATAGACAATGTGCGTTTGTGAGAAAATTATTAATGGGGCTCTTGTACATTATGTGCTCATTCTATAGTTAAAACTTAACTGCACAAATCGTAGAGAAAGTTTAATAGGAAGCAGAAAATTTGACAAAAAAAATATAAAGTTTTGGGAATCTAAATGTGACCATATGGTGTGGCAAGGATTGTGATAAAATAAGTTTGTGTTTTTCAGTGCACATATTACATTAATTTTTGAAATAAGGTCAATAAATTAGAACAAAAATTATAAGTCCTTCACACAGCAAGCACTATTGAGATTCCTCTATAACAGCGTTGTCTCAAATTGGGAAGAGGGGATTATAATTTTTTGCGCTGGCCCTACCAATCTGATATAAAATATTAAAACCAACAAACTTTCAAATTTTGATGTTTGGGATAAGGGTAGCTAAAAGGAGAATGTTAAAGTATTTGTTAAAGTATTAGTGTTGTACTGAGTATTGACATCGGCCGGGGCTTCGCCCTGAGCCTGGACAGGATCCGCTCCCTTCCTCACTTTTCCCTCTCGGCATTTCACCGCGAACGTGTGTTTGTTTTGAATTACGCGCCAGGACCTCCCTCATGAGGGCGCTGTAGAAGCAGTGCGACGGCCCCTAATTATGCACCTAATTAATTATTGTAACCTTTTATTTTTAGCCCCAGTGTTTTTATGTTCAAGCCAACGTGCTCTTTTACTTAATTTAATAATATATTCTAGTTTTACAGACGTTGCGCGGACGAATCCGCACGGACCGGAACTTGACCTCAGTTGTGATTCTGGGCAAGCTCGCGAATACTTTTTCAATAAAATCAGCTGACGTGTATTGAGCATTGGGGAATACGTCGTTTTTAGACCAATTTGTTACAAATTATTTTATTGTAAAAATGCAGCATATTAATTTTAACACTATTTTAGTCAGAAGTGTGAATGAACGAGTACTATTTGTTTGTTGTACTCAGTCTTCTGAATTACTGTTTTCTTTTTTATGGTTGTAATTATCCAGCACACCTTTTAAAGTTCAGTGCTTCTAGGTTAGAGCCACACATGTGAATTAACAACTAGCTAGTATTGTTACTGAACTTTCGCTTATTAAAATAATCATTGATTCGATTGATTTCTGTCCTTGGTTCTATCCGTGACTGATGCAAAACAGTTAATTTCAGGTAAAAATAATAAGTGTTAATGGTTTTTAATTAAGAGTATTGTGTTTTGTAATTGAATGATGTGTTTTGTAATTATCTTCACTTTCGCCGGGGCACGGGATCATTAATTAACGTAACAGTTTTTGTACGGCGGAAGTGCGCCATTGCGAGGGTAGCGTCGCCAGTTCCTCTTCAACAGCCATCGAGAGTAGACGCTTCAGCACCCCGGGGGCCGCAATCTTTGTGCATCTGATCAAGTATTTCTGTTTTATAATTTGTTCCTAAATAATTTCAATCTCTAGAACCTAGGGGCCGCTCTCGGTCGGTGGGACGTTTAATTAAATATTTATATAACTCGTTACGAGCTTCTTTGTCGCAGTCCACAGGAGACACTTAGCGCATGGCCACATGGTTGGCCCACGCTTTACCTAAGCTGATCCATGCCCAGGCCTTTTACTGTTTTAATGGAGAACGTGTAGGGAGGCGTGAGTTATGATATTAAACCTAAATTTTAACTGAGTCGTGAGTTATATTTTACGTAATGAGAATCCAACCTTTGTACGAGTGTGGCGTGCCCGACGCCTAGAGCGGGCCAGGTTTGGTGTAGATCGACATAAGTGAATCAATAGGGCTGGTAACTCGTCCCACATGGGTCACGTCACGCCCTGAGAGAGATGATCGGCCGGGGTGCACGTGCCCACTCACGTGGTGGCGCCCATATAAACATCTTTTCCCGTGAAGCAGTGGAGAAGATAGCCCTCAGTATATTGTGAATACTATTACAATTTATGAGTTTTATATAGTATAGGATATCACTCGTTTATAGCTGTATAATTATGAATATTTGTGTTCTGATTGTTGGCAAGGCTGTCATGAAAAAAAAGGGGAAAAGTTGTTTCCCTTTTTTTTTTAATGCTTGAGTTTATCCTGATAATAAGAAGGTGAAATTACAAGACCTGCTAATAGAATTCATTGAAAACCTTACAAGTATTGTAGGGTTTAAAGTAATGGGAGGTGGCCCGTTCAAGTCCAGCAAACTGTTTTAATATGAAGTAAACGGTTTTTATAAGAAAGTGTGTGGCCAGAGATAGTAGACTGTAACTTCGGTAAAGTAATTGTGTTGTTATTTGTCAAAAGCCTTGCTGAGACTATAGAGCTCGAGCAGTAGTTGCAGGCGGTAATGTTAAAGACATTGTGTGTTTATGTGGTAGTTGTAAGTTATCAGATTGGTGTTTGTTTAGGTACAGTGACTGCCTGTGTGGGGGCGAACGGCAGCAGTTGGATTTATGCCCACGAGAAACGTGCAATATATGTTATATTATTTTCTTAAAATAAAATCTGTTAATATTGGAAGTAGTGTAGCCATTGTGTACATACACCTTAATCCTGAAGTTGGTCAAAGTGCAGTGATGTGGAGTTCATTGGCATTTTTTCATTATAGCACACTTGCATATTACTGCATTTTGCATACTCGCATATTTGCACACATTCTTATACATTCTCATGCCTCTTATTATATTTTATATAAAGTGTGAAGGTGCTTTGTGGGTAAAAATAAAATAATAATAATAGTAAGTAAAAACAAGTTTGAATAGTAATGAGCAACCTATAATTTACTGGTGGCAATAATAAATCTCACAGTAACCAAACAGTCTTGCCACTGTCAGAATAAAAACAATGACAAACACAGCTCTACATATTTTGTAACTATACTCACTTATGTAGAACAAATAATCATGTAACTTCAAGCTTGTGAGATTTGTCCTTGCTGTCTTGGTGGCTGAAGTTGGCAGCACCATAGGTACACATACTTGAATGTCATGGAAGTATTTAAAATTCAGTTTAAGCTGTACTTTAAAAATGGCAATTTTTGATTAGTTACCGCAAGTAGGTTATTGTGCTCTTCGCACTGGTTCCCTTGTTTATGATCGTTCTGTGTATGTCCCTGAGTGACCATGTCCAATTAATTTTATTCACTCAGGCTTTGTTAGTCTGATTTTAATTTATTTGCATTGGATTAGTTTGTTTCGCCCTGATTACACTAGGCTACTGTTTCTGCAGTTGAGATGGATTGTGGTCATGTGACGAGATCTACTATCCTCGAAAGAAGGAAGTTATATTTGGAACGAGGGAAAAAGGGTGTTCAAAAGCCAGCCGGTGTAATAAATAGAATAATGACTGTGTACTGGCTCACAGATGGTGGAGCAGGAGACTCGGGGTGAAACAGTTTTCACCTAAGAAGCTGTAGGCTATAGTGTAGACTCATTGCACAATGAACCTAACCCTGGTTGTAGGCTTCTGGGATGCAGCTCACAGAATAATAACTCACTCGGAAACTTAGCATGTGATTTTTTTTTAGGAAACACTTGCTTCCAATCAACGCCTCACTACTGCCAATCGTGATCATAAACACTACCAAACACACATATTATGTACAACATTTAAACACACACCTGAAAACATGCTACATTGCTAAACAGGGCTTAGGGACTGGCTTACTGAAAGAAAACTGTACAACAATTTAAGTGACAATTCGGTTTAAAGTCAGTATGCTGTCACAGGTTGAAGATGTTGAGGCTGAACAGTTAGGATGCACTTAATAGGGGTCTAGCATTACAGAGCATCTGAACAACGTGACCGTCCTTCTTGCAGACCAAGAGCCAACTGCTGTGCAAACGTGCCAACCCCTACACCTGCCACATGCTTAACTTGCGCAAAACACAAACAAAAACGGGACAGAGCGAACATTAATACAAAACTGTGGCGCTACAATATACTAATCATTATAAATAAAACTGTGTGCATACATTCTTAAATAACTAAAACTTAATTCTAATGAAACTATACATGTTCCAGAGCAGTCTCATAGGTAAAGAGGGCAGTGAAGTTGCACGTCACTTGTTTTCTGTTTCTTTAAAAGCTGAACTTTGTGGGTAATATCTGGAACAGAACTAAGCTATCCTGTGCCCAAGGCAGAAATTTGGTTTAGCTCCCTGCCACCCACCTTTTCTTCTCAACACTAATAAATAAATCATGCATATATGTATTTTTTGCATGTGTTTACAATATATGTAAAATTTTAAGTTTTATTTGATAAACCCTGTATTATTATTGTTAATTAAAAAATTTAATGACCCATCCAGTATCTCTTATAACCTGGCACCTGAGACAGACTCCTTGTTTATTTCCCCTCCCTTGGCCTAAGATCCATACCTGGTTAAAACCTGTATTGATGCAACAAAACTACATATATGCAGTAACTTCTAGTGTTGAGATGAAGTAACATGTCAGATCAATGAGTGTTCTATTTACTTTGTCATGTTAGGCTCCTCATGTTTCAGTTTATGTAATGTTAAAATCAGTATCCTGTATGTTCAAGCACATTTGCTCAGTCTGAATTGTAAATGATTTGTGTCAACTTGATGCGGACTACCGGTGCTCCCTCTGGTCGTGCAGACTGTTCTGCCCTGTCGACGCCTCTTACGAGGCGTGTGTAGCAAGTGTAGAGCCATGCTCCATGCCAAACACAAGCCAGAGTAGGCCAGTGCAGTGTAGCGGGATTGACAGCCTCAAACACCTTGCTGACTATCACCCATGCGATAGTCACCACCCTAACAATTTTCTGGAGTTATAATTTCACATTTCTGTAGTTACTGAAAATATTTAATAGCAGGCAGCACGCCACACGTCTTTGTAAGTTATTTGCAAATTAATGAGAAGGATTGTGTGTTTACGCAAACGTGACCTAGACCGGCTGCCGATTGATGCGTGCCTACTGCGCAAGCCGCCCCAGGCAGTGGTCTCCCTCCACGTGGGGAAGCTAGTCCTGGCTAAGCTCCTCTCTGGTAAGGATGCATATTGCGATCAAGCTTGTCTGCATCCAATACCAGCAATTGTGAGTTCTTCAGGTAATCATCTTGTTAGCTCCGTGAATTAACCCGTACGGTCCATTTCACATATGGACTTCTACATTTAATGACTTGTAACAGTGAATCTTCAAAACCATTTGTAAAGTTACACCTGGGATATGAGATTGTCTCTGGCCCCTTGGTAGTGAATTTGATGTGCTAGGATCATTTGTGACCACCCCAACCAGCCTGCAGGTGTTTAACAGAACTTGTCTGTGTACTGCGTTAGGGTAATAATCTGCACTCTCCACTGTACTGTACGTTAGTACATCACAACACCTATTCATTCATAGGATGGATGCTCTATGCTTTTCCACATAGATAATGTGCTGCTCGTATAATTTTCATAAGTACCCACTGTACTCACTCTACACTCCGAGTGCCTAGTAGTGCATCCCATGTGAACAGCTGTGGTTCGCATCAGAAGGTTCTGCTATGGTGTAAGGACCTGGTTTCCTTCCAAAGATCCTGCAATGGTTTAGGGACTTTGTTGCCTTCCACTCGCTGTAACGAGACGTGTAACAGCATGTGCATGGATTTCACACAGAGGGACAGGTCATGGACAGGTGCAGTTGTTGTAAAGGGCGTGCAATAATAAATCATTTATACCATTGTTCTGAGTGTGATTCCATAGTGTTAGTATCGTTCTGGAGGCTATAACACCTTGGAGTAATTCTGTCTGGCCAAACATGCTACTGCCTGTATGCATGCCACATGGTGATGTCACACCCAGTCTCATTGCTCCTTGGGCTGGTGCACTGGCACAGTCTGCCAACTGGTGCCCTCCATTTTCACCATTACCACAAGTGCTTGAAGGCACTAGGTATCAATTGTAGTTGTGTGATTTTGCTGAGCAAAGTGGCTTGCATTATTTCATTAGCTAATTGGATCTCTAGTAGTGCATTGCAAATCATTGTCATGTATGCATTAATTTATTAACATTTTTATTCTATCACTGATCTGCAGTGTAATTTTTATCGAATACTAAATTAAAGACCAAGGTTATCCCGATAATAGTTGCAGGTGTATTATTTCTAAAACAATAAAACCCTTGGAAGAGAAACTGTGCCACCTCCCACAACAGAATGGGCTAATGCGAGCCCAGTTTCTGGCGGTGCAGAAACATGATAGATGTTGTACAGTAGTCATGGACATTACTGTCCTTGGGAGGATGGAGGGAGTGGAATGTGTTGGATGCAAGGGATATGCAGAGATGACTAAGGGGGAGAATTCTTGCCACCGGGTGAAAGCCTAATTGCTAGCGAAACACACATAATGTAATTGTTGCCCAGTGCTTGTTCTTACAAAGAGCAGCCTTCGCAAGAAGACTGGAGATTGACAGTTCAGTCCCTGTGAACTACTGAACATGTAACTGTGTATGGAGAGATAATGGTGACTGGAGTCTGGGATGTGTAGCTGGTTGGTCCATGCGTTTTGGAATTTTGAAGAAGTCCCTACATTGACATTCACAGACAGAACCGGGATGAGCTAGAGGAAAGGCAATGTGAATAGTTCGAAAAGAGTACCTACTCATAGTTTTGTTGCTAATGGACGAGCCCTTTTTGTAGCCAAGGGCACTACAAAAAAAGTCCAACATTGAGACAGATACACTCAAACCTGACCCTTACTTCCAGTCCTGTGATGTTAAGAAATGTATGAAATATGTATCTGTGAAAAAAAAAATATTTCGGTCACCAACCAACTCTGCAGTGGCCCAGGCCAGGGGCGTGCCTGGGGGGGGGGGGGGGGGATGATCGGGACCGGACCCCGCCCCCCCTCAAGGATAAAAATATTTTAATATTAAATTCATAAAATGAAAAAAATTAATATTTAGTATGATATTAAAATTAATTCAATGACACAAGCATAAATGTTTAATTAAACAGTATTTTTAGATAGCCTAAATCAGCAATATTGAACACATTTTTCAAAATTTTCCCCCCCGCCACGCCTAGCTGGGGGGTATTCCATACCCCCCAGGCCCCAAGGAAAGGCCCTAGCCTTCTGCATGACACCACCCCCCCCCCCCCCCCCTCCAGAGCAAATCCTGGGCACGCCACTGGCCCAGGTTGTATTGAAAGCAAGAACTCCAGAACGCCACTTCCGTGCAGACGGAACAAAAGTGGCTTACTAACATAGCTGCATTCAAAAGAGAATCTTGTGGCCAGCTGTCAGGAGGCGTCCATTAATTTTATGAGGCGACTTTTCTACTCCCCTCTCCCCTTGATGAGATTTTCCTTGAACCCAACCCATCAAATTAAAAGTGAGATTGATCAAAATGCGTATTTTTAGTGTAAATTCGTTAATATGTGCTTAGGTGCGTTGTATTTATTTTTAAAAACTAACATAATTTTTTTTAAATTTTTTTTTATTTAAGAATAGTACTTAAGACAGAACGTAGTCTAGAATCACAGTGAGAAAATCAAACAATAAAATACTTAAATAGAAACTAGCTAATTCGTAAAACTGACGACAGTCGTCGTGCCCTCATAGACTTAGAGGCCGTTTCTTCCCACCGCCGGGTACCTGAGGGGGGCTATTTCCCCCTTAACCCCTCTGTGCAGTGCAGGGAGTGCTCCGTGCTAGGGACACACCCGCGTGCGCCTTAACTTCGCTTCTGGACCGCTCAAGGACGGACATCTTTGTATAATTATTTGTAAATAACTTAACTTGTAATTGTGTATTCAAATAGGGTAGTTATATGTTTTGTTTGAATCGTGTAGCTTTGTACAGGGGCCGCGCCTGGCCCGCAGTGGACACGCGACCCTCCGTGCCGCTTTCCCCCCTTCCCCCCTCCTCTTCTCGCGCAGCGCTGCGGCCGCGCGGGGCGGGGAGTCGTCAGTCACCGCTTGGCTGCCGTCGAGGGAGGTTCTGTATCGCTGCGCTCCGCGAGTCCGTAGGCCCTCTGCCATGCGTGTTGCTAGCGTTGCTACCGTCGTTTCGGTTAGCTCCCACGTTCGACATCTTCAGTCGCGGAGTAGTGCACCTTCGTGGATGACCTGCAATTTGCGTTCGTTCACAGCGCGGCGGGGGACGTGTCCCGTAACATCGTTGTGGGTCAGGCGCGCTCAGGGAAAAGGACTAAATAAAACATCTTGTAGACTAACAGCGGACGTTTCCTGGTTTGATCTCCACTCCATACTCCTGCCCTGTTCATCACCTCCCCCTCTCCCCAGCTCAAGGTCCCGGCCACAGTAGGCACGAACCCCACCTCTCACTGAGTTAGTCGGCCAAAATAATTACAACCTAAATTCATAGTCGCAAGTCGGGTATCGGGAAGGAGCCACGGCCTGGGGACGACATATGGCGCCCAACTAGAGTGGCCAAGGTGTAACTAAAATTCGCCAAATTCGTTGAGTAGCTCGGCGGAGGCTAAAGTAGTGAGTACGTACAGCAGGACTCGCGCCCGGCTTCGCTAGGGAAAGCGATAGGGGCGGCCTAACGGAAGGGGGCGGCAGAACCCGCACCCTTTGTTTGCGAGGTGAAAGTGCGGCATTCCAGTGACTTGGCCGCACGCTCTTCCCCCACCTTTTTTTTTTTCGGGTAGAGCTCTCCAAGCAAGGGGCAGTTTTTTTCACCCTCCCTCCCTCCCGACTTGTCCCGCCCGCCGCCGACGCTACGGCCCGCCGCCCGGGTCGGATCCACGAATCGCGTAATGCAAGACTGCGCGCACATAACCATTAACATGGAGGACTTATGCCGGGACTGCCGGAAACCGCACGCGGCCATCTGCCCGGCCGAGGGATATTCTTACCTGTACTGCATGTGCCAGCAACGCATCAAAGCTGAACACCAGGCGAACAGTGTAGAGGACAGGGCTAGTGCGCGATGCGCAGCAGTACAGTGTCACGGGTGCCCAGACGAGACCGCACGCTGTCACCAATGCGGCGTCATGAAACATCGTGCATGCACTGACGCACGAGAGTTTTTGAACTTTCGTGACGGCCTGTTTATTTGCGGAGGGTGCTTGGAACGCACAAGCAAGGCGGGTCACGGACAAGTGTTGCCGATCTCCCGCATCGCAAGAGGACCAATCACTCTTCCAGAGTTCGCTGGGCAGACACACGAGGACCCGTGTTTATTCACACGTGTGTGTCGGGACAAACTGATGCGCTACAGCGTCGCGGCTGACGAGTGGACGGAGCGTGTCAGCGGCCATTTGGCAGGCGAAGCCCACGCCTGGTGGCAGCAGACGGGCGAATATGACATGGACTGGAGCGACTTCACTCACTGCCTCGAGTCGCGGTTCAATGACTCTCGCGCGCGCGCGCGATGCCAGCGCGAACTGTTTTGTCGTGCTCAGACCCGCGGCGAGAGCGTGGAAGCCTTCGTGTACGAAAAGCTCCGCCTCCACAGACGCCTCGCGACGGGCAGCCGGTTTGGGGACATGCTGTCCAGTATTGTCGAGTTGCTAACACCGGAGATATGCCCGTTTCTGCGGGGGGCAGACGGGGGGAAGCCTGGACAGTTTTCTCACACTAGCACGGGACATAGAAGAGGACCTCAAGGCTGCGCAGTACACGCGCGGCCCGGTACACTCACGGCATGCAGCACCGCCCCCCGCACTGCCGTCGGCTGCGGTCTCGTGTTCGAGTCCGGGCGCGAGTTCTAGCGGGGTGGCTGGTCTGGTTAACGTTTTATGTTCCGGGAGGGCGCCAGGCTAGCTCGGTGTCTAACCAATGGGGGGGGGGGGGGTCGTGGTTCGTTGCCCCAGCGTGGTCCGCTAGAACCGTCGGCGGTATTGCCTGGGAAATTACGTTAAAGAAGAATGCGTGGGATTGCCGTAGTAGCGACGTGCCTTTATTCAAGGGGTTGACGTCACACCATACAATTACTGAGCACAGACATGCCCCTGAGGGCTACTTGTCCGTTGCGAGGTGCCGGCCGGTACATGTTCAATGTTTCGTGGCACTGGTTACTCGGGTAACAGTATGCAGGCAAAGTACACTTGATGCATGCGAGGCGCGCACAGATGACGTGGCGCGAAGTTACATTAACAAAGTACACTTAATAAAAATTAGGCGCGCACAAATGACGTGGCGCGTAGTTACGTTAACAAAGTACACTTAATGAAAATTAGGCGCGCACAAATGACGTGGCGCAGAGTTACGTTAACAAAGTACACTTAATGAAAATTAGGCGCGCACAAATGACGTGGCGCAAAGTTACGTTAACAAAGTACACCTAATGAAAATTAGGCGCGCACAATTGACGTGGCACACAGAGTTTGTGGGTGACTGGAGTCGGCCAGTCCCGTAAGCAATTGTTTCTACGCGGGTGCCGTGCCCACTGGGGTGGTACACGCACCGCCACTAAACTTGGCGAAGTTTCCCTTGCGGGTTTGTGGTCAGCGCGAAGGCGCGTGGCCTTAAGAAAAGTTCTGTGGTTTGCGGGAGGCAGCACGTGCCGTATGCTGAAGAGCGACCCTGCGCACCAGGTGTGGTGCGGGGCGTCTTTACGTTTACGCGGTCGGATTAGGTCCTGAACCGTAAAAAACGGACCGGGCACGCACGGAGAGGTGAATAGAAAAAGGTTTGGTTTATGCTAATGACTATATTTACCGGACGTTACTTGCGATGAAGACAATGGTTATGGTCTCTCCGTGGGACGTAGGTCCGTCCCGGTCCGCGAGTCGAGTTGAACTGCCGAACTGGCATGGCGTCCGGTGGCGCGTCGGCCCCTGCCGCGCCAAGCTTGACCTCATTACGTTAAAAACTAAATGACTGCGTCTGGAAGAGACTTTAAGGTCGCAAAATTCGTAATTAATTGTTTGAGGGGGAATGGGTGTGGTTCGTCTCTAGTCCACTCGGATTTAGTGTGCTTTATAATAATAATGTCTGGTTTGGCCGTTCGGCTCGGTGGCTCGCTCGACTCGGGTGGGCCACGGCCAGGGGTGCATTCCGTTAGCGGGAGAGTATACTGGCGGGTGCAGGTCGGGCTTAGGGATGGTCGTCGGTTGGAAGACGTCAGCACCCATACCACTAGAGGACGCACGTGCTGTCGTGCCTTACATCCGCCCACCCCCGCAGCAGAGAGACGCAGCAGGACCATCACGAGGAGGGAGCTCATCACAGTCGGCCCCCTCAGACCCGTCGTGGCGCCAGACGGGTCGGGAGGAGAGCGATGAGCGGCCACCATGCTGCCGTTACTGCCCGACAGAGGAGCGACACTGGCACCGCTTGGGCCCCACAAAGGCCATGCTGGAGGGAGCGCGCGAGGGAGGCGCGCCGTCGGCGGGAAACGCGGAGCCGGGGGCGGACAGACGGCTGGGCGCCGCGCCCCGGGGCGTCAACCACCAGCAGAACCAGCGACAGAACTAATCCACCGATTATGGCATCCGTCGGAGACCCGGATGCCGCCTGCGGAGCAGGACCGAGCGCCGTCGGACGATGGCGGGGATCAGGCACGGCCTGAGTCAAACGCCCCCGTGCCGGGCTCGCCATCGGGACAGAGGAGTTCCATTCCGACTCCCATGGCCTCGTCACCAGCCGTCCAGGAGCCGGACGTGTCTCTCCGACGGCCTGCCGCCGGCGGAGGAGCTCACCGAGGGGACAACGTGCTGGTGCCGGAGCTGCCAGCGGAGCCCCTCCTGGGCTCCCCACGTCCGGATGACATGGGACTCGCGAGCGAGGTGGGCCAGGTGCTGGTCCACTTGGGGCGAGTTGGACCCGAGGAACCAGAGCTGCTGCGGATACCAGTTCGTGCCGACGACCGGGAGATGCTGGCCCTGGTGGACACCGCAGCCAGCTGATCCTTCGTCGCGGCTCACCTGATCGCCGAGGAGGCAGTGGTACCGCGCCCGGAGCAGGTGCAGCTGGCCATCAGGGACACCAGCACAACGGCGAGGGGCACCACCCAGGTAACACTGAACATTGTTGGTCATGTCAGTCGCATCGAGGCCTGGGTGGTCCCCGACCTGCGCGAGGGACTGATCTTGGGGGCACCATGGCTGCACGAGGTCGACGCCGCTGTGGAGGTGCGGGCCGGACGGATGCACTTCGGCACCCGCGGGCGCTGGACGGTGTATGGCATCCACCAGAGCCCCCCTTCCCCTCCTCAGTCAGTCACCTGCCTGGAGGACCTCCAGCACAACTTCCCGGCAGAGTATGCTGACGCCATCAGTCGGGCCCTCGAGTCCCGTCCTCAGGTATTTGCGGCGGCGGACCGGTTAAGGCGCACGACGATGATGGAGCACAGTATCCCTATGGTGCCGCACCGCCCGCCGTTTGAGAGGGTTAATGGTTTCGGGCCCCGGGAGCGCGAGGCGATCCAGTTCCAGGTGGACGAGATGCTGCGCGACGGGGTCATCGAGCCCAGCACCTCCCCATATAAATCGAGGGTGGTGCTGGCCACTAAGGACATGAATTTACGCTTCTGCATAAATTTTAAGGCCGTCAACAGACTGACGATCCCCGCTCCCCCCCCCCCCCCCAGATCAACATCACTGACGCCTTGGCTGGGCTGGGGGACGCAAAAATTTTCACGACGCTGGACCTGAAGTCGGGCTACTGGCAGGTGCCGGTATGCCCCGCCGACCGTCCGAAGACGGCGTTGACTGCGCCAGATGGTCGGCGGTACCAGTTCTGTGCCATGCCGTTCTGGCTCATGGATGCCCCGGCCACGTTCCAGTCTATGATGGTGCGCGTCCTGGACGGGTACATCGGCGTCTTCGCCAGTGCCTATCTGGACGATGTCATCGTCTATTCTGGGACGTGGGAGGACCATGCGCACCACCTGGCGCTGGTCCTGGAAAGGCTGGCCAGACACGGACTGACTTGTGCCCCGAACAAGTGTCACATCGGGGCTGAGGAGATCGTGTTCCTGGGTCACCTGGTGATGGCAGAGGGATGCCGTCTGCGTCCCGACCAGCTGGAACTCATCGAAGGGAAGCAGGCGCCGAAGACCAGGAAGCAGCTCCAAAAGCTTATGAAACTGATGAACTGGCTGCGGTCTTTTGTGCCTGACTTCGCGACGATCACGGCCCCGATGACTGACCTGTTGTCGCCGAAGGCCAAGTTCCGGTGAACGCCCGCCGCGGACAAGGCCCTGCGCCAGGTCAAAGACCGTTTCCAGAACTGTCACACGCTGTCGCGACTGAAACCTGACCAACCCATCTTCGTCCAGACGGACGCCAGTCAGGAGGGGATGGGTGCGGTGCTGTACCAGGTGGACAGCGACGGTGTCCGGCGTGTGATTGAGTACACCAGTGCAAAGTTTGGGCCGGCTGAGAGGAGGTACCACGTGAACGAGCAGGAGTGCCTGGCAGTCGTCTGGGCTCTTCAGCACTATCGGCACCACCTCGAAGGCCGCTCGTTCACGCTAAGGACCGACAGCCAGTGCCTTCGCTCGTTGGACTCCGCTCAGGGCCGGAAGTCCAAGTTCACTCGCTGGGCCATGCTGATTCAGGAGTTCTCGTTCTCGGTGGAACACGTCCCGGGACGGGAAAATCAGCTGGCCGACGAGCTGTCCAGGAATCCGGATCCCACGAGTGTGTTCCGCGACGACCAGGGCTGGGAGGAGGTGCTTCCCCCGATTCACGAGCCCGTCGTTGAGAACCCGAGGCCGCGGCCGTGCGAATTGTATGTGCCCGGCCTCGCTGTCCTCGAATCAGACACGCCGCCGGAGATGCTAGCCGACCTGCTTTCGCGGGTGCGGGCAGAGCAGCTCTGGGACCCAGACACCCAGTCCTGGCTGGCCGAGTGTGGGGAGAAAGAGATACCGGGCCACCGGAGTCTTGACGGCGTGCTCCAGACCAGAGGGCCGTACAAGTCGGGCTGGTGGCGGACCCACGTGCCACCAGAGGCCAGGCGGTGGGTACTGTGGTACCTGCACAACCACCTCCTGGCTGGACATCCCGGCGCAGAGCAGACACTGCGGGAGATCCGATGGACATTCCGCTGGCCGGGGGACGCGGCAGAGGTACGTCGTTATGCCAGGAGCGGAAGTCCCGGAGACCCGACGGCGAGGAGCAGCAAGTCCCATGACGGCCCCGGGATCCCTTCCACACTGTGGCGGTGGATATCATGGGCCCGTACCCTCGCACGTCCCGCGGCCGGCGCTTTATCGTGGTGGTCACGGACGTCTTCACCCGCTGGGCGGAGGCGTTCGCAGTGCCAAACGTGAAGGCTGGCACCAGGATTGCCCTGCTTGAGCGCGAGATCTTCCCACGATACGGGTACCCCGGGGTCCTCCTGACAGACAACGGGGCGCAGTTCGTGGGGAGACACTGGCGAATGTCCTGTGGGCGGTGGGGGGTGGAGCATCGCACGACGCCAACCTACCACCCGCGCGCGAATCCGACCGAGAGGCGGAACCACGACATAATGACTCAGCTTCGCATACGGTTGGACGAGGACCACACCAAGTGGGACCTGCACCTGCCGACGTTGCTGTACTGCCTGCGCCGACGGACGAACGTGGTCACGGGCCATTCCCCCGCCGAACTGGTGCAGGGGCGCAACCTCGCCCTGCCCAGGGAGGCGCAAGCACTCGCCGAGACCGACGTGACACCTGTTGACGAGATACGTTGCAATGCCCAACGACACCAGGACCTCTTCCTGGCACGACGAACACCCCAGACGACCCGGCCCCCTGGTCGGCTCGAGACAGGACAGTGGGTGTACGTCCAGTGCCACCATCTGTCGTCGGGCGACAGGGGATTTTGTGCTGGACTGGCGCCCAAGTGGACGGGGCCACAGGAGGTGGTCGCTCGTCTCGGGAGCACGACGTACCTCGTCCGTCTCGCTGATGGAAGCACGACGAAAGTTCACAGGGACAACCTCCGACTGGCGTACTCGACCGACGATTACGACCTACCGACCCCCGTACCCGCCGATGACCCAGCGGAAGATCCTGACCGGGCCTTGCAGTACCAGGCGATCCCTGAGGGTGACCAGGTGGGGGACATCGGCCTAATTCAGGAGCCAAAGAGGGGAGCGATGACATCTGACGCGTCAGATGGAGGGAGACCATGGGGTGCGAGCCTGGACGAGCTGGAGCGCCTCGTGGACACGATATTCCGGGACGACGACGATGACGGAACGCGCAGGTCAGACGTCACCATCGAGGATGTGTCCGCCGACGACACCGTCCCCGGGGACCCGGTCGACCTGTATGACCCGACGGTGACCCCCCTGACCATGGTACGAGATGCCGACGGGGGTGCACCCGCCCGTGGGAGCGACAGCCGGGGGGCGGGCCGGTGACTACGAGCGACACGACGGCCGACGAAGTGATGGTGCGACTCCTCAGCAGGGAGAGTGACGTGGACCGGCCGCAGCCCGTGGTGCTTGACATGCCCCCTGAGGAGAAGACGATGGTGGTGCACGCGGGAGACGGGCCCGAGGTACGCCGGTCCACGCGCTGCGTAACGGCCCCTCGCTATCTCCGGGACTATGAGTGGGAGGGGCAGTACAATTATCGCGACCTACGACGGACGGACAGGGGTGGACTGCGCTGCAGCGTCATGCAGTTGCTGCCACGGTTCGCTCGACCTCAGACGAGCGATGAGCACACACCTGACCGAACTAACAACCAGACTCGACAGCGCCTGCCGGCCTGAGCCGACGTCGGTAGGCAGAGCGGCCTCGGGGAGAGGGGGGGCATATGACGACAGTCGTCGTGCCCTCATAGACTTAGAGGCCGTTTCTGCCCACCGCCGGGTACCTGAGGGGGGCTATTTCCCCCTTAACCTCTCTGTGCAGTGCAGGGAGTGCTCCGTGCTAGGGACACACCCGCGTGCGCCTTAACTTCGCTCTTGGACCGCTCAAGGACGGACATCTTTGTATAATTATTTGTAAATAACTTAACTTGTAGTTGTGTATTCAAATAGGGTAGTTATGTGTTTTGTTTGAATCGTGTAGCTTTGTACAGGGGCCGCGCCTGGCCCGCAGTGGACACGCGACCCTCCGTGCCGCTTTCCCCCCTTCCCCCCTCCTCCTCTCGCGCGGCGCTGCTGGAGCCGCACCTGGCGGGGAGTCGTCAGTCGCCGCTTGGCTGCCGTCGAGGGAGGTTCTGTATCGCTGCGCTCCGCGAGTCCGTAGGCCATCTGCCACGCGCGTTGCTAGCGTCGCTACCGTCGTTTCGGTTAGCTCCCACGTTCGACATCTTCAATCGCGGAGTAGTGCACCTTCGTGGATGACCTGTAATTTGCGTTCGTTCACGGCGCGGCGGGGGACGTGTCCCGTAACATCGTTGTGGGTCAGGCGCGCTCAGGGAAAAGGACTAAATAAAACATCTTGTAGACTAACAGCGGACGTTTCCTGGTTCGATCTCCACTCCCATACTCCTGCCCTGTTCATCACCTCCCCCTCTCCCCAGCTCCCGGTCCCGGCCACAGTTGGCACGAACCCCACCTCTCACTGAGTTAGTCGGCCAAAATAATTACAACCTAAATTCATAGTCGCACGTCGGGGATCGGGAAGGAGCCACGGCCTGGGGACGACAAAACAATATTCATTCAAATTCAGTCCATGGGGACTCATGTGTGGTCTTAAGATTGACTTTGTGGTGTTCTAATAACCGTGATAAATATTATTGTCTTCATATAAATGGGAGATTGGGTGAGATTTATCACACCTAATGTATGCCCTCTTAATGCATACTCTAAACAAGAAACTCACAATTTACCCTTAAAAATTTACTCTTATGGTCTTTGAAAATATTTTTATGAGGTAAGTTACATCTTACTTGACGAATGCAAATATTAAATATTTTAAATTAGTTATAATTATAAAACTATTATGAAACCAACTTGGCGTGTTGTGGTTTCTATCACTCCCCCTTAATTTTAAATCTTTTGTCTGTATTTGTATCAAAGAATGTCTAGATTTTTTAAAATTATTTAAATTAAACAATCGTTGGTGAGAAATTTCACAATAAAATATATTTCCAAAATTAAGTAGGGAAATTAGTCCTAATAAGAATGGTGACATTGCTTTGGTGTTGTTTGTGTGAGTTGTGTACTCTATCTAAGTATTGTTGTATAGATTGTCTTTATATAGTCTTTGCTCTGTGTCAAGTGAAACCTTAAATTGAAGTTTCAAATCATAATAATGTCATCAGGAGAAGAAGACGAGTATGGAAAGTTTAGTAAAGAGATGTTACAATTGCAAGAAGCGATGAAGTCGTCAGGGTACTCCTTTGGACAAGTTAGTGGCTGGGATGATGATACACAAGAAATAGATGATGACTCTAACCCCAAAAGTAAGTGTATTTGTAAAAACCGATTCTGGAAATATAAAACTAGGCTAACTTTCGCACCGTTCCTTTCTAAAATATTTTGCTACAGTAGTGCGTTGCTGGTCCCAAATTGTTTGTGTATTACAATAGATGCCGGTGCTTGGACGGTGATCAAAAGCCGTATCCGAATAGGGCCTAATATATCCAGGGGCGTAGCCGGGGGGGGGGGGGGGGGGCGTTAGGTGTTCAACCCCCCCCCCCCCCCTTTTAGCACCAAATCTTAAATTAATTTCTTATTCATCACTCAAACAAATTTCATATTAAAATTAATAAAAATTTTACCATTACAATATTTAAATTTAAGTACCGAAAACCGCTAAAATAGCACTATTTTACACCTTAAAATCCAAATTATCCCGGGGGAGGACCCCCCCCCCCACCCCCGCTTTAATACGGGGGGGGGGGGGTTGTATGCTTCTTAACACCCCCCATACACAAATCCTGGCTGCGCCACTGAATGGATCCCTTAGCTAAGGGATCCATAGATAGTACATTGTAATGGACGCTGCCATCTTTGAGTTGTATCCGAATTCTCACAAGGGATGTCGATGCATCCTCTCATGCGTCCACTAATTCGAGATTTTTAGGGATGGGGCTCTCGCATCCACTGATACGTCCATACATCCCTTAGCTTTGTTATTGTGAACATAACCCTTAAAAATCTAACGTGTGATACGAGATAGTTAATCAAAATGGATTTTGTACTAGAAGATAAACACGTGAAATGTAACTATGGTATTTATAAATACTTATACCATAAGTATATGTTTACATAATTCACATAAACAGTAAATTAATTTGATATGTAGGAACAACAATTCCCCGATTCAAATTTTCTTCTATATTTCAATTCCCAACGATAATTGAAATCATCCGAAATTGTTTACAATTTTGAATGTTCATTTACGTTTTACTGGCCCACCTTAGATGTCATGAACATAAAATGCCAATCCACATTAGTAAAATGACAAACCAACAGGTAGTGCTAGTTGTAAAAACAATTCGGATATTGTACATCCTTTAGAATGCATCCTTTAAAATGTGGGTTTAGGGATGTAGGGATGTGAACTTAAAGGATGCATCCCTAGGTATTCGGATACAGCCTTAGTTTCACGTCCTAGTAGAGGTGGCAGGGTGATTGTATTTATATCATACCCTTTAAATATGATGTAATGAAAGGAATAGTGATGTTTGTTCTCCTCTGCTTCAGAGGCTGATCACATAATCACATAATCCAAACTACCTGCAAATGATTAAAATGTTTTCAATTAATTCCAACATAATTCCAAACTGTTATTTAGCAAAATACCTCCGCCGGGGGTCGGCTCAAAATCAGAGCATAAAAGGTTAACCAAAAGCTACGCAGTTGAATTGGGCCAACAGTACAATTCAAAACATTGCAAAATGATTTCCACTGACAATTTTTCTGCTACCATAAACATATAACTGTTTGTACTCGAAACCTATCAACTGTGTACTGTATTTTTCATTCACAATTTTACCATTACTAATAGACTTCCCCATTACAATTATAAATATATGAAATGTCAAACAAATACCATCAATAATTTTCATATACATTTTTAGAATTGATAACAACCTTAAAATTATGCAGTTTGCCTGGCACCAGGTTATTAAAATAATTTTGCATAAATAAAATTGGATACAACAAAAACATTCCTAAAAACTAAATAACAATTTGTTAACAGCTGATAAAGAAATTATTATTAAAAAATTTAAACGTCTTTCGTAAAAAAATATAAAACTTTACAAGTTTATTTGGGGCTGCAAAAAATGTATTTTCTCCTAAGGCAAGATTTTAACCACTAACTTTATAAACAGTATATTCCTAGAATTTACGACACTTTTCTTATTTGACAAGTGTAATCACGATTGTTGCAAAAGCTGTCCAAAACCGGTAGCTTGTTAAGAGATAGTGCTTTCTCTTCTATGGTCAAGCAATATGTGTGGGGGGGGTGTTGATTTCTTGTAGAAAGAGATGATGAGATTACAATATGGTGTTGGGTGCAGTGACACAACGTTGCAGGCGGTCCGGAACGGGAAATCCTCAGGGCTGCGGAGACGGGCAACCTGGGCGTTGTCCAGAGGCTGCTGGAGACGGACCTGCAACTGATGCACGTCAGGGACAAGGATGGCTACACCCCTCTGCACCGGGCTTGCTACAACGACCACATAGATGTGGTTAACGTGAGTGAGCGTTGGATTTCCGCCGATATTTTACTTGTGAATATTCAGCTTTGAGTGTTGTAACTACTAATTTTGTAACATTTTAAAAGAATGGTCCCTGCAAACAAATTCTGAAGAAGCAGAAAAACGTTTTGTGATGTATTAATAATCTCAAACACTGCCCTTTACTTAATGCACGTAGTGAGCTGGACAATAAATATTGCAGAAAGTTTTTATTAAATGCTTGAGTAGTTTAACTTACCTTTTAATGACATTTAAATACCATTTGTGTTTACTTGCATGTTTCATACAGAATGCACGTTAAAAATAAATAAGTTATAAGACTGGCGAAATTTTCAAAATTAATAATTTTTGTACATATTTATTTTCTTGTATATTTTCTTTGGAAAAAAAATTAGTTTGTAGTTAATGATTTGTTTGCTAATGAAGGAGTAAGTAAAGTCACAGAACTAAATTCCAACGAATAACATTTTTTTCAACATCTGCTTTGTTTGGTCTTAAGAGAGTGTGTGTTATACGTATGTTCTTCATTTCACGTATGTGAACTAATCTTTAACCCCTTAATTCGTAACATTGTGGTGTTTCCAGGGAAACGTCAGGGTGTAAACGTGTTGGAGGGGGGTTAAACTGTTGTCTGTTGGTAGAGCCATGCCAGAAGGTGTTTCTTGTCCCGCCAGCACCTCCTGCTGAAGGGCGCCAACATCCGGGCGGAGACGGAGGATGGCTGGCAGCCGCTGCACTCGTCCTGCATGTGGAACAACTACCGATGCGTCGCCAAGCTGCTGGACCACGGAGCGGATATCAACGCCACCAGCAAAGGAGGCAAGTCCTCATGGCAGCGATGGAGAGTACTGCTGTTGTGAATGATTTTTGTAGAGTTTTTGGTTAACAAACAGATTCATCCATTTAGTTGTTTTTTTTCCTTCACCTATTTCCAAAAAAAAAACTTATCAACTTGGTTTCAAAACATTAATTCCTACTGTTCATTATACACCAAACTAGCTTGTTTAGTACAGTGATGTAGAACGTGTATGTCTGCAAGCAGGGGCGTAGCCAGGGGGGGGTTTTAGGTTCTTAAATTCATCACTCAAACAAATTTCATCTTAAAATTAATAAAAATTTTACCATTACAATATTTAAATTTAAGTACCGAAAACTGCTAAACTAAGCACTATTTTACACCTTAAAATGCAAATTTTCCCGTGGGAGGACCCCCGGACCCCCCGCTTTAATACGGGGAGGGGGGGGGGGCATGCTTCTTAACACCCCCCCATACACAAATTCTGGCTACGCCACTGTCTGCAAGTATGTAATAACATTAGGAAAAAATGTGAATGTGGTACCACTAATACATTGTATTTGTTCTATTGTTAAACTGTATGTACAGTTTGCATGTAAGTTTGGCGATAATCTAGAATATTAGTAAAAATATACATGTTATGGACTTTGTGATTTTCCTTTGTTAAACAGTAGAAAATTTCATAATTCATATATTCAAACAGGCATATACTTTTTATTCTTTTGGCAGTCTGCTTTATATTTATAGCTCTTATCCTTATATTTAAGTATCTGCTTTGATGAAAAATCAAGTTTTTCAGCTCTGTTCGATCATTGATTCCTTTATTCCATTTTGTCCATAGCGATATGCCCTCAAATAATTTGTTCCAAGTTTTGCATAGCCAGGATGATTCAGGTTGCAGGGTGTTAAATTGTATGGCAAATATATGCAGAATTGTTTACTTTTAATTATTTTGTATGCAATTTCTTCAGTTGTTTAGTTTCTAGGATTGAATAACAATAATCCAAAAAGATGTGTCTTAAACACACTACAAAATGTTGTAGATATATAAATAATTGTCATACAATCTTTAGAAAGTTTGACCTCTTATATATCAATTATTATTAAAACTGAAAAGGACTCTTGAATCCATAACCTAGTGTGTAGTAATGTACGTCAATACTATACTGTTGAGTCTTGCACAGCTCCACAGTTAGGACGACTCTTTTTCTGTATGTAGTATTTATGTGTATGTGGTGTCTATACAGTATTATGTAGATACAGTGAAACCTCGTTAATATTATCCCACTTATTACGAACGACTCGTTAATATTACCTATTACTATTTCCCTGTGAAATATGCCCATTAAACACAATGAAGATTTGTTTGGTTAATATGAAATTCTCGTTATTATGTATAGCGAACAATAACAATTCCCTTCCGTATAAACAAACAGTCATGTTTATCGTTTAATACGAACCAAAGATTACCACAAAGATACGGCCCCGCTTGAGTGTCCGAAGTGTGTTTTTAACTCTTATGTTTTCAAAATCACTCGTTCGTGTGTTCGATATGTTCAGAAATCACTCGCGTTTGTACAATATTCGATATATCGAACTTCACGTGGAATTGTATTTACGTTCGATTTTGTACTTCCTTTGTATACATGAATCTGTGCCGGACCAATAAAATCAAAATATATATTACGCCTAACCCGTTTAATATTTGTGTACGTTGTAATGAAAGTTTAAGTGAATTATCTCGTGAGAATTTTATTAAACTTTAGAATTTGTACGTACACACATAAAAATGGAGGCAAAACTTAAATGCAAGGAAATTGCATTGAAGACGAAAATTACGATAATAAATTCAGTTCGTCAGGGTGAAAAAACGAAAACAGAACTTTCTGAAGAGTTTGGTATATCGAAATCAACCTTAAGTACAATTCTAAAGCAAGCAGATAAAATAGAAGAAGCGGTCAGGAAAGGTAGTAATCAAACTAAGAAAAGGATGCGCGTCGGTAAACATTCCGAATTAGAGGCCAAACTGCTGGAGTGGTTTCATCAGATGCGCGCCGCCAGAGTTCCAATTTCCGGGCCTATTATCCAAGAAAAGGCTGATCAGCTGGCACTGCGACTCAGAATTGATGATTTCCATTGCAGCAACGGATGGCTTCAACGCTTCAAAGATAGGCATAATTTGGCCACAAAAACCATTTGTGGCGATCTGCAGCTGTCGACCAAACAGCAACGAGTGACTGGCTTCAGTCAGTACAGGCCATCGTAAGTAAATTTTCACCACATGATGTGTTTAATATGGATGAAACAGGGCTTTTTTACAATATGTTGCCCAATAAAACTCTAACCGTAAAAGGTGAAAACTGCCATGGCGGTAAACACAGTAAAGTTCGTCTTACAGTTTTACTATGTTGTAATCAAGATGGCAGTACTAAACTTCGACCCTTGGTTATTGGCAAGTCTGCCAAGCCAAGATGTTTCAAAGATGTTGCAGCAAAAAACCTGCCAGTAGATTACGAGGCAAACAGTAAGGCTTGGGTCACCACAAAAATTTTCCAGTTGTGGTTGTTAAAATTGGACAGGAAAATGGCGACTCTTAATCGCAAAATTTTGTTATTGTTGGACAACTGTGCTGCACATACTGCTCATGGTATGAAGTTGGAAAACATTACCTTACTCTTCTTGCTACCAAATACAACAAGTGTGACACAACCACTTGACCAAGGTATAATCTTTGAATATATATACTCTATAGAAGTCGCCAGCCCAGGTTAAAAATTCTAATACGGTTTTGAGGTAGTTGGTTAATTCACCGCCGCAATCGCCACCATCTCTAGGGCATCGACTTGTGGTGGTCCCTAGCGGACAAGTGTCGAACTCTTCAGACACCCCTTCCCCCTCCTGCTGAACGACATTGAGCTGCAGTGAATGATTGATGAGGGGTGCGGGGAATGACAGCGGGCGACAGCGCTGCGCTCTAACGTGTAAATAACAACTAAGACGATACAGGGCGTTAGGGCAGCGCACTGCAGCGGTGAAGTTCCTAAGCTGATCGTCATACGCTTCTGAAAAACGTAGAGTAAATCCTATCCACTCGCGACTTCTATACAGTATATATATTCAAAGGTATAATACAGTGCTTCAAAAGAAACTACAGACAGCGCTTGGTGAAATACCTTATCAGGCAGTGTGAAAAAGGAAAGACTGAGCTTCCTAGATGGTCAGTTTTGGATGCTATCCGCAGTATAGCCATGTCGTGGGACAGCATCAGCCAAAAGACAATTGTGCATTGCTTTGCAAAAAGTGGTTTTGGCCAGCAAACTGTTGAAGAACCTGACTGTGATCAACCTTTAGAGGATTGGCAAGAGTTTAAAGAACATGTGCAAGTTGATAATGACTTCAATGAGTTTGTTCATATTGATGACAGTGTGTACACCAGTGCAAGATTAACTGCAGAAGATCTTGTTGGTTCACGAGGATTACAGGAAACACCAAGGGCTGACGCTGTACAGTCACTTTGTGAGGGTGGTACAAGTCAGGATAATGATGGTGATGACGACAATGGTGAGGTAGTGCATAAACTTCCAAGCAAAAGTGACACAATCAGTGCTTTGCGTACACTGGAAAATGTACTTGCTGCAAGTGATGTGCCAATTGACTTGATTGCAGGATTTGAGAAGATATGTTCTGCTGTAAATGATATTTACAGAGATAAGTGTGTCCAGAAAAAAATTAATAATTTTTTTAAACCTATTTAAATATATCTTGCATACTTTGCATAAGAATTGCTATACACTCAACAGCAATTAACTGTACGGTAAATGTTAATCATTTTTGTCAAAACTTTGGAAACATATTAAATAAGGATACATACATACGTATATGTATACTAATTATCAGTCTGTTATAGTGTATTTTATTAAAACTATTAAAATTGCTTCTAAGTGTATTTTGTTGGTGTGCATGTCAATATCTGGCTTCTATTACAATAATAACATTCCACATTTTTAGTGGTCTGACATGTAGGAATTCAATATTTCTTATCGAGTTCTTATTCTACCTATTGGCTCAAGAACCTCATTAATATGAACCTCGTTATTACAAACTGAAATATTTTACTCCCCTTCAGGTTTGTATTAATGAGGTTTCATTGTACACCTACCACTATGTATATGCCTCTCGTAGTGTTGTCAATTTCCCTATGTGTGTAGTATAGCTGATTAAATAATATTGTAGTGAATTGGGCGCCGTTGCTATACTAAATAAATGTATATTATAGGGGTTGCTGGTAGTTGAGTAGGTACATAAACCAATGAATTAAAATACTAACAGTTAAGTGTAATGATCAGAAGGTATGTGTCTTGCAATAGAAACACAACACAGTTTAATAACAAAAGAAAAACACACAACGATAACAAATGCACTGAACAATACTAACTCTAAACAAATACACAATACAATAACACTTCAATTGCAAGACTCTGTGATTAACTGCTTTACTATGAGTAGGGATATATTGTGCAGGTTGATAGTGATAAAATTCTGAATTGATATTGTTTATTGTGGCTTTCCTGGTTATGTTTATCTGGTTAAAAATTCCGAATATAGGTATGTAGGCACAGATTTATAGTCAAAACAAAAGTTAGTTAATTTAAAAATATTCTTTACCAAAAGTTCATGTACGAGAGACAGTTTATTGGTAAAATTCTTCAATTTACGTAAATTACCGTAGCTCAGTTTCGGTAAAATATACGTGAAATAAATAAATATCTTAGTATTTCTTCAATAGATAATGTTTTTACCTCGGCTATAGCTCAGGGTTTGCAGGAGTTCTGCAATAGGACCTCTGAGTAGAATTACACTGTAAATAACGCTGAAATATTAATTTAAATTTGCAATAATGTTCACTCATATGTTTAAAATGTCCAAAGTATGTGTGACTGACTTTGAAATAATTATGATATTCAACCGTACAATCTCGTAAAAGTCCGTACTAGGGACGCTACCAAGCTCAAAAATGGCTACTTTTAGCTTAGAGCATAAGCCTCAATCTAATTTGTACATAACTTATCTCTTTGCCGCCGGATCTCGTTGAAAACGCTCACGGTCGTAGTTACAACAAAACAAATTAGTTTCAATACACTGAATTTACAGTATTTTACAAGATTATGAAAAATATAATAATTTATATAAGGCCGGCGTCGGGATAGGCCCTGACGAAGAGACGCCTTTTCTTACTTCCCCCCTACATGACATAATCCACGGACGCATTTCCGCCCACGGCGGTATGCTATTATCCAAGATAGCCTGCGGCTGTAAACACTGCAGCCAATAACAGGTATAATAATGTAGGTAATTAACAATCACATCAAAACAAAGTGTAAAACTATTAAACATAAAATATCTGTGGTGAGAAAAATACAAGAAGTAACAGAAGTGAAGTTACAACAATTATATAAATATTAAATCTGGTTAGGTTTGATGGTATTATGGTCAGTTCAATGTTTATAGATGCTAGGCTGTAGCATGACAGTTCCGTAGTTTGATGGTCACAGTATCTTATATAGAAGTGTTAAACAACATCGTAACATTAATAATAATAATAATAATAAAGACATAAATAATAATAACACAATTAATAAATATTTTATATGTTTCTGTACGCGGTACCATGTAACCATACACTAGTTATATCCCACTGCTGTTTGCGTGAAATCATGAACTAATCTCACTATTTCCAGGGGACCACATGCAGTATGACGACTACCTGACAGCCAACTTGAAGTAAAATTAATCACACCAAAGTCCAATACTTCCAGTTCATTTGATATCAAACTGTCAGAAAAAAGTTGATACGGAACACTAAAAATGATTTCATACAAATATTATTAAGTTTATTTATTATACTGTATGTAACACCAGTTGTTACGGAAGCTTCATATTATCCTTAGATATTAAAGGTATTTTGTTTATGCTAAGAAATCTTAATAACTATTCATTTTGGTTAAGTTTTACATAAAGTTTTTATGTATTTTTTATTCTTTCATTGCTATTTGTTTAGTCAGTTAAATTAACATGTATTAATTACATTGGACAATTTCGAGTTCAATTCCAACATTCTATAAAGTTTAAAAAGAGATACAAGGTCACGACACCCTGATACCGTAAGTTTTTTTTTTTTTGTCTACGTAGGTGCATTACTATGCCGCAGTGGAGTAGAATGTTTGCTGGGCACTGTTTTGGCAGCCAATCAGAATGTACTATGCTGTGGGGTGATGTGACACTCCAGACTTCCATGGAAAAATTTTGACACATATTTTTACATGCTTTATATTAGCTTCACCTGTATGTTTGTTTGTCTGTCCGTCTGTAACTCTTTCGACTAAGTGAGTGGCTCATCACTGTAAAATGTCCCACCAATTTCATTACGTTCGTTAGCCGAGCGGTCTAAGGCGCGCGACTTCTGTGACGTCAGCTTTCGGATTCAGCGATCGTGTGTTCTACTCCCGGCCACGCCGGAAAAAAAAAATGGTTTTTTTTTTTTTTTTTTTTCGGTAAATTCTAAGATTATATCCATACATCTAACTGTAAATGATTCGGAGAGACTTTACCATTTCTTTGTGACGTTGCAACTCCAAATAGTTATCTCAGATGGTAATAGGTAGTGTCAGTAACTCATTTCCCTATGATAATTATACATAAATATAGTTTAAAAAACTAAAAAAACATGCTTTTAAAGAATATCAAAATAAAAAGTTAAAAATAAATATAGTTTAAAAAACTAAAGAAACATGCTTTTAAAGATTATCAAACTAAAAAGTTAAAAATAATTTTAAAATTTAATTTATGACAATAGTATATAAGCAATACTAGTATAAATGAGAAAATAGCATGGGGCGCTTAATATACAAAAAATATGGCACAAAGCGCCTCAAGCTTTTTTCTCATTTATACTAGTATTGCTTATATACTATTGTCATAAATTAAATTTTAAAATTATTTTTAACTTTTTAGTTTGATAATCTTTAAAAGCATGTTTCTTTAGTTTTTAAACTATATTTATTCCACATATAGTAACGTGTTTTGTGATTGGTCAGTTGGCCCACAGGACTGCTTTCCCTTTGTTTCTAATTTTGTTAAAGAAGGCAGCTACATTGTATAACCAGTTGTTGCTCGATCGTCGTACCAGCAGGTTGCGTTGCTGGCAGCTCAGTATTAAAAAAAAATAAGTGCATCAGTAGGTGGACAATTTCCCATCATAGTCAGTGCCAAACCACATTTTTCAATCTAAATTCAACTTTTGGGAAGACAACTAGAAATTTTGACCACACCGGGCCGTGGTGACAGTGAACGCCATGGGTTAAAAATTTAACTGAATGATGTAATCAATTTTTTTTTGTTCATGCGATCAAGCGACGAGCGACAGTGGAGATGTGCAGGAAAATCATCTGGACCTGGTATTTAAGTGGTGATCTGCATTTTATTTTTGAAAATAATGATGATGATAAAAAAACAAAGTACTGTTCTAAAACGCTTTTATTTAAAAAAAAAAAAAAAAAAGAAATATTTTCCCAACTAATCTTGATAAAAAGATTAACCTCAAAAATAATCTTTAAAGTCATTGCATATTAGATTAACATTACAGAATTTTTCTCAAGTGAACCAGGTAATTTTTATCATTCTGGGTTGCCTAGTCAGGTCAACTTGGAATGTAACACATGTTCCAGGACAGACGCCCCTGCACTTGGCAGCGTCGAACGGCCAAGCTAAGGAGACGCTCCAGCTGCTCCTGATGAACCCGTACATACGTGTGGAAGCTCGCAATGCCAGCAATGAGACGGCTTCAAATATCGCAATGAGAAGCAACAAGCACTACCGTCTGTTTGAGATGGTCGAACCCTGCTTGTCTACTCTTTAAAGAAAGTTGTGTCCTGAGTTACTAGTTTTCTCTGCATTTTGTCATCAATCAGTGTTAATAAATACATTTTTATCTAAGAACATAAATTTATTTATATTTTTAACTGCCTGTGTGCAACCAAGATGAAATTTGTTTATTCATTTCCTCTTTGTAATATGTAGGGCCTGAAATTTTTCGCGATCGTGAATTTTGCGAAAATTCGCTCGAACCTATCGTTTTCAATATGCCCAAGGACAGCACCTACTGCGATGCTTGACGCATCTACCTGGAGTGCGAACCTGCGTTGAAAATCAGGCAGAACCAAGACAGGGGGAGAAGACACCAAAGCCTTAAGGCTGTCAAAGGCTTTCCGTTGAGCGTCGCCCCACTCAAAAACAACATTCTTTTTACGCAACTTATTAAGCGGACTACAGACCGCAGCGTAATCAGGAATGAAACGAGCGTAATATCCCGTCATGCCAAGAAATCTTGGAACTCCTCGTACGTTCCTAGGAGGAGGGAAATTTACAATAGGGGAAACTTTATCGGGATCCATGATCAATTTACCTTTAGAAATAATGTAACCTAAAAATTTCACGTAATCTTTTCCCAAGTGAATCTTATCGGGATTTACCGTTAAATTAGCGGCTCTGAGGCGGTTAAACACCTGACACAAATGTTTTTTGTGCTGCTCCAGATTAGCACTGTAGACGATAATATCGTCAATGTAATTAAATACTGATTTGTATTTCAAGTCACCTAGAATGTGATCTAGCACTCGGCTCATCGCCTGGCTACCAAAAGACACACCCATAGGCACTCGATTGTATTGAAATTGCCCCCAAGGGGTAGAAAATGCAGTATATTTGTGACAGTCCGGATGCAAGAGACACTGGTGGAAACTAGCATTTAAATCAATGATGGAAAATATGTCGTCATTCCCTAGATGTTGGAGGGCGCTCTCTACGGTTGGCAACTCGTAGCCATCCTCCTTAATCTTATCATTAAGTTCTTTATAGTTATGAACCAGCCTAAATTCACCAGCCTCCTCCTTAGGGACTAAAAAGGACGGTGAACTAAAATCGGAAACGGAGGGAGCAATAACTCCTGCATCTAAGAGACGATCGATGATATTTTTAAATTTTTGTAATTTAGGCGGTGAAATTTTATGTCCCTTTGCCCTGACGGGAGTCGTGTCCTTAAGATAGAATTTATAGGGCATGACATCACACCTGCCTATCCGGCTGGTAATTACGTCAGAATACAGATTCATGACGTCAGCTATAACCGCGTCCCTATTGATGACGTCAGAATTGTCGGCGCACGACATGACGATAGGAGTGGAGTCCTGATGAATGAGTTTAATTTTCTTTTAAGGATGAAAGCCGAATACTAGTTCCTGATTAGCGACGTCCAACAAACATCGCGTTTTCCCCAGAAAATCTAATCCTAAAATGAGCTGGTGACATAACCCGGGAACAACATTACATAGCCAATTTCACGAGAAACCCGCGATTTTTAAGTGAAGTTCAACTTCAACGTCTGACGTAACAATCACGCCGTTGGCGACACAAATTTTTACGTCAGAGCCGGTACTTACACGGCTTAACAAATGCGGAGATTTGATGCAACATGCATCGAACAATTCAGAGCTGATTAATGAACGGGTAGCACCAGAATCTATTAGGGCCGGAACAATTTCGCCAAACAGACGAATGTGTACAAAATTACTAAACAAATGATGAGCGGCTTTCCTCATGCGACGACCATGGCGACCACTCGCACGCCCGATCAAGGCCCGTTTCCCGGACATTGATTTCTGTAATGCCCTGTGCGTTTACAACGGAAACATTTTCGCTGTTCGCGGCTCACGGCGGGCTGCGTGCACTCAGACACCGCGTGGCCGAATGTACAGCAGTTGGCACACCTGGGACGATTAGAGAATAGGCCGGACGCATTTGCCGACTCTGTGCGTCTGCCGGCGGCAAGACTCGCCGCGGCAGAAGGATCACTAACACTAGCCGCGCACTCAACGTGTCGCGTTGCGTGGACAGCGCGAGCGGGTTCAGAACTGACACGTGAAGCGGGCTGAAAATTAGGAGAATTGATTCTAGAATTCGAAGCAAAGCTAGCTGGCGTAGCCATGGAAGAAAAATCCTCCTGATACTTCTTAACAGCCAATAATCTATTCTCCACGTCTGAGCTCCACTTGCGGAGAGCACTCAGACTGGAAGGAGGGCTTAGCATAGCGCTATACTGTAACACCAGCGGTGACACGTTGCCTACTATAGCTTGTGTTAATTCAGCCTCAGGGAGATTCAACTCCAGCACCTCTGCATAGGCCGCAACGGAATTAATTAACTGTAATAAGGGCTCATCAGGCTTCTGAAACCTGAATACTAGCTCACGTTTACACATTTACAAAACACATGGCAGACAGGCGAACTGTAACACAGACGTCTTGAACTGCACGAAAGTTAAATTCCAGCTTATGGCATCAGTGAGCAGTGGCAAAAACGCCACGCCACAGAGGCTTAACAGAGCTTTCAAAAGCTTCGCCACAGAGGCTTAACAGAGCTTTCAAAAGCTTCGCCTCACAGACTAGTTTTAACCCAGCTAAGCGTGCAGCTGCAATCAAAAAATCTAGAACCACACGCGGTTCACAACAGTCAAGACGAGGGAGAAGTTTCAAATTAGCAAAGAACACCTTTTCATTAAATCTAGAATTAGACAAAGCAGGATTAGCAGGGGTGGGGACTTACCGAGACGGTACCTCTTCTGACGATTCCCAGGCGCCTCGCACGTGCTGAACAAGCAACCCATGAAGGGTAGCCACAGTTGCGTCCTCCTCGAACGGAACAGCTTCCTCGGTTAGGACCTGGATTAGGTCGTCTCTCCGCAAACTGTATATCCACCCGGTTGCCGGAGTCCCCATGGTGCATGCAAAAAAGGAACAAATACACGTTAAACTCAATCCTCAGCAGAGTAGCGCAGTTGAAATGCCTATAAGCATAGAGGCGAGGTAGGAGGCCATAGCATGGCAAGGATTGAGGAATGGTATTTGTTACACAACAACAGTATTCAACATTAATAAATATTTAATTATGCCAAAAAAAAAAAAATTGATTACTTAATTAACAACAACCAATATGGTCCACAAAAGCTATTAAAGTGCTTAACACAGCAAACATTTCAAGTGAAGGAGCCATTATCAAGGCCACAAAAATAGAGAACAGTCTAGTTTTACAAGTTACGCCGGAGAAACATTGCGCAAACCTTGCGCGGTCCCATTACGGGCCATCAAAAGAGGGCATCACAAGGTAGACACATTGAAAGCAGCAAAATTACAACCTTGTCAATATGAAGGGAAAACCTACTACAAAATGCGCGTTACATTGCGTTACAGACGTAAGTTACATTTTTAAAACAGATTTATTAAGTTACGTTTTACGTACGTCGACGCTTCAGGGGAGAACAGTTACCAACAAAGTGAAGTTAAATTAAGTTAAGTTAAATTAAATCCAAACGTAATTTTCTAGGTGGCGATCGAAAGGGAATTTAACCAAAATAGACAAAAATTAACAAACGCTTACAATATGGCAAGGGCCACCGCCTCACTCCAACTTACATTTTCTTTCCCCCGAGGTCGCGCACGTCGTACAATTTAAAGCCTAACTGACTGACTACATGCTGGATTACAAAACTACTCGAGCTCTCGAAAGAGACTAAAACGAGACCAGACAAGCTAGACAAGACAAGACAAACACGAACGAATTAAGGCTTTACAGCCGTATATAAGGCTTAGGTTCGGTGCAGCGTGCATGCGCCGATCAAAGGAGGGGAGGCGAGGAGCAAGCAGGCACACACTAGGAGGGGGAAGGAAGGAGGGGACGACGAGCCGACGCCCGCGCAGACGCGCAGTTTTCAAATGAAGCGGCGATCCTGACGCTTCAGAATGCAAGCAAACAACATGGGTTTTATTGTACTGACAATAGCACAGTGATGTGAAAATTTTGCAACTGTAAAGTTTCATGGGAAAGAAAATATTCCATTGACAAACGCCTACAGTCGGCTAAGCATGTGGCATCGGCAGCCAAAAAAAAAAAAAAAAAAAAAAAAAAAAAATGTAGCTGCAAACATCTATAGCAACGTGTCTGTTTTGTGTAACTATTTTGGATTTAATTGGCTGTTATTATGCATATTAGTCTATTCCTAGTATACATGGATTGTTTATTAAATATGTAAACTATTATATTCAATAACTGCACAATTTAGTCAACATTTAAAATACCGGTAAAATTATTATTGCATAACGAAAATACCGACTTTAAACCACCGCTTTTCTAATTTGAAAGTACCGCTTTTTGCATACTGGAAACACCGAAATTTTCCAATCCCTAGTAATATGTTAATAGATGTTTAAGAAAATGGTATCTAGTTATGAGAAAATATTTAGAAGAACGTGTAAGGATTGGTTATTGAAATTGCCATCACCCGACCTCTGAGAAAGGCCCGGGGGGGTACCTGACGGGCGCTACGGGCGACGCGATGCTCTTGTTGTCCGGAGGGGCGCCAGGCTAGCGGGCTGCTAAGCCGTTGGTGTGGGGTCGTGGGTACTCTGCCCTCGCGTGCCCCGTCAGGTACACGGCTTGAATGTAACCTGAATGGTTCTACCTTGACTGTAAAGGCCGCTCGGCCGTGTGGAGGACGGGGAATTACGGAAAATGATATACGAGTTGGCGAGAATACATTTAATTTGGGAGTTTCACCGGGGGTCCATGTGGGTACACGGTACACTCTACAAGTCCGCTCCGCAATTCAGTCCCGCTACAAAAATTCTCACCAACACTAAGCACAACACTACGTGACAATGGTTACCGCAGCAGTCTCGCGGGACGTGGGTCGATGCTTGCTGGAGACGGCCAGCGCCGAAAGTTAACGGGTGCAGGGGGGGCTCTATGAGCGGGCTCCTAAGTTCGGCGAAACACTTACATGAGTGATACGATCCGCAGCGCGGTATCACACTGAAGACGGTCGGGATAGGCCCGGCTCCGCAAATTACGCGCCGAGTTGACGTGGGCAGCGATGAATTAATAAGAGGTTTTATTTTAAATTTAAAGATTTAGTACAGAATAAAATAATCAAAGAAAGAAAACTTGGATGCTGCCCACGGACACACGTCTGTTCCCGGCGCGGAGTGGTTGGAGACTGCCGAACATGGCCGCCTCGCAAGGAAGAGAAACTTTCTCTTCTTTGTGAGTCGGCGTCAAAAAACTTATATTAATTGAATTTACTCTATTACCAGTTAAAACATGTTCCAGGTGCCCATTTAAAATGTAGCACCTGGTAATTGGGTGCTTAAGGCTTAACAATATTTTTAATGTATTTTATTATTTAAATTGTGACATCAAGTTGGCGACTGTAAATTTACTAACATATTGTCCCAATGCGAATTGTTTTAGAGGGATTTCTCCTATTGTGACTTGATCATAGTCACGGGCATTTTAATTAAGGCCAGTGGCCGCGGTGACTGTTAATGAGGTTTCTTGTCTGCTCCGTGCGTGGTGTACTCGCCTGGAATGGCTACGACACACTTATTACATGTCGAGTAATTAGTAATTTCGTACTAATGGCTTTTCCCTTAATTGAATTTTGGGTTCGAGCCTCCGGGGTTCCGTACCTTTAAATATCATTATGTCTATTGGGGTCACGCCCGAGGCGCTCGCCTGACTCAATCCGGCTGGGCAAGGGGCGCGCTCCGAAAATGGGATACGGTACTGGCGGTGCGGAGCACGGGCTTAACGGCCATGGTCGGTACGACGTCAAATGCCCCCCCCCCTCCCCCCAGTGGAAGCCCGTCTCCGCCCCGTGATCCCGCTCCTGCGGTACGACGACCCCCTAGCACAGCCAGTACCCTTCGACACGTGATCCCATTGCGCGTGGCGCCTTAGCGCCGGCGGCGCGTGAGGTGCTGGTGCAGGCAGACGCCACCTCGGTCGCAGCGTGGGCAGCTGGGCCGGGAGGCGGCGCCGCGGCGCATGAGATGCTGGCGCAGGCGGACGCCGCCTCGGTCGCTGCGTGGGCAGCTGGTCCGGGATTCGGCGCTATGGCGCATGAGGGGCTGGCGGAGGCGGACGCCGCCTCGGTCACTGCGTGGGAAGCTGGGCCGGGAGGCCCAGCACCACCACCTCGCGCAAATCCTGCACCACCACCGTGGATACACAACTGTCCGATTCTCTGTAACTCACAGCGATCTCGGCGTGTCCCAGCATCCGCCTGGTGTGCGTCGTGGTGGCCAGGCGTAGCTCGCCGCCGCCCGGTCGTAACGCGCCTGCGGGCACGAACGAGGGCTGCACGAAGACGTCGCTCGCTCCGGTGTCGACGAGTGCGGCGGCCGCCCGTCTGTTGACCTCCACGGGGATGTGGAACAAGTTGTCCAGCGGGCGGTCCAGCTGTCTCAAGGTCGGGAGGGCGTGTCCCTCTCCGAGCGCGTGGCTGTAGGCGGGTGCGGGGGGAGGGCGCCCAAATCCTGGGGCTGGCGCGTTTCGGCGGGGGTGGTCTCACGTGCGCCTCCTGGCGCGGCGGTGTGGCGGGTCGTGCCGCCCGGAATCCCCGCGGGCACTCACTGTGCCATTGACGTTCGCCATGCGGGCACCCCAAGCGACACAGAGGGATGTGTTCCCGTGCCGTGGCGTCCTGCGGTGGTCGCTGCGCCCGCCAAGATGGCGGCGCCTCAAAGGCTCGTGGTCCTTTGCCTGGTATGGGGGCGTGTCCCGTGGTGCTGTGTTCTGCTGGGCTTCCAGTGGGCTGTCATTCCCTCGGGCATTCGCGGCGGGGCCGCGCTTGCAGGCCCGCTGAAAGTTGCGCTCTGACTCGCGTGCTTCCTGCACGTAATCTGCTACGTCACCGGCGTGGTAGCGGCGCAGGAAGGGTTGCAGCTCGTCTCTCACCAAGCTCGTGATGACGGGCAGGGCCCCAGACAGATCGGTGCCGTGTAAAATGCGGCGGAACAGTCGTATTTTCGTGGCTATGAACACCTCGACTGCTTCGTCGTCCCTCTGCCGTGTCCCATAGAAGTGGGCGGAACACTCGACACGGGGCGATCCGGTGTCGAATCGGTGGCTTAACTCGTTCGCGAATTCGCTCCACGGCATTGCGAATCTGCCCCACATGCTCCACGGCATTGCGAATCTGCCCCACATGCTCCACCAGCACCGGGCGGTCCCTCGTAGCTGATCGCTAACCCGCTCTGTCCATTCAGACTGGTGCATCCGGCACCCGATTAGGCGCGCTTCGCACAGCCTCAGGAAATCCCTCGGATCCTCATGCGGGGCTTTGGTGAACTCCGACAGAGTCACTCTGCTGGGTAGCAGGGCTCGTGCCAGGTCCTCCAGGGCTAGCCAGGCGCATTTGGCCTCGGTCGTCCCCGGGGCGTGCGTCGCATGGTCGGTGTGTGAGCTCCAATCGCTGGCGCGGGTGGTCGGTGGTGCGGGGGTCGCCGGTGTGTGGTGGACTAGCAAGGGGGTGTTGTTCACTGGTGGTGTTCTCGCCTGTGACTGCATATCCGTGCTGTTGTGCCACAGTTCCAGAAGCTCTTCGGTCTTGATCCTGTCAGCCATCACGTTGCGCGGGGCTTTGAAGTGGATATCTAGCCCGCGCGCGCACGTGGCTCTGTTGACAAACATTTTCCCGGCGGTTGTTGAGGGGAGAGGGGGGTTGGCGCGCGCGCTGATTCGGGCCGCTGGCCGAGAGGCGCCCGGACAGCCGCACAAAAGTAAGAGCCGAGACTGGCCACTGCGAAGAGGGGATGCAGATAGCCGTGTGTAGCGGCGGCCGAGAGCGCCTGGACAGCCGCACAAAGCGGAGAGCGTGAGGATGTGAAGGTTGATGGGAGGGGGAGGGGGGGTTGCGCGGGTGAGGATGTTCGCTGAAAGGCCAAAGGGGAGGGGTGGGGGTAAAAAATTGGTTGGCGAGGGTTGGCGCGGGCGGTGACACGCTCTTCCGGGTAGTCCCTTTGTCGCTGCTCCTCCGTGCGCCAAATTCCACAGCACGCGTCCAAAATGGCCGTCTTTTGTCCCCTTTTGTCTGAACTTGGTGCGTTTTTCGTGATTTTTTGGCTGTAGTTAGGCCCAACGCAAGGGCGCCATTTGCCGTCACCCGACCTCTGTGAAAGGCCCGGGGGGTAACTGACGGGCGCTACAGGCGTCGCGATGCTCTTGTTGTCCGGAGGGGCACCAGGCTAGTGGGCTGCTAGGCCGTTGGTGTGGGGTCGTGGGTACTCTGCCTTCGCGTGCCCCGCCAGGTACACGGCTTGAATGTAACCTGAATGGTTCTACCTTGACTGTGAAGGCCGCTCGGCCGTGTGGAGGACGGGGAATTATGGAAAATGATATACGAGTTGGCGAGAATACATTTAATTTGGGAGTTTCACCGGGGGTCCATGTGGGTACACGGTACACTCTACAAGTCCGCTCCGCGGTTCAGTCCCGCTACAAAAATTCTCACCAACACTAAGCACAACACTACGTGACAATGGTTACCGCAGCAGTCTCGCGGGACGTGGGTCGATGCTCGCTGGAGACTGCCAGCGCCGAAAGTTAACGGGTGCAGGGGGGGCTCTATGAGCGGGCTCCTAAGTTCGGCGAAACACTTAAATGAGTGATACGATCTGCAGCACGGTATCACGATGAAGACGGTCGGGATAGGCCCGGTTCCGTAAAATACGCGCCGAGTCGACTTGGGCAGCGATGAATTAAAAGAGTTTTAAATTTAAAGATTTAGTACAGAATAAAATAATCAAAGAAAGAAAACTTGGATGCTGCCCACGGACACACGTCTGTTCCCGGCGCGGAGTGGTTGGAGACTGCCGAACATGGCCGCCTCGCAAGGAAGAGAAACTTTCTCTTCTTTGTGAGTCGGCGTCAAAAAACTTATATTAATTGAATTTACTCTATTACCAGTTAAAACATGTTCCAGGTGCCCAATTAAAATGTAGCACCTGGTAATTGGTTGCTTAAGGCTTAACAATGGTTTTAATGTATTTTATTATTTAAATTGTGACATCAAGTTGGCGACTGTAAATTTACTAACATATTGTCCCAATGCGAATTGTTTTAGAGGGATTTCTCCTATTGTGACTTGATCATAGTCACGGGCATTTTAATTAAGGCCAGTGGCCGCGGTGACTGTTAATGAGGTTTGTTGTCTGCTCCGTGCGTGGTGTACTCGCCTGGAGTGGCTACGACGCACTCATTACATGTCGGGCAATTAGTAATTTCGTACTAATGGCTTTTCCCTTAATTGAATTATGGGTTCGAGCTTTCGGGGTTCCGTACCTTTAAATATCATTATGTCTATTGGGGTCACGCCCGAGGCGCTCACCTGACTCAATCCGGCTGGGCAAGGGGCGCGCTCCGAAAACGGGATACGGTACTGGCGGTGGGGAGCACGGGCTTAACGGCCATGGTCGGTACGACGTCATATATTATTATTATGTATTTTCAATAACAATGTCTATTGCCCTAGTGTATAATGACAATAAATATTATCAATTATCAATTATATACACACTCAATGAAGTGCTGCTGAACCCTGAACCATTTTTCTAAATCAGCTGCTTCTGAATTTTGAATCTAACTCTTTTTCGGCTGCTGGAGGAAATAATTTTGTTACGAATTTGAATACCGTGTTTCAAAATATAGCATTTGAGTATGCTATTACATTGAAAAATGTGTTTGTGAATATTATGTGTGTGTTAAAATTCGTAGATGAAAGTTATAGTACTTATTACAAATTATAATTTAAATCTAAAAATAAAAACATTTTACTTATAGTAAAAATTTGTGTACACGCATAATTTTAAATAAATGTATAACTCGCACCAAAAAAAAATTATATGATTAATTTTGTTAATTTTGGAAGACTTACCAGACTGTAAGAGTTTGTATTTATTTTTTTCAGTTTTACCAACATTTAATATACTTTGTTTTTTATATTGCTTGTATTGCTCGATGAGAAACCGCATAACCTTTAAAAATAATGAATAGTGTTATTATATATTTGTAATTACATACTGACAAAAACATTGTGATTTGTTATTTTTGTATATTTATGTCGTTGATATAGGAGTAATTAATGCGCGCAATGGTAGGTTATACTTAAACGATTATACGAATAAACCCCATAATGTTAAAGGTGACTGGTGTGGCTCTCATAAATTAATGTTCACAAATTTTGAATTTTTAAGTGAAATTGTAATTGTTTGTTTGGCCGTAATTTTGTAGTTTGAGAATTTTCTGAAACCACAGGGAAAAATTAAATGAAGTTTAGTGGCTTTTGTACCTAAACAAAAATTAACCATGAAAAACAAGGGATTTAATTCATAAAGACTTACCATTCTCATCTGATCACCTTTAATCTTTAATGATGCCAATGTATAGAACACATTAAGCAGTAGTTCCTCCTTCTGAAACACTACAATATATTATAATATTGTATTTCTTAAAACATGATTTAAAATTTACCACTTGTCAAGAATAGCAAGTGTGGGGATGCCAAAGGAAGATAGAAAAATTCGAGAGATTGCTAAAAGTTCTGGGTAAATATGTAGAGTAGCGGTATTTGTGAAAAAAAAAAATGCTAAAAATCAGAAAATACTTTTATTATATGCTCTTTCACTTCCTCTTTTATAAACAACCGGCGGAGATAAGAAATTCCAAATACTTTAGGAGATATTGAATGTTTTAATTTTCATAGTTGGGCGATATTTGTTAAAAAAAAAAAAATTTAATTCTGAAAATACTTTTACTCTATGCTCTTTAACTTAAGCTGGTATTTTTGAGTGCATTACAGGTATTACCATAAAAAAAAAAAAACTAGAATAAATTATGCTGTTGTGTTTTTGTGACCATGTGCCTTTTTAAGTTGTCATGAAGGTTTACAGTGAACTTCCTACACAATCTGAGGTTTGTAACATAGAGACAATGCATACTACGAACTATTGCACTGTCATTTCAAAATTATATTAGGTATTACTCCGAATTACCTAAACAAACAATAAAGGAAAAAAAAAATTATCACTTTTTATATTTAATTCCAATCCCTATAAAACTGTATTTTATGTAATGTATATTTGTATGTTATTTTTAATTATGTTATTTGTGGAAGTTAAGAAGAAATATTTTTATTTCTGCTGTTATTACCTACAATGTCAGTGGAAAATGTACTCTGATGTTTCCTGACAGCCAGCCAAAGTGTTTCAGTTGAAGAGAGAGTGTAAATTCTGCTGTGCCCTAGCGTGTGTGCGTGATGCGTGTGCTGAGCCGTGGGGGCAGGCTGGTCCACACGAGTGCGAGACGCGCCCTGGGTCTGGTGCCGATAGTCATCGAGCGGACGGGCCGGGGCGAGAGGGCGTACGACATCTACTCTAGGCTCTTGAGGGAGCGGATCATCTGCCTCATGGGGCCGGTGAGTCACTGTTCCTCAGTTCGCTCTGCCCTTGCTAGCTGCCCGTCAGACAGTTTCACACCACACGGAGGAGCTGAAATTTTCAAAGGCTGTCATAGGAAAGTTTGGCATGCCCACTCAGAGTGCCATGCATTGTGCAGAGCTTCAGAACACACATGATTGAAAAATTGCTCATGATATCTGTTTCGATTCAATTATAAAGAGTATTTTAGAAAATTTTGAAGTTTTATGTTAGTTTTTTCTTTAGTTTTATGTCTGAACTGTACAATATAGAGAGTTAAGTATAAAAATTGTGCGTCTATTTTTTATATCTACATAATGAATATATTCCCAGATAGATTACCCTCTTAATGAGTCCTTCTAGTCAGGAGTGCTAGTGTATGTGAGGTGGAATGCTAGACTCCCTGATGCATCTAGCAAGGTATCGCCTCTTGGTGCAATGTTGTGAACTGGCGCGCAGTATTTCGTCATGTATAGGGTAACTGTGAAACTTTGAGAGATGGCTATAACATTTTATGGCATAGATATTAAGATTCCTATAGTACTTTCAAGAATCTCTTAAACGCTTATCATAAATTGACACCACTCTGGTAGCTTGAACAGTTTTTATTTTTAAGTAGCTTGGGTTGTTCTGAAGCTCTTCATGCGGTATATTTGTTCATGTAGGCAAGACCTTTAAGTTATTCTCTCTTAAACTTTTTAGGCTCGTTACATTCTTATGGCAGTTATAATCTTTTAATGTTGATAGGGATGCTTAATAAAATGAAATTTTTTTAAGTGTTTTAATTTGTAATAATATGTGTGTTCTGTGCAAAGAAGTAAAGCAAAATGAACCTGTTGTTTGGTGAATTAGTTGAGTTTATTAATGCTGCCTCTGTCATTTGCTTTGTCCCAACATGCTTTAGCAGAGTTGTGTTTGTTTGTGCGCACAGATCAGTGACGACATATCTTCTCTGGTTGTGGCCCAGCTCCTGTTTCTGCAGTCGGAGAGCAGCAAGAAGCCAGTGCACATGTACATCAACAGGTCAGTGACTCCGCTCTACGGCAAGGGGTCCACGCAGGTTTTGCAGCGTGAGGATCAGGCTGGAAATAGTTTTCATTCTTCCTCTCAGATAATGCAGTGTTAGAATATAAGAGTTGGGAGACGAGTGGATTTGGGTCTAATATTAACTCATTTGTCCTATTCTGAAGCATTGGTTTTAAAAACAATGTGATATTTAAACCTAATTTATAATGTCACATTATAGCAATTCTTATGTAATTTCTGGCTAGTTTGTGAAAAGAGAGAGAAAAAAAACACAGCCAAACCAAGGACATGAGTTGACAAATCACGTCCATCCCACCTAGGCAATCCAAATTTTATGCATGGTGTGAGACGCTGTCGACGTGACCGTGAAGTTGTAGGGTTTTCTCGTGCTACTACCATCCCCCCTCCCCCACCCATTCAGTCTGTTACTGCTCCACTGTCATGTCGATGTCCATCATCTTATGACCAGATGTAAATGAGATGTTAAGCTCTGATTGGTGCTCACGTGACTCTCAGAGGGGATTGGGCTGGTAAAATTGACTTTGCTAGAGGCAGTCGACAGCGTGATTAACTCACTGAGGCATTGGGCTGGAAACATTTACTGCTAGAGGCAGATGACAGCTTGATTGACTCGTGGAGGGGATTGGGCTGGAGGCAGACGACAGCACGGTGTGGTGTGTGGGCAGCCCCGGGGGCATCGTGACGGCAGGGCTGGGCATCTACGACACCATGCAGTACATCCAGCCACCCATCGCCACCTGGTGCGTGGGCCAGGCTTGCAGCATGGCCAGCCTGTTGCTGGCGGCCGGGGAGCCGGGCATGCGCCACTCCTTGCCCAATGCCCGCATCATGATCCACCAGCCGTCCGGCGGCGTGCAGGTATGCCTGCGAGACCCGTTCTGGGGAGACGTTTCTCTCGTAGTTACTCCCTTGTTCACACCTGGTGAAGTAGGCAGCAGATTAGAGATGTAGTGCTTAACACCTTGTTAGCTAATTCTGCTGTACTACCTGCCACATATCTGTGAGCCTGACCACAAATGACGTGTCACTATTGAATTCAGGACAGCATGTGGTTGTGAGGGATAAAACAAGCTTTTTTATTTAACACCACACCATCTCCAGCATAACGGAACACTATGACAGCGGTGACAAATTCCTTTCTTGTGACGCTCAAGCTCACAAATATGTGGCGTGTAGTATAACGTAAATAAGACAATTATATTCACAGCCTAAATAAATGAAGTAGACATTTTAGTAGCTGGTTCATTATTCCTAATTAATAGATGTGTTAACTGTAAGTATGCTTTGTGATAAGTTTTTGGACAGACTATTGATGGTTTTTAAGAGTGAAGAAGTGTAAGGATTTTTCCACAAAATGAATTTTTTTAAATGGTCTTGAATGTAATTTCTACTTCAACATAATTATCAAAAGCTATGTCTGCAAAAAAAAATTGGCCAAATCATATATTATTACCAGATAACTAAATTTATGTTTGAGACAGATCTTGTATGTACGCTGCAACAAAGGAGGTCAGAAGAACAGTTAGTTCTTACTCCAACTATTCCAAGCTTATTTACTTTATTATTTAGGTGGTACATGTACTCACATTCATTTTTGAGTTTTCTTAAAATCTCATTTTGTATCGCACTCAACATTATCTAATTGAACAGCTTGTCGTCACTTACTATCCAGAACATGGTTGGATATAAATGGGGAGGTTTACATTTAGAAACGACACAAGGAAGAGTGGCGGATCCAATTTGGGGAAGGAATGGTTTTGAGGGGTGGAAGAACCCTTTATTGGCCTAAACTATGCCTGGATAAAATTATGTTTTTGTGAATAAAACTGTTGAAAAAACACTTTCTTGATTACAAATCCCTCCCTTTATGAACCTCCTGATCTACTGCTGCCAGCAAGAATGGGAAACCCCTTTGGGTTGGACTGTTGTTTCTTAAAAAATAATGAATAGATACAGTGCTTACATTAATATACAAAGTACATAGTATTGAAGAGAAAATTAATTTGAGTGAAAGAATTGCAAAACTTAGCTAACCATTAATATTAGATAAAAGTGTGTACCAGTAAGTTCAGAGGTATTTCAAATGTAAATTTATAGTATGTCAAAGTATTTTTAGTTTGACCTTTAAGAAGAGTAATTTGTAATTCATAGTCATCTTCAAGTAAAATATTTGCAAGACTGCTAGAAAAAGTTAAAAAACTGTTAGCTATTGCAATTCTAGTTTTAATTGATGTTTTCAAATTTTTTTCTTTCCATTCTAAAAAAGCTGCAATATCCAAGTATTGCCCTAATTATGTTTTAAAAATACTCTGAGAAATAGCAATTTAACAATGTAGTATTCAAGCACTTTGTATAAGAAGTGGTTTGTACTATTAAGGTTTTTGTTTTAATGTGATTTCAGTGTACATATGTGCCAAAAGATTTAAGTTGTTATTATACACAATTATTTAATACTTAAAAATAGATAGTAAGTAGAGGCCTGGAAAATTTGTGTTATTTTTTGGAACCAGGCTGGATTGCATAAACTTGTATGTAGATAATTTCATTAGCTGTTATCATATTTTGCCCACTGTGTAGTTAACCCAAAATTACATTACCTTTTTATTTTTGTTTTAAGTTTTTGGTTGGCTTATAGTTATGAAAATGTAAAATTACCAGTGATTGATTTATTCTTTGCTCTTTTCATACACTGGTATTTTCTGTCCAGCCTGTTCCAAAATTATAATGCAAGGTGTCCTATCCCCCAAATAAGCTGAAGATCATAAAAATTAGTTATGATGAAAACTGTTTTTCTAGGGACAAGCAACAGACATCCAGATTCAAGCTGAGGAGATAATTAAACTGAAGAAGCAGATTAATGGACTGTATGTTAAGCACACTGGACTGACGCTAGAGAGAATTGGTGAGGAAGAAAATATGTATACCATTGTAAATGCTGTTAGAAAGCATATTTTATCTCAAGTCAGTAACAATGACTGTTCCCTTCTGTTGCAGAATCCAGTATGGAACGAGACAAATTCATGTCTCCTCAGGATGCCAAGGAATTTGGCATCATTGACAATATACTGGCACATCCACCAAGAGTTACTGACAGTGTTGAGCAAGCCCATTCTGATGGTGGTTCAAACAGCTGAAATCGTTGTTACGAATTAAATTGTACAAACACTCATTTCTATTACAAAAATATATGGTTCTAGGTAACACTCATGTTGCTTTAATTTACAGTTTGTACTAGATATTGGCCAATGTTACTTGAGTACAGTCAAGTCCAAGCCTGTACTCAACTCAATAGTTAATTCTGTTGGCCTGGATTTAAACATAATGTAACAGAAAGTTGTTAAAAAGATGATATTATTTCATTCTTCTTTTTTTTTGTTTTTTGCCTGTATAAAAAAGGTACAGGTATGGTTGAAATAGTGTATTTTACATGCATCAGCTCTCTTAAAATAATAAAATATTACAGGACATCTCTTTGAATATGTAATACATGTTAGATGGTAAACAATACATGTATTATTGGTATAAATCTTATATTATTTAATTATGTTACATGTAAATATATTTTTGTTCCCATTTCTCCACTATCTAACACAATGTCAACTAAATAAATACTGGGTTTTTGCTTTTTTTTCTTTTTTTTTTTTTTTTTTTCTTCGCACTACAAACCACTCGATGCAAGTTCAACAAAATTAAGATCAACATTAAAGTGTAAAAGCACAAATAAATGTAGATTGTTTCATATTAAGCATACATATGGAATTTGCTCTTTCATTGTTTAATAATAATACCAGTAATAATATTAATATTAATTTTAGTTTCTTAGTCTTTTAGTAGTATGAATTTGTAAGGACTAAGAACTAAGAACGTAAGAACCTACAGCAGATTTCTTTGAAGTCATGTTAAATACGAGGATCTAGGTTTTCATACCTCTGAAAGAATGGATGTGTGTACTATTTTTGAGAGTGACCACATTTTGGTGTGTGTTTTACCATTTGTTTTATCTGTTGTTTAGAATTTACCTTCATGTTGCAAGTAGTATATTTTAATTTAAAATTTATCTGTCCTGCTCAGTACACTGTGGATCAAATAACAACTATTTCTCGGCTGGTTGTTTGACTAGAAAGTTGAGAAAAAAGACAATGTAAAAAATTAATTTAACTGTGGTGCAAGTATATGCATTAACAATATTTCTATTTCTGATTATTATTATTGTCACATAATTCAGCATTAATGGAGATTTTTAAAATAAATTTTTTATGAATACATTGTTTTATATTACAGTGGAAAATCAATACAAAGTACCTCACTTTATTAAAGTAATTCTCAGTTTTAAGTACAGGTTTTTAAATTCGTACAAATATTTTATATTTAATAATAGTTTGATACAAAGTATTAAATGACAATTTTTTTTTTTTTTTTTTTTAATTTGATGTTGTACTTAGATTTCACTGTATAGCAAGTAACATTTTGTGCAGAGCAATTTTTAAACATAATATTAGGTAATTTGATAACATTTCAGGTTATGCCTACTAGAGAATAGTTTAGAGCAATGTTAACACATTTTAAATTGTGAAAGAAAAAGTGAACTTGATTTTCATAGAATTTTATTTTGGCCACCACCTAGTGCATAACAAGTTTTACAAAAATGAAATAGATTTGCATAACAGTCGAGTCCCACAAATTCGTACTAGATGGGACTGGACCCTTTCCGGATCACTGAAAGTCACGGAAAAGTTCTCTCTCTCTCTCTCATGCATTTACACAATCTGTTCAAACAATTCGAACCACAGGTCATTTCACATAGTACCAAAATTTAAAACATAGTAGGTAGAGGTAGAATTTCTCAACGCTTGGTTACTCATAAAGGCTTAAGGAATGACCGGTGATGGAGCCAAGTGTGGGAAGGCAAACCCTCCCTTCTGATAGCGATTTATGATGGATAAAAATTACAGTTTTCTGGAAAATAGCGAGCAAAAACGTAAGTTTCTGAACACGAGATTCTGAAACCGCTAATGAATAGGACGTCCAAGATTATAATGGGCTCCAAACCATATGGCAGCCACTAACACAGTGCTCATAAATTTTAGTCACTCAGGGGGTTTGGCATCAAACCCATATCCCTTGCCACATGACAATAGCAGGGACAAGATTTTATGGTGATATGTGATAAAACCTTAACACCATTAAATATGTCAATACTCTATGTAACACCAAAATGGTAGTTAAAACACTCATTTTAGCAATGTAGACATCAAAGAAATTTATCTCATATTATAAAAAAAATATAGTTATTGTGTTTTAGTATTGAGTTTGTACAAAAATTTATGGAAAAAATAGACAAAAATAATTTATTTTTATTATGTATTTTCAATACTTATTTTAATGTAGGCTACTGGTCATGAAATGTTAAAGAGTTTTCATTGACACATTGACAAAGTAATGTTACATATTATTGTTTCCAGCAATGAGTTTTTATAACCAGAACAATGTGCCTACCATAGGTATAACACCTTTTTTTTTACAGTCCTTTTTAATTTTTCAAATCAATTCATTTTAGGGCCACAAAATTCATTACTGTGCAGCTACATGTATTTTGTCTCAAATTTGGTAGTTCTCACAAGCAGTGTCTGTGGTACCCAACTGTCATTTGCAAAGCATCACGTGATGATTTTTACAAACACTGATAACCATTTGACAGAGCAAAAGTGGCAGAAGTACTTGTAGACCATTGGTACATACTCGCCTCGGTTTGAGAACTGCCACATTTTAGGGGCTTTCCAAGTCAGGGGTGTATCTGTGTTAGTGAGGCAGGTTCATAAGTGCGACACTGCCTTGTTCTTCTAGCGCAGTGTCGCCTCTTAGTACAATTCTCTGAACTAGCGCACAGTCTCGTGGTGCATAGGACAACTATGAGATTTGAGCAGTAACCATTATATGGCAGAGAAATTAAGATAAATGTGTAATGCAAGACCCTTGGTACTTTCAAGAACTGTACTAGGCTTTGCATGTCTAAAAAGTTCAGAAAGCACACATTTTTAAGTCCTTTTAACTCGCCTAAAAATACAGTTGAAAAACCAGTCACGGAATCAGAACTACCCATTGTGCTTTTTGTAAACAGACCCCACTCGGATATCTTGAGCAGTTTTCAAATTGCATGGTTTCTTTTGAAGCTTTGCACACCTTATATGTGCCCAGTTAAGTAGACCCCTTAAGACAAGTCACTCACCAGCACCGTTAGGAAAAATTAATTTGGGGGGACCAACCTATCCGGGGGTTGGGAGGTTATGGAATACCCTGTACTGGAGAGGGTCTGGGAGCCTAATTATTTCAAAATTTGACCTCAAAACTAAGATTTGATATCCTTTTAGTCAGTGATCTTGATTATTTTCTTACAGAATAAAAATACTAATATGATTTAAGTAATAATTAGCAGAGAATAAACTTAAAAATAAATGGGTGAAAGAATTGAAACAGACTTTATTTGACTTGATCTTAATCATAATAAAATTAGTGTTTATAAAGATTTTGAAAACAAAACAATTTGAATATAGTTCAAATTAAAGGAAACAAAACAGTAATATTACAAACTAATAATATATGTCAAAATGAAATAAAACATTAAATAATCAACACATTTATTTATTGCTAAAATTTCAAACTGCTCCAAACAAATTACATCTTCGTTCAGTAGCAGATATAAACATCCTGGTGACCTTTTTTGTTTCAACTTTATATAATAGCAGCTTGTTAACATGACATACAGCCTCGTTAATGACATTGTGGATCTCAAATACATTTTTAGCCGTCTTAGGGCACTGAAGCTACATTCAGCTTCATAGCTGGATGCTGGGCTTATAAGCATGTCTTACTAAAGCTTCCATGTTAAAAAAAAAGCTTTCTTAACTTCTTTGTAAAATCTTTCTTGCATCTGCAACACATTTTACATCATTTTTCCTACAGAAAAGGTCACGCTCACTTTGTATTAAATAAATGTCAATTTCTGGGTACATGACTACCTCATCAAGACCTTTTGTGTATTTAATAGAATATTTTCCATCAACATTTGTTTCTTCATTCCACGTTTTTCTAAGATCCGGTTTTGAAGTCCTTGTACAGCCGTGTCTATTATCTCAAAGTATTCTCACCTGTACATCTCTTCAACAGATTGAAAATGGTGTAGTTCGGTTCCTTCACATAATTTTTGGAGCACTTTAAATTTTCTTGGGAATTTCAGCTCCTCTTAGTCAAGAGTGCAGATCTTCAAATGACATTCTTCAAGTAAAGAAGAAAACTTTGCTTCAGTTCTGATTGCAATAAGGCCATCAAATACATGTTCTATTGCAGAACAAAGGCCAGAAACAGTTCTTTTTTTCTCTTTGAAAACTTTTGTTCAAAATTTCAAGAAATTAAATGACCTCAATTTCCATCACCAAACCAAGATATGTTTTACCATCCTCAAACACACTCATTAAGCCATTAGCTCCCCCATACCCCTGTTTGGTTCGTTGGTTGAGAGTCTTAAGATCTAATGGGTACTTATCTAAAACTTACATGCTCTGAGACCGCCTGTAAAGCCACTGTGTTGGACATACAGGATTGATTTTTAGCAATATTGGTAACTGGTCCATCAGCTGCATCCTCAATAACACGCATGAACTCATCTTTAGCTTTTGTGTAAGCAAAAAAGGATTCATAACTGATAAGCGGACTCCATGGTAGGTACTTTGAACAGTGATTGAGATCTCACAGCCTTCTTTCATGATCAAACTACATAGTGAGCTCCACAATGGATGAATTCCGCCAATGGCTGTTTTTTCAATTATTAGTGTTTGTTCCCTGTGTGAATTCTACTCATGTTGGCTGCTCCATCATAAGTCTGACCACTGAGGTTAGCTATAGGTAGTTTCAATTTGCACAGATTGTCAAAAATTAGTGCTGCTACATCAGCACCACAAATACCAAATTTTGTAGAACCCCATGAAACTCTCATGTGGGTCTAAATTCTCATCACATCATCTTACACAAAAACGTATTTGCTCGTCCCCTGAAATGCCCCTTGTACCATTACAAATTACAGTGTAAATCAATGGATTTTGTTGATTTAATTTTTTGAACAATACTTAGAATAATTTCTCTCCCCATTATTTCAATAGGTTCATTTTGAATATCAGAATGGGTATAACTTCTACATTCCTTTTGAAGTTACAATTTTTAATTAGGCTTGTCTTTCACTACTCTTATATGCCCTCTAATAGCTAATCCTTGCCCAACAAGGTATTTCAGACTACTGATAACAGTAATTAATTACTGTCAATTATTGATAACAGTAATTCATGTCTCAAAAGCAATTTACTTCTTGTTGTTTAGCCTTAAGGTGTGACAGTTTCTCCAAAATTGGTGCTTTTATGTGAGCTTGGCTCAGAACAGCCTGAGAATAAGCAATTTTTCTATGGCTTTTTCCCCCACATTTTTGAACCTTTTCCCATTAAATGCTGAATCTGCTTTAGTAGCAAGATCTTTGTTTTAACATAACAGAGCATATTTCATACAATAAAGGCAGCTTACCCCTTCAGATCCAGCAATATGGAGCCAAGTAAAGATCTTGTACCAATTTTTTCTGGAAACACAACTTTTTGATTGAGAGGTTTTGAATGGGAAATCTATCTGGTAGAATTTATGGCTGACTAGAACACGAAAAGTTGGCAATGCTATCACCAGGTGTCACCAATTGTTTTGTTGTTGCAGGGACAACAGTTGGGTCTCTGAGAAGTCTATGTATGTACTTGGTTTTGGTTGTCTCTCTTGCTCTTATATAATTCTTACTTCATATAAATATTATCATCTGATGGAACCTCACCAGCTCTGTCCTCTGAAGTCCCTGAAACCGAATTGATATTGGTATTGACAAATTTGTATTGGTAATTTTTAATAGCATATAGCAGTAATCCTTTGGAATAAATCTCCAAACAAATACACTAAAAAAATCCAACAATGGACTTACTACCCATATTTTACAAATATTTTAAAAATACTTTAGTGAACCCCTCCAGTCTGCAGGCAGCAGACCAAGGGCATGGGTGTCAAATTTTACGTCTTAATTTACACATATTGTTAAACATAAACAAAAAAATACTTTAAACTTAAAAAGAGTAATAAACTTTAATTTACCGTTACAATCTGAATCTACATTTCATTGCTTTTTGAAAAAGGTTAGTATTGACGAACTGAGCTGAGTTCTCTTCATATCATAATACTAACATATCAACTGTTTTAAAAATGGTGCCAAAGCAAATGGTGGTTGTTAAATTAAATGTAAATCATACGCATACCGTATGTGGCATATGAATGCGACATACGAGACTGCGGGAACAAAGACTCTATGGAACTGTCGAGCACCAACCCAGCCCGGCCTGACAAATCTATTTTCTAAAAAAGCGAGTGCAACCAACCGACCACTCGAAGAGGGAAAACATATTCCCCTCAAACCCCCAGCCCGAATCAAACTCAATGCCGAATGGTTACTCACTTTTGTTCTTCTACTTCTATAACATTACAATATTGTTTTGCGATATTATGGTTCGTATATTGTTGAGCTGTGGCGGATTTAAAGGAGCTTATGCGGTGAAATACCGGATATTTCGTCAGAAGTCGTTTACCATTTATGATCATCAAAGATTATATTGAAATAAAAATTCAAACTTTCGTACCGAGTCCGAATATAATTATCTTCTATCTTATTTTAATATAGACAACAGTAACATTCATTATATGGAAATATATTAAAACAGTTTTATAATTATATTGGGTTCCAAGTACCTTACATATGTAAACTATTACATACTTATATCATTTTTGACGTGACAACGTCTAATAAATCGATGAACGCCGGCTGCACGCACGAAAAAGGATGACTCATTGTCCCGTTACGCACATTGTCCTGTTACGCTATTTGTACGCTTGCGCCGCATCTATCTCTCTTCCACTCGATTGGAAAAACCATCGATTTGACTTTTTCGAGGCACATTAAACTTGAAACACTCCCATTCGTTTCCTACTTTTCCTATCATCGTCCTATCATTAAGAGAATAGCACAGATTGGAAGAAGTTAAATAGCAAACATGTATAAAAGTTATATTTAAAATGATCTCTTCGTCAAAGTAATAAACATATTTGAATTAATGAGTGCAAATAAAAGTAAATTTATCAGTTAAATTGTAGATTTCATTTCACTCCTTCTTTGTATCCATACAAAATAGTGATACATAATTCAATAAAAATGATTCAATTTTATTCATAAAAGTATGCGATCATTTCATCAATGTTTTGTTATGACGTCGTCACGTTAAACTATCGTCCGTAAACCGACTTTACAGACAAACAATTTTTTTTATCTCATCAAGTGATTTTGAAAATTCTATTGGCAGGTTGTAAGCAGTGATTGCATAAGGTGTTTATGAGATGCGTTCATAGAGTACTATCCATTTCAGTTAAATGTAGATGCATGTCAAGTCAAATAAACCAAGCAAATGCTATGATACGATACGATCCCTCTGTATAGATGGTTATTTATGAATACTAAAATTTGACGGTTTGTTAGGCATTGATACACGTCATTCGTATTGTGAACATTTCATTCGTCAATGGCTTTGAACGAGGAACTATAGTTGGCACTTGAAAATTGAAAATATTTAACTTAAATACTAATGATAGTTCAAAAAGCATTTGTTCCAACCAACCGTGAGAAAATGAAGAGGCACAGTGGAACCAATACTATTATAAATCATTTTTATTGTGTGTCACCAACACGATTACAGTGGTATTGATAAACTACAACACACAGATCTACCCACAAGCATAACACATGGTAATCTTAATTTCTACCCCCCCCCCCTTTTTTTTTTATTGACGGCATTAAAAATTATTTGTCTCAAAGGAACTAAAAAATATGTCTTTTTCTTGTAATTTATTTTGTTTGGATTAACGAAAATATGGTTACCCTTAACTGGGTAGATGATGGAGGTCACTCTGTACCTTAAGTAACATGTATTTATGGTCTTGGGTAAGGATTTATTGCAGCCAATATGCGGACGATTTCCAATTCCGTTGCGAACAAAATGGTCTTGAAGTTACACAGCTTCACGCTAGGTAGCAGCACCAGGTAGATTGTCGCATCTCGCCAGACGCCGGAGAGATGGCAGCACTGCTCGAATTGCTGCAATGCGATGTCGTGCGACCGACTTTGTACGAACTACCGCTGCGGTTGAAGTTTTGGTGGCAGGCCACGTCTCGCTTTTTTTTTTGTTTGTCCGTGTGGCCGATCGCCGACGTCGAAGTGCAATTGTAAATAGGCGTGTGGGCACAGCCGCGAGTGATAGGCGGAAAGGCGCGGAGGGAGGGAGAGAGAGAAGGCCCGTCGGCCCGTTGCATGTGTGTGTGTGCGCGCTTGCGCGCTCGGCCGGCTGCATGTATGCGTGCGTGGACTGGGCGGGCGACCCCAGACAAGGCGAGGAGGCAGGCAGGCAACCTCGCGGCTCAGTGTTGTCAGCGCTGTGCCAGGCGGCGGGCGAGCGGCGAGAGTTCAGTCACATCCCCGCCTCCTCCGCGAGCTGGACCACGATGCACGCCAAGACAAAGGCGCCGCCGGCACCGCTGCGGCACACGGGCGCCGCGACGCTGCCTGACGCCCGGGCCAAGCAAGTGCTGAAGGAGGCGGTCGACGCCGTCGTCAACAGCTTCGCCAAACACACGCAGGGTTACGGCAGAGGTGAGTCCATCGCGATTTTTTTTTCCCTCCCCATCCTGCAACCTTTAACCCTTCGGTAACGACACATACGCCGTTTCTCTATTTGTCGATAACTAGCACTTGACAGAGATTAAAACTTTTCAGGATATGCATTTTTTTTTTAATGATCTTAAAAAGTTTATTATTAAACTGCTGGCGTAGGCAGCGATTTTTATTTTATTTTTAAGTCTGATAAGTGCATGTATAGACAGAAGTTTTTTTTTGGGAAGACAACTGCCTGGATTTTAATTGGCCTGTGTATCTGTCGCCAGAGGGGCGGTGGCAGCGTTCGTATATTTTGAGATAATCATCTGTAATGCCCGTCGAATGATCGGAGGAGGCAGCGGAAACGCATGACAGATCGGGACCATTAACACGTGCCGGAAATAAAACGCAGCCTGGCCTTCAAACCAACCCATAACGTTCTCTTGTAACAACCTCCTGTCAGTGGGTTTTTATTAAGATTTTGTCATACTTGTATCGTAATTTCTGCTTCTCATTTATTAATTTTTTTATTTTGCAAAGTCTTGTGATTTTTTTTTTACCACTGATGCATTTTCACGATTTGTTTACTTCGGCGTGTTGGCATTTTAGGCGATTCGTTTCGTGTATTGTTCTCTCCCCTCGCGGCCAGTGCGTCGCTGGGAACATCAGCTGGAGGGCGCGTGAACCCAGCGAGAGAGGACAGGGAAAGAAGAGCGAGTGCGGCCAGGGGGAGGGGGTTTAACTCGGCAACAATGTTGCAGCGTGTCGTTGCACTCGGGGCTGTTGCGGCGATGCGTCCGGCGCTGGAGGCGCGGCGGGGCGGTCTCTGCGGCCGCGTGCGCCAGGGCAGTTCGGAGGTCGACTGTCGATCGCAAGTCGGCCCGCTGTTCGGAACCATCACTGCAAACCTCTCCGCATCGGGCTGTCATTTGCTAGAGATGTGCTAGCACAACTGTCAAAATCAGCTGTTTTAAAACAAAGACGTGTGTTTGCTTATATTTGGAATTTCGTCAGAAGTTCGCTCTTGTTTAAATGATTAAAATTGTATTTTTAACACGTTAATATTTTTATATATACTAAGTGCTAAATATACTATTGGAAAATAAGCTGTTCGGTGTTAGGTTCTAAAATGTTTTATCAGCAATCGACGCATTCTGTTCTAATATTTACTTGACAAGTACCTATATTATATCCCTGATTAAAAGTAATTCTGCGCAGTTTTTTAGACTTAAAATTATAAAAAAATTCGAAAAAAAGATATATCCATACAAAGCTCATGTACAAAGGAGGAATTTTGGGGTTTATGATCATCCTATTAATGTATAATTAAAACATGTGCCAAATTAAAATAAAATTAGGAAATCGTTGATTCCTTTCAATGTTAATATAAACAAAAAGTGGAATAACTATTATGCGTAAGAAACAGGAAATAGAGGAATAATTAATATCCTTCCAGAGAAACGCCTTATATGTGTATCTTGCCCACTGGCATGATTCAAAACTTTGATTGCAAAATCTAGACTTACAACCAGGCTTTCGATGAATAGAGTTTTGTTTGAAACACACTCACTCGGCAAATGCGTTTTGTTTTCTTGTCACTGAAAAATAATACTGAACGTTCCAGGGGATTGTTGAAGCTTGAATTTTTGTTAAAAATCTGAATTAAGTTGATAAATTGTATGCATCAATACACTCGTTACATACATTGGCGTAGCTGTGTTCATAATGTTTGGGGGGACAAATAATGATTTTGATGTCATGTAAACCCATTCCCCTCTTACTAAGACGGGGGGTCCGGGGTTCCTCCACCGGAAAATTTGGATTTTAAAAGTGCAAAATAGCACTTGTTAAGCAGTTTTTGTATCTAACCATTGGATACATCGATGTTAAAATTATTATTGTTTCCTTAAGATAAAATTTGATTAGTGAAGAAATTACAAATAAAGTTGGGCAGAATAATATTATAAAATAAAAATATCACGGTCTAGAAAGTTGGGGAGACAGTCCCCTCCACCCAAAAAGTTCAGGGGGACACGTCCCCCCTGTCCCCCCCGGTTCCTACGCCCCTGGTTACATCGCATAGTTAGTTATTGTTAGGCATAGCGTTAAGGCGTGTTCTAACTTCACAGCAACTCTCTCAAATTCAGTGATGTCAGATACTGGAGTGACATTAGTAAAACATATTATCATTTATAATGTTTGCCCTTGAGCATTTGAAACATAAACATTATTTTTAAAAATCCATTAGGAAATTTTTATCTTTTTTCATTTATCCATGTAACAGTATCATATGTTATTAAATTTACATTCAAGCAGACATTACCGTATGATATTAGTGGAGTACATGTGTGTGTCACATTAGAGGATTTTCGCAAATATCCTTTGACACATTATTACAAAATCTCACACATGTTATGTAAAACTGATGATACATTTAAATTACAAGATTTATTACATTAATGAAATAATTTCACTAGAAAATAAACATTAATCGTTGTATGGTTATTTGGTTCTGTTCTATCAGTTTTTACTTAAATGAATACGCGTACGCCAAAAGTTCTTGAATGAAATTTCCTAATAACTATGTTTTGATTAATACTCTGAAATATAATAAAATACGTAAGTGTAAATGAGAGTGGTTTTGATGGTAAGAGTATGTTACTACACTATGCATTCCTACCAATCAACACTACCTTGCATAAAATTCTAATTTGTAATGTGTGCTTATCAAAGTTATAATAGTAGCGATAGCACATGGTAAAGGTATATACTTGAAATTTGTCATAAACTTATTAATGTGAAGAATTCCTGCAGAAATTACTGTCGTGTTGGGGACGACAACGAATTAGACTTGTGGAAGTCGTGAAGCTTTGCCAAGTAATTAAGTGATTAAAATCTACTTCGTTACTTGTGAATGGTTTTCCACACATAATTCTGAACACGAAAGCATGAATAAACGTAATTTTGTACTAAGATAATTTGCTTTCACTTAAGTATTTAAAAGGCCTGCAGAAGTGATGTGTATTCAGCATGGCGTATGATCTCTATCTTATTTGTGATGCAGTGGCCGTTGACAGTATCAGATCTTGTGTCAGCAAAAGTTTATATATAAAGTGTGTATCCTGAAGTCTATAATTGCGTATGTGCCGCATTTATCGTATTAAGCATACTGAACTAAAAACATAATCAATTTCAGTATTTATCGTTTAAAACGTTCCCATTTCAGCAAGGCATTAAGGTATGAACATTGTTTTCACGTGTTAAACTGGTTGAACATGCACAATCGACCTTTGCTTCGAATGAGTTCACAAGTTTTCGTATTGAACTGTGAAAAAAAAATTCCTTAATGCAAATTGCGGAACAAAATTTTTACGCATTATCACGTAATACATTTCACTTTTTTGTTTGTTTATAAATTAAAAAACAAACTATCAGTAGAGCTTTTGCTGACAGAAAATATGTAGGTAGTCTTTTGCTAGCTAGTAACTGCGACCTATTGCTGCAGCTTAGAAACACTGCAAATTTCGAACTGCTTACCATGTTTCAGCGTTATTTTTTCAAAAGTATTTAATGAAAAAAAAAATTAAATAATTGTAATCCAAAACAAGGCATGTGAAACAACGAATATAAAGAAACTAACATGATTTTGTTTGTTAGAATCAAGAATTTTTAGTGGGGTGATAACTTTATTGTAGGTAAACAGCAGTGTCACTGGTGGCTTGAGTAAGTGGTCTCTGTAATTCAAGATGCTTCTCAATCAACTCATTACAATCACATTTATTTTAGGGATTGAAAAGAGATCCTTTGTAATCCAAAACAAAGTGAGGGTAGGTATGTCTCGTACGATTAAGGTTAAGTTGCTACACAAATTACACATTATATGCATCACTCATATCATTAGTTTAAACGTATTAAAAATATGACCTTTGGAAAAAAAAAAGTTTTCCAACCGAGTGAGTTAGATTGTTCTGTGTGTTAAACCTTCGCGTTTTGCCGTGTGATTTTAACGAATGCATAAGAGACGAACTCTTATGGTTAGCTATAATTTTGAAGTTACCGGCATGTGTGGCGAACGCAACGCTGTATGAATGCAGATTACGCCACGCGTATGGTTTTTTTTAGCTCTTTGGGAACGGAAATACCCATCGTAAGATATTTTTCATCGTTACAGGTATTTACCACTTTAGCCAGTCTGAAGTTGGCGCACATAGCTTTCATGAAAGCTGTTCTCGAACGTTGGTAGTTCTATTATTCAAACAAACTCCGGCCAAAAACAACGAACAACAAAGAACAAAGGCCTTACCAAGTATTCGAATAATGTCCGTAATGAAGGATTTGTTCCGCGTTTAATTTTCTTTAGTTAATTTTCATTAAATTATGCAATCCAAGTAAAGTTTGCAAAATAACGTTAATTGATATTTCATTGATATATTTTACATATTGCCTTGTCACGTAGGAAGAAAATACGCATTTTAACTAGGCCAATAGGTTTGCGAATATGTTTTGCTGATTTAAAATATGTCAAATAGCGTGCAATAAGACTAACCACTTAGAAATATTTCGTAGCAAATAAGGCCTAGTCGTCAAAATGTTTATTATAGGAAGAGTTGCCCAAATCATTATATTAAAGTAAGTGAAATATGTACGCTGGGAGTATCCGTCCGTAGAGTAAATATTTGGATAGTGTGCGAACGCAAATTGCGAAGTAAAATATTTGTGGTCGGAACTTTGAACAGTTTATTTACCTAAACTGTCGAACGTGTGTCACGGCACACGTGGTTTGACGTTTATGAGGTTATCAAAGCTCTAGGCAATGTGTAGACCAGGGATGGCGAACCTTTATTGGTAAACGAGCTATTTTTTATGGGAAAAAAAGTGACTAATACTTGCCATCATAGAAAGAATCTTGATTTAGTGATAATACGCTTAATAATGGATGAAACTAAAACACGATGCTATTTACTAAAAAAAACTCTTTATTTGCAACTCGAATTTTGTACAGCAATCGAAATGTTTACTGTTTTATTTTTATTTAAATAAAATAAAAGAGGTTATTGTGATTTCTGCTGTTGCAAATTGGATGCTAAATATCTTATATTAGGCTCGTACTTTGGTACTGTTTGCGATAAAGTGCATAGATTCCTTAATTATTGGCGTGCCCGAATGATTTTGTCGCGTGCCACCATTGTCACGCTTGCCATTGGTTCGCCATCCGTGGTGAGGGCTATGTCCGAGAAACGGACACAGAAAGTGTTTGAAAGTTCGTAGGCAGTATATTATAATCAGGAATGGGATAAATTACAATTTTCTCGAAATCGAATCACAAAGAGGACCTCGGATCCAAATATAGGTCTCATTGAAATAATGTACTAGGAATAGAAAAAAAATATCCCTTTCAGCACAGCCTACAAGCGTAGGTAGATTTCCAAGTAGGTACTTATTTCTTCTGGAAATGTCCTGGAAACTTCTATAAACGTGTGGAACATTTTATGGACTTAATGTACATAACATCTTCGTATATGTTCTCCAATAAACCAAAATGATCGATTAAACATTTTCTCATATTCCACACAGCGAAAGTTTTTCGAATGTTTTAACTCGATGCATCCAGCATTTAATTGATTATTTCATACTATGCCTACTTAGGTAGTTAATAATTTTTGACTTTCAACCACCGTTTTTCATTCCTTGCACTAATACGTGGTCGTATATATATTTTCTTTGGACAAAGTTCTAAGATAATGTTATATATTAAGATGGTTTATAATAAAAACGAACGAATTTGATAGGAAGGAAATTATGATTTTTTAATATTCAAAACCAGGTTTTTACTTTAATAGTTCTTCTCATTGAAAATTGTTTCAGCCAAAGGTATTCGAAAAAGTTAAAAATATTTGCAATTAAACGGATTTTATAGTATACCTAAAAAGTAATGAAAAAATTTTTTTATCTGTCAACCCTTGTTATTTTCAGCCCTTGCAGTAATGTTTAAGTAAATATTTAAATATTTAAAATAAATAATAACGTAAAAAAATTATAATATTTACAAATAATTTGAACGGATTTGATGATGTTCTTACTGAGAGATTCACTTGTCCCTTGATTCCTGTTCCACCCTTATGGAAGTTAATAACGATTTTTCTGGTTTTTTTTCCAACCCTTTGGTGGGATTATGCCCATTAACGAACTTGTCAGAGGTTTTATATTACCATATTCTATGTAACGGTTGGGAAGGGATTTGTGCAAAATCACTGCAATAATCGTATCTCTAAAAATGTGATATAACTGAAACGGTTGCAATAGGTAGTCTGTCTTCGAAATATGCCTACAATATTAACTGTTTTGAAATATTTTAACCTTTTAATGGACACGGAAATTTCGCGGATTCGTTTCGTCGCAAGGTAAACTGCAAACATGTATACTTTGCATTGGCTTGATGATTGGATCACAATTGTATGGACACACCCCTCTACGAATGTGGGCCAGTCAACTACCAGTAGCAGTATAGCTGCCGATTCACACTGTCTCACTCCAAATATGGGGAGGTTCCACAGTAAGGAATCAGCCAATAGGAAAGAATATGTGGGTACAGATACGTAGGTCTATGAATTTCAGCCCGATACCAAATGAATCTGCGAAATTTTTGGTCTATATTTATGAAATAAGTTTCTCGAATCAGTAATTACATATTGTAATTTTATTTTACATATGTAATTACACATTAAACGTAAAAATTCGTGCGAAAAGGTAACCGGATAGGTTTAAAGAAAAACACAAATAGACCTAATAAACTTCAGAGTGGTAAATTCAAATATATATATTTTTAGTTTGATACATTTCTTCCATAAATTTTTTTGAAACCTTTGTCTTGAATCTCAGATCTTTCGAACACTATCAATTTGATTCTTTTCAAGAATTCGACCGGCCCATCCCTAATTATGATATACACTGCGTCCAATTGCTACATTTTTATTTATTTTTTAACTGTGGGTCTATTTAAATACTGAATATAAACACACACACGTGTCGTTTAAATCAATTTAATTAAAAGGGTATGCTGGCAAATTGTTAGCCAATGGTAGAGCGATGAGCAAAAGAAAAAAATTATCAGTCCAAGCCATTGTCTGTGTCCGCCTCATAAGAACTCAACGGTAAAAACGTCTGTACATTGTGAAACCACTTTTTTCTGTCAAAACAATATTTAAATTAAATTAATGTAATAAAAGATAATAATATAGATAATATTAGTTAAATAAAAAGAATATCAAAGGTATTAAATTGGTAGTAATTTTTTTAATATAGATTATTTGAACATTATTATTTATTTGGGGTAATAATAATCATCTGACTTGTTACAGAAACTTTATTTTCAGCAGTAGTAGCTAACTTCGTCCTTAAGAAAGTAGTTGCACTATTTTAATGACAATTACTGTGGATATAAGTGGATTTTAACAAAATAAAATGCGCTGCAACATAATCTTAAAGCACATACGTTGTGCAGAGTTTTAGAAAAAGACACGCGAATTGAAAACTGCTTAAGATATCCTAGTGAAATCTGTTTACTAAAAGCATGTTATAATACGTCGAGGGTGTATGAGTAGTTCTGTTTAAGTCATTCATTTTCAAAAAGTATTTATATAAAAGTGAAAATGGCTATAAAAAAAAAGCGTGTTTGCAGAATAGTCTTTAAGGCATGAAACATCCGGCAGGGATTCTTGAAAGCACTCAAGGGACTTGCGTTAAACCTTTATCTTCATTTCGCCGCCATATTTACAGTTACATCTCAAATCTCACAGTTGTCCTATAAACGACCAGAAGACTGCGCTTAAAGGCGATACCGCGTTAGAAATACCGCCGAGCTCGCACTTATCATCCCGCCTCACTAACACAAAAAAAAAACCTTGACTACGCGGGCCCAAGAAATGTTTCTCTCACGCAACCAAGTCATATTTGTATTGGAAAAAAAAAAATAGCGCGTGTAGCTCAGTACACGTGTTAGGAGTGAAACTTCTTTGGCAATTCAAACCTCGACATTAAGTACTCTCTTTATCTCTCTTTGGCGTCAGAAAAGTGTCTCAAAACAATGTTACACGATTGCATTAAAATTCTGGCTTGAAATTGTAATTGAAAATTACTCTCATCGTGCCCAATGAAGTTTCACTTCAGAAATTGTTAGTTTTTTTTTCTTTGTTTGTTGACCATATTCCTGTTACGGAATATTTTGTGGTGTTTATATCCTTGTTGACAACAGCAATTTTTTGCTTAATTTTGTGTTTTTTTTGTCTTTTTTGGGTATTTTTATTTTTTTATTTCTTTATTTTAGTTTTTCTTCAACAGAAAAAGTTCTTAGCAATGGCGTATCTCCAAAAACTTACATCAAGTCATGCACTCCCATTGCAAAAATCTTTCAAAGATACCATGTAAACACTGTTTAACAGTACTGATTTACACGGGTAATTAAAATAATACCTCCTTGAAATAACACAATTTCATTGCGAATATGACCCGTGGCGCGGTGCACAATAAGCTCAAACCCCGGTGTGTTGCCCTCTGCCGAAGTCGGGGTGGCGTCAGGCGCGGGCGACCCTTCTATCCCTGCAGCACGGCAGGTTTCAACCTGAGCCGCACGCCACCACGTGGAGCCCGCTCAAGACATTGGAGCCTGACAAGTTCTCTGCACCGTCCGCAACCTACTCTCCTTCCTTTGAGCGTCAGACGTTGATTAAACTGGCTGGCTGGCAGCCTGGCGGGAAACGACTAAAGTCGCCCCCTAAAAACCAGTCCTACCAAACCTAAAATGCGGACAGAAATGTCCAAGTGCCCGCCCTTGCTTAGTAGACATTTTCTACTCTTCCAACTCTTCTTCCTGAGCCATCCTTCTACTCCCGTAACCAACCAGCATGAAATTAATGCATGAATTTTTGCATCCCGCATGTCAGTGCCCAGGGTTTTCCCTGTGTCTATGCAGGTTTTACCTGGGCCCAACTTATCTAGTATAGTCTAGTATAGTCAAGTGAGGGGAGTTAGTCATGGCGCCAATTGCTGCCATGGCTGGCCAATCGCCCTCCTTAGCACATATGCATGTTCCCTTCTCTGCATGGTACCCCCTGCATGATTAGAGCGTATAGGCTTCGGCCTGAGACGCACTTAGAGTCTCTCCCTAACCCGGACCCCTCCCAATACACTTAGTTTTAAACTTAGGTTAGGAAAAAAAAAAAAATTCGTTGATTAAAAATTCGGCCTCGAAATTTTACTCCCATCGCGCCCAAAGAAGCCTCACTTCAAAAAGCTGTTTTACGGCGTAAAAAATTGGTTGTCTGTAAAGTCGGTTTACGGACGATAGTTTAACGTGACGTCATAACAAAACATTGAAGAAATGATTGCATACTGTTATGAATAAAATTGAAACCTTTTTATTGAATTATCACTATTTTGTATGGATACAAAGAAGGCGTGAAATGAAATCTACAATTTAATTGATAAATTTACTTTTATCTGCACTCATTAATTCAAATATGTTTATTACTTTAACGAAGAGATTATTTAAACTATACCTAACTTGTATACATGTTTGCTATTTAACTTCTTCCAATCTGTGTTGTTCTTTTAAGGATAGGACGATGATAGGAAAAGTAGGAAACGAATGGGAGTGTTTCAAGTTTAATGTGCCTCGGAAAAAGTCAAATCGATGGTTGTTCCAATCGAGTGGAAGAGAGATAGATGCGGCGCAAGCGTACAATGAGCGTAACTGGACAATGAGCGTAACGGGACAATGAGTCATTCTTTTTCGTGCGTGCAGCGGGCGTTCGTCGTTTTATTAGACGTTGTCACGTAAAAAAATCGCCAGATATTGTCTTCGCGTTGCATTGGTAAGGGAGCTGGAGGTTGGCAAGAGGCCGCAGGCAGGTGTCCGTGTGCGAAACCTCGGAGGCACCGACGACAATGTCTTCGAGCATCCGGAGTGTCAGGCGTCGCCTTCGTCGGCCGTCATGGTTCATGCGCGTGGGGAATAAAACCATGACTAAGGGAGAATAGGAAAAAAAAAAAGGACCTGGTTTTTATGTTGAGGAAAAAAAAGAATTAGGAGGGGGGGGGGGCTGCGGACAGCGGGACACTTGATGGTTGCCGAGCGGATGCCCTGGGGAAAGTGAGAAAGAGGGGTGGGGGGTGGGGGTGGGAGTAGAGGCGACGGTGCGTTAACTCGTCCGCTGGGAACGTTGTCATTTGTGCTGCAAGGGGATTCATTCAAGGGAATTGCCTGCAAAAGTAACGAATGCTGTGCAAATAACGAGACTTGGGTGCACGGTCCTGTCGTCTTCAACTCGTGTTTATTACGACACTACATTGAAACTGTTACCTGTCTTACCTTACCTTTTGAAAATCCTTCCCAAGTATGTGTATGCACGTGTATTCAGGTGGATGTAATTGTATGAAACAATATCTTTTCCTCGGGACCAAACGAATCTGAAGGTCAGTTTGAACAGTGGAAATAAATAAAAGCCAGGCAAATTCTTTGCTCGAGCCATGACTTTGCAAGCCGTCCTAATCATAATTGGGTAAAAGGAGAGTACAATAACGGTTTTTTTTATGTTACTTGAATGATTCTTGCAACGGAGAAGTTTGATTTAAACGATTTTAATGGAAATGCGACATTGCTGGTTTCAACGTTTGCCATAGAGAAATCACAACAATTAACAAGAAATATGAGTACACAAACACACAGAAACTGAGCCGATGTCAATTTCTGTCTGTAATATTAACAATAAATAAATGTATTTTTAGATATATGGACCAGTATTCGATATCAATCAATTGAAATATATATATGATTTAAAATTACATGTATAATTTTTATTTGTATGTTGCCTTTTTTATCCTGACAATTTTAGTTTATGCTGCACACGCATTGTAAAAATTCACTCATCATTATTTTCATAACGCGCCTAAAGTAGCATAACAAACAAAAATATATTCGTGTTTAGTATTCATTTTCAAGCCGGCCATATTTTTGAATGATGGCTGCGTTTCGCCACCTTTATATTTTCGTGAGTTGATGGCAGCAGGAGAGGAAGGTATTCATTGTACCTGTAGTTCATTCTTAGTAGTGGTGGTCAAAATCGGTGGGCAACGCGAAGCACTGTTGAAAAGGGTGGGGAGACGGTTTGGGTTATCCCGCCGCCCCCTTGTGTTCATCACAGCCCTTGCGCGTGCCGCTGGAAACGTATATTCGTGCCTTCAGTCACTTCCCCCCCCCTCCTCTTTCCGTGCACACGCAAATCATCTCCCGCTTCCAGGTGCATCAAGATTTCCTTGTCCGTCGTTTCGTCTGCCACCGACCCCACCGGTGCGTAGTTAGCACCCCCACTTTTGAAAACTAAAGTTTTCTTTACGTCAATCGTTAGATCATCGTTAGATCAGTTTTGATCAACAAAAAGTTTCGTTTGATCAAGTTTCAAACTTTGACAATTAAGCATGCTTTAAAAAATGCGTAGTTAGCACCCCCACTTTACTATATCAGTGAAGGAAATGAAAATTTCAGAGTTTCTCTACGTCAATCGTTAGATCATCGTTAGATCAGTTTTGATCAACAAAAAGTTTCGTTTGATCAAGTTTCAAACTTTTACAATTAAGCATGCTTTAAAAAATGCGTAGTTAGCACCCCCACTTTACTATATCAGTGAAGGAAATGAAAATTTCAGAGTTTCTCTACGTCAATCGTTAGATCATCGTTAGATCAGTTTTGATCAACAAAAAGTTTCGTTTGATCAAGTTTCAAACTTTGACAATTAAGCATGCTTTAAAAAATGCGTAGTTAGCACCCCCACTTTACTATATCAGTGAAGGAAATGAAAATTTCAGAGTTTCTCTACGTCAATCGTTAGATCATCGTTAGATCAGTTTTGATCAACAAAAAGTTTCGTTTGATCAAGTTTCAAACTTTTACAATTAAGCATGCTTTAAAAAATGCGTAGTTAGCACCCCCACTTTACTATATCAGTGAAGGAAATGAAAATTTCAGAGTTTCTCTACGTCAATCGTTAGATCATCGTTAGATCAGTTTTGATCAACAAAAAGTTTCGTTTGATCAAGTTTCAAACTTTGACAATTAAGCATGCTTTAAAAAATGCGTAGTTAGCACCCCCACTTTACTATATCAGTGAAGGAAATGAAAATTTCAGAGTTTCTCTACGTCAATCGTTAGATCATCGTTAGATCAGTTTTGATCAACAAAAAGTTTCGTTTGATCAAGTTTCATACTTTGACAATTAAGCATGCTTTAAAAAGTGCGTAGTTAGCACCCCCACTTTACTATATCAGGGAAGGAAATGAAAATTTCAGAGTTTCTCTACGTCAATCGTTAGCTCATCGTTAGATCAGTTTTGATCAACAAAAAGTTTCGTTTGATCAAGTTTCAAACTTTGACAATTAAGCATGCTTTAAAAAATGCGTAGTTAGCACCCCCACTTTACTATATCAGGGAAGGAAAATAAAATTTCAAATTTCCTATATGTCAATCGTTTGATCATCGTTAGATCAGATTTAATCAACAAAAAGTTTCGTTTGATCAAGTATCATTCTTCGCAAAAAAAAAATTTTCTGTGAAGTGCAATGTTGAAATAGATGTCACGGAATTTTTACGTCAATTTTTTATTAGATATTATCAACAATACATTTTTTATTATGTATTTTATTTCTTTCCCAAATAAACTTGTTGAAATTGTGGAAAAATATTTATTTTGTTGAATGTGATATTCTTTTTTGGATCAGATATGTTCGCAGTGCTGCCACAACTTAGAAACATGCAACTTATAAACATATCACTCAGAAACACACCAAATGGAAATTTTTTACTTATTTGACTTCTAAGTTGTGTTTCTTATTTATGATTCTTTTTCAAATTGTGTGGAATGCGAATGAACATTCAGTTGTGCATTATGGCAGAGATTTTATACGATTTTTCATTTTGTCCCTTTTTTACATCGTCTAGTTGAAAATTGATAACCAATTTGGCCATTAGTGCTCACGTCTGAGACAATTTTTTTTAATCTAGTTTTGTTTATCCACTTATTGCCTTTCCATATATCAAATTCATTTGAAGACAAATGTTCTATAAATATAAATAACAGAAAATGAAAAAAAAAATTTTGCATTTCCCCAATTCAAGCAAAAATTAAAACTATGATCTGAATAATTGGCGTGTGTTATTGGAAGCGATTTCTAACTAGAGTTTTCATAATCTTAGTTTTAAAAATATCTATATTTGAATATATCTAAATAAAAATAAGAAATAATAACGGCCATTTAAATTAGCTTTAATTAAATTATAACAATAGCTATTTCTGAACTTAAAATACAAAACATTTGTTTCTCAGAAACACAAAATTACTGGCTTGATTCTATTGCATGGTTATTTGTAATAGTGAGTGATATTAAAAAACTGGTACTTAAAAATTTATTTTAGAGTTATCTAATTCGTTTTATTGATAAAACTGCGCCAAATTAGTCGTTTGTGAAATGGATAAATAAATGCACAATCCAATGTTTAAAATTTTTTTGGTTTGAACTTACGTGCAATAAAATGCATTCATGGCTACGATTAGTCACAATGTTATAGCACTTACATCGTTATTCCAGCAAAAAAAAACAGCGAATTAAATACAGCAAAACCTTTTTGTAAAGATCTTGCTATGCACAACTCAAAATTAGTCTTTTTTAATTTTAAATTTGGAAAAAATATACGTTCCTAGTAATATTTTTAAGTACGATTAGATATGGTACGAGTTTATATTTTGACAAAGGTTTGAAGGTAAAAAAATTCATTTGTCTTACCTGGAAGTGTTTGTTCATGTATGCAATCAAAGAACTTACCCTCAAAGACAGGCTAAAGAAAGAAAAAAGGAATTTTCATAGGACTTCGTTAAAATGACCACTTCGTGGCTTATCTAATGCATGAATAGTTTGTGAAAACATGTATAACTGGTGCATATGCAATGCCATTTTCTTTTCTCTCTCTTTTTTTTTTTGCACTGGAAACGTGTCGTGTTTTACCCTTATAAATTACAGCAGGTTTATGCCCGTACTAAGTTTAGAGTAATACGTGGATTAATTTTGTTTTGTATTTGTAGTGTAAACCTATTGTTTTAAGATTTTACCTAGCATTGAAAATTCGCCATCATATTATTACTTATATTATCATGAACTCGATCGAATAAATGGACAGCAGTGTTGTAGTTGTCAGTCAGATATAATTTTCTGCAGCACCGTGTATTTATTGTGTGTCAATAGTTGAGCCAGAAGAAGCATTTAGAGCAGAAGACAAAAACCCCAGCCAGATGAAGGCGCGCCTCCATCCCGTTATTGTTGCTAAGTTCCCTGCCGTGACAAGTAAATCCTTTCACACACACCCCCGCCCCCTTTCCACCTTAATCACTTCTGTCATTGTACTCATATTCAACACATTTTGACCTGCTTTTCTCGGGAGGGAATGTTGTCCCAATATTCCTGGAAACGCAAAGCTCCTCGCGCCTTAGACCCCCTGTCGAGTTTCTGTGAATAACTTGTGAATGGGATCGGGAAACTCCACCTCCCTCCACCTTTAGCTGTAAACGTATAATAATTGTTCGTTGTTGAAGCTGGAAAACCCACCCAAAAAGAATGAACGGTAGCCCAGGGGAATATCCCTAGATAGGGCCTGCCTACGCTGTGCTTATCGTACACTAACGACCCCAAATGTTCCAAAATCAGAATGTCATCCTTTTCAGTGCTGTTGTATAGTTATATTCCACGATATGACTTGTAAAAAATGTTCCTTTTTCTTTTCTTAGGGCCGATATTATGACCCTCGGCTAAATCCTCCGGCTAGCCAGCCGACAGATAAGGCTAGCCGCCGGCTAAGGAACGAGTGGTGTATTATGACCCATATTTAGCCGGCGGCTGGCTAACCGAAACAACACGAAGCTTCTGGTTTTATATTGCGTATGTTGGTAATAAAATTAACTAGAATTTGGTAACATTTGTTTTATGAGTGTTACAACACAGCTCTCTCCTACTGTGTTGATAGTCAGCTGTTCGTATTTTTTGTATGTGTGATATAGGACTCGTAATTCTGATTTTTGCGACAAGAAAATTATGTCGTAAATTTTATCTTGAAACAAAATTAGATAACATCATGATTTTAAAAAAAATATTACATTGACATGTAACTTTCTTTGCATTCCTTATAACTTTCTTTTACCTTGTAAATTATATTCCTGTACCTATTTCGAAATACTATCTGTGTTAGGTTATGCTACGTTAATTTAAAAGACCAAGTAAACTAAGTTTCTACACACAAATATGTTTCCGTTTGAGTCTCTCTAATATTCCATTAATGTAGACCTTGTCCCAAGATACTACATTAGTTTAATTTTCACTTATGTGTATTTTGGTGTGTCGTTTGTGTACTGTGAAGTTAGCTCTATCGGCCGGCTTTATCCGGCCGCCCGAAGGGGTCAGGTTTGGAACCAAAATGGCATGGTATGTTATTATCCACACGTAAGGCAAATTTGATGTAGAAATATAAAAAAATGCGACAGACTTTGCCTTACGTGTGGTAAATAACATACAATACCGTTTTTGTTCCAAAACCTTCGGGCGGCCGGATAGAGCTGGCCGATAGAGCTAACGTCAACAGTGTTTGTGAGAGTGAGAAAGGACAGAGGAAGGGGGAAAATATTCTTTATTTTCACATTTAATTGGAATTTGGCAGAATTGATCCACATCTGGCGTATTTTAGAACTACATTTGTCCCGAATATAAATATTGTAACTACAAATTCACGAACACACGAATTAGTTAGAATTACATACAGTAGATTAACACACGTTTTTAGCCTTACACATGTACATTTACGTATTTATAAAATGATTAAGTATATATACAGATATTATATTTATGATGTCGCTTTCCTAGAAATATTAAACACAAAATTATTTTACGACTCGGCGATAGGCAAACATACATACATACATACATACATTATCATATCACGTAATTTTTAACCGAACTTAGATGCACGAACAAATGCATTTTGAGCACAGAATTAAATAATTTCGCCGAATCCTGCATAAACTCCGCTGAAAATTCCCAAATAGCCATCATCACTTTCACTGGCAACAACTAACCTCGCCTGATTTCTCGCCCGCCATTTTATTTCTGCTACTTAGCCGCCGGCTAAGCAGCTAGCCGCTGGTCCATCCTCAGTATAACGTAGCCGAAACTTTATCTTGGAGTTAGGCGTGAGCTGAGGGTCATAAGACGAAAATAAGCGCTAGCCGGAAGATAAATTCTAGCCGGAGGTTTAGCCGAGGGTCATAATACCGGCCCTTAGTGTGATTTGACTTGTACAGCTTTTTCATATAGAGGAAACCATTTTGTAGATGTTTTAAAATAAAATTGCTTATCAATGAATGTTTCACTGTCACTTTGGTGTACTTGTTTACTTAAGTCGCGTTCGTCAAACATCTTTGTGCTATCCAAGTCTGGTTGATGTGTTTATGATTTATTTTAAGTTATAAATTGAATGCCTAACGATTAAAAATGTGTCAAGCCTCAAATTTGAAGTTACCGGGAGACCTCGGTAAATGTTTAGGCTATGTACAAATACAAAAATTTATGTTTATATTTGTGTGTCCAAGTGAGTTTAAGTGTAAGAGTTTATTTGTAAAGAAACATACAGTTTTTTGACATGTTTTATTTACAGTTATAAATTTAAAATAAACTATGCGTGTGTATTGTATATGAAAACTATATTTGTGTAAGTGTATTGTGATTAAAAACCACAAAGGGTTAGAAAAATATGTTACAAAAATATGTTAACCCGACTTTCTTAGTTTAACACTTCCTTAACATTCAATACAACCTCATTAGACGCCTTTATTTGTCTATGACTATCAAGAGACGAAAGTATCGTTTTAAAAAATACATATAACAATGAAACATGCAAGTAGGTTATGTACATCTAAAACCAGAGTCCAAGAATGGTTAAAGCTAACTTAGATCGTAAGTTGTTGATTTTGGGGACAAATAACATTATATCAAAAAAAATGTTTAAATCTTTCATTTATGTATAAAAATAAAAGTAGAAAAAACTTTAAATTTAAGTAATTTTTTCACCAGTGACAAATTATACAACAACTCTGATTATGGTAATATTTTTTAATAAGTTTAATGTAAGAATAAAGTAATAAACAAAACCATCAATTTTTAAGTAAAAAATAGGGCATGAGGTGCTCTCTTCTTTCATTCTCATGAGACTATCCAAACGAATAGATATTAATGGTAAAAAAGCACCCCATGCCTTTTTTTCCATTCAAATTAATTGCTTTGTTTATTACTTGTTTCTCAATTTAGGTTATTCAACAAATTTCGTTATATAGTTTTTTAATTAATTCTGTCACTATTGTAAACATTGGACACATTTCCGTATTTTTATCACTATCATCTGTATTAATTTAAATCGTAAATACGTTAAATTGTCAATTTATATTGTCAACTAGATGACCCGGTGAACTTCGTACCACCTAAAATTGATTTGATTATAGCTCTTCCTAAGCAAATATCAATCCTAATCAACCATCCAACTACAATTGAAATCGATAGCATTAGCTGCATCGTATACTGTTTGATTTTTTTTGTTACTATAAGAAACTGTTTGTAATTCAAACTTTTATTTACAAGAAAGATAAATGCACTTAACATTCAACGCAAAGCTTTCTGGTACACTTAGTTTTGTGTTTGTTTTCTGGTGCATAAATAAACAAAGATAATGGTATTCTGGCATGCAAACGTGGGAAATACAGTAGTCCATGCGCGAAACACAAAAACTCATAGTTTATCCCGCCAGCTTAAAACGACTGGCCTTGTAATTTGTAGATGGTATTCGCAAAGGCCAGACGCACGGGGGCGCAACTACAGGGGGGCAGGCGGGGCTTGTGGCCCGGGCGCTAAACTGCCATTGCGATTTTTACTGGAGATATTTATTTGAATATCGTAGTCTAAAACACATTGGAGGGCAGATGAACTGAATTACTTGTACTGAAAAATACCTACACGTTTAGCGTAAAATTAAAAAAAAAAAAAACTGGTATCTTTCGCGTACTAGGCCTATCCAACTTGCAGTAATTAAAAAAAATGCATTAAATCTACGTATTCAAAAAAACGTTGAAATAATGGAATTCATATGGGTGACGATAGGAGTTTGGTGGGGTGAAGGGAGTTTTGGTTTGGTCGGTTTGAAATAGCAAGAAAAAGAGGGGGCGGGGGAGGAGGGGCGCTAAGATGAGTTCTTGCCCCGGCTAGAAACAAGCCAAGTTACGTCACTGCCGAGACGCATTGTAAATTGCAGGAATTTAAAATAAAATTTGGCTGTTTTAGACGACCTGTGTCTACTCGTCTTCTCCTTAGCATTTTAATGAACACTACAAACCGACTTGGGATTGTTTTCACAATCACTGAAATTGGTCAAACTTAACTTGAGAAATGTACAACATTAAAATACGCAGACTAATACACTGAGTTTCGATAAAACAAGTTTGGATTAATTTGAAAAGTAAATTTACCTTAATAGAATGGCTCATCAAAATTCAATGTTCGCAAAATGTAATTTAATTCGCTTTAAGCAAATCTGTTTTCACAATACTTTTTTTTCAGGGACAATACATACGGGTGCATTATTTGGCTGTTGGACAAGAACCTTATTTTAAATTTTAGTTTATTAAATTTTTTAATTTTTAGTTCATTAAATGATTAAAGTACACGTTATCTAGACATTTCAGCGAATGCGTCAAGTTGAACCCACCCCCAACTCCTTCTTACCAATAAAGCTTTAAGTTATTAAAATGACATAGTCCATTTAGGCATGCAATTCAAATTAATTTAATTTTCACAATTTTGGGGCTTTACACCTTACCTGGCACATTTTCCACGATAACCCAAACTTTTGGAACGGAAACACTTCAAAAACTAAAAAGCATTAATTTACCAAATTTTGGAAATTATAGCATTTCACCCCTTCCCCTTAAACCTGTAGGGGCACAGTATATCTATCTCGGGGCAAATCATTACCATGGTTATGGTTATTACCCACAGCTCCCACAGTTCTAATGAGTATTTTTATTTATTATTATTATTTTTACTCACTGACTTCCTTTATAATTGTGTTTTGTGTTTATGTGTAATTTTCTGTCTTGATCTCTATCAAAGTTAACGACTAAAATATTTTAGGGGTACATTTTAGTCAGGTCAGAGTCTGTAGAGACTTTGATTACAGATATAGAGGTTATAGAGTTATAATATTTACACGATTTTTTGTTTCTTTAGCTACCTTAAACTTGACAAATGAATGACTCAAGATTGAACTATATAATGTACTGAAAACTGCTAAACATATATAAATTAATTCAAATTAACTTACTTAAGCAGGTACACTTGCTTCAGAACTTAGTATGGTTTTCGTGCAAACATTCCGTAGTCTATTAGTAGTACTAATTGATTGTTTAGTTTTGTGTAGTGCTGCATTATTGTAGTTCTTAAAATACGCGTTATAGTAAATGTAAGTATCTGTTGAATGTTCACACTTTTAGTTAAGCATATAATTTTTTGTTAATAATTAATAATAATTATTGTAAATTATTGTTGTTTTGTAATGTAATCATAGGTATCGATACTTCTCAGTTGTGTAATAAAATACTTTCTAAAAAAAACCATAACGTTTTTGCAAAAAAATTTTATTTAATTTGCATTTAATTTTCGTTAGTGTTGGTTGTTCATTAGGGAAAGGTTTAAAATAAAAACTTTAATTTTTTTCCTGCAAACGTCTAGCCCACATAAAATTGTTGTGTCATTTATCTGATAATATTTAATAATAGGAGGGAAAACATTTTTACTTTATATTTATCCTAATAATAATATTTTTAGAAGATGTAACAACATAATTACTAATTAAATCAAGTTAAATACTTATATTAATTATTTAACAAAACTTGGTTTTCTGATAAGTAACAATGTATGATTTCAATGTAACTGTGATAATTATATTAATCAATAAAAATTATATCTGGAAAAAATTTTCAAATCTTTGCTTGATACCATTACGAATCAAAATATTTAATACTAAGTATTTTAATGCAAACCGTTGTCAAATATTTCTAAAATTCAAAAGTTATATCTAGAACTAAATACATTCACAATGGATTTTCGGTTTATGTAAGGCTGGAACCAAAATGTTGTTGATGGGGCTATATTAATTTGTGTCACATGGATGACTGAATCCCGACACCTCTATGAGAAACCCGCCGTCCCATAAGAGTCTTGTTCCAGCCAGCCTGGAAAATGCATGAACTGTCATTATTCTATGCCATAATCAACAAGTTACCTAACTATACATTCTTAAATTTATGTAAAATAAATTGTTGATAATAGCCTAGGACTTAAAAATACTAAACAGTATTTTATTTCACATATATTTAGTAGTACCAGGCGTCCTACATGTATATGTGTGCTTATACACATGCATATAATATGTACATTTAAATATATGGAATAAAATCAAAAATTGTGTTCACTAACGTGTTCTGTTATGATCGGTGCATCCGTCTGTGCATTTTAATCAATAAAGGTATTGTAATTGTAACGAACGACACACAAAAAACTCTGCTGATATGCCCGACAAAAATTCCTGAATTTTTTCGGTACAAACTATATTACTTTCGAGGTAGAAATGAAACACAGTAAAATAAACGTAAAGTTAAAAAACTAAACAGACATAATTTTATCGTTGAATAAACTAAAAATTAAATAAAAAACTAATATAAATTTAAGTTTCGTCCAACAACCTTATAATCCACCACAAATCTGTAAAGACTGATTATATCCTGAAGTATGTACGATTAGTTATTTTAAGTTCATTATTATTATTAAGTTCATATAGTTATGTTCGTAAAACATTTTCGAAATGACTATATCATAAATTATACGTATTTACTATATTCTAAATTTAAAGATTGAAAATATATTACACATCATATTGTTACTACTGACAGAAAATTTAAGACGAATGATATTAAGCATCCCACCTTTAATTAAACACAGCTGTGATGCATTATTTGGCTGTTGGACAAAAACCTTAATTTATTTTTAATACTTATGTTATACTTTTTAGTCCCAAAATAAAATGAAATTTTGAGTATGAACCGAAATACATATAAAAATATTAAATATGAGTAATATTATTTCTTATATTGAAATTTAAATTATTCAATGTTCTCAAATCTAGTGATTTCCATTTAACGGTCAAGTTGATAAAACCCTCCCCCGCCCAACACACCTTACCCTAAAAGGTCTTAAGTTATCAAAATTATATAGTGTATTCACACATACAGGTCAATCTAATAACTTGAATAAAAAGTCAAAACAAAATATAAATTAATGTTTTCCATTTACGGTAAAAGCACTACAAGGAGGTAGAACAAGTAATTATAATCTTTAGTTCACAGTTCTCATTCACAATTTAAACGACTGTGCTCACGATGGGAGAAAACTAATATTTTGTGCTACATAAAATAACTTATTTTTTTACATAAAAGGTAAAAAAAATTAAGTTTTAAAGCTATATGTTCCTAAAACCTCTCGTCCAAGCATTCTGAGTGTTACAATATTATAACCCTATGATGGCCATAAAAATAAACTTTGTGAAACATTTTGTTTTGAAGTTACTTTTGAGTCTGTTAGTTGATAAATTATAAAATGGTCTCAGTATTCTCATAAAACAAGACGGAAAATGCCAGGAAAATATTTTATCAACCAAGAGCTAACACTGACAATATTTGATACCTGAAAATATGTATTTACGTTGAAAGAAATGTGTGCACACCTAAAACCAATTCGTTTCTCAAAGCTTTTTGTGCTATGCTCAAAAACGTTTAATCTGCAAACACAAAATAAATATGTAAAATTTAATACTTGAAAGCAAGAATAGAAATAAAATAAAATCTGGATTGTAATTTAAATCTGTAAATATTATAACTGTATTATTTACCATAGTCCATAATTTATACATTTGTTATGTGAGAGAATATCATAATATATTTTCACACCTTATGGAACCAAAATACATCTGGAAGAGCTTCAATTAGTAAAAGTATTCTAATTTTTTTTTTGTATTTCACATTTTTACTTTGTAGTAACCAGCTTTAAATTGTTATTACCTAATATACTATTGAGAATTTTGACAAAACAAAGTCAATGGCAAATAAAATCTGATATAACAATGATCTAACGACTGACGTAGAGAAACTCTGAAATTTTCATTTCCTTCATTGATATAGTAAAGTGGGGGTTCTAACTACACACTTTTTAAAGCATGCTTAATTGTCAAAGTATGAAACTTGATCAAACGAAACTTTTTGTTGATCAAAACTGATCTAACGATGATCTAACGATTGATGTAGAGAAACTCTGAAATTTTCATTTCCTTCACTGATAAGTATAGTAAAGTGAGGGTGCTAACTACGCATTTTTTAAAGCATGCTTAGTTGTCAAAGTTTGAAACTTGATCAAACGAAACTTTTTGTTGATCAAAACTGATCTAACGATGATCTAACGATTGACGTAGAGAAACTCTGAAATTTTCATTTCCTTCCCTGATATAGTAAAGTGAGGGTGCTAACTACGCACTTTTTAAAGCATGCTTAATTGTCAAAGTATGAAACTTGATCAAACGAAACTTTTTGTTGATCAAAACTGATCTAACGATGATCTAACGATTGACGTAGAGAAACTCTGAAATTTTCATTTCCTTCACTGATATAGTAAAGTGGGGGTGCTAACTACGCACTTTTTATGCATGCTTAATTGTCAAAGTATGAAACTTGATCAAACGAAACTTTTTGTTGATCAAAACTGATCTAACGATGATCTAACGATTGACGTAGAGAAACTCTGAAATTTTCATTTCCTTCCCTGATATAGTAAAGTGGGGGTGCTAACTACGCATTTTTTAAAGCATGCTTAATTGTCAAAGTTTGAAACTTGATCAAGCGAAACTTTTTGTTGATCAAAACTGATCTAACGATGATCTAACGATTGACGTAGAGAAACTCTGAAGTTTTCATTTCCTTCACTGATATAGTAAAGTGGGGGTGCTAACTACGCATTTTTTAAAGCATGCTTAATTGTCAAAGTTTGAAACTTGATCAAACGAAACTTTTTGTTGATCAAAACTGATCTAACGATGATCAAACGAATGACGTAAAGAAAACTTATGTTTTCAAAAGTGGGGGTGCTAACTACGCATCGGTACCGACCCCTCCTTACAAGTGCTGCCTCCACCCCCCCCCCCCTTCACCGTGATTAGAAAACATTTTTACCTTTTCCCCTCCACTCTAAAAATAATCATTTCGTGTTTTTTCTTCGCTCCTCTTTTATTCAGCGAGCGCCCTCTTGGACAGATGGAACTCCTCCGCCAAAACCTTCGCGCTTTCCCCTTCCGTAGCTTCCTCGCCGGTCCGACAGCTGCCCGCGCATGATCGCACAGGATGTCCGCCATCTGGCGACCACAGGGCTGCCAACTTCCCATCTCATCATTTTTTTTTGCCGTGACAACGTCTAATAAATCGATGAACGCCGGCTGCGTGCACGAAAAAGGATGACTCATTGTCCCGTTACGCACATTGTCCCGTTACGCTCATTGTACGCTTGCGCCGCATCTATCTCTCTTACACTCGATTGGGAAAACCATCGATTTGACTTTTTCGAGGCACATTAAACTTGAAACACTCCCATTCGTTTCCTACTTTTCTTATCATCGTCCTATCCTTAACAGAATAACACAGATTGGAAGAAGTTAAATAGCAAACATGTATAGTTATAGTTAAAATAATCTCTTCGTTAAAGTAATAAACATATTTGAATTAATGAGTGCAAATAAAAGTAAATTTATCAATTAAATTGTACATTTCATTTCACTCCTTCTTTGTATCCATACAAAATAGTGATAATTCAATAAAAATTATTCAATTTTATTCATAAAAGTATGTCATCATTTCATCAATGTTTTGTTATGACGTCACGTTAAACTATCGTCCGTAAACCGACTTTACAGACAACAGTTTTTTTTTCATAACGCGCCTAAAGAAGTACAACCTAACCTCACTTGTAAATACACTTGAAAATAAACTCGAAAAAAATTATTTATAGACACAATTACATTGACCAGTATTCAATATAAATCGTTAAAGTATAAGATATAAATTCACGTATAATTTTTATTCGCATGTAGCTTTAGCGCAATTCTCTGAACTAGCGCGCAGTCTTCTCGTCCAAAACTGTATACGAAGTGATTTCATGTTTTCAGTACATGCTAGGACGGACATTCTTAAGTTCATAAAAAAAACTTTAAATAAGGGCCTGTTTAGTGGCAAAAGGTTTTTATAAACAATTAAATATGGTTATATTATGAAAGTATTTAAATAATGTTGAAAAATACTAAATAATAGAAGCAAAATAATTTAGGGTACTTTTTCCTTAAAAATAGGAAAAAAAAGTACTATATAGTGCGATTCTTGTCTTCATCAATGAAGCTATCTTTGGCTTGCGATTTGCCATCGGCGTTGTCAGAATATGACCTTTTAAACATTGACACGTGGGTTTGTTTACAAATGACACTTAAAACAGTTTTGTTAAAATTATTGACCAATGTAATATTTAAATGCACAGCATATTAAATTTCACTAGTAGTGAAAAATTAAACCCCAGCTGCACAGATACTAAAACAAGGCGAAGAAAATTTATAACATCAATGTTGTGCCAACCACGTCCGCCGTGATCCCAGATTCAGACAGATCTGTAACGACATTTTCTGAGTCAACAACACGTGAATCTATATATTCACAGACTTAACGATTTTATGCAAACCATGGCGTTATTAGTCTTTTGAGTGATTGTCTTTTGAGTGGGTATCTTTTGAGTGGGTGTCTTTTGAGTGGGTGTCTTTATGAGTGGGTGTCTTTTGAGTGGGTGTCTTTATGAGTGGGTGTCTTTTGAGTGGGTGTCTTTATGAGTGGGTGTCTTTTGAGTGGGTGTCTTTATGAGTGGGTGTCTTTTGAGTGGGTGTCTTTATGAGTGGGTGTCTTTTGAGTGGGTGTCTTTTGATTGGGTGCCTTTTGAGTGGGTGTCTGTTTTAAAGTTGACGTCCCTCTGGTTATTAATGGGTTGTTTTATCGAAATAAACAGTAGCTGTATAAACGATAATGCTAAAAGTGGATTTAATGCCTCGAAAAGAAAACACGGACACGCACACGTTGTTTAGCCCCGCTGCTAATGGTGCTCGTCGAGCCTTCCCGCGGCAAATGAACGGCGGTAATTGTCCGGGCTCCTTCGGGCGAGCGAGGGAAGCGCGAATTCCCCGGGCTTTTAGGCTTTCATTTCACACGGCACTTAGCTCCGCGCCGAATCACGCCGCAATGACTCGACTGGTTGTGAAATTACTCCCTGGGTTTCGGGCAGAGACGCTGTGCTGGTCTTGACCTCGGCGAAGGTGCAGCTGCGTGGTCTTCGATTCTCCGTGGTCATCAAGCACTCCGCGTGTTTTCTCGACTACTCGGTTGGTGAATTGTCACAAAGTTTCTTTTTTTTTGTAGATAAAACGCCTTTCAGGGAAAATATTCGTATGCAAGTAATGAAAATCTGAATTAAGAATTACATACATTTTCAGATTATTATCAATATAATTAGATGGGGCTAATTTCAATATATTTTTTGTATTTGTCCTGGCAATGTATCTGAATTTAACACAACATTGACTGTACTAATTCAATGCAGTAGGCCTAATTAACTGAATAGTAGTTGGTAGTTCAACTCGGTGTCCGAATTTTCCAATGAATATATGTATTTTGAATGCTCCTCGAATTGATATCAAACATTTCAGTCTATCCTAGACATCTTCCTTTCGCAGGATATATAGAAACGTATTTAGGTTATCTTCATTAGAAAAAAAACAACTTAGTATTTTTTCTAAACAACCGAAAACTTAACTTAAAAACAATTTCTAACAGAAGGTGACCTCAGAAAAACTAAACTTACTCTCGTGTAAGAATACACTATATAACTGCCATAAATGTTAATGTATTAAAATATTCTTACATGTGAGCCTACTTTGGCATCACACTTATAGTTGCTTACGTTCACTTAAAACATTTCAATTTTACGTAACATCTTACGAAATAGGGTTTTCAACATATTAGATGAACTTATTAGTAAAACCATATTGCCCTTCTGCTATTAACTCAGGGGATGGCAACGTCTGCATAAATACTTGGCAAGTGTGTGAAGCAGTTTTTTCCCCTTCAGCTGGTTGTTGTGCCATATTGGTTAGATTAGATGCCCAAAACATTGGGTAAATTGAAGTGTTAACATTGTGGAAACAGTGTAAATTACTCTGGTTTTATGTAAGTGGCTGTTTTTAACAACGGAGATTCTAATTCGTATTGACTAACCATCATCAGATGTTATCAAGCACCATTTCCGTAATGTTTTGGGTGGAACAATATGGTGATGGCGAGGTAAAATATTAACTTCAACTACTTCACAATAGGTCGTCTCCTGACAATTCCTAACTCCATGCAGTTAACATTACCTACTAAGAACCTTAATTTTGCCTATGAAAGAAAAATAATTTACTAAATTCTCTTTTGTAATTGAAAAAATAAATAAATTGTGTGTGTCCCCGTGCAAATAATAGCTCGGTGATTTATTTTCTTCAATTATTAAATCATGCAATAAAAATATATATCATCAATCGGAAATAGTTATTATGATAGAATAAATAAATTAGATTATGTATGTGGTGGATAGTCGTATCGGCAGAAGTGGGTGTTTGTTTAAATGGGGGCTCACCTTATATTGTTTGCACTTGGTTGTGAAAAAAAAATATTTTATTGCTATATCTCCGGTTACCGTCATTGTAGTGAGGTAAAAATATACATAAGTTTTTAAGTCAGATCATAAGCTTTTAAACACAAAAAGTTTCGTCAATTTCAGCACAAGTAGTTTAGGCGTGATACTCGAACAAACATTCAAATATTCTATATTGATATAGAAATTTTAAAAAAATGAACTATTTTAATTGAAATTATTTATAACTCAGTAATAAAAAAAATTGGTTGTCTGTAAAGTAGGTTTACGGACGATAGTTTAACGTGACAACGTCATAAAAAAACATTGATGAAATAATTGCATACGTTTATGAATAAAATAGAAACATTTTTATTGAATTATCACTATTTTGTATGGATACAAAGAAGGAGTGAAATGAAATCTACAATTTAATTGATAAATTTACTTTTATTTGCACTCATTAATTCAAATATGTTTATTACTTTAACGAAGATATTATTTTAACTATAACTATACATGTTTGCTATTTAACTTCTTCCAATCTGTGTTATTCTGTTAAGGATAGGACGATGATGGGAAAAGTAGGAAACGAATGGGAGTGTTTCAAGTTTAATGTGTCTGGAAAAAGTCAAATCGATGGTTGTTCCAATCGAGTGGAAGAGAGATAGATGCAGTGCAAGCGTACAGTGAGCGTAACGGGACACAGCGCGTAACGGGACAATGTGCGTAACGGGACACTTTTTCGTGCATGCAGCCGGCGTTCATCGATTTATTAGACGTTGTCACGTCAAAAATGTTTACACTGTGATATGGATTAACTGCGTGGTTTTTACTGAAGAGAAATAGATACATTTGAGTTCTTGTTGTATTAATATGTGTATGATTTCTCCTGCACGACTTGTGCTCGAGCTGGCGGATGGCGGAGGGATACAGGCGCGAAGGCAGTCGTGGGAGCGCGCTGTTCGTCCGCCGCCGCCTCGTCGTGGGAAAGAGCGCCCCCGCTCGCCGGATCGGTCAACCCGAACGCCTCTCATCCCCGCCACTTCCAAGGACTCTTCCCCCGCTCCCTTCCTCCCACCAGACGCAACAGTCTGTGTCATGCGACCTGTCTCGGATTGGACAGACATCCCATGAAAAGCAGTGCAGCGGCCAGAGGTCTACCCACCTACCTGCCTTCATGAGAATATCATCAGTGTTGGTAACAGCGCGTAATGCATTTGCGAGTGACAGGAAATTGGCCACCGCTGGTGCACTACATTTTAAGAAATGTTCAATTTAAGACAAGTCGTATGACAAGGTCGTGCAGTTATTATTATCTTTTTAATCTACTACCCTGTTGACAAAAGGTCCTCGGTGAATTTACGAACACTGGTTCGAATTTATTAAGAAATATTTGTAAATTAATTTACTCATTTTTTCTCTCCGTAAATTAAGAAATATTGAGTTTACTTGATTTAAACATGAAATCACAAAATAATTTTGGGAGTATCATCAAAACCTACGAAACATGACATAAATAAACACTTTTCTTCCTTACACGTGCGTCTGCACTCTGTTTACAACAGAACCCAGAACTTGGAAATTGTAATCCGGCTTTGTATCTACGAATATTCGCAGTTACTCGAGGCAAATTATTCGTAGAAATGTCCCGCAAATCTAATGCATTTTCTAACAGTTTAGGAATCTACTACTTCAAGGCAGTGGCGTAAGCCGGGAGGGAGGAAGACAATAATCTGAAACAAAACAGCGGTAAACAAAGAACACAAATTCACAAACACCAATAAACAAGTTTAATTTAAAATAGTGGAAGGGAGACTTCGATGGCGGTTGCACGAAGACTTCGATAAACATTAATTCTTGCAACATTTTAGCAAAAGCAAACAGCCTTGCAATTCTTTGTGGGTAGCTCCACATGCTTTTGTCTCTGGTTTCCCGTTCTCTCTTCATAAAGGGTCGAAGGAGTGCGTCGGCTGTCGTACTTGCTGAAGCGACCATGCACTCGGGTGCGAGGTAGCTTCATCGGGGATGTGTTCCCAGCCGGTATCCAGCACAGCTGAGCGACGCCTTGTTGTTAGCCAAGATGCTTAAAGGTCGTTACAACTAGAAGTTCTCGGTATTTATCTTTTCGCATTATAGACGCATGCATAGATATAAAAGTCCTTCGCTTCGCGTCACTGTTGATTTAGATATTCGGCGGAAGTAGATTTTAAGTAAGGCTCTCGAAGACGTTAGTTTGGACGCGAACCAAGTGCCAATATGTAATAACTAGAGACCTGAAAAATTCGCGGATTCATTTCACGATATGCTAGAACCCAAACAACTGTATCTTTATATTGCCTCTGTGATTGGATTACATTTTGCGCCTGAAGGACTTTTAGCCAATGGAAAACCTTCAACAACAAAAAAGTATCGAATCGCAAGCGTCCCAATTGACAGGTGTCACGAGTCAATAGCCAATGAGCAAGTGGCATTTAACCTGAGTATGTAGGGGGTTGTGGAGTCTATACTAGAGGTCATCGAAAGCGCGAATTTTTCCAGTCTCTAGTAATAACTGTCTGTTTATCACACATGTTATTGTGATGGTTGTCGAGGCGACGCGCGGAAGACGTGCGGACCGCGGCGGTAGGCTCGGAACCGCGCAGAGTCGCGCCAGTAGGCCAAGCAGACCCGTGGGCCCCTCCCGGTGACCGCAAGTTCTCTCCCCGTCTGCATCCGTCCCGTCCCCCGCGGGCGACCGCGGCTGGGGCTCCCGGCTAACGGCGCATTGCGAGATTCCCCCCCACCCCCTCCCGTCTTCCCCAGTCCTCCGCAGCCTCATCGTCGCCGGCAAGCGAACCGCCGCTGATGTGAAACGCGACCTCTCGCACTGCGTCCATGGTTTTGAGCCTCTCTCTCTCTCCCCTTCCTTTTCTAGAGTCGCCCCGTCGTCGTGTTCCATTCTCTGCGACTGCTGGACTTGCCTCCTTCCTATCCCTGTCCGCCCTCCTCCCCCCCCCCCCCTCGTCTCCTGCAGCGCTATATGTGATGACTGGCTCGGACGGGTCATAGCTCCCGCAGCCTGCAGCGCTGCCAAGCGCCGCTGCACCGACTGCAGCGCTGTTTCCTCCCGGTTGGGGCAAGGAGGGGGGGGGGGGGAGGGGCTCGCCTTTTGTAGCGGCGTTGCCACGCTGCGGACACTCTGTCGGGCGAACTTTTCGCGTTGGGTTTGTCGACGATGTTCTGTTCCTGTCCGCATTGGCGTCGTTCGGGAGACAATTCGCTGCGCAGTATATTCAAGTCTGTGAGCCTGTGTTGCAACTGAGATGGTCGAAGTCGAACCACGCGGGCTCCAAAGTTTGTCGCCACAAAAAAAAAAAACTTTGATCCGCGCAAATTTACCGACAGCGCCTCGGCAGGCGTCCGTGTTCGCTCGGTCTGACGAACCACTTGGGGTCAGACTAGTCGCGACAACGCGAACATTCGCCGAATCCCTATAGTGTGGCCGCAGCATTGTCATGTCACTCTGATATCATCATGGAGGCCGTGATAGGCAGTCGTGGTACGCAGTTTTACTATTATTTGATTTAAATACGAATAAATAGTTCAAAATGTTTACGTACAAATTAATGTGACCTAGTCGTTCAGTACTCGCCAGTGATGTGTAAACATCTAACCTCGGTAACGAGCGAATTCATGTGTTCTCATGTTTCAAATAAACTTATAACATGCTTTACTTACGTTATTGAGTGTCTTAGAAAAAACCACGTGGCAATGCGTCACGCTGTTCAATGCCAAGCGCGATAATAATTCGCTTTTCAAGTACGTACTTCCTCCACCCGCCGTTAGAATTCGCTGCCTGAATCGTAAACATTGATTGCCACCATCCGTCGCAGATGGCAGTACGAAACAGAAACAGCTCTCATAAAAGCGAAAGAGATTTGAAAATATTCAAAATAGTCTAAATCCTATGCCGAGGGATCGTACATATTTTCGCCGCTGTACGTGTGTGCGTGTTTGTAATAACATAGAGTTTTTTTTTTGTTTTTTGTTTTGGGCATATGAAAATATAGCCTACCACCGCGGACTTCATGCGCAAAAAAATTTTATTTTTCTTGCTGGCGTTTAGTGGCTTAAAACTTATGAATGCTGTTTTATGGAAATATCGAAAAACTTCAACAAAAAAAAACTAATTAATAAAAAAATAGTTTACTGAGTTGAAGTCAAAACAGCTCCAGATTATTATATACTGCTATTTAAGTTTCAATGATTTTTTTTTCATTTAAATATCTTCAAAAACCGTTTTTAATTACACGCCTTTCTCCCCTGTTCCGACTGCTCGGAGACGGCTCACCAGGAAAAGCGTTTATACGTAGGGACTGGAAAAATTCGCGGTTTCAATGACCACTAGGATAGACTCCACGATTCTCTATGTACTCGGGCAACTATCACCTGGTCATTGGCTACCGACTCGGGACACCTGTTTACTGCGATTCTTATGATTCGATACTTCTTTTGTTGAGTGTTTGCCATTGGCTCAGAGTCCTTCAGGTAAATTTGCGGTCCAATCACTGACGCAGCATTAAGCTAGACGAGTTTGGATTCCAGCCTGTCTCGAAAGGAATGAGCGAATTTTTCCTGTCTCTATTTATACGTACTGCAATAAAGATTTAGATTATAACATGAAGCAAGTATTGCTAATATTCTGTGCTGCGGAGATGTGGGAGTTGTTGGGCGTGGGTTTGAACCCCAGTTGACCACAGAGCATAAAGTCCGTGACTGACGGCGTGGAGAATCGGAAGAAAAAAAAAATGCTCTGCGGAACGTATAGGGCATTCACGAGCTGGCATTAGCAACGCCCATCGATCAGCGGCGTACCTCTGGTTAACGGTAAAATCAGCTGGGGTCACTGTCGTTTTTTTAACCTTCTTTTTTTTGCTCCTTGAACTGACGAGTGAGAGAGCACTTACCACACCGGAATAATAAGTAGATATAATACACAAATATAATGTAAATTACACAACTTTTTTTTTTCGGTATTCGAATTTTTTTCATGAATGAAATTGTACCAAGTTCCCCCACGAAATGAAAACATTTTACTGTAAAATTATTAATATCTTAGATACATTTTAATTGCCTTTATTTCCTTTGAATATCTATATAAATGTGTCATTGATGAATTTTTTTTTCGTGAATGTTTTTTTTTTTTTAAGGATTAGGATTTTTAAAGGCTAGTCGAATTGAAAATAATCATTTTTTTCAGAAAAGCGGGAATAAACCGGTGGCGAGAATATTATTTAAGACAGAAGTAACGGTGACAAAGTCTACCATTTGACCACAAAAAATTTCACAAATTATATGTAGATAATAAAAATATACTAATCTATAGAGACCGGAAAAATTCGCGGGTTCATTCGGCGATAGGCTCGAATTCAAACACATATACCTCTTAGATGATTTTGCTATTGGCTTACTGTTCACCTGGACGCATCTAAAACAATTATAAACCTTCAACCAAAGAAGGATCGAATCACAGACGAACCAGCCGAGACGACTCACAAGTCGGCAGCCAGTGAACTTGCGTTATTTGCCCGAGTGTACAGAGGTATGTGCAGTCTATCCTGAAGGACATCGAAACCTCGAATTTTTCCGGTCTCTACTAATCTAAGCTAACCTAAATAAAACAAACAGTAAGAAATAGTAACATAATGAACATAATTTTATGTTTTATAAATTAAAAATATTTTTTATGGCATATAATCCTGCAAATGTTTTTTTTTACGGAAATAACAATTGAGATAGCGTTGTCCTCCTTTGCGCGGGTGAACAGCGAAAACCCCTCATAGAATCAAGCGTGTACATCACTCTGAAAGCCGTCGGTGGGTCTCGTATTCCGCGTCGCACAGCAGCAGTAGAGTGGCGGCGGGTTGATGCTGCTTGCCGCAGCGAACAGCAGCTTCAGTTTCGTACCCGCAATTTCCATTAGACGATAGCACACAACTGCACAGGGCAGGGATATTAGGAAGGAATCTTACCAAGACTGAAAGGTAAGGATCTGTCTTAGCATTCGCCTGCAGTGATTTCGGGAATTGACGGAAAACAGGAATCTGGATGAGTTGGACCGGAATTCGAACCCGGGTCATTGGCTGGAATGTGAGCATGTTTCTTTGCCATTGCTTCACAACGCTCGTTGGGGGCTGGAGGATGGAATATGCGGAATGTCAAGCGACGGCAATGTCGGGCCCAACATTGATATACGGAGCAGATTCGACATACATTTTTTTTGACGGAGAAACAATATCAATCCTTCCTCTGAGAACCGCTCAATAGCGACATTAGACAGGTGTCACACTATGCGTTTCTGAAGCTGCGGGTAAAACTACAGAAAATTCTTTTTTTTTTTTTATGAATATTCCTTCGACCGCTTTTCTTGGAGTTCACAATGCAGGTCTCTCAATAATGCACTAGTAAGTCGATCAAAATCAAATATTTAAACAACAGATCTCGAAAAAAATTATGACGATTAGAAACTGGCAACCGCTCCGAGTCAACACAGGCGTAATTTGACGATAAGTGGTCGACATACGCCGTTGCAGAATATGTACAGAGCACAGGGAACAAGCCTAGATTGGCTATTGTTTGGCGCATGCATAATTCGCGAAAATATTCTGTAACATTGTCTGTGTTTTCGTGATTGGGTGAATTTCTTTCAGGTACATGTGTACTGTTAGCACACCAATCACAGGAATCCAGTGCGGAAACAAACGCGTCCTTAGTGACTCGGCCAAATAAGGCAACGACTAATTTCGCTGACGGCCGCCAATACCATTTTGCAGTCTAATAGATGTTTATATTTTTTCGCGAAAAAATACCTGCCCGTAGTTATTATGTCTTTTTTCCCCCCATCAGGAATGCGAGTCAAATGTCCTGCATGACCGCCACCCATGAATTAACGATGGTTACATACCGCGTGCGCAAGTATTGAACGGCTTATCTGCAAATAGAAGTGTCCAAATCGGGTGTCATTGAGGACACGTCTTGCGCGTTTTTTGAGCTAATAAAATATCTTAGTTTCACTGCAGTGTTTAAGTTAATGTCTAATTACAACTTTTACATTTCTAGATTGTATTCTTTCGTGACCAGAGTCGCAAGCTACTTCTTGGCTCTTGACTGGTTGCCATTAAGCTTCCGTGCTAAATCTTTTGGTTTGACATGGCATAGGACTGAGCTTTTGGCTACTTGTTGAAGTCAAAACTAGTGAACTGGTGTGATTATTATATAGTTATAGTCGCCCGCGTGAAATAATAAGTATACTTCCACGCAGCGCTTATACAGACTTGAGCGTGTTGCAATAATGTATAGAAGGTCTGCGAGATACTATTTATGGCTTGACATGCCAAAAAAGGGATAAATAGTTCAAATATAGAAGTAAGGAAAAAAAAATATGGAAAAATTCAAGTTTGAAACATCGGGTCACCATCGTTTACAAACACGTGGCCTCAGACCAGAAGACAAGAAGTAACTTAACGATTTTAAAAACGACTTTAACTCAGTACACTCGATAGAAGTGAAATTTCTTTGGCAATTAAAACCTCGACTGGTAAGTACATATATCGTGAGGGGTAAAACGGTAGAGAGAAAAAAGAGAGAAAGAAGACAATTTTTTTTATAAAACTTATAGTATTAATTGGATTTAAGGGAAGTATTCAAAGGATAAAAATGAAAACATAGCCAAAATATCAGTTGAACTGTTGAATTTATTTACTCGATATTTCACAACAGTGTTTCACGAAATCGTTGCACTAGAGTTCGGCCTTGAAATGTTACTCCCATCACGCCGAAAGAAGTTTCGCTTGAAGAGCGCGTGTCTGTCGGCGTGCACCACGCGGCATGGTTGTTGACGCCGGCCGAGCGCGACAGTTGTGCCGGTGTGTCGCGAGCCAGCGGCGAGGACGAGACCTCGCGCCAGGCCGCGGAGATCCGCGCGCCGCGTCTTCGCGACCCGGGGAGGCGCGGCTGGAAGATTCCGAGCCCGGACGGTAAAAACTTCAAAAATTACACGGCCGTTTATGTAGAACAAGCATGCCAGGAGGAAATGAAGCCACTCCCCTCCCGTCGCCTTCCCCCCCCCCCCCCTCCACCATCACCGCCGATGGAGTGTCCCGGAAGATAAAAATGCCGGTCGGCCGCCATAAAACGTTCAAAACGTTTTCAAGTGGCCGTGTTCGTAAATGCAGGAGCCCCTGCCTCCTCCCACCCCCCTTGTCGCTCCCTCCTTTGCTTCCTTGCCGCGGGACGCAACTTTTTAACCCGCGTGTAATGCGCCGGCCCGTGTTTTATCTACGTGTGCCCCGCGAAAATTGCGTTCTGCCGCGGCGGTCTCGTGAGAAATGGCTGCAATTTACACCCCCCCCCCCCCCCCAAATCCACCCTGCACCCTCTCCCTTCCCCCCCCCCCCAAAAAAAAACCGGGGCCTGCACAGGCCACTGCGCTTATATTATTTCGTTTTGTTACCTCGCTCGATCAATTCTTTTCATCTCTCTCTCTCTCCCCCCCCCCCCTCCTATTTCCAGGCGCCAGACAGATCTCGGGAAAAGGGTGATGGGGGAAGAAAGGAAGGAGTCTTGGTTCGCCGGTCGAAATACGCTCTCAGAGCAGTCGTCCCAGCGCCCGAAGTGGCCGTGGCCGTGTCCGGGTCGGGGGTGAAGGGGGGGGGGTGTTCTGCGGGTGTTTTACGTGGCATGGACCCGTTTCAGCAGGAACGCATCCAGGTGCGAAACAAGTCCCCTCCCTGCACACGCCGCGCGGGCGAGACTGCTAATCCCCTGAAGCCTGGCCTCGGAACACGTCCGGCACCTCTCCCGAGAGAGAAATGTCAACCGGAGTTTTTTTGAAAGATATTTACGTTTTCGCGTCAGTCCGAGCCGGGGCGAGGAAAACCATTCGGAGGAGGTCCAGAAACACACCCGAGAGCTGGAAAGATGTGTGCGAGGTAGAGACGAGTGCGGGGAGTGGATTGGTGAAGTGGGGTGGCATTTCGAAACTTTTCCTTCCGACTAAATCCAACCGAGCATCATCCAAAGAACCATCTCTCTCGGTGATGAATATCCCTCGGCGAAACAAACAAACGCCGTTTTGAATGTTTATTCTGCCCCTCCCCTCGTCCGCTCGCACGTCATAAACATCGGCGGAAATGATGATTTACTCCGCCGACCAGAAATTAACATATCGCAGTGTTAATGAGGCTCTGGGCCGCCCGCCAACTGAATACATTTAAACGGCCGGGGCGCGCGATTTATCCGCGCGTTGGCCCGCCCGCCGTTGCCGACCCGGTTGTAATTTTCGCGCTCGGCGGGTCATATTGCCAGGGTTTTCTTCAAGTCCTCCCGGCGTGTGAGAGTGAATGGGGCGATCAGCTTCCGTGATATGGCCCGGGGGGGGGGGGGGAAGGTACAAGGGAAACTCTCTCTCATCTGATAGTGAGCGCCTCGAGGGTGTGTATTAACCGTCCTGAAAACACGCGTGTTTGTGATGCCTCTCTCTTTCTTCGTACCTTACCCTCCCCGCTCCCCTCTCTACATTCTATTCCTCCCTCGAGCCGGGGTGCAAGGCGTCTACCATTGACGACAGGGGCGGCTCCAGGGCCCCGCGGCGGCCATTTTCTTTTTTTATTATCCTTGTTCGCCTAGTTTTTCTGTGAAAAAATAAGTGCTTTGATTTTAAAAGGAGAAATTTAAATTATATTAGCATCTAATTTAAAATGTTGCTTAATATCGTCGATTTCAATTGAGTTTTCACGAGTCCATATAATAAAAAAACCTTCGAAAATTGTAGGCCTACTGCCTCATTTATTGCACGAATTCTCAGAAATTTAATCTTTAGCTTTAATAAAACTAACCCGAGTATAATTTCTTTAGAAATAAAATCAAAAATTGCTTAAGCCAAATTAGGAAAAGCCGACCGTGATTACGCTTATCAAGGGGGATCTGATTTAAAACATTGTGGACAAACTCTATATTTGATTTACACTGTATGTCATAGAGAAATCTCAAGAACGGACAAAGTTATTAATACGTAAACAAACGCACAGAAAACACGCCACTGTCAGTTGATGTCAAATATCAAATGGATAGACAGCACAAAGAATACTGCGGAAGGAATTAGTCTGTAAAATATCACAACACAGACGAACACAGCAGGCTGTCGACGACGATACAGTTGCAGTAATAACAGTAGATACATACTAACAACGACTTTAGACAAACAGACGAACCAGACGATGACGCCCAACAGATAATCTGGACATCACAACAACACAGCGACGCATAAGCGAACCCAGACGAAAATAAACAGATATTCTGAACAACGCAGCGATGACAGCACACAATAGGCTGTCTACATGTTAAAATTTTTCACTTCAAATTTACGAAGAACGTTGGTTATAAATTATCCAGGGTTCTTTGTAAATTCACCGTTATCTTCCTAAATTTACGAGTACTATGTTTGCATACCTTTAACATGATAGGAAACCACAAGAAAAATCTTGGAATATTATCGAAAACGTTTTAATACTCCATAAAAAAACACTCATATTTCTTCTACGTGTGTGTTTTCCTTTTAAAAATAGAACTTTGAAATCGAAATAACACTGTAGTTTTTACGAAGATCCATCCATCTGAAATAATGAAAAAATTCTTCATTTATTTGAGGCGAATTCTTCGTTGAAAATTCCGTAAATTTACTGTAAATTCTAAGAGTGTAAGACACAGCAGTTGCGACGTTTCGGGAACTGACATCTGCTCCCGTCACTAGTCACAAACATAACTGTTAGCCGAACTCTCTCCTGGTGCGTTCTTGAGGTTTCTCCATGACAACTGTCTAAACCAGCAATTTAGTTTGTTCACAAAAAATATTTTTAATCAATCCTCCTACAATTACAAAAATGATTCAAAGAACGGGAAGCATATTCCTAACATTAGTTCAAAAATCAAACTGCTTGTTTGCCGTTATTCTACCTGTACAGGGCGGCACTGCCCGCGTTTGAAGAGAGCCATATCACTGAAGATGTACTAAAATTATATTAGTCTCCGATGGTTTCACAAATAACTAACTTAACTGGCCCCTAAACGAAGGGACCTAAACATTTTTAACGCCTCTCTTCTCGTCCTCCCACATGGACTTCCAAGGCTAGCAGAGGTGATAAACTGCGCTAACAGATACGGCGTGGATGCGTAACGTTTCAGCGAAAAAAGGTTCTTGGTTTCAGTAAGAAATTGTTGTCGCTGTTACGACGAAGCCAATATTCACCAATGTGCTTTGGATGAACAAATGTATGGACAAACGAATTAATTAGGATTCAGTGCTTTGTCGAGTCGAGGTCAGAGTGGAGACGAAAGAGTGTTTGGACACAGAACTGGACCAGCGACGGAGTGCATTTGCTGTGGTGGGGTTGAGAGTTGAGTGTTTGAAGTGAGAGCACCTTGAGAAAACCCGCTGCCCTCGGGGTTGACTTCATCGGGAATCGAACCCGCATTGTGATGCTGGGAGGCGAGTGATTGGACCACTCAACCAACGAGAAGGGTCGGTCTCGTTCGAGCTGTATGTTCGTCAGAGCGACCAGAGTCCACCTTTGCGTGTTGTTACAGACCTTTATCCACTATCACGTGGCATCACTGCCTCGTAAAATAATTTTAAAATGTACCCGCAAAAGAAACAAAATTTTGCCAAAAATTTTCATTGCAGGTCCCTAAAGCTGGAGTCATATTACCACGACGGCACGATAAACCCAGCACGCGCAGTAGCCAACGAAATACAAGGTCGCAGTGACGTCAACCGACGGCCCGCAAGAAGTAGATTATTTTTCTAATTTCGTCGTGTCGTGCCGCACGGCAGAAAATAAAACGGAGACCTTACAAAACTAAACTCCAAATTTGGTTCGTATGGTATGGTTTGTAGTGTGACTTCAACTATTTATTACGTTTCTTTCTAATTCATCGCATAGCTTAACAGCGGAATTATTGTTCTGTCCCTTATTAACACATCTACGTATATCTAAAATAAACCTAACCTCTCTTAGTCCCAGAGACCATTAAATGCTATATTGTTATGCACTTCAACTATCAACATGAAATAAATTATTTCTATTGGGCCTACTCTGTTATTAGCGCATTCTATTCTGCATTTTATGAACGCATTTGTGATGGGAAGATTTGCCGTCAGCCATATTAGAGTTCGTCGTGTTAATGTAGTCCTGGTATTATGAGCCTACGCTATTTATTAACTCTGTCGTGCTGAAACGGTGTACGACTAACAATGGAATTTGTCGTGTCCAATCAGTTTTGGCAACGTGACTCCAGCTTAAGACGCCATGTTGGTTAGTTAACTTTATTGTCATTACTATTATGTAATGGCTTGTTCTGCAAATTTATCACAATATTGTTTTAGCATTTCCTGTTTTGTCACAAATTTCGTCACCATATATTTACTCAATATTATTTAACAGTGGTAAAAGTTCACGCAATTATTCGTATTATTATCATTATTTTTAGTTGCGTTACCTTTTACAGTTCGAAATAACTTTAGTGAATATCTGACGAAAAAAATTGAGACGAAGCAAAAACGCAAGGGAGCTATCGAAATAAATTTAGGTGAATATAACTTAACTGGCAATAATCACAGCAAATGAAATAACCAACCTCAGTATAGAAAACAATAATAGCTGCTTCGCTTTGGTCCAAAAAATCTCATATATTTCTCTCCTCTGCAGATTTTTGCTAAGTATTTTGCCAGAAAAAAAAAGCATGCGATAATTTCCATTTAGCGATGTTTTATTTTCAGCCACATATATTGTCAAGTGAAAATAAATAACTGAACTTTTTTTTAGATATGCATATATAGACGTTTTGGTAACTAATTGAACTGGGTGATAATTTGAAATATGCGTTATGGAAATTATGGAATGAGTGTAAAACACACTTTTAACTTCATTTTAACGCTAAAGTGAAACTAAAACGCGATGTTAATGGGTTTGCTTTGCCGCAGTGCATTAGGAACTGTCAAAACGATTCCTGCGCTGCTATTATTTAACCTTTTCCTGACAGAATTTATATTGCCTTCGTTGGTAACCTTGAATTCATTTACGAGGTAGGGAGCAACATACAAGCCTCGTTTGGTTATTTTGGTAACATATAAAGTTTTTTTTTTTTTCAGTTGACAGCTATGATCCATCCATCTGGATACCGTTACCGATCCGTCCATCTGTCGGTGTACAGTCTTTCTCGTCCGCCTGGACTGCTAGGATCTCGGTAACTGTACTTCGACCCCTGCATCTACTGGCTCTAGGGTGTTCTCTTCCATCGTGCGTGTAGCCGAGGAGCGGTCGTGATCCTTGTCTGGTGCTCACGGTTCTTATTTTGTTTGCTTATTAGCTGTCGTTCCTGTCGTCGTCGGCTCGGACTTCGATCGATTTCTCAACCAAGAATTCTGAATGTACCCAGCCGTTTCAAATGGTATCCCTAGTAATAAACATCCCGTTTGAAAAATAGTTAGGACCTCGCTCCGGAATAAATCAATTTAAATTAAAACCAAATTATTAAAATTCCGAAAAAAAAAATAATAGGAAGCGAAATAAAAAAAAAAATGTTGTAAAAAATCTACAATGAGAACGAGACAGTATAGGGTTCAAAGCTCACCTTCTACATCTCATCTCAAAGGTGTAATGGCGTTTACAGAATCCTTTATGCTAACGGTTGACTTAAAAGAAATGAATTATCAGAAAATTTTCGCCTCAACGACCGCGACCGCAGAACTTAAGTTATATTTGACGTAGCCTACATAAACAATGCAAACAGACATGTTATTTTATTGGTGAATGTTCCCATTGGCAATTATAAAATTTACAGGAAAAAAATCTTTCTATTTCTTGTGTATAAAAAGGTACGATTTCGCTCAGAGGCTTACACAAGACCAAGAAGATTCTAGAGGAAACATCGTTAATAAGCGGGAAAATCATTTGTTTTGCTCTTTTTTATCCTCCTTACTTTTCACGTTTATTTTTTTTCCTTATCTTGGCCAGCTTGACTGCGAACGTCATAACTCATCAGTCTTCCCGCCGTGGGACGAAGAACACAAGTTTTTATACTTATAAGCGCATCGGCTTTCGACCCGTAAGCGCATTGACTTCGGCGCCAATCAGAGGCACCAACTAAATCGGGTTTCACAGCGGCGTGTCTCGCCCATCGTCGGCAGCCGAAGACGAATTTCCCGTGTCATTACGCACTAGAACGTTGGATTATAGCTAGCGGCCAGAGACGCAGCCGCCTTATCTGCTCGAACGGAGGCCATTCGGCCATCAATATGAGACTATAACGAACGGAAAATAGTGACGAACGAACAAAAAAAGTGGTTGTCTGTAAAGTCGGTTAACGGACGATAGTTAAACGTGACAACGTCATAACAAAACATTGATGAAATGATTGCATACTTTATGAATAAAATTGAATAATTTTTATTTTAATAATAAACGAATAAATACTTGAAATTATAATAGTAATCAGATTTTTAAAATGCAAGAATAATTAACCTTTATTGCCGAAATTGTTGTAATAAGCAATGAAAACCACTTAACTTTTCACTTCACTTTATAAACAGTCGAGTGGAAGAGAGATAGATGCGGCGCAAGCGTACAATTAGCGTAACGGGACACAGCGTAACGGAACAATGAGCGTAACGGGACACCGTGTAACCGAATACAGCGTAACGGAACAACTTGCGTAACGGGACACTTTTTCGTGCGTGCAGCCGGCGTTCACCGATTTATTAGGCCTTGTCACGTCAAAACTGAAATGCGTTTTCCAGCGTTTTTAACTCGCATCACTATATAATTAATGTACGTACATCATCAATACCTTTGCAAATAGATAAATTAATTTCTTTATCGCTGTGGCCTTTGGTAAAATTTGAGCTGTGCACGCGCATGTTCGCAGGTAAGTGAACGTGTTTGTTTCTCCTCTTCTTCTCCGACGCTGGCGACGGGTGTCCTAGGCGCGGGTGCTCGTGGCGCGACCTTGGCATCGGTCGCCGGCGTCGACTCCCCCGATTGGCCGAAGCTCGTTTCCCTCGGGATCAGCGCGGCCGGGACTTGATCACTTGCCGCCGACCGCGCAGCCCGGAGCGAGTGGTCTGTCGTGCGTCTGTCAGGGACGCACCACAACGCCGAAATACCACAACGCCGAACGTACAATAACGCCGAAAACCATAACGCCGAAATGCCAGATTGACCACAACGCCGACAGCTAGAAAACTGCTGTGTACCACAACGCCGAAATACATTAACCCCGAAAAAAGTCATTGCAGGACTGCCACAAAGGTTAGGTTAGGTAAGGTTCGCACACAAATTCATTCAGTTGTTTTTCATTTTGCTCTTGTGGCTCCCCCCCCCCCCTTCCTCCCCGCAGCAACATTTTTCGGCGTTACTGTATTTCGGCGTTGTGGTACACAGCAGTTTTCTAGCTGTCGGCGTTGAGGTCAATTTGGCATTCGGCGTTATGGTATTCGGCGTTATTGTACGTTCGGCGTTGTGGTATTTCGGCGTTGTGGTGACGACCCCGTCTGTCCCGCTGCCCGGAGCACACACGCATCCATGCATCCCTCGGCAAACACATGCCACAGTGCAAAGGACGCGTTTCAAAGTGATTCACAGTATCCGAATACGTTTACTGCTACCACCACCTGTTGGCAGTTGGCCGTACCGATGTGCACGCAGCTATTTCGATTCATATCTACAAACATTCAGTAAAACTCCAATAACAACGACCTATTTAAAAAATAATATGGTAGTGTAGTGGTTATAAATGATAGCGATCAAAATGAAAAAAAAAAGCTATGAATTTCAAAATATTAAAAATACTTTATATGAGCATTAAGTAACCCGATAAGTAATTTTTTTAACGTTTATATTTCTCTATTTGAGTTATTATTTACACTTATAACGTTTTAAACAAAAGGTATGCAAAAAAAAATGAAGTAATATTGTATACAAACAAAATGAAACACTATTCCGAAGCTAATGGATGTAGGGACGCATCAGTGGATGCGAGTGTCGCATCCCTAGTGGACGCATTTAGGGATGCAACGGCATCCCTTGTGAGAATTCGGAAGCAACTCGGGTGAATGGATAACATTAGACATCTATGTTCAATAGCGTATTTTTTTTTTTTTTAATTTATAACAGCCACCGTCTTACCTCACACTGGTTTTTTTTTTTTTTTTTGCTTTTTGCAACAATTACTGTAAGATGAACCAAGTTATTCAGGTCTAAGTGCGCGTTAGGTTTCGAAGTTACTCTCTGTGAAAACTGAATTGAAAGTGTGCTATTGATAGAGACTGGAAAAATTCGCGAGTTCAATGACCTCCAGGATAGATTACACGATCCTCTGCCTACTTGGGCAAACGGCGCCTGTTCATTGGGCACTGAATTTTGAGGCGTCTCAAGTGGGTAACTTGTGGTTGGATACTTCTTTGATTGATTGTCTCTAATTGGCCAAGAGTCCTACATATTAACAGTGAACCAATAGCCAGAAGCAGCACAATGGTATAATTATTTGAATTTTAGCATATCAGGAAATGAACCCGCGAATTTTTCCGGTCTCTAGCTATTGATGATGAGCTCACGCGGGTAAGGGTGGGAGGGGAGGAGGAAGGAGGATATACCTCGGCCCCCCTACGCTCCTGCTTCAGAGAATGGCCCGCAGTTCACGATGTAGAGGAACGAGAACTTTGGAGACGGACACGCCGGCCCAAGTCAGTGGTGAACCTCCAGGTGATTGAACCCGCGGATGGCGGGAGGGAGGTGTCGCGACCACAGCGGCGATCACGAGCTGCGAGGAGGACCCTTTGTGCGCCGGGAGCTTGCGGGGGACGGAGGCTCGCGTCACGTGGTTACTGCAGAGCCGCAGCGGCGGGGACCCCGACTCGAGCATAGCCGACGGTGAAGCCTGAGATGTACATCAAGTTCTGTCCCTGCCCGAACACGCCCGAATATTCACCTTCGGCCAACCTCGGGATTTGTTTTTATTTTCGCGCAGGAAAAATTAATTCAAATATTAAAAGTGGTCGGTTAGGTTAGCTACATTAAAACACTTTAAAACACTATGGACGGTTAGGTTAGTATAGCTACGTTAAAATAAACAGAGAAATATAAATATATATAAATAAACCCGAGGTTGGCCGAAGGTGGATATTCGGGCGTGTTCGGACAGGGACAGAACTTGACGTACATCTTAGGCTGCGTGTACACATTGCGTTGGTCGACGTCCGTTGCTGCGATGCGGTGACGGAGAACAGGAGTAAACACGTAGATATCAGTGTGGCCGTTCCCACACTCGCCGTTGCGTGTTTTTACCGGCCGTTGGGGATTTCCTACCGGCGACTGTCGCGGTGCCAACGTCCACCGCACCGTGATGCGTGGGGGTAGGACACAAACAAACAGACGGATCTGTTCCCACAGTACACGTTCAACGGCCTGCGTCGATACAACTGCCTGCAATTTATTTTTGTCTGCTATGGATTGTGATAAGTTGATAGCATTGGTTCAAGATAATCCTCCACTTTGGGACAAAACTGACGAGTTTTTTAAAGACTTAATAGTTAAAGAGAAGTGTTGGTTGACAGTGGCAGGAGAACTGGTTGATAATTGGGAACAACTCTCTCAATCGGAGAAAAGAACAAAAGGTAAGAAAAACACACTATTTGTATTGTCGTAAATGTTATTATTAGGCCTATATATGTTACAGCATAATTATGTGATATTGTTACAATTGTTTCTTTAATGTATCGTATTTGCAATGAGTACATTTTGTTAATTATTTAACACACACAGATAATTCAGGAAACAGTGTTTGGAACAAACATTACGACGAACAAACTGCATCATTAGGCACATTGTGTGGAGTCCATAAAAGGCATTTAGAACATATAGGGCTTTTGGAAAGGGACTGCTCCTGGTCCCATAAAATATTCAGCAAAAAAGTCCCTAACGCCTACACCTTGATCATAAGCATTACGTCCGAAATCACTGACATCCACGAACGTATGTGATTCGGAGTCCTCACAATTAACACCGTCTCGTTTGCGCACAAAATTATGCAGGACGCAAGACGCTTTTACTACTTTGTCAATATTGTCAGGATGCAACAGTATTGGGGTGTGCAAAACACGCCATTTATTAGCGAGCACCCCGAATGCGCATTCCACGTATCTTCTGCAGCGACATAACCTGTAATTAAAAACCCTTTTACGGGCATCGAGATTACGCTGTGGGTAGGGGCGAAGAAGATTTGTATGAAGTCTGAATGCTTCATCACCAACCATGACAAAAGGCTGTGGTTTAAAATAGGTGTTTGGCAAACATTTTGGAGGTGGTAAATTCAATGTACCTGAAAACAACTTTTTACCAAGAACAGTATCTCTAAAAACTGTTGAATCTCCTTCTTGTCCATATGCCCCTACGTCTATAGCAACAAAGCGTAAATCAGCATCCGCAACTGCCATCAGCACGACTGAGAAGTATTTTTTTATAATTAAAGTACTTCGACCCCGATCTGCAAGGTTTAATACACCGTATGTGTTTCCCATCTACCGCACCTGCACAGTTGGGAAAATTAGTCTTCCTGTAGAAATTGTCAGCGATCTCGATCCACTGCTGCACTGTTGGTTCGGGCATTTCCGTGCAATGCAAACAATCCCAGGTTACTTGGCAAGTTTCGGCGACAACTTTAGAAATAGTTGTTTTCCCAACTAAGTATTCAAGTTGTAGGGAAGCGTAGGTGCTTCCAGTCGCCAGGTACCTGCAACAAATATAACGAAATGACTGTAACGTCACATTGAAAAATTTAATTCGTTACAAATCTCTGACACGAAACAATCAGTACGTTAGTTATCTTTATTAGTTGTAGTTCTTAATGGTATCATAATACACACTGTTGACCGAACAATGCTAAATGTTTACGGTTACTGTCCATACTATAGAGGATGCACTACGAACAATGGTTAATTGAAACAATACAATATTTATATGAATACTGGCAATCAAAAATATAGAGCTGATTCAACCATGTGCTTCCTTCACATGTTTCACAAAAATTGTGAGTGTTTTTTTTTTTTTTCCCCCCTTTTGTTGCAGTTACCGAAATCAAAAACAAGTGGCGAAATATAAGAGACAATTTCGTCCGCTCTATCAATGCAGAAAAAAGCGGAGCACCGGGAGGGAAGAAAAGGAAATATGTATTTGCCGATGCTCTTCAGTTTTTGCTTAATTCTCTTCAGAAAAGGAGGTAAGTTGAACTATTGCTACGAAATATAAAATTGTAATGATTATTAAGAGGCTCGCCTTCCTAGAACATAACAGTGCAGTAATTCGTATTTCGTATTATCGGATGTTTTCAAAAGAAATTTATATAATACAGATTAAAGTTTACTGTACTACTGCACGTCTCTCGAAAGCTTCGGTATTGTTACAGTTTTTTCACCAGGAAAAGACAGTTTTAGAGGCGCAGCTTGCCATTAAAGTACTTAACGAATTAAAATACTTAATGAATTACAGTTAGCTTGCCATTGAAATACTGTATGAAACCACTCAACGAACATGCTTCAATGTTTTGTCAAATTAGTGCAACAATAAAATCCCGTACAAAACATGGATTACGAAAACACTACACGCAAACAGAGCTCCGCGCTTAGAGGCTATGAAACTGTTGTTGTTGGCACATATGCCAGTACCACCCTTAACTCCGAACTACTTTTTGGCTTAATACAGCGGACGTTTCCCTACGAAGGCGGTCCCCTCAATATCTATACGTCAATTTTATTTTACAACTTGTGCTATGCTTTTATTTTCAGAACTACCGGTAACATGACAGAAGACGAGCTGGGCGAACAAGACCAAGACACGCCAACAGAAATCGGCAACCAAGAAACATCAAACGTATCACCAAGCACATCCTCTTCTGCCTCCTCATCGTCCGTTCATCGAGAAGAAACTTTCAAACACCGCCGGCCGCAACAAAATACAGTAATGACGAAATTTCAAACAGAACTTCTAAACAAACTTAACCAGCCCGAAGATACAAGTGACCCAGATAAAATGTATCTCCTTTCACTGCTTCCCATGTACAAATCGTTAAGTGATATTGAAAAACTCAGGTTTCAACAACACATTATAAATTTCATGATTTCAGTTAAGGAAAAAACAGCGCCTACTGCCCATCCAACATTCCAAACTAGCCATCAGCACACCTTCAACTTGTCCCGACCCTCGACGACATATGAAAGGGCTGCACACGTCGCAACCGCCCCTCCATCACAACAGCTCACCTTTCAGCTTCACCCTTTTCAAAATCCCGTAGCCTCAAGCAGCCAACATGACACTTCACCTGAGTACCGACCCTCACCATCATACAGTGTTTCGGAACCTACACCATCGCCTGATTTCATGCCCCATCATAGCAGTGCAGATATCTGAAATAACCCTTGCAGCTGTAATGTGCAAAATTGTTCACAATCACTTAAATATTAATAAAGTTTGTTACCTACCTTCGTGTTATTGAAAGTCTTTCTTCAGGAGTTAATGGGTTTCTCCAACATGTATCCATCTTGGTAATTTGAGGTCGCACGATTTCCAAAAGTTCGTCAAATGATTTGACTGACATTCTGTAGTAACTAAAAAATTTATCTTCGTGCTTCCTAACTTCTTCAAAAAACGATCTGAACCTGTTAGAAGATGCTCTCTCTTTGTTGTACGGATGCACCCAGTATTTTCTTTTGTTTCGAGGTTTGTCTAGCAAACCTAGACTCTCCGCCAAGCACACTACTCTTACACGCTCCATGACTTACGATCGAATGCAAGCACAACGCTACCGCTGTATGTGGGAACACGAGTACAGATCAACGTCCGTTGGTTTCACCGCAGCAACGGACGTCGACCAACGCAATGTGTACACGAGCCCTTAGGCTTCCCGACACGACGCGACGGTTCGTTTTTCAGACGGCGGAAACCGTCGACTCACGGCGACCTCGCCCCCCTGTCTCTCTCTCTCTCTCCCCCCCCCCATTTCCCCTCGGTTGGTTCTTGATGCGTCGTGGTTCCCACACCGATGTCTCTGCGACGGACGGCGGGCGTGGCCATAGAACAACACCACGTTTGGAGTACAAGAGAAATGTAAACAGCGTTACCACAGGCTGGAAAAAATCTGGTAAACTGGGAGAACTCAAGGGAATTGAAAAAAAAAGTCTTCAAAACACGTAAATTAAAGTGAAATTGACAGTATAATTTTTTTACATAATAGTATTATCAACTGTCTACTGTGTAATATCTTTAAAAATGTTATGTATTTTTTTGACCATATATGTATACGCTCCTAATTATCCGTCATTTTTGCATAATTAGCTGGCAAAGTTGAATATTAACATTTTTGTGCAGTAAGGATAAGGAGAACCAAATGGAATAAATAACTTAAAATTTGTGTTTAAAGGCAATGCTGGTGGCTGTTGCGTGGTATGGTTTAAAATTCTTTCAGAAAAATTTATTTAATTTTGTTCAGCCTTTTAAAATTATAAAAATTCTGATGCCTTTAAAAGACCATGTAAAATTAAACATTTTTTTCTGAAAGTAATCTAAGTATATGACATAGAAGCCAGTAAAATTGACTTTGAACCTAAAAAATTTCAGTTTTATATTAAATTTCATTCTTCCTATCCATACTGCGCAAAAACGTTAAAAAATACAATTTTGCCAGATAATTATACAAAAATTATGCTTTATATGCATAATTTTGTGAAAGTTGAGCTACTCAAATGTAGGAAAGTTTAACCCTGTAGAACGTAAATATAAAATAATGACCTGTAACGAGACTTACGCCCTTAATTAAACTTTTCAAATTGGCAGTTGTTAAAGAAATGGGAAAACAAGAAACAAGATATTGTGCATGAATACATGTTATAGTCTACTCTGCACATGTTTGTTGAAGTGTGTTTTTATAATATCTGTGTGTTAATGTATATGTTACCTTGCAAAGCACACCGATGAGACAGGAGAAAATAGTTGAATGGGACAAAAAAAAAAAAAACAGGAAATCTCAGGGAAATATGGCTGAAGCAAGAGTGTGGGAACCCTAGGGGAAAAAAAATCTGTTCTCTTCCCCCCCTCCCCTAGAGTTTGATAGATTTTTATGTTAGCATTTTTTGGTAGTTAATCCTGATTTACAGTCGCATTCCGTTCGAATGTGTGGATTCAGTACACAGCATTCATCACCTATAGCTGGACATCTCTTTCGTGCACTTCTGGCTCTTCTGACTATTTGGCACTGTGACTCTTTGGGACTCTCAGCTGAGGTTCAGGTTGAACCGGTTTACGGAGCTTCAATCCGTTTTAGTTTCACGTCGTCACGGGGTGTAGGTGTGCTGTGCGTGGTTTTCCTGCTGTGCGCTCTCGATTGTTTCTCGCTTGCTTGTGCTACACCACCACCACCCTCCAATTTATCCTCACCACCTTCCACTTCAGCTTTCCTTCACGAGCTGGAGACCGCGTTCGACGCCAGCCAAACTTCAGCGTCGAAGAGCCTTTTTAGCGTGTCGGTGCAGGGTCTCTGCGACAGCGCGTTCGAGTCAGCAAAGAGAGTTGAGTTGGTGATCGGGCGAGTGCGAAAGGAGGCAGCTGGCTGCCTCGTGTTAGGGAGTAGCAGCTCCCGCACCAAAAACGCTTTCACGAGTGGGCGACGTAGCGACTTTCTCCTGTACCACAATCCGCCCGCCTGCATTATGCACCGGACCACTTACACTCGCGTGCTGCTCCGTCGCCGGACCACTAGATGCCAGCAGTTCACGAGTATTCGAATAACATTCGATATTCACGATTAATCTGATATTCGATTCGAAATATCAATTCGGATATACATAATTATTCGTTACAAATAGCTACGCAAGTGTGACTCATTCGCAAACTATTTAAGTGAAAAGAAAAAAAGTTACATTCATGAAGCTAAAAGGATTTATTGAGCAAATTGGATTTGCATTCAGAGACGTAAAAAATAGTCTACACTATTTTTATATGTAACAAATATTCTGTTGATTTTAATAAATCTTATTAGAAATCCTCTAAATTTACGTATACAATAAAATGGATCAACAACAACAGTTTTGAAACACAACACCGAATCAAGATGTATTTTTTGGACATACGCAATTGCTGATTACTTTATGTCATAAGCAACCTCTATAACAGTCAGTCTGTTTGTGCCTGAGGACGGGAACAAAGCTCAGTTCCCGAAACGTCGTAACTGTTGTCTTGGGAAGCCCTCGGTGTTCGCCTGCACAAAAGAATCCAAATGAAAAAAAAAAAACAACTTGCAATCACAAACACAAAGAAATTATATTTGCATTTTAAATTTATTATTAGTGCATAGTCATGCCCACTATAAAATTGCGTGTGAAAGTTTATGTTAAATACAAAAATAAATAGACAGTAGATAGATAGCTAGGCCAGTACAGGGAATGTTTTTAGGCTGGTTTTATTATTATTTTCTTCCCCTTCAGAAAATTTAAAAAAATTGGTAAATGCGAAAAGAAAAGAAAAAACACTCTACAGGAAAACTATAAAATGTTGGTCAGGGAAAGTCAGGAATATATTATTGCTGTTTTGTTCGGACACCCCATCGCTGTCCAGAGTGAGGATAATGGAGATCCCTGCGGTGTACCGCGTGCGGTGTTGTTCTTCGTCAAACAGTTCCTGTCGCGGGGAGCGTTTGTCGTCGCCGCCGCTGGCGTGGGCTCGCCGGTGTTCCCCAGAGATTAGAGAAAGTTACAGATGGAGCATAAACCCAGTTTGTAAGGTATCTCTGCTGAAGCCAGGGGACGTAAGGGGGAAGCAGGTCGCCGCCATATCGTGCAATGCAGAAAATTGCATTTTCTCATAAGTTATGTATGTATGGTAGTGGAAAAGTGCATGAACATTAAACAAATAAAAACTGTTGACTCGAGAAAAAATGATCGTGTACAAGAGTATGTAGTAAACGACATTTTTATGTACTATATAAACAAATGGCCGCCATCTTCTTATGTGAACAAACTGGCCACAGTGCTCAGAGCTTTATGGTCCATCTGTAACTTTCTCTAATCTCTGGTGTTCCTAGGCCGCGGAGTTGCGTCGGCGCGACCAACCGGGGACCGCCAAGTCGAGGATTAGGCCCCGCCGTCTTGCAATTACAAATATTTCGATAAGTTACCTCTTGCAATGAAGATTCCGAGCGGCGTAGGACTTAGCTTTGGCTGCTTGTTGGAAGTCAACACTCATGAACTGGCGCGGTTACCGTGACAGTTTTAGTCGCCCGCGTGAAATAAGTTATTCGAGGCTTTATATATATATATATATATATATATATATATATATATATATGCATGTGTGTGTGAGGGGGGGTAGTAACAAGGTTTAGGAGGTCTGGAGATACGATTTATGCATTGGCATGCCAAAAATTGGGATAGATAGTTAAAATGTATAATTATAGCACAAATATGAAAAAAAATCCAAGATGGCGGGGAAAAATCCCCCTTAAGTAAGGAGTCCGAAATTTTGATGGAAAAAATATAGTCCATTAAGTGGCTATATTCATGCATTTCTCACGTCTTGAAAAATCAACAAATCTATGTTTTATTTTTATTTTTTAGATTTTCAAAGTAGCCTATAAAGCTTTAAAAAAATTACACATGTACATCACCAGAAAAATGTAACATAATACATATTAACACCTAAAAATTGAACCGGCTTTTGAGTTCACGCGCGGATGGAGTAAATTAACTTTAGTTAGTTCGGCGATATTCCTGTAGTTCTAAGAGGGGTTATAGATGCAAAAAACCGGGTGTTGGGGTTGATCGCCCCTCGCTCCTCTCATAAAACCCCCACTGGCGGCAGCAGAGATTTTGGGCGCAACTGATCGATGATCAATCACTTCGCAGAATAGCTGTGGGGAAGCGTAGTTTTCTATGAAGCGTTCGCTGGCCTGCAGTTAACTTTTTAAATTTTTAACGTGACCACAAAATCAAGAGATTACTAATTGCGACACCGGTATGTGGGCATAAAATTCCCAACTTCTCTACTGGCGTGCAAATATTCCACTGTGGCGCAACCAGTGACGGCCTATATCATTACTAGTGATTGTATTCTGCGATACGAATTTAGACGTGGGAAAACTTCAGATGATGGGAAAACTGTCTAGTAGGCTTATAACTACGTGTGGACGTGTCGCTGCTCGTAAATTGCGACTGATGCCGGGGACTGGGTCATAACTGACCCTCCCTGACGTTTCGCGTCGTTTTGTCACGTAGTTGCGTGTTGATAGTGCGAGCTTACGTGGTTATTATGTGATAAATATACAAATGGTTTGAAAAGCTTTCTTGACGAAATATATGCGTAACATTCAGATCGGCCTGTGCAATAGATTCTTGCTGTGTACTGTCGATAGCTCCGTTCCTAAGCCCGTACGCGGCTTCGCGATTCTTATGAATCAGTGCGAGGAGTGTGTTTGCATGGAGTAACTCCTGTGGGTAGAGCATTGCCGTTTCCGAATAGTACCTAGTACTAAAGATGTTTTATTTACCGATACAGCCTTGACTCAAAGGATGCGTCAATTTCAAGGCTGCATTTAGTGAGAAACTAGTCGTAAAAATTCTTTCAAGGCAACCACAACCTTAAAAATATTTAAAAAAAAAAAAAAAATTCTGCAGAAATATTTTATATTTTCGTTTAAAGATTTTTCACGCATTATGTTCAGGCAATTTTCAGTTTTTGTACGTTAAATGTAATCATTTGACAGTCATGTGCAAACGTAAGGGGGTGTGGTAGACAGCAGTTGAGCTCACTAAGCGTGAAAGCACGCACTGGACAATTGTTTTTGAACTTTTATAAGTACAGTCCTTGGAAACTCAGTTGCCAACGATATCACTTTTAAAATTTCAAGGTAGAGATTTGTACCATTAGAAATTTTACAAAGCTCTTTCCATGCAGTTTTAAAAGTGATATCGCTGGAAACTCAGTTTAAGGATTTACCTTGCAAAAGTGTGTGTGTGTGTGTGTATGTATATACATATAGATACATCGTAATATATATATATATATATATATATATATATATATATATATTACGATGTATCTGCCAGCCAGTGAAAAGTAACTCACGCACCGACGAGTTGGGCACAGGAGGCTTCTTTACATGTCTGCTCGAAGACAGCATGTGTCCTCGTGCGTGAAGACTATCACCGGCCTATCTGATCACGTATGACTTTGCGCAGTTCCACGTCCCTTCTACACCGAGAGAAAGGTTTGTTTGCCTCAACAAAATATTTGTTTGTATATGACGAAATAAATATATTTTGTTAATTAAAACAAATATTTTGTAGTAGGAAAGGTTCTGTTTACCCAACAAAATGATTTGTCAACGCAAATATATATTTGGTTTGGTGTAACAAATCATTTTTATTACTTACCGAGTTTGGTTAAGCCAACAAAATATTTTGTTTCGCCATATATAATGAAATATTTGTTTGATTCAAACAAACCTTTTTCTCTGTGTAGTACTGGACCCGAAGTCTCGATCATTGTACTTTTGCCGGGAATCAACTGAGATCTCGAAGATTATTTTAAGCGTAAACAACCGTTACAGCGAAATAAATAAGCGAGTACGTCTTTGACACGGACACCAGCTGTTCATTAGGACATGTCGCGTGCCTTAATCTTTCCAAGGTGTGCATGTGTGTGCATACATACACAAATCACACATTAACAGATCGCAAATAAGTATTCGTACTAACCCAGTGTTCTCTCATTCTTCAGGAAAATTACAAGCACCACAGAAGCTCGCAGACAGGCGAATCAGTCGATATTGTCTTAAGTATATTGCAAATTATTCATCACCCACCAGAAATGGAATGAGAAGCTGGTTAATGCTACCCTATGTTTCACTCACAAATATGTTATTAGTTATGGCATATTTTATTGTATACGTATAATTAATTCAACCTCTTTTTTTCTGCATTCCAGTAGTACGACAGTCGTCCGGTAGAAACAGGAATGTATTGGGAGGTGGCAGAGCTGTAGAAGGATATACATGGAAAATATTTTAACCATAGACCGTAGAATTATGTGATAACCCACAGTCAGCGCAGAATTTTAAGAAGGGGAAAAAAAAAAAACATGATTTAAGCCATTGATTTCTCACTTCCAAACGTCAGCCATATTTCGTGCGGTCAATAAATATGCGGGGAAGGAGTCGGTTGTGACTGCCGTGACTTCCAGTTTATGACTTCACGCCACGCCGTCTCCTGTGTTTCTGCCTTACTTCGTCCTTTTTTTCCGAAGAGGAAATAAAACGCGTGAAGGCAGAAATGCGGACGGACGCCGCAGTGGCGTAGCAGGTGGATGGCCCCTGCCAGTGGCGCCGGAGCAGGCTGGGGGGGGGGGGGGGGCCGCTGCCGCGACGGTTTCGCGTTTACTGAACGATCCCCCCCCCCCCTCTGTTTTAATCCAAGAGGGGGCGCCATTTTCAAGTCTGGCCAGGGGCGCCAGTCACCTTAGCTACGCCACTCGAAGCCGAGCTCCCGGTGTTTTTGCCTTACTTCATCTTTTTTTTTTTTTTTTTTTTTCGATGAAGTGAAATGCGTGGAGGCAGAAATACGGACGGACGCCGGGCTGCCGTGCCGGTGTCCACGTACACTGTTCTTCGTGTGCGCTCAAGCCTCTTCTTCACTGTTAGTTGGTCGTCGAGAGACATTGAGGTGCATGAGGCTGCGCTGCATGTCTGGTCTGCCAGAGTGGTTGCTGTGGAGGGGGAGGGGGAGGGAGGGAGCAGAATGCAGTTTTACGGCGAGCACGTCGTAAAACCTCTGTTGGTCGTTCGAAGGTCGCTGGGGGGGAGCGCTCCGTCGCCGTCGACCACCATCCCCCCCCCCCCCCTCCTATCTCCCCTTCACCCCTCGTGTTAACCCTTCCACGGGCCGCGTCAATAGCCGTGTCTGGGTTCGTCCCCCAGGCGGAACGTACGGTACAGTTTATTGCCTTGTTTACTGCTGCACCGGTCAGCTGCTGGGCGAAGAGGGGGAGAGACAGAAAAAAAAATAAAAAAAAACCCTCGTGGGGTATCAGTACCCAGCCGCCTTCATCCATGTACCCGGTGCAACTGCACACGTCGCCGAAGACTGTAGTCTGTTTCATGTAACCTGTCTCAAAATTTGACGGTTCTAAAAAAAAAATAGCTTTAGTGCTACCTGCCACCTGCATAGCATCACGTTGGTTTACCATCACTGAAAAAAAAAAACCAGTCACCGTTGTCAGAATAACAGTGACAGAGGGACACGTGGAATTTGAGATGAGTTACGTGACACATGCTATGCGTGCGACTTACTCGACGAAACTCAACATCTATGCATGTCAACGCGTAGAAAAAAAGGAAATTAATAATATCAAAACGCGTGCTCGTGCAGATCTTTATCGGGGCCGGTAGTAAACAACAGATGATGAATTAAATACATAAATTGGATTTATGTATCTATGTTTACCAGCTTATCCTCAAATCGTCTTAACATAATTCTTAAAAGGATGGGTTACGTCAGTCACTCACCAACTGTTCTGGTTCTATGGCCTCGAGATTGTTGAAGCGTTTTGCTGTTGGTCCTCGAAAGGAAATTTTTACACAAATGAAAAATCCTTGACCAGGTATCGATATCTCGATACCTTTGGCTCACTAACCAAAATTATAAAATCCCTGTAAATGATAAATTTCAGGAGATAAAAAAATTACCAAATAACTTGCTTATTACTCACAGATTGACTGTATGTTTTAAAGGATTCACTGAGTTCGACAAAATAAAATTTTGAAAACCATTTTATTTGTATGTCTTACATCAGCGGTTCTTAAACGTCTTTCGCCGTGGTACGCTTGTCAGGTTGAAAAATATTTGCGGCACGGCTACCCTTAAAGCGGTTTTAATACTTAGGAAGAGAATAAAAACAGTGGAAAATTTGATTCTCAGTTGTCTTTAATACGATGAATGAAACTGTTTGGCTGAAGCTTTTTTACTTTATAATTTGTGTTTATGGAAAGATTAGTTAGTTTTACTCTCAAATCACTTGATCAAGAAAGTATGCTCCTGTGCATGTTTTTTTTTTTATGTAAGCATACGTTGAGAATGCAGACTCACAGAGATAAGTTGAAGTAAAACGCACAAGCCTTTTCACTGCAGCCTTGTCAACATAATTGTTTTCTAAATTCACCTGCATTCTGAACTCTTCTTGGCTTCTTTCAGGGTATTTCTGTTTTAAACTGCTGTCGGTTTACGGACAATAATTTTACGTGATAACGTTATAAGAAAACATTGATGTAAAATTGCATACTTTTTAATTTTCAAATATTATTTACCGTTTTTTGCAAATTTAATTTAAATAATTTGTTTGAATATAACTTTTACAGTTCTATAATAACGTTTAAATTAGGAAATTTCTGCTTACATATTTTGCGACCAATTAAAAAAAAAAATGCGAAAGAGTAATCTTAGGCAACAGATCAGCAACGGATAGGACACCAAAATCCGTTCCTTAAAAAATAAGTTACTGGCCGTGTTCAATCTTGCATTAGCAATACGGTTGGGACACAGGTGTAGCATGTTAAACCCTTAAACCCTTATTTTTGTATAACTGTCTCATTGACAGAGGGCAAGCCACGGAGAAGGGAAGCCTTCATTTCACAGACGAGGGAGCCACACCCAAAGTTCCCCGAAGTTCATGCTAGATTTTTTTTTCCGTTCTATCTCATTGTATAAACCGGTGTGGCATTAAATTTTGCGGTCGATTAGGATAGGTTAGCTACATTATAAATACTTTAAAACATTGTGGATGGTTGGTTATATTAGGTAAGTATAGCTACATTAAAAATACTGTAAAATCATTTTGTGGTTGCTTAGCGAATAACTTTTTAATATGTAGCTATCCAGCGCTAGGAAACCGTTCACATGATTTCACAGTATCTTTAATGTAGCTATCCTAACCAAATCAACCGTCCACAATGTTTTAAAGTATTTATAATGTAGCTAACCTAACCTAATTGACCATTAGTTATCATGAGTTACAATGAACAAAAAAAAAAAAACCCGAAGATGCACGATCGGGAGTTTGGCTCTCTCGTCTGCGGAAAAGGTGAATGGGTCCGGACGTGCCGGGATCAGCTGGAATGCATTGCAGTCGCGTCGCCACGTTTTCTTCGCCCCCCGGGGGGAGGGGGGGGGGAGGCGGGGGGGGGGAAGTGGGTGGGGGGGGGATAGCTTAGGTTTCGTCGCGGCGATTCTGTCCGCTCTCCCTCGCCGCGACGCCGGGTCCCCAGCCGGTCGCTCCACGACTCGGGTGAAAGGCCCGTCGGCCCGCCGCTGCGAGGCGAGCGACAGGTCGACCAAGGGCGACTCCGGGACGGTCTGCCGTGCAGAGGGGGCGACTGAAATGCTGCCCCTTGGAAGGGCAGTCCTTCAGGATTATTCTGACAGTTGTTAGTTTGTAAAGTAACCTAACCTAACTTAACCTAACTTAACTTTACCTAACCTAACCTAAACTAACCTAACCACAGTCAGAAAAATCCTGAAGGGCTGCCCATCCAAGAGGCAACAATTCAGACAACCTTTCAAGAACACCACTGTCAGAAAAATCCTGATGGGCTGCCCTTCCAAGGGGCAACAATTCAGACAACCTTTCAAAAACACCACTGTCAGAAAAATCCTGAAGGGCTGCCGTTACAAGGGGCAACAATTCAGACAACCTTTCAAAAACACCACTGTCAGAAAAATCCTGATGGGCTGCCCTTCCAAGGGGCAACAATTCAGACAACCTTTCAAAAACACCACTGTCAGAAAAATCCTGAAGGGCTGCCGTTACAAGGGGCAACAATTCAGACAACCTTTCAAAAACACCACTGTCAGAAAAATCCTGATGGGCTGCCCTTCCAAGGGGCAACAATTCAGACAACCTTTCAAAAACACCACTGTCAGAAAAATCCTGAAGGGCTGCCGTTACAAGGGGCAACAATTCAGACAACCTTTCAAAAACACCACTGTCAGAAAAATCCTGATGGGCTGCCCTTCCAAGGGGCAACAATTCAGACAACCTTTCAAAAACACCACTGTCAGAAAAATCCTGAAGGGCTGCCGTTACAAGGGGCAACAATTCAGACAACCTTTCAAAAACACCACTGTCAGAAAAATCCTGATGGGCTGCCCTTCCAAGGGGCAACAATTCAGACAACCTTTCAAAAACACCACTGTCAGAAAAATCCTGAAGGGCTGCCGTTACAAGGGGCAACAATTCAGACAACCTTTCAAAAACACCACTGTCAGAAAAATCCTGATGGGCTGCCCTTCCAAGGGGCAACAATTCAGACAACCTTTCAAAAACACCACTGTCAGAAAAATCCTGAAGGGCTGACGTTACAAGGGGCAAAAATTCAGACAACCTTTCAAAAAAACCACTGTCAGAAAAATCCTGATGGGCTGCCCGTCCAAGGGGCAACAATTCAGCTCCCCCGTGCAGAGAAGGGCGCAGTTGTAAAGCGACGACATCCAGGACTGTGTTTGCGTCGGCGAGGCGAGGCGATGAGAGCGACGCTCGCTGATTGCGTCACCACCGGCGCGCAGTCTTCTCGTCACCGTGAGATTAATGAGTGGCGACCCTGACATTACATGGCTGAGTAATTAACAGATGAAGGTGCAATTTAAAAGTTCCTCGAGCGCTTTCAAGAATCTCTGACGGGTATTTCGTGCCTTAAACATTATTCTGAAAACACGCGTTTTAGCCATTTTTCGCTTTTCCAAATACGGTTTTTAAAAAAAAATTGAAATCCGGTAACGCTACTATCTATTCATCCGCCGTCGGCGTATTATTAAATGATTTTTTTCGTAAACAGAAAATAAAACCGAGGAATGTAGTTTTAAGTGCATTGTAACCAAAGCACGATGCTTGTTTTGTGTTGTTGTGCTTATAGCTATGACTATTCATGTTTAATAATTATGTCGGTTGTGGCTTCGCCTTATTACTTGATCCGCCCAGGTTTACTCCTGCGGGAATGTGGAGGAATTTAAGCAATGCAAAACGTCACAAGGATCGGGATCAAATGTAAACAAATTTTGTTTGAATGATTCTTGCTATAAGGAAGATTGATTTGGAACAATTTAATGTAAATACGCCACAGGAATGCCTAATTTCCATAAAATTGGGTTAAATCAACGTAAAAAAAAAACCATTTAAATCAGGTATCTGCCCACAGTATAAACAACTCTTTTTTTATTTTGCTAGCTCAATAAAAAATATCTAGCTATCAATTATGAGCTTGACAAAATTGAGTAAATCTACCGATAATGGTGTGTTCTATTTATGATGAAAATTCATTTATTGTGGTTATGTACAAGGACACATTTTTTTATTATTGTGAAAAAAAAAATCATAAATCAGAAAAAAAATAACAAATGAAAATTTTGGCTAAATATATTTTCGTTTTTAAATTAAGTGGAGATGATATTAAAAGACTGGTTATCTGTCTCCTGTTTTTTCTACTTATAAAAAACATATTTTAAACTTACTTTAATACTTTTACATATTCATCTGGCTCGTAAAGTTCCATATATTTATGCGTCCTATTTTCAGTAACACATTTTTTTCTTCTTCTGGAAACAGCCTTTGCGAATATTTTCGCTAGACGTTACCAGTAGCTGAGTTATTGCCGATGGTACAAGTCTTGTAAGAGACGTGGACCTGTGGAAGCCAGTTTGTTTTTGAACACGCACCATTTCGTGCTGCCATCTCTTGGCTGGAGTTGTAGTTAACTTCGATGCGGTGTCTTTGGTTCCTCCGGTAGGAACACATCTGCGCGGTTTCTTTTAGTCTGTGAAGATTTACGACTACCTGGAATAATACATATTAATTGATTTACAATCGTCGCACATTTTGAACGTGTTTGCTTATACAACCGTGAAATGGCTTATACAACCGTGAAATTCTCAACACCAAGGCCAGAATATTCGTTTAAAATAAAATAAAAACCTTTTTTTCGCGTGTATGTATTATTATAAGATAGCAAAAAAATCTAATTACCCATGTATAATTTTGGAAAAGACCTCTATGAATAGAAAAAAAAAGAGCAATTTTACGATAATCATAGTTTAGATGTGAGTTATTTTCCGTATAGCACATGAAGTATGTGTTGCCTCATTATTCGCTATACGTTGTAAAATATACATACATAGCATAGGCGTACCCAGGATTTTTTTTCGGGGGGTGGGGGGTTCTTCCAGATATTTCTCGTGGGGGGGGGGGGGGGGGAAGGGGCTTCTGATTTTTCAAGAAAAACTCCATAAACACCAAAAAATAATGGTTTATAATAAACTTTTTTAAGCCTCCAAACTTTTTACAGAAGAATTCTTCTATTATTATTATTATTATTATATATATATATATTTTTTTTTGGCAAATTCCGTAACCACATTCTCCGGGTCGATGTGGATGTTGTAGTGGACATTCAGTAAGGCCAATCCATTCAGTCTGTCCTGAGATGTGGTGTTCCGCAGATATGAATTTAATCTTCTTAAGCAAGAAAATGTCCTCTCCAGAGTTGCCGTTGAGACGGGAATGGTCGCCAAGACTTTTCGGGGGGGGGGGGGGGGGGGTTCAACCCCCCCCCCCTGGGTACGCCTATGATACATAGGTATACATACAGCCATGTTTTTTGCGAGGAAAAAAAAGTATCGTTGGACGTTTTCCAATTTGCTTCATATTAGTTTGCTGTAGCTGATTATCACGGGGTGCGTCCATTTAGAAATTGTCATTACATTACAAAACAAATAAAATGCTATAGTCTTTTATAATTGAGGGTATTTTTAATTGATATGTATTTTCCTACTCACCACTCTCGCAGCCTATTTATTATAGTTTATTTTATTCGCAATTTGATTTCGTTCATTATTGCAGATATATTTTTTCCGCAACAGAGGTATTTTGTTATTTTAAAAATCTTTTATCAGCGCCAAAATAACGCCATTCTGTAAATTCAAACTGTAATACTAAGGGCAATAATTGTCCTTACATCATGGTGATAGAAAATGATTATTCAGCGAGGAGGCGTAAATTGATTGTTTTCTAGTTTCTGCACATTTTCGTGGGAAGATTTTTAATGTGTCACATCTTAGCTCTCGGTATGCGGCATTTATGTAGGAGTAATTTCCTAAATGAAACGGAAATGTGTAACCACGGTACTGCCATCTGTGATGGATGGCGCGAACCAAAATTCACCAAGTTAAAGGGAAACTCTTTAGTATTAACTGTCTAGTGAATTTTTACAAAATGGGCAGTATTTTAATAGAATTACTCTTTGAAATCAGGTCCAAAGCGTGGAGTTTAAAATTTGTTCATCCCTTTCTCGCTTTTATCGGAGCAGTTTCATTATATAGTTTAAAATTTCTGTTTGTAAATGGAATGATTCGATAGTTGATAAAGCTGCTCCGGCAGCGTATTCTAGCGGCGGGTGCGGGAAGTACGTGTATTCGTGTCCAGAAATATGGTTGAAAACACAATTTTTAGTATATTTATCACGCTTGGAATTATTTTAAAGAATTCTACGTCTCCAAGTTTCGTATTGTTAGTGTATTTGCAACATGAGAACACATGAATTGGCTCGTTACCGAGTTTAGATGTTACACATCTGGCGAGCACTAAAATAATCTCTTACATTTTTTTTGTCGGCACATTCGTATAACGTCATTGGAACGTTTGCTCTAAACATGGTGGTTGTATGATGTCAGAGATGCGCAAGACATGAGTTTTCCCTTAGATATTTTTTCAAAATTTTTTTGCGTGTTGTTTTGTGTAATATGTACGTAAGTGCTGCTGCAGGTCATTGGCATGCCTTATGACTCGTGGCACGAAATACATCACGTAAGCTATTAATTTTGCATATAAATGCATAAAACCAAAACATTTAAACATGATTACATGGGAAATACTGTACTGTACTGTAGCGATTGTAATGCGGAAATTCTATTCCGCGTGAATACGAACATTAGTGCATTCCCGCCAAAGTAAACTAAACACGCGTTCCAACAAAGAATTAAAAACATGTTCATATTATTTGAATTGTACTCGAAGTAGGATTACTATTTATCATTTAACAGGAGCGTACGCGTGGTTTCATTTCTGGGTTGGGGTGGTGGTGGGGGGTGGCAATATAACCTATTTGCCTGGTGTTTGATATCAGATTATTTCCTTTTTTGGTTGAGAATGACAGATGTTTTAGTATTTCTTAGGATCCGGGGTCCGCCCCTGCTATTCTGTAGCACAATAACTTTTTGTGCATACATGTTTGTATGATTTACTATGAAAGTACAAGTTGTACGTTAGGAAATATAATATTGAGGTACACTGCAAACTTTTGACGATTCATTTCACAACATATCATTCTCCAGATACCTATACTTGAATTAACAAAAGTGAACTTGAATCGCTTCGACGTTTTGTGGGCGTGTCGAAATTTATCGAGGCGAGCATTGCAGCCAAACAGCGGGGGTAAAATTGTTATTTATGTGAATGATTCAACTCCCGGCACTGTACTCAGTTTACTGCCTGTTTTATTAGAGAACGCATATTCTTTTATTGCACCAGCATAAAGCGGCCCTTAACCGTTTGAGTTATGGCATTCGGGCGGCATTAATGCCATCCTTACAGTTACCTTTATTCCTGTAGCCTTTTCTTCCTGGGTATTAAATTTTTGTTTCGGGGTCAGTGCCTGTGGGAACAGAATTGGAGTGGGAGGAATTGTTTGTATGTACGTGTATATATCATCGTTGCGTCGAAAAGCTTCGACCGCGGCGCGGGCTGAACAATGACACACACTCGGCTTTCGAAGCCGATATTTGGACGTGCTCTCGCAAGATCTTTACTGCGCGCATGTCTCATCCGGCGTTCTTGGAAACGTTTTTGAGTTCGGCGCTGCGTTCAGCCCGCTCACGCGTGACTCTGGTCGACGCAGGGTGTTTTCGCATCAGCCTTATCTTACATGTACCAGTTTTTTTGACGTGACAACGTCTAATAAATCGATGAACGCCGGCTGCACGCACGAAAAAGTGTCCCGTTACGCTCATTGTACGCTTGCGCCGCATCTATCTCTCTTCCACTCGATTGGAACAACCATCGATTTGACTGTTTCGAGGCACATTAAACTTGAAACACTCCCATTCGTTTCCTACTTTTCCTATCATCGTCCTATCCTTAACAGAATAACACATATTGGAAGAAGTTAAATAGCAAACATGTATAAAAGTTATAGTTAAAATAATGTCTTCGTTAAAGTAATAAACATATTTGAATTAATGAGTGCAAATAAAAGTAAATTTATCAATTAAATTGTAGATTTCATTTCACTCCTTTGTATCCATACAAAATAGTGAAAATTCAATAAAAATGATTCAATTTTATTCATAAAAGTATGCAATCATTTCATCAATGTTTTGTTATGACGTTTTCAAGTTAAACTATCGTCCGTAAACCGACTTTACAGACAACCAATTTTTTTATTCAGTGAAAGAAATCTCAAGATCTTTTGTCACTTGTAATACTTAGGCTATAATTAATTTTTTTTTTCGTGATAAAAATTTTGATTTAAGGTAGCTGTGTCTAAGGTTCTGAAATTTAATTAAAATCATGTGACCAACTCACATATGGACGCCTTATGCGCACACCTAGTCTGCCGAAATTCCATGTGAGTTTGATAAAATATAATTACAATCGATAGTGTATTTTAAAACGCTGATAGTGTAGTTATATATATATATATATATATATATATATATATATATATATATAAAATAAGCATACCTACCTTGTGTACGTGTTAGTATACGTTTGTACTTCAACAACCAAAAAATTGAGTGGAAGATAGGCCGGGACCCATAGAGCACACAGCTTCCGGTATCCTAGGTCTTTACTGACAACTGTGTACAAAACAGACCTTGAAATGTTTGTAAATTCTTCAGAAAGTTATTGTAAACCTTTGTTTCTCTCTGACCACCTGACCAACACGCTCAACGAGGCCTACAGTAGAGACAGACTTATGCCCTTGCCCACCTTAATATCATGGATTTTCAGTTCGCCCTTAAGTGTTTTCTACCTCGTTCTCGTACATAACCGTCGCTCATAAAGTTTTCACCGTACACTTTGCTCATTCTGCGGTGGATTTCCGCAGCACTCCGTCCTTCTGCTTGCAGATAACGGATTACTCTTCGTAACTCTCATTTGGCGGGAGCATCGAACGTAGTGGCCATGTTCGGTTGCGACTGACGCATTGGAGCCGACAACGGCAGAGGTTATGATGAAGGTTTGGGGGGGGGGGGGTGGGGGGGGGGGAGCCGCGCATATTTGGCTCCCGCGAATCTTGTGTCTGCTTAGAAGTGAAATCGGAGGTTGAAAAAAAAATCCCTCGTGTATTACAATTTTAAGCAAATTTTAACTAATTTAAACATTCTTTTATACAGTTGTGAAAGAAAATAATTTCAAGCCCTTAGTTAATGAATTATATATATATATATATATATATATATATATATAAACTTTACATTGTATTGACTATTTCTGTACATTTTAGTCTCCGACCCTACCCAACCCCATCGAATTCTGTCAAGTCGTGCAGATTCTATCATTGTTTTTATATTATCGTCATTCTTGCACAATGCGACATTTCCTATCCTCTTGAGCGCAAATAAATAAAAGAAGTGAATGAGTTGTCGTCAGTAAGGACCGTGACAAGCGTTTATTATGTCCTCTAAATTTCTTCGGCAGAGAGGCGGACGGCAGCACACGACACAAGAAATGCCTCCAGCGTATGCGTGGAATAGATTCGGGCAACCGCGGGAAATCGAAACCAAGATTGCCAGACGGTGATTTGAACTTGGGTAATCCGTAATGTAAGACCGCGTGCCACGAAAGTAACAGCTCGCTTGCTACCGTGCACATACAGGTAATTTGCTATGGGGCTGGGGTGGAGGTGGGGATACACACGCATTCTATACTTTTTCCTAATTGTTGCGCTGCAGTAGGTAAAAACCTAGTGAAGATAGTTTTTGTGGGTAGAAAGTCTTCCTATACTCTCGCTTACGGTGTATTTGGTAGGAGTAATTTCCTGAATGGAACGAAGTCGCATGAAACGGAAATGTGTAACCACGATGTTGCCATCGGTGGTGGATGGTGTGAAACAAAGTTCACAAAGCCGTTTTAACAATAAAGGGCAGTATTTTAATAACATTATTGACAAATATCATTGTCCAAAGCCGTGTTTAGAATTTTTTTCAAGCTTTTTTTTTTTCGCTTTTATCGGAGCTGTTTTATTATATAATTTAATTTTCGCTATGCAAATCGAATGATTCAATAGTCAACGTATCTGCTACGGCAACGAATTCAAGCGGGGCGTGCAGAAACTACGTGTGATGTCCAGAATTGCAGTTGAAAACACAATTTTCCTATTTATTACGCTCGGAATTATTTTAAATAATTCTACGTTAAATTTCATGTCCGAATTTCGTATTAAGTATAAGTAGAGACCGGAAAAATTCGCGGATTCATTTCACGATATGCTAGAATCCAAACAACTGTACATTTATATTGCTTCTGTGATTGTCTTACAGTTTATCTGAAGGACTTTTAGCCAATGGGAAACCTTGAACCAAAAAAGTATCGAATCGCAAGCGTCCCATTTGACAAGTGTCACGAGTCAATAGCCAATGAGTAGAGACCTGCAAAATTCGCGGATTCATTGACCTCTAGGATAGACTCCACAGTCCTTTAAATACTCGCGGAAATGACACCTGTTCATTGGCTACTGACGCGTGAGAAGTCTCAACTAGGCTGTCCGTAATTCGGAACTTTCTTGGTTTAGTGTTTCCCATTGGCTCACAGTTCCCCAGATAAAATGTGGGCCAATCGCAGAAGCGGCACGAAGGTATAGTTGTTTTGATGCTAGCCTATCGCGAAATGAATCCGCGAATTTTGCATGTCTCTACCAATGAGCAAGTGGCATTTGCCTGAGTAAGTAGAGGGTTGTGGAGTCTATCCTCGAGGTCATCGAAAGCGCGAATTTTTCCAGTCTCTAAGTATAAGTGTATTTGCAATACAATAACATGAATTTTCTCGTTACCGCTGATAGATGTTACACATCTCTGGCGAGTACTGAAAGACTCGCCAACATTTTTTTCATGCAAGTTTTTTGGGTCATTACCAGCGTGCTTTTTCCGCCCGTATTCAAGCCCCAGTTATTTATCATGTTACCTTTCTTTTCTCAAAACAAGGACTTTTTCTTTTGCTTTACGGCATTGCAAATTGCAGACTTGCTATGCGAAGAATAGTCTCAACAGAGGGTCTGTTGTGTCTGTCTTTTTTTTTTCCTCGAGAACTCGGAGAGGGACTTTTTTTTTTTTATTGGTGCGTAGCGGCACGGCGGAAGACGAGGACAGAGAACGAGCAAGGAGACTCGTGCACGGAGGGAAAGGAAGGGAGAAAACGGCGCAGTAAAAAGGCGCTGGTTGAATATAACTAACTTTCTTCGAGCAAAACCGACTTGCGTTAGAGAAGTGGATGTTATGTTACGGCGGTCGTAAAAGGCGATGAAATACGCTTAATTACCGTGGGCATGGTGCATGGACCTCGCGAACTCTCTTTTTGTTCTCTCTCTTCCCCTCCCCATGATCCCTCACCATCCCCCCCCCCCTTGCAGGAGAGCGTCCGGTGTCTTGGACCGCGCAGGCAGCTTCCGTCGTAAAGAGCGGAGTGCAGCAGACACCCCACCCTCCACCCCCTCCCTCACCAGGCCAAGCCCACGCCGGTTGCACCCTAACCAGCTTCGGCGAATGCAGCCACGGCGGTAAATCTGCCCGACGGGTTTACGACTTCTTGGAAGAGTAATGAAGCCAGCGGCCGGAGACCCGGGCTCTGGGATGATATTCACTTACCGAGCGTTTCCGAGACGACCGTTTGCGGCTCGGAACTCGCACGTCGTAAACGCAGGTGGCGGAAGCGGAAAAAGCCAAATAATTTATCTGATTGGACTAGCTGACACCACCGGGTTGTATGTCGGAAGTACATATAATACCACCAATAAATCGACGTGGCAACATTTGAACAGATGGCACAGACATCGAAGGCTCAATGGCGGCTTCAGGATGACTTTTCGGGAGGGGCTATCGCACAAAGAAAGGTCGTAGTTGCAAAAAATGAAAGTGGTCAGAGATTGTCCTTGGAATATTATTTACAAATTACAGGTTTCAAATAGAGAACCTTAGTAGCTCCATGCAACTTTTGATGAGATAAGAGTTTATCATATGAAATTAAATATTCAAGTAAACATAAATATACACTAATCAATAAAATTGGTCTCGGGAGGGGCTATCGCCCCCACCGCCCCCCTTCTGGAGCCGCGCTTGCGAAGGCTCGACCCTGGTTCGGGGAACCACCTGGAATCTTCGCGAGTGGGAAGCGTGGCGGACGGTACCATGTGAGTCTTGAGGGGGTTCTGCCGTCACTCACCACCAATTCATTCCGTCACTGCTACATTCCTTTTTTCAACTCATCACCTCTTGTCGTTACTAATTGATCCCGGTGTCGACGAGACGTTTAAAGCAGCCCTCCTTCATTCATCTCACTCGAACCTGGATGATAATTGTTTGCACTCACCACTTTCCCACCATCGGGTTCGCGAGATACGTACAGAAATTCGGAATAACCCGAGTACGTATCCTGGTCCAGTTATGCTGATTTATGTTTTTTTTTTCTCGTGGTTTTCCCTTTGATAAATGATTGGATGGTTCCTCACTACAGACAATAGCCATTTTAATCTCTGTATCCCTTGCATTCTGTTGTAGAATGTATTCTTCTCTCATGATTGCTTTGTCGATGAACGTAAAACAAAACAAAAATGTAATTGAATAAAGTTGCTAGTGATCTATAGTTTATATATATATATATTTCATTGCCCGCGCCAGGCCTTTTGGATCCTCGATGGCAGTGATTGCTAACGCGTTAAGCCCATGTGGCTAGGATCATGGGTTCGATCCCAACACCTTTGGCATAACTTCCAATTTTTTTAGCACTGGGTCGATACCCAAGCGCATGGGCGAAAATCCGTTGGATTTCCCGAGGGGGGGAGGGGGTGCAACTGGATAATGTTTATCATTCATATTTTACAGTTACGATTTTTCCAAGGGTAAACGGGCTCCCGCAGGAGGGGGGGACTTTTTTTTCTTGGTTGCGGAGGGGGGGGGGCATAGGAGTCCGGAGGTACCGTTGCCTTGAGCCTCTCTGCATGACTGTTTAACTTAAAACCCAATAAATAGGGACTGGAAAAATTCGCGGTTTTGAAGACCTTCAGGATAGACTTCACAGTCTTCAGTATACTCGGGAAAATAACGCCTGTTCATTGGCTGCTGACTTGTGAGTCGTCTCAACTAGTTTGCTTGTGATACGATACTTCTTTGGTTGAGCATTTCCCATTGGCCCAGAGTCGTCCAGATGAACAGTGAACCAATAACAGAAGCAGCTTTAAGGTATAGGTATTTGAATTTTAGCGTATCGCGAAATGAACCCGCGAATTTTTCCGGTCTCTACCTATAAACAAACAAAACCAATACCAAGAAGTCTTATCCCGTGCTGTGATATTTCAGGGACCGTGATGATAACTGATTTGGAAAATGAGTGTTCCTGGCGAGGCATCATCTACCGCGTGCAAAAACAAGGCGCATTTGGAAATAACTTCCGGGAGATGGACTTCACAACTAGCTTCATTGCCGCGCCCCTCGGAACAACGGGCTCGGAAAGGGGGTTGTGCGGTGCAGACGTTCTCGTTCTTTCTGTAACGCGATGTTTTTGCTCTCGTCGGAACAATCGCAAGCTGGTGCGCGCGCGGTCTAGCCCGCCCCTCGAGACACCAGCTGCAGCGGGATCCATGTTAGGAAACCTGCGATCGTGAGTTGCGTGGCTTGGTGACAGGCTGGCGGCCCTCGACATGTGGGTCGGCCGCGTGTGTGTTGTTGAGGGGGGGGGGGGGGGGGAGAGAGAGAGAGTGAGCGAGCGAGCGCACTCTGATCGGTCACGGCGTGCCCGCGGCAGCGGTGCAGACCGAAGCTTCAATACCGCGTCATTCGCTGCAGAAAACTTAATAGCTGGTTTTCATCAACATGTAATTTTAACAACCGCGAAAAAGTTTTTTTTTTCTTTTGACGTGACAACGTCTAATAAATCGATGACCGCCGGCTGCACGCACGAAAAAAAGTGTCCCGTGAACGCACATTGTCCCGTTATGCTGTGTCCCGTTACGCTTATATCTCTCTTCAACTCGATTGGAACAACCATCGATTTGACTTTTTCGAGGCACATTAAACTTGACACACTCCCATTCGTTTCCTACTTTTCCTATCATCGTCCTATCCTTAACAGAATAACACAGATTGGAAGAAGTTAAATAGCAAACATGTATAAAAGTTATAGTTAAAATAATCTCTTCGTTTAAGTAATAAACATATTTGAATTAATGAGTGCAAATACAAGTAAATTTATCAATTAAATTGTAGATTTCATTCCACTCCTTCTTTGTACCCATACAAAATAGTGATAATTCAATACAAATGATTCAGTTTTATTCATAAAAGTATGCAATCATTTCATCAATGTTTTTTTATGACGTCACGTTAAACTATCGTCCGTAAACCGACTTTACAGACAACCAATTTTTTTTTGACAGGCAGTGAGTTAGCGTTTCGGAAGATAAGTTAACTATGTCATCTTAACCTATTGTTGACATCGGGGTAGTTAGAGACGGCGAGGAATGAGAAAATGATCTTTTACGGAATATTGGGTTGGGAAAGCTCGGGGGTGGGAGTACCGTGAGAAAACCTACCGACTCGCAGTGGATCGCCTTGGTGGACGAGTGATCTGACTTTTCAGTCATCTTGGCCACAGAAACGACAACTAATATAAGTAATACTCTATTGTCCCACTTTAAGTTTACGAATTTTAATGAAAAAAAAATTATACTAAGCTCTTTCGGACTGGCGTGAGCCGAAAGCGGTGACAGATAATCCAGTCCAGAGGAAAATAAAACTAAAACTAAAGTGTTAGAACATGTGGGGAAATTCGCGCTAAATGCTGCCTTATATAGAATTGTGTATCGAAAAGAAAACAAAAGTCGCCATTCCAACTGCTATGCATGGGGTGAATAATGTCGAGGGAGAAAAAAGTTCAGATAAACATTTTATTAGATAATGAAAATAATTTTTTTTTGTAAGATTGCACATTAAATATTAGTTATGACAGCTGCCATTATGTTATTTATAAACTTTTTTTTTTAACTTTTTAAGGCACTACTACTTTTTATATTTAAGTCCGACTTGAATATTTTAATTTAAATGCTTTACTAACTTCTAAATTAGTTATACAGCGAAATCAAACTATAAAAGTAGTAATTAATAGCATTGTAAAAATTCAATTTATTATGCAAATTAAAAATAATATTATTTTTTTGAGACAGCCAAACAAGAACAACAAAATTGTTTGATTCCAGCAGCAAAATATTTTACTGCCCGTATACAAAAAAAAAATTGGTTGTTCCAAACATTGTTTTGCTTAAAAAAGCGTTATTATTAGATACTTAGTGAATAATCTGTTGGAAACAGAAACCTAACCAAGATAAGCCGATTTTATTGGAATCATGTTTTAACAGCTCATTTTGAAAACAACTCTAATTCGTGCTAATGATATTCTTTCCCTGTATGTTGCTAACTTGGCTTGCTGTGTATTAAGCACACTTAAAATGAAATTAAATACAGGCACTGACAGGAATTTGTTCTTACAACGCTTGATTTATAGAGTATGTAGGGGAGGACGGGGCAAGTTGACGAGCGGGGCAAGATGACGAATGACTTATTTCCACGTCATGGCACTAGATAGCACCACCTAACAGACACTACTAGCGCTCCACACTGGTGGGCACTAAAGAATCGCACAGTGAAGCCGCTGCCACCATTTAGTTGTTTGTTAGATGATGTTCGTACATTTGGTCTGACGTTTTGTAATTTTCAAGAACTTCGAAGTAATATCTCATGGACAAACAGGTAAGATATTTGGATATTCAATGCCACACATTATTACCTTAGACTATATACTTTTCTTAACCACTATATATTGTTAACCTTTTATTTTTTTTCCTAGCGAAAAAATCCAATACTAATAACATTGCTGATCGGGGCAAGTTGACTGGGGCAAGATGACGACTCGTCATCTTGCCCCAAGTGCTTTATACGGTTTTTGTGGTATCCACATACAACTCTTTTATAACTTTTGTTTGATTTTCTGAGCTTTATAATCTCATAAGCAAAATGCAAGTGTCATCACAAGCTCACCCATGAAAGCGATTCTGGTTCAGAGGAGAGCTCAGAGGATAGAACAAGAACGTTTGAAGCAACAAAGACAAGAGTCTAGAGAAGCCAAAAAAGGAACTGTTACTAAGAAACTGAAGCTCGATTCTCGAGAAAAATCCAAGAAGCTCCAACTTTCGACAGGCATGACTTCAGCTCAAATATCCGAAGTGCAGTGTCCAGTGTGTGATGAGATTTATGTCAATCCTCCATCAGAAGACTGGATCGAGTGTTGCAAATGCCACACATGGTGGCACGAGGACTGCTCGAACTTTGAAGGAGGAAAATTTGTGTGCGATTATTGTTTATAAAACACCAACTCTGAATTAGTTATGTAAGTTAACTATTAATTGTAATTTTCAACAAACCAAGCCTTTAATAACATGCCTTATATGTAAAAACGCATGTAACAATGTTAAATTAGTTAGTTTACAGTAGTTTGCATTCTAAGAATAAATATGTTTAAACTTGTGTCAAAAATGTCATCTTACCCCGTAGTCAAAGTCATCTTGCCCCGGTAACGGGGCAAGATGGCACATTTGCATTATATTTTTAAAAGGGCAGAATTTTTGAGATAATATAGAAATATAGATTTTTTTCATGTAGTTACACCACGACAAAAGACTATTCTAATAGTGTCTGGAAAGAAGGAAATCGTATTTCCAAAATTAAAATTATAAAAAATGGTGAACTCTTAACATCGCCAACTTGCCCCGTCCTCCCCTACCTACTAGCAGAACCCAACAGAAGTTGTCCCACCAGTGTTTATTTATTTACCTCTATATATCTCAAATGGATGGTTTGTATGTAATCTAGACTCTATAAAGCGTTTGAATTGGTATTCCGTTTTAAATTCACTCACCAAATACTAATCACAGTCACAATCACTATTTGTTGTTATTGAGGATTAAGGACACTTAAAATTACAATATACCAATTTTCGTGGCCATCGGTTGAACGGAATAAAATTTTATACGCTGCAACGCTATCTAGTGGCGAGTTATAGCAAAATGAATGGTTTGCATTTTACCTGGAATCGATAATGCGTTATAAGAAATTTGGAAAAATGAAAGCTAACTTATTGGTATAAACTATAAACATTTTAAACAATAATTTACTTGAAAGAATAATATTATTGACTATTCTATTTGTTAGTTAATTGAACTAACTGAAAATAATTTCAAATAATACACAGGGCGATAGAGCTATAGAACAGTGTGTTGGACATAAAGAAATAGCACACAATTACTATTTCTATGTCTATGACCTATGATTTTCTGTTTACCCATGGCGATCGATTGAACGGTTTAGAAGTTGATGCACTGCAGTGCCATTTAGCGGCGAGTTACAAAAAATGGATAGCATAAAAACCTTCTCCATGAAAGAAAAAAACACTTCTATGTTCCAACTTTCATGACGATCGATCAAACAGTGTCGGAGTTTATCGACGTCATACATACATGCATACATACATACATACATACATACATACATACATACCACACACACACATATATGTATATATATGTGTGTGTATATATATATAAATCAGGAAAGCGTTGTGTTGGAAAAAATCTGAAATTTCAGTGCAAATGTCTATACCTAACTCATGCACAACTTTAACAATGATGCACACGTTTATAGATTTAAATTTCATTTTGTAAGCTCGTTTTTCGGGGATACTTACCCATCACATACTTAACATCCCCATAGTTGTACTTAGGCATACCTAGGAATGCCAATGGTAGCTCAATGAGAGCGATTAATTAGTATTGTGCGGTGATAGAATTCGTACGTAAAGGTGAAAGAGGGTTGTTATTTATTTTAAACACTATCTGTGTAAAATAAATGGACCTCGAACTACATTACAGCTGTTCATCTTCCTCGCCGCCTGAGTGTAATGTCTTAGCCGTCTCGACCATTTAAAACTTCGTGAAAATATTGGACTAGTTTAAAGCGGTATTAAATTGCAGTGCAGGCACATTTCGCAATGATATGTGTTGCTCTGACAAAAAAAAACTGCGGAACACTGCAATTATGTTCTTGTTAACGACATTATAAATTAGTTTCCCCGAAGTGATAGCGCGAAGTGAATAAAGCAGACTAAAAGAGATACGTGAATACTTCGTCGTTTTTTATACCCCGTCTCCGCCGACACGAAAACAGTTAACACAAATCACACCAATTCCTCCGTTGGCATAGTTTCTTTTCAGCCAAGCGTGACAAAGATATAGTTAGCACAACATTTTCACTCCCCTCCCTTCAGAGTTCGTGGTTAGAGTTAAGAAATCATGCTACACGAGCATAAATTAGGAAAGACCGTGGAGATAAATTACGGAAAAGGGCGTAATAGGCCTAGTTTGACGCCTGTGCTGGAGACTTCGACGAACGCTTAAGAACGTAACTCAAAGCAAGCGACAACAAGTGTCCCTGCAAGGAAGATAGTACATATATCGTCGTGTTCTCGGTCTGAGTATCCCACGGGTACTGTACGGGAAGGCTTAAGGCGTCCCTATAAATCCGAAATGTGCAGGTAGTTTATTATTCGGGAACATGCTCGGGCCGAGATGGGATGCAACACGAGGGGAAACGTTGCCCGGTACAGCTCTGTTGCCATTTGACGTGGCGGACCAAAGTGAATGTGGTGAAATACCACGCACTTGATTTATGCCCGCAGGTTGTGTAGTAATTTTATAAGAATATTAATGTTTTTCTATTTCACTGCATAGTTTCGCCTTGTAGCCGGGGACACATTTTTGATCTACAACTCTATAAATAATGACTCAGTTAACAGTAGTGGACTTGGAATCCTGTCCTAATAAATTTGGATCAAGTTAACGAGTTCATGGTGGCCAGTATAGTGCACAGAATAAAGGCATGGATTATGCTCTCGCGACAAAAAGCGACAGAAAACGTGGAAGAAAATTATAGAAAAGAAAAATAAACATGTTGTTTTCCACTTCTTTGCCCCAGCCGCGATTCATTTGTGAACGCACATCTCAGTGTTTATATTGTAGCTAGAAGAGTAATTCATTCATTACTAACAGGAATACGACTTCAGTTTCTCTTTAGTACAGCATGTTGAGCTTACTCACTAATTAATGTCTTCATTTCCTGTCAGGTACCTTCTCTGATACCATAAGAGAAGTTGCGTACAGATAACGTATTCCGCTATCTACGACCTTAGTCAATAATAAAAATGTATTTTAAGATATAGCGATCAAAATCTGTCAGTGTTTGAAGTCGACGTCTTAATTGGTGTATTACAAGTGTCAAATTGTTACCAAATCACTCGTAGCCTGTAAATAAAACCTTAAGCTAATGAGGGCACTGAGGTATTTAGGTGATAGTCTATCTACGACCATCGGAATTGACAAGGCTTAAGAGATACGAGAACTTTCAATAATATTTATCCCCAAAAGACGTCACTCCTCACTCAGAAATAAGGATGCATAACTTCTGTTAAAAAAATATTCTAATATTTTTTTTTTTTCGATCCGGCTGACGAATTGTCCCGTTTGTGAACCACCCAGTGCACGAACGTGGCCACGAATGAATGCACGAGGTGTCGGATACCTTAGAAATTTTGATGTAGTGTATGCTCGCAAGCTGCGCAGTAACAAATTTGTGGTCCCAACTATCAACAGTTTGTCAATGGAAATGTAAAAAACACGTGTCATGGTCAGATTGTTGAGGTTTAAAATCGCACTGCAGTTGTATGTAGGTTTCAATTCAGGATATATATATATATATATATATAAATATATATATATAAGTTATACTTATTCAGGCGCGTTATGAAAACAATTGCAAAATTTTTACAATGCACCTTGCGGACGAACTGCATCGTAGCTGTTCCGAAATTAGCCGAAGCGCGTCAAATACACTGACTTTGATCAAAATTGCTAGGAAATAAATAAAAATTAGCCTAACATAACCTGGGTTGGATTCGGTTCGGTTGGATTAGGTTATTATCACCATGTTAAACAGAATTATAGTTACGTTTCAAAAAGGAGAAAAAAAATTATTATAGTTTTATCCATAAAATGAATACTTTTCGTATATTTATCACACTCGGTATTAGTTTTAAGAATTCTAAGTTATTGTTGAGTCGGAATTTCGTATTATTATTATTATTATTATCATCATCTTTACAGAGATTAGATGTTACACATCATTTCCGAATACTGATATACTCGTCACATTTGTTTTTTTTAAATTTTCTTGTAGTATGATTCACTTTTGGCAGTGTACTATGACCAGCTTCTGTGGATTTATTTATTTATTTATTTATTTACTTATTTATTTATCGTATTTATTGGTGGCGAAGTTCTTACACTTAACCACTTTTCTGCAATTACATCAAATTGTGTAATATTAAAAATTAAGCATGATATAAGCAGATGTTGACTAAATATTAAGAGAAAAAATTAAAATTTTAACGTAATGTTCAAATATTATCTATTACAAAAGATTCAACCATTACTAATTTAAAGTAATTAAAAATTAAGCATAGACATACATAAAAAAGGAAAGTTATTAAACATACAGCAAATAGTATCAAAACCGAAAAAAAAGGTGCTACTACATTAAAACCAGTCACTCGCACATTCACACACAAATTCAAGCAGTAGGGTAGCGGCGAAGGGGTCATGGTAAGCAGCTGTTGCAAATATGTTTTTTTCAGCCTGTATACTTAAAGGAAGCTAGATTTTTCGTTTGCCTTGTCCCTATCTTTGGAACATGAATCAGTCTTAAGGGAAGCGTACGTGTTCGCACGCTCACACACGTAACTGCGAGTAGGGATGCAACATCGCTCTTAAAACAACGATATCACGAACATCGATGTTCAAACGAAAAAGTATCGATGTCAAAAAACATCGTTCTGACAACCGATACATCGATGTTATAACCGATGTTTTTTAAATATCAGGAAAAACATGCCAAAATGATTTAAGCCAAAAACCATACCTACTACAGGTTCCTGACCACAATATACACAACCCATTTACAGTCGTGTCTCATGCAGAACAAAAACATGTATTAAAAGCAATTGAAAAAAAGAAGAAGGAAAAAGCATGAAGTGTATGTGCAGGTTTAAAATGTAACATTAATTTTCTCGATAGAGCTAGCGAGACCGTATCGGTACCAATCAATAGCTTGTATGTACAACAAGTCCATAAAGTCTCACTGTTTTTTCCCTATATTATTCAAAACTTTAAAAAAAATTCTTATGTAAACAAATTTTCTGAACGGTATTTATTTTTTTTCCAAATTGAGACGTGCCCGATGGCAAAGGGGAGCGGGGGTGTCCAGCCGAGGGGCAGATGTGTCGCGTGGCGCGTTCTTGCGCGGACGGGCCCGCCGATCTCCGGGCATCCATCGCAGTTCCGTGCCCGCCGATGATTGCCGGTTGGGACTTGTCGTCGGGGCGGCGGGCGAGTGGGAGGGGTGGGGAGCGGTGGAAGCGGGAAGGGGGGGGGGGGGAAGACCGAGACGCCGGCAACCTCGCGGTTTTTCGGAAGCCAAGAGGAGCAGCCAGTGAACGAGCGTGGTGGGGAGAAGGGCGGGAGGTTGTGGAGAGAGGAACCATTTGCATGGAAATGTCGTCTACGGGAACCCCTCCGCCGCGTGTTGTGTGGTATGCGCGAGTAGCCACGGCCTAGTAAATCCGCCTCCCGGGCGCCTCCTGCAGGGGTGGCCTTTCGTGGCCGACATCTGGCGCGCTGCTTTCTCCCCGCTGCAGTGGCCAATACAGGATTTTTTTTTTTTTCGGGAGATAGAGAGGGGATTTCAAGAACATACCTATACAACAAAATTTAATATTTGAACACCTGTATTTAAAACGCATAGTTTGGCCAGAAAAGGGGGTTTTTGTGAATTTTTTAAAATGAAATTAAGAACCCGAAATGTTTTACGTATTCGGGTAGAGCGAAAGATTCTAAAACGAAAATTAAAAAAAAATTGCTATTGACATTCAACACAAGGAATATGGGCCTACGGTAGTTAGCCTTAGGCGACGTGACTTTTAACACGGTAACATACTGTCTTCACTGATATTTTGACAATTTTTTTTATAAGTTTGGGGGGTATATATATTCCACTATCCCTCCCTCCCCATGCATCCGCACTGTACGCCACTGTGCATTCCAGCCCAGCGCCGTTCAGCCGTGTTCTTCGAGGCACCACGACCAAATAGCCCGGATCCTTCAGTTGGCACACCTTTAAGATATTTAGAAGCACCGATCAGACACTACTTTAACTATCCCTCCTCCCGGGCCCATTGGCTTGTGAGCATCCGTCGATCACGTGGAACTCAAATTGTCATACAAAAATGCTTGGTTTTGCGTTTTCCCCGCGTAAACACTTCAGATAGGCTCTACGAGTGACAACGTGTGGTTGGCGGAAGTGTGGAAGCTGTCCCTGCTTGCTTAGCTTGACCTGCCGAAGAGATTTTTTTTTTTTGTAGTTTCAACTTAGCTACAAAGAAGAAAAATTGCTGTTTCCTTTGCGTAGATCACAGCAATATTAGCGTCGTGTTAAGTATTCAGTCTGCGTCAGCCAGTAATAATTAATATTTATAATATGGCCACAGCAAGAATACGTGGACAGATTTTAAGATCGCCTTCATTTTTTTTTCTGTAGCACGGAAACAACTTTTAGCTTAATTTTTTGTTTACAAATAAACAAGTCGTGAGTAGCTTCCTCATACGTCTCATTATTTTGTTCATATATTATATAGCAAACATTTTGCGGAGAAATGTGTTATACCTCACTGATTTTAATAAATTAATAACTTATTTTAGGTTCGGTACTGCTTTAACTGGTTCATACAATTTAATCAGAGAGTAGGAATACACTTTTTGAAAAAATTTACTAAATAATTTGTTGATAACTAACACTCACAAGAAAGTGTAAAAAAAAACGCTAAATATAATTTAAATTAAGAGGGTGATCAGGGAGATTTTGTGCGCACAGTTCTTATCTTTAAAGTTTTTTTTAATTTTTTTTAATCAGTTTTAAATCATCATATTTACAATATTAAACGTTATTAACTTTCTCAACAATTTATTTCGTTTAAATAACGCATATATGATAGACTTTCCGTATTCTTACAGTTACCAGATGAATGTACATGATTAGATATTACAGTAAATTTACGGACTTTTTATCGAATAATTTAACTTAAATGAACGATAATTTCTTCGTAATCTCAAATAACTGAATCTTCGTAGAAACTATGCCGTACTTCGACTTCCGAGTTGCATGTTTCGTTGTAAACACACTCGTGAAATAAAAGATAGTGTTCTTTCTGTAGTCTTAAACAGTTTTGGAATGTTTTGTTAATATGCCAAGAATATTATTTTGGTGTCGTGTTCTATAAGTAATTGAGCACAGTGTCCGTAAGTTCAAAGTGAAGATTTTTAACAATGTAACGCAAGAATTTATTGGTAGAGACCGGAAAAATTCGCGAATTCATTTCGCAATAGGCTAAAATACAAATAGTTATACCTCAGTGCTGCCTCTGCTATTGGCTCACGACTCACCTGGATGACTCTGGGCCAATGAGAAACACCCGAACAAAGCTTTATCGAATCACAGGCTGCTACGTTGGGACGTCTCACAAGACAGCAGCCAATGAGTGGGTGACATTTGACCGACTGTACGTAGAACTATGGAGTTCATCCTGCAGGTCATTGAACCCGCGAATTTTTCCGGTCCCTATTTGTTGGCATGTGACGCGACATCTTAAAACTGTGTTGGGAACCACAGGCCGCTACAAGCACACTGGACAGGACCGCGGGCCCAGACTGCAGCGGGGCTCCGGACAGCTGGTTGCCCGACAAGTGGTCACCAAGTGCTCACCAAGTGCTAACACGTGTTCCGCGTGTTCGCGTGTGCGCGCGTGACGCCCGAATGTGCCGAGGCGAAACTTCACTCTCAAAAATTTTCACCCTTTTTTTATACTTTTTTTTTTACGAAGAACGCTAGTAGTTAGGAATAGGGGCTCCGGGGACAGGGGATCGGGGATTAGGATTAGGATGCGTGACCTTTGAGATATGATGTATAAGAAGATGTAATAGGAGGAGGGCTATGACATCAGAGGTCAAAGGTCACGCATCCTAATCCTAATCCCCGATCCCCTGTCCCCGGTTCCCCTATTCCTAACTAATAACGCTGGTTGCAAGTTATCCAGGGGTCTTCGCAAATTTTCGTCTATCCTCGATAATTTACGGACTCTCTGTTTACTCACTTTGGACATGGACCCAAAATAATATTCTTGGTGTATGGTGTCGTTACGTCTGCGGTACGAACACTCATATTTTGTCCACGAGTGTGTTTAACCTTTGTTAGGAACGAAACATACAACTCGGATGTCGAAATACGGCGTAGTTTCGACGAAGATTCAGTAATTTGAAAATTACGAAGATCTCTCCGCGTTTTATTCGAGTGAGATTGTTCGTTGAAACAGTTCGTTAAATTAGCTGTGATTTCTGACGGTGTACCGCGCGCGTCCTGCCTCGGATGTGGATCCTCCGGGGTCAGCGGTTCGATCCCCGTCATGGGCACGACCCGAACTTGTTTACGATCGCCGAGCAGATGACCGATTGGTCCGTTGTCGGGAGGTCCCGTTGCCTCCGTGCACTCCGGGTATAACCTTCGTGACTTGAGAAACCTTCCCCCCTTTACTTCTTCTCCCGCGATGAAAACTAAAAACCCGAACCGAAGTTGCGCAGCAGAAACATACCATAAATAATGATTACAATCGTTACACGCGAACATCATTATTGCTTTTTGCCAGCGTGCGGAAGATCTACTATATACGAGGAAGAAGTTCTTCCTGGTTCATTCTCAACTAGTCAGGGACGCATTTTCTTTTTTTCTTTTTTTTGGTCGTTGTTTGTTTTCGCTGCACGGAACTGCTTCTAGCGCGCTGACCCGCATCGGCTGCTAGTCACGACAACGGGCCTGCTAGCTGCGGGATGCACGCCGCCGACTGCTCCCAGAACTTGTCAAAGTGGCTCCTCAGATAGGGAAGCCTAAGATGTACATCAAGTTCTGTCCCTGCCCGAACACGCCCGAATATTCACCTTCGGCCAACCTCGGGTTTATTTATATATATATATTTATATTTCTCTGTTTATTTTAATGTAGCTATACTAACCTAACTAACCGTCCATGGTGTTTTAAAGTGTTTTTAATGTAGCTAACCTAACCGACCCCTTTTAATATTTGAATTCATTTTTCCTGCGCAAAAATAAAACAAATCCCGAGGTTGGCCGAAGGTGAATATTCGGGCGTGTTCGGGCAGGGACAGAACTTGATGTACAACTTAGGCTTCTCCCTCAGATAGCCGTCCCGGGTCAAGTGTCTGTAGCTTTGGGAAGCGGAGCGCACCTTCAGAGGGAGGGGATGTCGCCGTTTTAAAAAACGTGACTGCACTATGAGTCAAAGACGTTTTGGAGTCAAAGAATGTTGGAGCCAAAGACTAACTTAAGCTAAAGCCAGTTGAAGCCAATGATCGTTGGAGCCAATGACCGTTGTGTTCATAGGGCTCGCTGTTACATATTAAACACAAATATATTTTCTTTTAATAATTTGCTGTTATTACGTATTATAGAAAGTTAGATATAAAAAAAACCTGATAAATCGTTCTCAGTAGTTTTGTAAGCCCATATGAAAGTATCCGAAGTTTATGCGTTAGCTCAAGGTTCTTCACTGGGTATTATGCGAGTGAAAAATTTTATCATAATATATATTTTTTTCATTTCTTAAAAATAAAGGTGGACTCAATGATACGTCACGTCCGTCCGTCCGTCGACCAGCCGAGCGATTCACGACACGCACGTCCGTCAATAAGTTTCCGTTTTGATGTGGCTGACATGCTAGAAGACTTAAATAGTGGCGACAATTTCTCTCACACAGATTGATTATATTAACGATCGTGAAAGTGAAGAATTTGATAAATCGTTCAACTTTATTGACGTGAGGTCTAATAAATCGATGAACGCCGGCTGCACGCACGAAAAAGTGTGCCGTTACGCACATTGTCCCGTTTCGCTGTGTCCCGTTACGCTCATTTTATATTGCTCTTTGCTAACCTGTGCCTCCTAGCATTGCGACCGAGTCCGTGACGTAATTCTGTTTTCATGCATTTCAATGTAACATTTTCATTGCTCTTTGCTAACCCGTTCCTCCTATCATTGCTGCAGAGTCCGTGGCGGAAATATATTATTTTTGACTGCATCTTGGTGTTGGGTAAGCCATTTTCCTTCACATCATCCTTGAAACACTTCCATTCGTTTCCTACTTTTTCTATCATCGTCCTATCCTTAACAGAATAACACAGATTGGAAGAAGTTAAATAGCAAACCTTAATAAAAGTTATAGTTAAAATTTGCTCTTCGTTAAAGCAATAAACATATTTGAATTAATGAGTGCAAATAAAAGTAAATTTATCAATTAAATTGTAGATTTAATTTCACTCCATCTTTGTATCCATACAAAATAGCGATACATAATTCAATAAAAATGATTCAATTTTATTCATAAAAGTATGCAATCATTTCATCAATGTTTAGTTATGACGTTGTCACGTTAAACTATCGTCCGTAAACCGACTTTACAGACAACCAATTTTTTATTTTTGATGTGTAATCATCTTAGCTCCCGGTATACGGAATCTGGTAGTTATAACTTCGTGAAAATGGAACGGAATTCGATGAACGGAAATGTCACACTAAGATGGCGTCTCCACGTGTAGACACATAAATCCGTATATTGTCATTTTCTTAAACATCAGGGTACATATCAAACGTTCTGGCGTGCCAAATGAAACTTTATTGCACTGAAACTACCCTGGATTATATTTGGTAAACTAAAATAGTAATAGTAAACGTAATCCAAAGTTTTAAAAATATGTAAGAAAATTGTAATTTCACTGTACGTAATACATAGTCTTCTTCCCTACTAATCAATTGTCTCGATAGCGCAATGAAAAAATGTGCGGTTGATAAATACACTGCGAAATTTTTGACGTGGTTCAAACCTCGTCACTGTAAAAGCTTATTTTTTTAAATAACAGATTACTTGATTGTACAAAATGTGCTCTATGCAAATATGTAGGAATACATTTTATTTATTTATCATATTGCTATAATACTATTAACTACATCTCTCATTTGATTATTTAATACTAGGTATGCCGATATATATTATTTTTACTTAAAATAAAATTAATTGCGTTTATAAGGAAATAAATGTTAATGAATTCGCATAATTATTACAAATAAAACTTTGTTAATAGTACAACTATCCCTTAGTACTTGATGTTATAATTTATTATCATCTAACGTGCGCGGAAACTTTAAAGTATTAACTTTTTAATGAATTTTAACCAGATGGGCAGTATTATCATAAAATACACGGTTTATAGTATTTTTTCAAGTCTTTTACGCTTTTATCGGAACCGTTTAGTTATATAGTTTAACCTGTCGCTCTGCACAACGAATGATTCTATATTCGACGTAGCTGCTCCGGCAGCGAATTCTAGCGGCGGGTGCGGAAACTATGTGTGATTCGCGTCCAGAAATTTAGTTGAAAACACAAATTGCATATATTTATTTATCACGCTCGTCATTGTTTTAAAGATTTCTATGTTAAATTTTGTGTCCGAGTTACGTATTATAGGTTTATTTGCTACATGAGAACACGTAAATTTGTTCGTTACAGAGGTTAAACGTTCAGACATCACTGGCGAGTACTGAACGACTACGTCACATTTTTTTTTCCCGCTCGCAAATTTATTAATATATTTTTGGTTGTTAAAACAGTGTTCAAGCACGAGAAAAAACATCTAATGGAAGCGGTTAAACGAATTAACTAACATCAGAACCAAATATTTTAAGATAGTAAAGGTTGCTGTCAATACCTTGCTAGCACTTTGGAGGTTATACGTAAACGTTGTTAGAACTGGGCATACCGTCTGCCATCTGTCGGAGTGACGTGACAACAACGCCAGGTTTTCACACAAATATATTTCAGCTGTCCGCTGTTAGGTCGGGTGTGTAAACCATGAAAAGGACGCAACAAGCATCCGACAAAAGAAAATACCGTTAGTTTATAGAGCACGTATGTCGAAAGACGTTGCCATATCTATAGCTTGAAATGGTGAACAGTAGAAAATGATTATCCGCGCATGCTACGAAAAAATACAGCAAATATGTAAATCTGTATTTTATTACAAGTGAGCAAATTTGAACTCTACTGACGAGTGTATTGTGTGCAGTATACAGTAAAACGCCTCAGACCTTCTTGGAACTCACACAGTAGGCTGGAATGCGTAATACAAAAATTTTAGCATTATTAAAAATTTTGTTACTGTTAATTGTAACGTTTACTGTACATACATTTTTAGATTTTTAAGTTGAATTAATTTTTCCTTTTTTGTTTCCCTTTTTCGGCTCTTTGCGTATTATCCGCGATTTTCACTATCCGCGGTGGCCCTGCCACTTAATTACGCGGATAATCGGGAGTGTACTGTAATTTCATCCGTCCGTCGACAGTTGAAGCTTGGAAAGCTTTCGACGAATGGGTGGATGGAAATTTTTCGGGGCTTCCGATTGCCCTGTAGTCACGTGATTGGTGGGCGGATGGGAAAATGGACGGACGCGACGGGTCATTGTGAGTCCAGCTTGAGTGGTAGTCCCTCGCGACACTCCACCGAGGAGGGTGTCTGCAAGGTCGACTTTCAAGCTTTACAGGGCGCGTATTCGCCCATGCGACTCGCGAGCGAAAGCATCTCGCCTCTTGCACTGTGGCGTAAGAGTTACGTTTAAAGAGCTCATCTTCAGTGCAACGACCTTTCATCCCGAATTTAATAGTCAGTGATTTTTTCCCCCCGTGTACAACACTTTTAAAACGATAAAAAAAAATTACCACTTTTGGGAAATGTTTTTTTTCTTTTTCTTTAATAGTTTGAAAGTCAATTTAGAGGAAAATTATGCCACTCGAACCTAGTGGCATTGCTTTTACTTTTTTTTTCCTGAAAAAAAAAGAACGGAATATCTCAATTAACTTTGATTTAGTTTAGAAATCTTGGAAGACCAACAGCGAGTTAGCTCGAGCCCATAAAATCTCGCTCGAGAATCGTTGAAACGCGACGAAGAGAAAGAAGAAGTAGAAAAAAAAAAAAGGAGCTCGCCCGGACGCGAGTCTTGTTCGACGGAATCGAGGAGGATGTGCCCCTCCCCCCCCCCTCCTTGTACACCACAATCCTCGTCACCTTGTTCCGCGGCGCGTCGGGAAGCGTGCGAGGAGGGTGTTACTCAAACAGCGCCGGCCTGTCCTCGCGGCCGGTCGGTTGGGATATTCCCCGTCCGACGGCGACGACTACGACGACGGAGATGTTCTCCGCCTCTCGTATCATCGGCGCACCCATCCGGGTGGAATTTTAATCGGGCCGCCGCCGCCTCCCGTGCCCCGGGAAATATGGCGCGGACCTTCCGCCTGCGCGCGGAGGTAACTCACTCTCCCCTCCCTCCACCCCCACCCCGCACCCGGGAGCGCAACCCGGCGTGGCTTGCAACCCCGTTCTTTGGATCATTCCTGCATCGAGGAACATTGATCTGACCCTTTGTCACACTTTGTCAGTTCCTAATATATATATATATATATATATATATATATATATATATATATATATATATATATATACATAGAGTAACTAAACTTTCTTTCTGTCTCTGTGGTAATAATTTTACGATATAATTATTATATTAATGTGTAATTATTTTATTATAAAAAAATTAAAATTTAAAAAAAAAAAAACATATTTCATATCCATGAAGTATGATGTCTGCTAGAATGTAGGCACACGTTAACCCAAACATTCAAGGATCGTTGAACTCCACGTGTAATAGAGATATACTTACCTAAATTTATTGTCCACTTTGGTGGACGAATGGAATTAAAAGGTTAATGTAATTTCATGGGACATACGCCTTTTTATGGTATGCCGCAGAGAAACCTCGATGACGGACAAACATATGAATACACAAACAAGCCAAAATCAGCACGTGCAAAATAAAAAGGTTTAGTTGGTGGACAGCACAGAAAATTCCGTGGAAGGAAAATGGAAGAAATACATCACAGACACACACAGTGGGCTGATAACAACGAGACAGTTAAACAAAAACAGTAAATACAGACCAAAAAAATTGGTTGTCTGTAAAGTCGGTTTACGGACGATAGTTTAAGGTGACAACGTCATAACAAAACATTGATGAAATTATTGCATACTTTATGAATAAAAATTGAATCATTTTTTATTTTAATAATAAAAGAATAAATACTTGAAATTATACTAGTAATCAGATTTTTAAAATGCAAGAATAAATAACCTTTATTGCCGAAATTGTTGTTGTAATAAGCAATGAAACCACATTAACTTTTCACTTCACTTTATAAACAGTCGAGTGGAAGAGAGATAGATGCGGCGCAAGCGTACAATGAGCGTAACGGGGCACAGCGTAACGGAACAATGTGCGTAACGGGACACTTTTTCGTGCGTGCAGCCGGCGTTCATCGATTTATTAGACGTTGTCACGTCAAAAAAAAAACACCTTTGGACAAAACAGTGACAGACGCAAACAGATAATCTGGGCAACACGACGAAAACACAGCGACGCAAAGGCGAACCAACGATGATACTAAAAAGATGTTCTGAACAACACAAAGACGACGGCGCACCGTCTCGTCGGCTCCCTGGAGACAACAGCTGCAAAGCAAGCCGCGCAACAAAGAACTTGTCGTCCCGTCTTATAGAATCTCGTTTGCCTGGCGTCACCAACACCATATATGAACCATCCTCGTCCAGTCCTTTTCCGTGTTGTGTATGGTTTAACTGACCCAGTCCGTTATTCGCAAATCCATTTGTATTTACTTATTTATTGTTCTTGTTTGTTTTGTTTTTTTACGACGCAAGTCCATAATTTTTTGCCTGCTTAAAATAAGTCAAACATGGTTAGATCAACAAACTATAATGAACATTTTATTTGCAATTTTGTTTTTGATATCCGCTATGACGGACAAAAATATAGGTACTTTACCAAACTTTTCGAACATCAAGAATTAGCTTGCAGTACATGTTAGAAAACACTCTTATCCTCCAGTTAAATATTCTATGTAGGTGAATAAAAGTAGAGAATACAATATTTTTTTACACGTGCCTATTCTATATCGTAGATATTTTATGGAATTTTAACAAGGGTTTTTTGCACCCCTTATATGTTTTATAGTTTGTTTCTAAATACAAATCGTTTAGGTTTGATATCAAACATAGATTTTTTTGTCAAAAATTCTGCGTGAAATTTTCATCAAAATCTGAATGAACGATTAAGAATTAATGCCTCGCCGACATCGGGGTCATTTGAGATAATGTGGGGCTGAAGTGAATGTAGCATTGACTCTATGAAATACTGCGGTAAACGGGAGCACTACTAGTAAACCCATCGGATCATCATCGTCCGCCACGTTTCCCACCTGAAATTAAAAAAAAAAACCGGACTTTACCTCTCAACATCCATGGCCCTGAAAACTATTTGTAATCGCTCTTTACAGAAACTTGCCGCATCATGCAGCAATCAGGATGTTAATTCCCCCATGTAAGTTACGTGGCACCAATTATTACATGTGTGTATCTATATCAGCCTGGTTACACTTTTTTTTTGGTTACATTTTAAATTGCAGTGTCGGCCAACAACTTGACGCTAATTATAAACTTTAAACTATTTAAATGCAGTAAAATTAACATAAATAGCCGGTCCTTTAAATCTAGAAGGCGGGAGCCTCCCAGAGCCGAAACTGGATCGTCCTTCAAGTTAAAAAATTAACGATATTTTTGTGAACGCCTTCCACGGCTCTCACGACCTGCACACGGGAGACGACGACGCGAGACAGATCGGCGCGATCTCCGGCTAATGACAGGAAGCCCGCGGCGAGAGGCTTTACGCACATTGCCCCGCGCGACGGGGGTCGGGTTAGGGCGGTGGGGGCCCGGGGTTCCCACGACGCGCGGGGCGCGCGGGGATCTAGATGGCGTCGTCCATCCCGCCTTCCCGACTGCAGTCCTGCCGGGAGAGAATCCACAGGCCGAAGACGGGTACAGGCCAAGGGCGCCAGGTCGTTACCTCAACGCCGAAATACCATAACGCCGAATGTCAAAATTGACCACAACGCCGACAGCTAGAAAACTGCTGTGTACCACAACGCCGAAATAACAACTGAATGTATTTGTGTGTGTTTCTTAAATGTACCTTAACGCCGAAATACCACAATCAAACCTAACCTAACCTAACCTACCCTAACCTAACCTAACCTAACTTAACCTAGCCTATCCTAGCCTAACCTAGTCTAACCTAACCTAACCTTTGTGGCAGTCCTGCAATGAAATTTTTCGGCGTTAGTGTATTTCGGCGTTGTGGTAATTCGGCGTTGTGGTACAGTCGGCGTTGTGGTCAATTTTGATATTCGGCGTTATGGTATTTCGGCGTTGTGGTGCGTCCCCAAGGGCGCCCATATGAAAGTTTGTAGGGGGGGGGGGGCAGAATTTGTAGGGGGAGGAGGGCAAACCATCACAAATGACAAAAAAAAATGGCCAAAATAGGCCTTAAAGGACTCAAAATTGGCCCAAAATGCTCAAGAACACCTCGTTTCCTTTGCCTGAAAGCTACGGGGAGCCACGGACTCACCCTGCCCATAGGTATGGGCGCCCTTGGTACAGGCCGGTTCTTGTATCGTGCGCACGATGACAATAGGCTGTCCCACGTGATCGGTCTCAGATTTGGCAGTTCTCATGTTCAGTACCAGCGCGCAATGCCCCGCATCCACCCCACCACTGCGTAGGCGATCGCAACTGATGTGACATGCGTGACGATAACGCCGAAACTATGTTTTACGGAAAACTTTATGGATATTTGAAAGTTTCCCACTTATTGCATCTACGTAGGCCGCCCGGTGAAGTGACGTGTGTCGCTTATACCCTCACAGATTCCGCGAATCCTGCAGACTAGCGCCCTTGGAGTCTACGTTTCCGGCCGCTACTGCTGTTATTTCAACGTTGTTCGTAAACAACTTCACAAGGTTGTCGATGTTGGAAAACAAAACATCACGCGATGCTTCGCAAGTGACAGTTTGCCGTTGGTACCTACTACTACTTTTTTAGAACTGTCTAATTTGATACACGTTACATATACATGACGCAGGCGATATCGCAAAATGTTTGGACGTTCAGAAGCTAAATGAAGTGGTGGCTCCTCTGTGGAGGTAATCGGTCGCCTATTGGCTGTGTTAACTTGGGGGAACGGCCTCGCGCCTGATTGGTCGCCCCGCGCTGTGGAAGACCTCGCATTGGACGGGCCTGACACAGGTCGCATGTGACCATCATTAGTCTCTGTGCGAATAGTGCGCACTGGTTTTGGTGTGTCGTAACCAAATGGGAACACGTACACATTTCCAAATACGTGTTACTTTAATAACATTTACTATGATTTTTCGAGCATTATTGGGCTTCACATTCTTTCGTACTTAAACTGTTTCCAAATACATAGTAACAATGTCTCCTTTGCCAAAGGATCATTTAGTTTCAAGCCAGGATTCAGGGAGAAGATAGCCATGAAATTATATCCGCATTATATTTACTTTAAGACAACCTATTACATGAAAAAATTAAATAATTTTGTGTTGGTCATTTGCGTTTAAAAATATTTTATGCCCTATTTTCATGCAATTGTCGATTTCTGCACGTTCAAGTGAATAATTTGACAGAAGCAGATAAACAAAGAAGGATGAATACAGATGTTGTCTGGCTAACCATCATACTATCGTTAAATATTTGTACTGAAATATACGAGTACTGTCACAAACCCCGAAAGGCCAGAATGATGTAGGAAAGGGCGAGAGCGACTCATTCTTTCACTGAAGGCTGCAGCGGCGATTGTGTGAGTATCATGGCAACTATTCGGAAGGTCAACAAAAATCGATGACATCGTGTAAGGGGTGCGTCCCGTTCCAGGGTATTATTTTATTTTTCCGTTCAACGTGGTTGCCGAACTTCAACTAATTGAAAATAAAATATGTAATGCGTACGTTTTGCATAATTAGCTGGCAAAATTGAATTTTAAACATTTGTGTGCGGTATGGATAAGAAGAACCAAATCGAATAAATAACTGTGATTCATGCGTCGTCAGTGGACATGTGTCTGAGAAAAACTCGATCAATCACGAAACCCGGACGGTGCTTCAGTGTGTTAACACATAACTTGATCTCGAAAGCTTTTTCGCGAAAAAAAATACACGCCGATACTTATGACAGTATCTAAAAAAAATATTTAAGTCAAAATCGCTAGTACCTTTCAATGAGAAATAACGCCTACGAGTAGGTATCCACAGAAATGTTGTTTCGAAGTCGACTCAAGGTTTCATCCTTACTTGTAACGCGCTGCCGTGCTTCAAGTCGTTATCGGGATCCTTCCCAGCGGCACACATGGTCGCGACGCGATACACATTTCCTTTACGGTTTTTTTTTTATTTTCTGGAAAAAATCGGAGGGTAATTTCGAGGCGCGCCGCTTACGCCGGCGACCTTCCCGCGGTGCGCGCGGCCATTAATCACGGATGTTACGATAAGCCCCCCGCCCGCGATTATATTGTCGCTTTCCTTTACCCCGCGCGTTGTCGTTATTAAGGTGGGACGCGGCCCATTCTCGAGTAATCGATTTCCAATCAATCAAGGAAGGCGAGCGAGCCTCCCCGATTCCTCCACGTGGATGGGGGAGGGTGTTTTCGACAGGACGGCGCGACCGGTTCCCCTAAAATAAGTACCGGAGGACATCCAAGGTGCGCGAGAAAAAAGAGTTCAGGAGAAAAAGAGAGACGGGGAAATATTTTTTTTTTTTATTTCGGGTGGGAGACTGGGAAAGATGGGTCGCACCCGCGGCCGAAGCTCCGTCGCGTCGGCCGAAGATTCGGTCGCCGAAGCGGGAGCGGGAGAGATATTCGGCCGAGAGGTTGAGGGGTGCGTCTCTTTAATTCGGGTTCACCGCTACACGATATTCAAATAAGCCGGGCCCAATATCTCTCCACAACATCGCGCGCGCGGCTGGCCGGCGTGATGGGGGCGAAGCCCCGGCGTTGTTTTTTTTTTCTCCTGCGCTCGGGGGGGAATTGGGGGGATGGGGGGGCGTGTGGTCCAAATTGCCAGTTGGGGCGGCGCGTCGTAAAATCTAACAGCCGCGGGCTATTTTTGGCCTTCCCTAAACGCGAGGACCCTTCGCTCCCCCTGGTCATCGATCGGAATATTGTATGAGTTGTTGTTCGTGCGAGGTGGCCGGTGTTGTCGGCGTGGGAACGGCAGGGGCGACGGCAGCGAGGGTTCAGTGGCCGCCGCCTCGGGAGTCGAGGGTTGAGTCTGGCCGGGCCGCAGCGCGAGGAATGGCCGCGCGAGCAACAACACTTCCCGGGGGCTCGCGCGCCCCTCGTGTGCCGGCCCGGGGGTCACGCGCGTGCGACCCCCCGCCGGCGTGGGAGGAGCGATCGAGGAGGTGTAATGGCCGGGGCAACCCCCCTCCCCTCCCTAATTTACACCGGGAGCCGCCTGCCCCCGCTGCAGCTGACGGCCGCCCACGCGAGCCTTATCGCCTCCTCCTCCTCCTCCTCCTCCTCCCTTCCCCGGCGACCATCCTCGGCCTTCCTCCGCGGCCGTGACCCGGCCTTCGCGTGTCTGGCGCCGCTCGCGCCGCTCGGGTCTCGAACCTCGGCTTAACCGGGTCGTGAGTCCTGGCTCTCCGCCTTCCTCCTCGGTCTAGGATGTCTCTTGCCTCTTTGCGTATTTCTAAAACTTATCGCGTACTTAGAATAACGTAACTTGTCATGGGTGTAATTGTGTCAGTGATGCTTCGTGCATAGAGCAGCTGTGAGATTTGAGGAGTAACCATCACATTATGTGGCGGAGAAATGAAGATAAAAATGCACTGCATGTTTTTTTTTGTTTGAGTACTCTCAAGTATCTGTACAGGATATTGCATGCCCAAAAAAAAATTATTTAAAAAAAAAAAACACTCGTCTAAGCCATTTTCACTCTGATGGAAATAAGTTTAAAAACGAAGTACGGAAGCAGAGCTAACTCACCAGCCCTCAGCGTAATCTTAAAGTGCTTATCGTAAACAAACACCACTCGGATATCTAAGCAGTTTTCAAACAGCTTTGTTTTTGACGTGACAACGTCTAATAAATCGATGACCGCCGGCTGCACGCACGAAAAAGTGTCCCGTAACGCACATTGCCCCGTTACGCTGTGTCCCGTTACGCATATTGTACGCTTGCGCCACATCTATCTCTCTTCCACTCGATTGGAACAACCATCGATCTGACTTTTTCGAGGCACATTAAACTTGAAACACTCCCATTCGTTTCCTACTTTTCCTATCATCGTCCTATCCTTAACAGAATAACACAGATTGGAAGAAGTTGAATAGCAAACATGTATAAAAGTTATAGTTAAAATAATATCTTCGTTAAAGTAATAAACATATTTGAATTAATGAGTGCAAATAAAAGTAAATTTATCAATTAAATTGTAGATTTCATTTCACTCCTTCTTTGTATCCATACAAAATAGTGATAATTCAATTTAAAATGATTCAATTTTATTCATAAAAGTATGCAATCATTTCATCAATGTTTTGTTATGACGTGGTCACGTTAAACTATCGTCCGTAAACAGAGTTTACAGACAACCAATTATTTTCCCCCCCGAAGCTGTTCACGCCGCGTGTGTCGGTAGTAGCGGCGATCGTCGAGGCGTCGCGCTCGTGTAGCGAGCATCTGGGCGTGCAGTCGGCGCGTGGTTCCGAGGGAGTCGTCGCAGCCCGGCGCGCGAAGCTCTTCCCAGCCAAGGGCAGCCACCGCCCTGCTCCCCGCGTCAGACGTCTTTCCTACACAGCCCTCGTGCAGGAGGATCTATCGATTAGCTAGTTGTTTATGCGTGATCGAGCGGATTAGGCTGATTGTTTTTTTTTTAAATAATACCGAGAGTATCGTTCAATATTCTGGACAGTAAAATAGGGCGAGCAATGTATGATTTAATTTTGTTTTGTAAAAATTGTTTTATTATTTACTATCACTTACTCATTTATCTTATATGTAATATACAAATGTCCTGTGACAGTTACCAATGTAATTTTTAAAAGTTTGAGTTTTATTAAATAAGTTCATGAAGTTCAAAAATTTTACCCGGTTGTACGTGTGCTATCCATACACTTCCTTAGCAAAAATACGTACTATTAATGTGAAGCAGTCTGGGTGATAGATAAATCAGGTAATCCTTGTAACGCTTTCTTTTTGTTGTTACCTTTTACTGTTTTTTCTACTTTATTCACAGTAATGTTGTTTATTTAATAAATGCCTTCTTGCTTTACCTTCTAATTAGAATATTTGCGCATAATTGTTTGGACAGCTGACTTCAGCTGGTTTTTTCTTGCAACACTGCTGATCTCTAGCTTACACATTGCACTAACTGGAATTGCATGTTGTAGTACTGGCTTGATATCATGTATCTAAGCTGATCAGTCAGGGCAACACAAGTATGAGAGGGATAAAGAAACTGAGCACGCACTTGACACTTAAACCCAAGGCCGCGATTTCATCGCCCTCATCCTCTTAGTGGCCTGATGCACCAGAACCACCTAAATTCAACTATCGGGGGAATCATATAACTTTTCACTCGTCAACGGGGAAAAAAAAATCTGCTTAGCATCTATGTTTTTATGTGTTTCAGATTTGTCCTGTCTTATAGTAAGGAAACTGTAGCGAAATACGTTTTTTACTATTCTTACGTTGTTACGTTTATACGGCTAGTTATTTTAAGATACATTTATGGGTGTACACACGTACAAACAATTACCACGCTAGTGTCCCGTAGTATGATTAGTGTAACTGCTAGTCTATGTGGAAAGTGTGACGAAGAAGCATGTGTGTACTATACACGAAAGTAATACTTCATCGCAGCGATCATTTTGTTTCAGTAAAAATGTCATGGTCGTGCAATGAAGAATATTTGGACAAGAGAGGCAAACACGTTCCATCTTCTTCATGCGTGAAAGAACTAACGTTGGGACTTTTTTTTATTTCCCTTCTCTCCCGAGAGAAGGTTGAGAACACACTTCTGGAATGTCATCCACTAATTGCTAACAACACGGTTTTCATTTTGTGTACTCCAAAAATTATCACTTTACGTCTTTCTACCGGTTTCTTTGTGCTCCTCTCTCCTTTTTTTCGCTCTTTGTTGGAACACGCCTTTTTTTTTATCACCTCCCTGACGATAGCGTTTCCCGACCGCTTCGTCCTACCTTTCTCCACGGCTTCTGATATCCCGCACATCAGAAACCATTCCAAGCCTTCCCCAACTGTCAGATGGTCTCAACACTGAAACAAAGCTTTCAGACCTTTGTTAAATATCGTCGGACATTGTTAAAATATTTCAACCCTGTTCCTTCTGGGATCCTCAAAAAAAAAAAAACTTCCAGAAAAAATAAAGATATTAAGGTATTAACTGTCACATTTTAGAGTTAAGATAGACACGCGATACCATTGCTTTTAAAACATTCTTTTTCGGAAGAAAGGTGTTTCTGGATATGTAGGCATTTTAGGTACTTTTTTTGTGGAGTTTTTTTTTCGGGCTCTGGATTTAAGTCTTGACAGATAATCGTCCGTGGTTTCGTTCACATGTTGGGATGATTACAAACGATGGGAAAAACAGCATGCAGAAGTGCATGCCATTGGTAATGAGTGATTTATTGTTGAAAACTACAAAATGAATAATTGTATACATATATATCTCGACATAATGCTGTCGTTACACTGCGCACATAATCTCCTGGCTCCATCCTTCTATATAACACATAAGAAATAAGAAAGAAGAACCAATGAGTAGATGCGTGCATATTTCGCGAAATGATTCCGAGGTTAGCTGAAAGTTGAAACACTGTAGCGTCGTCTGTGTTTTGTGATTGGGTGAGTTTCTTTTAAGGTACACGTCGATTGTTACAACACCGATCGCAGTAAGTCAGTGCGGAAGCAAACGCGTCATTTTTTTTTCTCTCGTGAAAAATGCCTGCGTCTACCAATGAGTCTTCGTGTACACATTCATCAAATTTCAAAAAATATCACAATTATAATTCACAGCCCTTGTTCAGTGTTGTCTGCGGGCATAGAGCGTCCCTAAATCAGTTCGTAATCAAACGAGCCGTAACGAGTACCACCAAGAATAATCGGCTGACAAACTAAGTTTTTCTAGCTACGACTCGCCCCTTCACTTGGTAAGGCAAAACACGCTGGCAAATCTACTGTTTATGTTTTAGACTAACTGCACCTGCTAGAAAAAAAAACTTCTGTTTACTACATCTGGTCCTACTGATCCCCTCGGATTACACGAGTCCTGAGCACCCACCGATTATGCGGGCAAGCATTGCAATTGACTACTCGACTTGTAGCCAGAGACTGGGAAAAAAAATTGGTTGTCTGAAAAGTCGGTTTACGGACGATAGTTTAACGTGACAACGTCATATCAAAACATTGATGAAATGATTGCATACTTTTATGAATAAAATTGAATCATTTGTATTTTAATTATAAAAGACTAAATACTTGAAATTATACTAGTAATCAGATTTTTAAAATGCAAGAATAATTAACCTTTATTGTCGAAATTGTTGTTGTAATAAGCAATGAAAACCACATTAACTTTTCACTTCACTTTATAAACAGTCGAGTGGAAGAGAGATAGATGCGGCGCAAGCGTACAATGAGCGTAACGGAACAATGTGCGTAACGGGACACTTTTTCGTGCGTGCAGCCGGCGTTCATCGATTTATTAGACGTTGCCACGTCAAAATCGCGGATTCATTTCGTGGTGTGCTAAAATTGAAATAATTATGTACTTTTGCCGCCTCTCCTATTCGTTCGCTCTTAATCTGGAGGGATCCTGGCCGATTAGAGACCCTCATTCAAAGGAACTATCGAATCACAAGTTACCCGGTTGAGACGTCTCGCAAGTCATCAGCCATGGAACAGGAGTCGTTTGCCCTTTACTGAACCCACGAATTGTTCAGCCCCTACTTAAAGCTCGTTCCGTGGATACTGCGTGAGGCGGTTTTAATCCGGCTGGTGGGCCGGCGCCGTACATGCGGGGTGTACCCAGAACATTGGCTGAAGTGCAGTGTCTCCATCTTGGAAACAGCTTTGAAGAACTTTATTAGCACACTTTTGTTATCTTCACGTGAACTAACTATGTAATCAAATCTTGGAAGTCGAGTTTAACCTTCTTCTAACTGTCGTATCAATTTAAAACTTTGCAAGGACATGTATTCCGCATTACAATACAATAATTTCATGACTAAGACCCAAAGTGAGGATGGAGGGTCAAAGGAAAAAAAACTACTACTTTCGTACTATGTGCAATAACCATGCTTTTGTGTATTCATGAGACCGGGGCATGATGGGCAATTTGCACGAAGCTGATTTACTTACTCTCCCCCCCCCCCCCCTTCTGGAGATAAACCCCCAGAATTTCGGAAATTTCAAAAATCGATTCTCTTTCGATTTCGAGTGTTTCGGATCTAAGAGGCCGGGGCATGCTGTAAAATGTGCTCGAAGTCGACTCACCCCCCGCCCCCCCTCCCCTCGACGAGAGATCATTTGCCACCGAATTTTTAAAAGTCAGGCAAATTCAAGTAAGTTGATTTTGACGCGCCCCCGAAATTTTCGGGACTCTGAAAATTGATTTTGTGGTTCATTTCGAGGAGTGTTACGAAGTTGGGCGTCGGTGGGTCAACCCACCCCCTTCACGGGGGGGATGGGTCTTTCCATCGAAATGTCCATTTTCTCAAAAATAGTTTTTACTTGGTCACCCTTTAAGTCTAGCATGTGATTTCGTTCGCCTGACCACACAAAAAGGTTTTGACGTGAATACGTCTTTAAAATTACTTCCATAGTGGAAGGCAATTCAAAAAAGTATAATAACAAAATCGGGGGATACAGTTTGGTATTGCAGCTAAAAATCTATCATCTCCATCCAAAATTTAATTACACCACTGGATAGCTAAAGGATCAAAGAATTCGTTACGCTAAGTGAGGACTGACGGATCATGCGCGGTGGAGGGGGAAGCGCCGCCTTTTTGAGGTCATTTTGCTGCGTTTCAAGATTTCCATTTAGTATAACATTTGACTCGGAGAAGCTACGACGTTCGTTTGAATTTAAATCGTCAGCTTTCGCCAAAATCTATCGATTGCATACATAAAACATTAGTGTACAATAGTTACAGTGAATAAATATGTTGTTAAAATAAAATATATATATATATATATATATATATATATATATATAACGCGTCAAAAAGCCAAATCCAAATACAGAGATCGTATACGGTTGGAAAGGGCCTCCCAAAATCAATCGAATGATACCAATAAAACACCATATGACCGAGTGAAGCAGTGCCGGGAACGTAAAAGAATGAATGCGCCCGAGCGGATCAACGACGGTGCCAGTACATCTGCAGCTGGGGCGGTTGAAAGTATGCAAGTGTATGAGATGACTTCTTAGTGTTCAAACATGAATATAACATACATAAAATAGCGTATTTTATATTTTGTATACCTGTTACGTACACGTATTCACGTACAACACACGGCTCTGTCCATGACACAGACACACCCCATTTTTTTTGCGACGGTGTTGCGTTGACCGTTGCTATACCATGTGTTTGTGTCACTCAAGAGAGTAAGACTCTTGGGCAAGGGCTTCACAAACGGCAGAGCGATGAATTTTTTTTGAGGTGGGGGGAGGGGGTTTATAGGGAACAAAAACCACTTCTTTCGAGCTATGGGCAAAATACCACTACTTTCGAGCTATGGGCTAAAACCATGCTTTTTGTGTTCATATGTTCATATGATTCCGGGGCATGGTGGGAAACTTGTCCGAAGTTGACTGCCCCCCCCCCCCTCGCCGGGAGGAGGGGGAGTATCAAAGCTACAAAATTTTAAAATTTCAAAGATCGATTCTCTTTCGATATGGCGTGTTTCCGAGCTTGGGGTGCTCTCTTCTTTCATTTTCATTCTGAATCTGTCCTGCAGAATAGCCATTAGTGTTAGAAATTTTAGGAAAACTGATATCAAGCACCCCGCGCTTAATTAAAATTAATTGTTTTGTTAATTACTTGATCCTTTTTTATGTTTTTTTAAATTCGTTGCACAGAGGTGTTTATTCTATCACTGTTGAACAAATTACTTAAACTTAAAGATTTTTTACTTTTTAGTTCATACAACAACAAAAAACGTGCTTTTGAGTGTTTTAAATATTTTATTTTATGGAAGTGGCTGTGTTTTAGGTGCTTGAAGGTTACTTGTGGACCGTTGTCTCTATCCCAACCTCGGGCATCATTAGGTTTTTTCTATGAGAATGTGTTACAGTGAGGGTAGAAATTTGGAGCATAATTATAGACACAAGCCAAGCCTTCATCGCAGAGTACCAAGGCCAGTATTAATTATTTTCTGACAAAAAAATCAAAAGAAGGAATTAAGTCAGTAACACGAAGTGCAACACTAGCAGGGTAACCAACTGATCGTTTACCCGTTTGAACACTCTCAAGGGTAAGATTTCAAACCTTTTATAATAAACTTTCATTTAGTATAAATTTAGATTAATAATACCAAATGTATCACCAATATAAGTGGATTTCGGTATAATTGGCTTTTATGAAAATCAATCCAACGCTTATTTCACCTCAATAGGAATGGAAATTTAAAAATGGTTGAACATAACATTAGGTAGGTTTGATTTTCATTGTGTGTTATTCATCCCCACTTTAGTAGATGTTTCTTTACAGAACCAAACTCGTCCATTTAGAGGTAAAATTGAGATAACTGACATAAAGGTTTTAGTTGAACAATATATTTAAACTAGCCTACTAAAAGTACAGACATCAAGAAAATATTTTCACCCCTTTGCCCCTTTGCGACACGTTGCTACCAATTTGACGGCACATATTACACAGGAATGTAAAAACAAAAATCTCACGGTTATGTTGACGTTTACGACTTTCTTTCTTGTTTTATTGGTATTTTTTTTAAGGACGTTGATCGACTTTGTCACGGAACGCAAGAGTTGATCGCCGAGGAAAAGGTCAGGGAGGACAGACGCTGTGGGACGAGGGGTGAAAATGAAGTTATGAATTCTGCTTTGCTCTTCTCTCCGTCTCCTCCCTCGCCTCTCTTTCCCCCTGGCGGACGGGACTCGGGGAGAGGGTCGCGCGTAACCACCGGGCATTTTGTATCGTGCGCGTGGAGCCATCTGCCGGGCCGACACTTTAATTAACTGGAACTCTACAAATGGGCCTTAGTTATATGTTCCGAGAGTGTTTGATGTCGCGCTTTTAGGTCCGCGCGTCCCCTGAGAACAGCCGACTCACGCTTATCAAGTCTCTCCATGTCGGAAAGGGGGGAGGGAAATGAATTTTTTTTTTTTTTTTAACATTTTCGCTACACCCTCATCGGTTTACTTTTATTTTTATTTTTTGTTAAGTGCAGGTATACTGTTTATTTCACAAACTGAAAAGCTTGATTCGCGTAGGTCAACAAACGTGAGTGAAGTAAGCCGGTTATTTTGGACGAGCTGTTTATTATACCGGCCCCTTGCCTCTGAATACAACACGTGGTTATATTAATATATACGAAGTAAATGCACGGGGGTAAACGTTCTTTTTTTTTTAAAGACGTATTCAAAATAAGCGTTGGAGATTGGTGAACATTAGGTAATTAGTGCCTACCTTCGACTGAAAAGAGAGATTCACCAGGCAATGATTTAGTAATTTTGATTATCATACTTTCGACATCACTTACTTCTTATTTCGACATTTCTTATTTCTTAACTCGTTTAGCTTTTTTTTTTGTTTGCTTTGTTTTAGACGAGAGGATTCTTCCTTCTTATCTGTGAATAACATCGATCTCGTTTGGACATTTTGTGACGAATCGTGGCTTTATGTTTGCCCGATAAATTCTATATTCAATTTTTTTTTTTTTTTGTGTGTGTGCTTTGCCTTCCGTGAATTTCATCACGCCCTGCTCGTGTTTCAGTCTTGTGCTGTCCGCCATTTTGCGGCAGCCGCACTCGGCCGCAGAAAGCTGCCGGCCTTGTAGTTGTGCCGGCCGTCAGTCGCTCGTGGTCTCTGAAATGGTTCGAGTCCGCGACAGACGCGCGGCGACGACAGCTGCGCGCCAGTTCTAGCGGTCGCGGAACACGCGGGCCCCTGGCCAACACCTACTAGGTCACCCTGGCCCTTTGGAACTAGCGTCGTTCCGGGAAAACCTGGAATTACCCAGGAATATTTTGCCTCTGGAAAAATACTGGAAATACCCAGGAATTTTATTCACCCCTCGGGAGATTTGCTATTCTTCCATACTGTAATTATCGTCTAACGTTAAAGTCGTTGATTATGTACATCTGCAATTGATATCGATATTGAATATATTAAATAGAAATGGATTGTGTAATAAATATTTATTTTTAGAATAAGAGACGACATGGGAGAGTCGGCATCCATAGACGAAAGCGTGATCGGCAATCCTGACGCCATTCATGTTTACGTGTGTGACTGTGACGCTCAGAGAAACGTTTTCAACCTGACGCCAGAGCGCAGCAGAATTAAGATTGTTTACCGTGAGTAATTCCAATTTTCTTAAGAAAAAAAAAGGTTTAATATTTTAATCGTTGGATAATAATTTATGGATTCAGTTTATTAAATTTCCATACGGTATATCTTTTAACTAATTGTTGTTGGTTTTATAACAGCTAATACTTGTTTAGGTGTAAACTTTTATCTTGTCAATAGTTGGTAACAATTCATTAGTGTACAGAATTTTTTTTCTATGTGTAACATCTTGGCTCTCGAGGGAAGCCTTCTTTTCACAAACGAGAGAGCCGAATTCCCGATCGTGCAACTTCGGGATATTTTTTTGTTCATTGTAACTTATGATAACTAATGGTCAATTAGGTTAGGTTAGCTACATTATAAATACTTTAAAACATTGTGGACGGTTGATTTGGTTGGGATAGCTACATTAAAGATACTTGTGAAATCATGTAAACGGTTTCCTAGCGCTGGATAGCTAAATATTAAAAAGTTATTTGCTAAGCAATTATAAAATTATTTTACAGTATTTTTAATGTAGCTATACTTACCTAATATAACCAATTATCCACAATGTTTTAAAGTATTTATAATACAGCTAACCTATCCTAATCGACCGCAAAATTTAATGCCACACCGGTTTATACAATGAGAAAAAACGAAAAAAAAAAAAAAAAAGCTATCATGAACTTCGGGGAACTTCGGGTGTGGCTCTCTCGTCTGTGAAACGAAGGCTTCCCCTCGGAACACGGCATTTGGTAGGAGTAATTTAGTGAATGGAACGAACGTCAAACGGAACGGAAATGTGTAACCATGATGCTGCCATCTGTGGCGGATGGCGTGAACCACAGTTCACGAAGCCAAACGGAAACTTTATAATAGGCTATTAACGGTTTAATGTATTTTAACTTAATGGGCTGTAATTTAATAAAATTCCGTTTCGTGAATCAGGTCCAAAGCCGGTGATTAATATATTTTTTTCAAATCCTTTTCACTTTTATCGGAGCTGTATCATTAAATAGTTTAATATTTATATTTACTAATCAAATGATTCAATAGTCAGCGTAGCTGCTCCAGCAACAAATTCTAGCGGCGGGTGCGGAAACTACGTGTGATTCGCGTCAAGAAGTGTAGTTGAAAACACAATTTGCGTATATTTTTATCACGCTCGGCATTATTTTAAAGAATTTTAAGTTTGAATTTTATGTCCGAATTTCGTGTTATGAGTGTATGTGCAACACGAGAACACGTGAATTTGCTCGTTACCGAGGTTAGATGTTACACATCTCTGGCAAGAACTGAATGACTCGCTCACGTGATTTTTTTTTTTTTTTAGTGCGGTATGGATTTTAGGTAAAATATATTAAAAATATTTTAAAAAAATTTGTTGTCAGTAAAGTCGGTTTACGGACGATAGTTTAACGTGACAACGTCATAAAAAAATGAAATGATTGCATACTTTTATGAATAAGATTGCATCATTTTTATTGAATTATGTATCACTATTTTGTATGCATACAAAGAAGGAGTGAAATGAAATTTACAATTTAATTGATAAATTTACTTTTATTTGCACTCATGAAATCAAATATGTTTATTACTTTAACGAAGAGATTATTTTAACTATAACTTTTATACATGTTTGCTATTTAACTTCTTCCAATCTGTGTTATTCGGTTAAGGATAGGACGATGATAGAAAAAGTAGGAAACGAATGGGAGTATTTCAAGTTTAATGTTCGTCGAAAAAGTCAAATCGTTGGTTGTTCCAATCGAGTGGAAGAGAGATAGATGCGGCGCAAGCGTACAATGAGCGTAACGGGACGGCGTAATGGGACAATGTGCGTTACGGGACGCTTTTTCGTGCGTGCAGCCGGCGTTCATCGATTTATTAGATGCCACGTCAAAAACTTAATATTGTCTAGCATGGTGAAGGGAAAGTGAATGTGGCAAGCGTTACTATTTAAAGGGGTCCACCTAGCTATGGTTGTATTTGTAGTAAGGCAGGATGATAAGTGCGACGCTCGCTGGTGCTTCTAGCGTGTTATCTCCTCTAAGCACAGTTATCTCGATGTGCATGGGGCAAATATGAGAGCTGAGCGGTAACCATAACATTAAATGGTAGACAAAGGCAAGTCCCTTGAGAACTTTCAAGAACCTGTACCGTGTTTTTCCATGTCTAAAAATTATTTAGAAAGTACGCATATTAGAAAATTTCACTCTTATAAAAAAAAAAGTTCATGGTTTCTTCTGAAACTTTACTCACCGTCTGTGTTCACTGGTAGGCGGGGACCTTAATATCTTGAAACAATTTTTTTTTAGTACGGTATGAACTGTAATTTTATAACTGTATTTCAAAATTAATGACGTATAGTGTAGTGAACGAAGATGAATGTATCAGGCATTGCTGTCATTATTAACTAATTAAATCATTCTCTGGTGACGTTTAAAAACATTTGTTGAGTTCCACAGAAACCGAAATCGCTGAGGAAACTTGGCATCAGGTAGCATTTCTCGCGCGGAAATGTCATCACGTGGTAAACGACCAATATTCGGCTGACTGTTCTCGACAGCCACACGTGCCTCGCGTGTGTGACGTCATCTCGAGATTCACTTGGGCAGCCGGTTGTATTGACCACGTGGTTAACCCAGTACAAGGTTGCCAACATCTATGGTGGAAACTGTGGAGCCGTTGTCTAAAATAACCGTAAACTTCCCCCCACCCGCTAAAAAGTTCCATTAGTCATTGATTAACCAAAAAAACTTATTTATTACATAAGTACAACTTAGTCAACATGAAAACTAATAAAATACATTTAATATACGCTGCTAAAATACTAATTTAACATTAAATACAGTTCCATTTAACTCGGGCTTAAAATTTAGTGATAATTAACAAATCAGATACTTTAAATTTACCTCTTAATAAAAGATACGTTACAATTAATTCTGCATGATATTTCTAAGAATTAAAATGGTACAAAATTCGGTATAAATGTTTTAAATTGAAACACAAATTATAAGACTGTTTAATATTAAGAAATTTAATCTCTCATGATTTTTTAAAAAATCTTTTGTAGCAACTCAAGAACGGATGGTTCTAATTTTTGTATTACATTTTTAAAAAAGTCGCAATATTAAATGTAAGGTATTATGCAAAACAATATGTCTAATTACCGTAGCTTTAGCTGTCACGCGGAACTGTTGCCGAAAACAGAACACATGTCTATATTACCTACTGTTTGTCTCCACAATTACCGCACTGATTGGCAACATGCACAGAGATACACAAGCCGAAAGACTCCATTGTATTCATCGAATGAACGAGCTGTATGTTGTCCTCAGATTCCCTTGCTGATTGATTGTCGGTGTTGCGATTTGCCGTCGTGATATATACTGTTTGCCTCTGGGTGCAGGAATTGTTGTCTACTTCCAGGCCTTTCAGCATTGTCGCAGAAACTGCTTTATGCGTTTCTAGCCAAGACGTTTAGTCCTAGGAAGTTGAAACAATAGGGGTGTTTCTGTTCAATAGGTCATTATTCTTAATCAAACAGCATCAAGGAGCCATAACATCGGAAGACACATGTATGCGATATGCTTATCAGTCAATATTATGTTAAGAGGAGGGATTATTATTACAAAAAACGTTGAAGGTTTAAAAACTTCTTGTTATAAAAACACATTCTTCCGAATTATAACTAAATTTAAAATAATTTACGTCGTGCACAAATGAACCTAATTTTCAAATGCAAGCGTCAACTTTATGGTTTGAGATAGAATACGTATACATTCTACTTAAAACTTAGGTTAGGAATCATTAAACAAATATTTCAATTGAGTTTCCGATTCCAGAACGTGTAACAGCAGGACAGGGTTGGCCCTATTTTACACCCCTCTGTTCTTAGAGTGATAATCCTGCATAGGCACAGACAATTTTTCTAGGCGGAAAAAAAAAATAATAATTTAGATACAATTACAAGTTATGACAAGTAATAAATATAGTAAAAATCTTTATGCAGCTTTTAAAGTTTTTAAAATAACAAACCACATTTTAGGAAAGACTTTTATTGTTAATTAGCGCACACAACTTTATGCTCCATTTCGAGAATCCATATAACTGTAATTCTACGTGTATAGTCTTTATGAGGTCCGGGCTTCATTCGTCATGCCATGATTAGTGGGTGCGCTGTCTTGTCTCTTAAACCTCTGGCTGCCCTCTCTCCGAGCGACAGCCCCGTGGGAAGAAACCTATCTCGTGGGGGGGCCCACTGCTTTTTTACTATTTATTTTTATTGTTATGTATGCATGTGTGTGTAACTCCGTTGCTCCGTCTTTCTCCTCCTCACCGCCCTTTTCTTTTTCCGAACTCCAAAAAATGGTCTCTTCTTCTCCGGCGCGGAGGCCTTGAGAAGCGGTCGTGGGCGGGCGGAGGGGAAGCGGCGAGGAGGGGTGGTCGCCTCGGCAGGGTTACCAACTGCTTCGCGCTTTCCCCAGCGGGGATTGCATGCTGCAGCGTACGCCTTCCCCCAGCCTCTTTGGAGTGCGTGTAGTGGTGCAGGTGGTTCGGGGCTTTTTTTTTCTTCCTGCTTTCATTTCGGCTGCTGCCGCTGCGGTGTTTTTTTTTTTTTCGTTTTTTTTTTCGTCCCGTCTTCTTCCCCGGCCGGCGGGTGTTATGCTGGTCGCATTGCGCAGGTCCGCGCAGCGCAGAGACCAGTCGAGGACCGGAGGTAGGCTTCGAAACAACGAGGGGGGACGGGCGCAGCTGCCAGGTCTTTCTTCCGTCGCGGCGTCCGTTCACTTCGCACTAAAGACGCTTCATTTGCTCGTCCCAACCGGAATTATATGTTGTAATTGTTAATTTATTTTACGTTTGTGTCGCCACACCGCGCGCGACCGCGCAGCTCGAGTGGACAATGATGCTATTGTCGGATCTGCCCTGGGTTCGACCCGACTCCGCCGGGTCCGGTAGCTCCGTGGACGACTTCAACATCCGAGGTGAGTGCTCGCCCTGCTTGAGCGCCCCCCTCCCCCAACTTGTACCTGTCTTAACTTCCCCTCCTGTCGTTTGTCGCCTTCTTCCCCCCTCTTCCCCCCACGACGACTCCCTGCACTCCCTCCCCCACTCCTATGCAGTTGTAAGTTGGCAGACGTGGCATCCTTTGTCCTCGCGAGCAGGCTGTTGCGCGCAGATGTTCCGTGCGATGGAGAATGATTCGTCGGCTGCATTTGTCACGGGTTTTCCTAGCCCGTTCCTGTCTGGCGGCCTTGAGACGGCAACGTTCTCAAACCAAACGACCCTGTCGTGGTACCTGATTCCTACGTAGTAATTTACTGTTCGCGTGGATCCTGGAGATGCAGATTACAACAAATTGCACCATTTACCTGTACATAGCAGTACATTGCTTTCTCGTGTACGCATTCCTCTGTCGTAGTAACCTGGACTAGGCGACAAGGCAATCTAATAATGTTTTATGTGTTTAAGTGGTATATGAAAAAGCGTATCGCCTTAATTTCGCCACCAATAACGACGACAGATAAATAAATAACCTATAATATATAATAGCAATTAACCTTTTTATACCGTGCTTTGTTCATGCCATGCTATATCTGGCGTAGGTCAGTTTAAAAAAAGAACTAGTATATTGTTTTTTTTTATGTGTGTTCCGTGAGAATGATAACTCAGGGAGCATGTTGGGAGTTGTCTAGATCCCGGCACCATAACAATACTGATGACGTCACCAACATGGCGCTGACGTCATTCCCGCCCCTAAACTCAGAGAATATGTTTCTCCTACTCGTTCCACAACCGCTACTATCGTTCCAAAACTTCCCCTTTCATCCGTTATTTATTTTCACGGCGCTATTTAGTCATTCACTGTTACCAATATTACATACCATATTATCCTTAGCTCCTCCATTCAGGTTTGTTATCATTGGCCATCTTCCATGACGTAATACATTTACCCTACTTCTCTTTCCAAACAATATAATTCATCTGTAATGCACGGTATCGTGTAGTGAACCTATCCATCTTCGGTAGATCTGCCATTGAAATCGGTGTGGGGCGGCGATTTAGTCAAGTTTCGATTCTGATTTAATTTCCATTTAGAATGTATGGACCTACTCACTTTAGGGAATGTAGAAACACTTAATTGTTTAATGTTTAAGGAATAATTGGTAGCTCTAATGTCAAGGGGATGAAGAAATAGTTTTCTATTAGGCTGGGATTATAAACTATGCAAGAAACGCAAGACGCTAAAAGTTTAATACCGACGTTTTCAAATACATGTTAGTAAATTAGGCAGTAAACGTTTCCGATTTCTATGTTATTTGATGTGAAGTTTTTTGAGAACTTTAAAAGATGCAGGCGTTATTTGGTTATAAAGCAACGATGTTTTTATTATTCATATCACTTTTTCACTTGTTCAACTTAAGTACAGTGAACAAAAAAAATTGTAATTTAAATAACTGATAATTTCAAACGAATTATCAAAAGAAGATTGGGAAAGAAAGAGTTTTGTTATCTAATGTTTTTTCTATTAAAAGTTGCAGAGTTGGTGTTGTCTTGAGACTTAATTTCTTTATACACGACAGTTATTTTTTTTTTTTTTGCGTTGGTTGATTGTTGCGTTGCTGCGTTCCTTGCGTGGTTTATAAACCCGGCCTTTGGAATTATTGACGTAATGAAATGAGTACGTTTGTGAATTTGAGGCCCTCGCCTGTGGCCAAGTGGACATTTTTCCGGGTCAGTTACCTCCCCCTCCTCCTGCTTCTTTCGTTCCAGTTGCAGACAGTCATTTCTCTGTTGTGGTTGCCCATGGGCGTAGATCCGGGGGGGGGGGGGGGGGGGGGGACAGGACGCCTCCCCTGGAAACGTAACTGTAAATTGGGAATGATAAATGTTAATCCGACCCCCTCCTTGGAAATACTACAAATTTTCGTCCATGGATGTCACCTTGATTAATATTGAATCTAGAAGAAAACCTTCAGCCCTGTAAAGGTTAACATAGCACTGGGGACGTCTTCTTGTTTCGCGTATTTTGGTCCCCCCCCCCCCCCTCGAGATGGATTTTTAACCAAACAAACATACCGAAAAAAACCGCAAAACAAAGGCAAACAATCAATGCTCGATTAAGATAATTCTTTTAGATGTACGCCGTTTCTAGTTGGCACTGTATGTAATAAAGAAAAACCCGAATAACGGACAAAGAAAGATTAACACACAAACTCACATTTAATAATCTAAAATCAGCTGATGTTAAATTTAAACAGTTACATTTTACATATAATTACATATAGCTGATTTCGGGTTGTTTTCTGTGTGTTTATGTTTTCATCTTTCTTTGCCCGTTCTTCGGGTTTAAACATAACAGACAGTGCAAACTAGCAATGGCGTATGTCCAAAATAAAGCTCTCCCATTGCAAGTATCATTCAAAGAACGACTTAAATTCGGCTTATTCCACCATTTTAGCTTTTTTTTTGTAGCAAATGTTTCGATAATAGGAATACATAAGTACTTTTGTAAGAAATCGCCAGCTGTGGAAACTCAGAAAAGGAACTTCTAGTGAGAGACAAGAACGCAACTCCTCAGGCATTTATTTATGTACACGTATATTTCTTGATTTTTTATTACAGAAGATTCCAAGCTCGTCTACGAACCTGGTTGAAACGGGAATTAATAAAAAATATGATAGCATCACCTTTATGGTGTGTTTCATACAAGTCGTCAGTCAAACTAACTGCACTTGACTGTGAGCAAAAACGTAAAAATGTGTGTTATTGTCCTGGAATAATATTAAAAATAAGACAAGCGTTTGTAAAAGCTGTCGGAAAAAGTAACGCAGTAAGTAGTATCCGTCCACTTATGTGACTGTGTTGAATCCTGTGTGTAGAATCGAGGCAGAAACGTGCCGGGTGCACTGAGTGTCGAATGTGCGATACTAGAGAACAAACTGCTGTTTAAAGGAAACACATTAACCTGGATACGGACGGAATGTCACAAGAAAAGATTGCCGAAACTACAGGAATAGCATTGTTCAGAGATGTAAAAATAGCTCGTCTGGGATTAATAAAGCAAGAAGCGGACGACCAAAGAAGCAGGCACGACGAGGAGAGAGAAGTAGTCGGTGCAGTAAAACCGTCATGTTTTCTGGTCCTGCGCTTCGATCTGATGCAGAAGCTGCTACACGGTCAGATGTGTGTTGTACAGAGCTAGACTAGAGGGACGCATAAGCAAAGAAACCAAAAACACTATGCTTGCTTTTGCAAAACAGTACGTTAGCGTGCCACCGGAGTTTTGGAGGCAGGTGTTATTTTACTGATGAATGCGAATTATGTTTATTTTATTCATATAGCAGACGAGGGTGTGTGGAGAAAGAAGAACGAAGAGCTCCAGTGTAATAATCCGCAACTGAAAGTCAGTATGGTGGTGGGATCATAATGAATGTTATAGGCATGTGTCTGCAGGAAGCTGGGACAAGTTAACTATCACTTAATACATGCAACTATGCACTGAGAGAAAGGGTTGTTTGCCTCAACAAAATATTTGTTTGTATATGGCGAAATAAATATATTTTGTTAATTCAAACAAATATTTTGTAGTAGGAAAGATTCTGATGACCCAACAAAATGATTTTGTCTACTCAAATGGATATTTGGTTAGGTGTAACAAATCATTTTTTGTTACTTACCGAGTTTGGCTAAGCTAACAACATATTGTTTCGTCATATATAAACAAATATTTGTTTGATTCAAATAAAGCTCTTTCTCTGTGTGGATAAGATGGTGTATCTGAATGTATTATAGTAGTACCTGAAGCATACCATACAAAAGCTGAGCATTGATAGTGCCTATTACTTTCAGCAAGATAATAATTATTATCATATGCTTACCGCGGGAGTCGTAAAGGAGTGGTTTCTGTCGAAACACCAGCCGTGTCACCAGACTTAAACCACAATAAGCACTTATGGGCAATAATAAATCTGACACTGAGATAAAAGTGGATAACAAATAAAGAAAATCTTTAAAGGGAGTTTTTTTTCTCAAGAATTGCTTAAATCCAGAAAAATCAATGACAAGAAGACTAAAAGCAGTGATCACTGCAAAAGGAATGGCTACCAAGTAGGCTACTGAATTGCTGTGAGTAACTGGATTGATTCTGTTGTTGTACTGGACGAATATTTCAGCATAGTCCGTTTATGCACGGGTTTCAATGTTTTTTGTTTGTTTATTTTCAGAGCTATCGAATAAAGATATTTTGTTGATAGCAATATAACATTCAATGCCATTTAAACCAGATAATGTGTATCAAAAGTCACTTCCTTTAGCATCACGTTATTCATATTTACTTTCATTTTCAGTGGTCGGTGGACGAATGCTTTTGTGTATCTAGCAAAAATAATTGCCCACACCAAAATATAATGATTATAAATGTTGAGAAAGTCCGTATAAATTATTCTAAATAAAAATACGCATGGAAATGTGATAATACAACATGGCAGGTGAGGTAGTTCCTTAAGGACGTAGTACACTAAATTATTTGATTCATTAATGTCGTGTTTTAGCACATGATTTTAAAAATTCTTAAAATAACATATTTAATTATTTGCAAAATTTTTTTTCTTCCAAACAAGATCTTACGAAGTAGTTTTTATGAACTCAAACGCAAATTTTTATGTCAGTCCTACCAATAAGTACTGAAAGCATGAAATCATTTGGTATACAATTCTGGGTTAACCGTTTGTGTGTAGCCTTTGTCTTCGATCTTATTTTTAGTATATCATTAATAAACCAATAAGAGTTTTTTTTCCAAAACCCTAAAAAAATAAAATAAAATTTCTATGTTATTGGGAAAACCTAATTTTATTGTTTTATGAATGATATCCTATAAATAACAAGTTTTAAGATGAAGTCTACATGCGAATGGCTAATCAAAAACTGTATATCACATTGTTTTATGCTTTCAGTACATACTAGGACGGACGTAAACATTTTCCACTGAGTTTATAAAAGAAAGACATTAAATTACGACTTTTTGTATTAAAAAATAATTTTTTAAAACAATTGCAAATTTTATATCACGAATTTATTTAAACTCATATGCAAAAATACGAAATATTAGAAACAAAAAAAAATACTAATGGTTCGTTCCCTTGTAGCGCCAACAACCCCCCCCCCCAATCTTCTTTTCCACAAGTATATAAACGTGACTTTGGCCATATCTCTCTTGGGCTGTACATCAATTCATTATGTTAATGTGCTTTGCTATTTAGCAGTAGCATATCATGTGCAGAAAAGGCTCTAAACAACAGGACCTCCGAGGTTGCGGTTGGCTTAGAACCGTTGAGTACCTCTTCGGTGGATATGAATTTATATATTTATATTATTAGTAGTGTGAACGCACATATGACTAGGATAACCCAATGAAATTAAATACAGTTTCATTAATTAGCTAATCTACACACTATTTTTTTAATTACTACAATTTTTAAATGTGTACACCAATTGATCATTATTTTTTTCTCTTAGACCATTATTTACTCTCCCCACGTGAGCTCGGCTCGACAGTGTCTCTCTACTGTTCGTCTCTCTCAACACACTGCCTCGCACCACTCGCTCGTCCGCCGCGCACACAACACACCGCGCCAGACGCGCCGGTCATCGATGCTCTCATCTTCGCACACGAAGCCCGTCGTCTGTCGTCTTCTACCGCTCACCGAGGGGTCACTTCGCTGCTCTCACCCAGTCTCGCTCGCCGGAGGACGGAGACGTCTCGCGTGCCTGCCGGGTCCCGCCCTGGCAAGGTCTCGTAGTCCTCCGAAGTGTCGCGTCGGCTGGAACCTCCGACTCGAAAGAGCAAGAACAATGGCGTGCTAGTCACGCCACTTCACGCTGACGGGGCTCTAGGGACGCGCGGAACGTAACCAGGCTAGACAGGAAGGGCCAAGACTACTTGGGAAAAGCGCAGGGGGTGAGGGGGGTGGAGGAGTGAGGGGCGTTACTTGCGTCACTGCCCGGGGGGAAGGGGGGGAATGTTCCCCCAGAGATAGGCAGGCCAGCGCACCGCTCCAGCCTTCGTAACCATGTGTTTGAACTGGAGTTGCAAATTCGTCCAACCTTCCTTGCACGCGATTTTGGCGCCCTACAACCGCAGTCGTCGGTTTAGTGTGGGAGCAAGATGAATGTGATTAAAAGGGTTAATTTTATTCAACCTGTTTATTTTAAACTCTCTAAATTAAAAAAAAAAAAACTTTTTGCACGTGAATGAACCCTGTGACAACGTGGTAATGCCTCGCGGTGAAATAGGTGTTCTCTTTATAATAGATACTAATGGATAGTTTTGATGTCAAAAGTGATTTTTTTTCTGTTGGTATTTTTTCCCTAGTAAATACTATTGACAAGTTAACGGGCAATTTACAAACGATCTTTGCAAAGCAAATTCCAGATGTGCATCCCATGGGCCTATTTAGGTTACGAGAATAAAAACTTCCATGCATTAGCTATGCTTACAGGATGCCCACATTCAGTGGTTATGGTTGTGTTTGAACTAGGCCATCGAGGGTGATGGTGAAGGCTGGAGTTCTTTATTTATTTCAGAAAATTTCAGAAAATTTCAAAATAGGTAGCCTACATTTTTTTCAAAGAAATTGGGGAAATTGGATTTTTTGATCACGGAAAGTAAAGGATATTTTATTACGGATTTGTTTGGACACCCTTGTTTAACTCCAAACCTATTTGTTAACCGATGGAAAAAAAATAGCTCTTAAGATGTTCCTGCATTTTTTTAAATTTTGTTTTGTATTATTTAATGTGCAAAGTTTAATGCGAACTGTAAATGATTCCGCAAGAATGGGACAACTCTCTGTCTGCGAGAAAATGAAGAAAAATTACTATAAAAATCGCTCTTTGTCACAAGATCTCGCCAAAAGTTAGGCTTGGCTCGATATAAACAGAGCAGGTTCACTCAGGTAAATAATTATTTACCGTCCCTCGCATTTTTCTGCAGTCCGTGAACATATTTTTTTCGTCGAGGTTCTAATAGATTCCGGACATCAATTTTCCTCAAACCCAAACTGCCATACGTTCGTAATCGAAATACATGTATGTGCATCCTCAGTGAACATTCTGAATATGTACTTTGTAAGCAGTTAGTAGTTTGTTGTCAGATTTAACATTTACTCACTAGCCTGCTGCGAATTTTTTTTTTGTAAGTGTGATCAAAGTAAATTTACCTAGGACATATTTTTTTTATTCAAATGAGTAAAATACAAAATAAAATCCCTTGTGCTTCTGCCAGCTTTAGGATTTTTTTTTTAATGATTTCCGAGGAATATTGTTTTCTAATCGTCTTTAGTACATTTAAGTTTTTTTTAAACTATTTCTTCTAGTACAACGTTTGTACCACTGCCAGGGGACAACATCATGGTTGACAACCTCTATAGCGATGCAATATTTGTGTGCACGGAAAAACAGTAATTTTTTTATTTCATTTTGAACGATATAACTGATTATTTTTTTTTTTTGACGTGATAACGTCTAATAAATCGATGAACGCAAGCTGCACGCATGAAAAAGCATGAATCATTGTCCCGTTACGCTTTGTCCCGTTACGCTCATTTACGCTTGCGCCGCATCTATCTCTCTTCCACTCGATTGGAACAACCATCGATTTGACTTTTTCGAGGCACATTAAACTTGAAACACTCCCATTCGTTTCCTACTTTTCCTATCATCGTCCTATCCTTAACAGAATAACACAGATTGGAAGAAGTTAAATAGCAAACATGTATAAAAGTTATAGTTAAAATAATCTCTTCGTTAAAGTAATAAACATATTTGAATTAATGAGTGCAAATAAAAATAAATTTATCAATTAAATTGTAGATTTCATTTCACTCCTTTGTATCCTTACAAAATAGTGATAATTCGATAAAAATGATTCAATTTTATTCATAAAAGTATGCAGTCATTTCATCAATGTTTTGTTATGACGTTGTCACGTTAAACTATCGTCCGTAAACCGACTTTACAGACAACCAATTTTTTTTTGTAACCTAAAGTTGAATTTTCTGTAGCCACGTTTATCCGTGTTCGCTGGACGAAGGTTTGAGCGCCGGCCAACCCAACGACGCTCGCCATCCCTGGTCATTCACGGATGGAGGTGAAGGAACTTTTGCATCGTCATGGTCGACACGAGAGGAAGTCTGTCTGCAAGGGGGAGGGGGGGGGAGAAGTCGGGCGGGGGAGACGAGAAGCCACAGCCAGGTGGTTCCGATCCAAGACGTTATAAAAGAACTAGACAATTACGCCCGTGATTGTCCGCGAAAAAAATAAATAATAAAAGAGACTCTACCAACGTTATTAGTAGGGCCCAAACAACGTGTTTGTTAACAGGGATGATAGAATAGACAGAGATGCCGCGCTTGAAACGAGTTAGCAGGCGACTCAAAGATTAGTAGGCGTAGAATATTATGACAGACTTTAAAATGTTTAAACGCTCTGTCACTAAGAAATACAAATCACCCGTGGAAGCGTAACACCAAACCAGAAATACGTAATATCTGCATGTGCAAAGGAAGTTATAAGTTACAATTGAGGTTATCTTAGATTTCAATGAGTAATGACATGTCTACTAGTGCTCCTCTATTAAAATATTTGTGACTTGTTAATCAAGCACTGGCAAAGTAATATGGCCACAAGTTGAAAGTAGTTTTTTTTTTTCAGGAGAGAATTTTAAAAGTTTAAACAAAGTTATTCGACATTTTCCTTGAAGGTCTAAAATCTTGTTTTTATTTTGTCCTGCCGCAATGTCTGAGTAAAATGTCACACTCTTTCCCCCGCAATGCTCTTTCAAAAACATGAATTCAAGCGATGCTGTTTAATTTGAACCCCTGTTGGTCTCAGAATACTTATTTTGGGAAACAATGCTGTATATTTTGAAATTAGAGCGATTGAATATTATTTTATAGTAGAACACAAAAACGTCACCACAAGAAGCCGAAAACACTGCCTGGAGATCATAACTTGCAACGATTGCGCTGTTATTATTCTCATTTTTTGGAATCATGTTTTTTCTCTGCGGGTGAGTGGTTTGCGATTTATGTGTGCTTGGTACCATCTTCCATAGTTTCCTTTTCCTGGCCATCTGCATTTTTGTTCTGCTCACACATGACACATTGGTCCTTCTTCGGAGTAAAAAAAGAAATGTTAATTTCGTGTGTGAAAATTTTCCTGTATACTTCTTTTACAGGTGGCATGAATCAAAGATTATGTTTTCCCTCTAGCTGTTCTCTGGCACATAGTGTGTACATTTCTTAAATGCCAAAATTTACATAAAAAAATAATCTTGCAGTTCGGCTCCTCAAGGAATTTAATTTTATTCGTGGGAACTTCTTTATGTGTTCTCTAGCCGAGTCTTTTTCATGTCCTGCTGTTGCATGATTTATGTGCAGTTCTTGTCTTTATTTCATCAAGGTACTCGTTTCTTCGTTTACTCTTTTGTAGCAGTGCAGGAAAACATTTTCTTATATATATATGTATATGTAAGGTATTGAGACAGAAGTCCTTGCGTGCCCGAATTTTATCGAGGTCTGGTTTGCATTCACGACCCTTGACTCAATATTGCAACCTTTCAGGCGTAAGAAATAAAATAATTATGCTGCAAGTGGCGATCATTTAACTTCCAATATACGTATGTTAATGTATGCTTGTTTTTCAAACGAAATTTCGACCCAATACTTAGAATGACACTTTTCACTACATGTTTCTTTGGCAGAGCGTGCTTCTATGAGTTTTTTATTTTATTTTTCGTCTCATGTGCCCAGAATTTACTTTCCCCTTTTTTCCAACTGCTTTCCATTTGGATTCATCGGGTTTTTGTTTTTGTGAACTTTTCTTTGGCTCATTGATTTTTTTTATTACTGGCGAAATCGTGTGCTAGTTCAAGTAGCAAGCGCCACTTTCATTTTCAGCGAACGACTTGTCATCACAACCGTCAGTGCAAGATTACGCAGATGGTTTAGATTGATTTTCAATCCTACGACCATTATCGTCCACAATATAGTCCGTACTACTTTGACAGTGCGAATGATTTTATTAATACCGCTGTTAGTCTTCCATAGGTGGCCATAAATTATGTATTGTTCAAACAATCCCAGCTTTTTTATTATTTCAGATGGTGATTCAGCCTTCCTCTGTATCGAATATTGCAATGAAATAGCGTAACATATAGACATATGGATATACATATGGAGGAGGAAAGTAATGAGGAAACCGAAAATCTTGTGTATGAAAATTGATTGTTATAGTAGCTTAACACAACTTATTATTAAGTACTTGTATTGTAACAAGTATTGATGTTAAAAAGGGCTATAAATATTAGCGTGTACACATTTTTATTTATTTTCTGATTTATATTAAACAAAATCAAAGCTTGGAATAATCTGTTACCCCTTTTGAACGACTTGTTTTCGTTGGCACTAGTTTTTTTATTATTATTTTTATTTTAACGTATTTCAACGAAAAGCGTGAAACGGCGTTGAAATAAAATTGAGTTACCACGTGAAGGAAGGATTCAATTAAAAAAAAAAAAAAGACCCTGGCAGGGTTACCCTCCATTGGTTGGTGTTTGCACGGTGTTTAAGTTAGCCAAAAGGAACTGCCGCTAGGATCACTATATACGCGAACAGCGCCTGGGAAGATAACTGGAGCCCTATTTATCATCGACTCCGATTAATGCGCCTAAATATTGCGTACGTGCATCTTCGATTTTCTTTTTGTATAAAGTATAAAGGTAGGTTGGGTCTGAAACATAAACATAATTTCGCAAAAAAAAAAAAAAAAAAGTGAGCTAGTATTTTAGTACTCGCCAGTAATGTGTAAACTTCTAACCTCGGAAACGATCAAATTAATGTGTTCTCATTTTTCAAATACACTTGCAATTCGAAAACTCGGGACACGGAAATTTAACGTTGAATTCTTTAAAATAATGCAGAGCGTGATAAATACACGCAAATTGTTAACTATATTTCTGGACGCGCCGCTATAATTCCCTGCCGGAGCAGCTAAATATACTATCAAATCATTCCATTTGAAGGCCGAAATTTTAAACTATATATTAAAACGGCTTCGATAAAAGTTAAAAAAATACTTTGAATACTAAACCATGGCTTTAAACCTGATTTTCTACAAATAATTTTTTTTTAATAGTGCCCATTTTGTTACAATTTATTAAACAGTTAATACCATAAAGTTTACCTTTGCCTTTGTGATTATTGGTTCGCGCCATCCGCCACGGATGGCAGCACCGGTTGTTACACATTTCCGTTCCATGCTACTTAAGTTCCATTCACGAAATAACTCCTACCAAATTACCGAGAGCTAGTATGTTACACATCATCAACACATCAAAATTTGTTATTTCCTTCTTTTGAGATGGTGGATTTTGCTCGGTTAGGCGATCGTAACTAAAATGAAAGCTTTGCTTACGTTAACTTAGTGATATTTAAAATAGCCTTAAATAGTTAACATGTGTGAAATCCCGCAAAAAAAAAAACTGTGCTACACGAACGACCGGCGAAGTTGCACGAGTGAGCGGTGAGCTTCTGATATGTTCGGGACGGATCGTGGTTCAATGAAACGTAGGCTTCCCCTCCCCACCCCCCCCTAAGAAACCGCGCCCAGACCAGCTGCTTAGTCAGACAATACCGCAGCAGGGAGTGCCGCTATCTGTGCTGTCATCGTAATCGCAACGCTAACGGGGCTCGCGTCTGGATACTTTACCGGGCATCGAACCACGGACCCACTAGTCCCAGGTGACGGAATGACAACCCGTTACCCTATGGGTAGTATTAAAAAAAATTCACACCACCTTTTTGTGGTCATTAGACACCAGCTCCGGTACCAGTCGTATAAGGGTTGGATTTCCGTTCCGTCTTGAACCGCAGGGGCGACTCCAGGGCAGGACGAGCAGCGCAAACGGCCAGGTCACTGCGACTAGCAGGGAACCGCGACAGCTGTTTCCATTTTTAATTTTCCTTATCCGTCTATTGACGAGACAACGTCTAATAAATCGATGAACGCCGGCTGCACGCACGAAAAAGGATGACTCGTCCCGTTACGCTAATTGTCCCGTTACGCTCATTGTACGCTTGCGCCGCATCTCTCTTCCACTCGATTGGAACAACCATCGAATTGACTTTTTCGAGGCACATTAAACTTGAAACACTCCCATTCGTTTGTTTATTTTTCCTATCATCGTCCTATCCTTAACAGAATAATACATTTTGGAATAAGTTAAATAGCAAACATGTATAAAAGTTATAGTTAAAATAATCTGTGCGTTAAAGTAATAAACATATTTGAATTAATGAGTGCAGATAAAAGTAAATTTATCAATTAAATTGTAGATTTCATTTCACTCCTTTGTATCCATACAAAATAGTGATAATTCAATAAAATTGATTCAATTTTATTCATAAAAGTATGAAATCATTTCATCAATGTTTTGTTATGACGTCACGTTAAACTATCGTCCGCAAACCGACTTTACAGACAACCAATTTTTTCTTGTTATGATCGTCAAAGTGTAAAAATGTATTCCAGGGTAGTTTCACTAGCATACAGTTTCATTCAGCACACCTACACACTTGCTACTTCCCGTTATGATCACAAAAGTGGCTATATACGAGTTAATGGCGCCGGTCGCGGGTCCGTGACGAAATCAACAAAAAAATGAGCTCTGCGCATGCGCGGAATCTGGGTAACAGATCGGCAACGGAGACGACACCAAAATCCGTTCCCTAAAAATAAAGGACTGACCGTGTCCTATCGTATACTAGAAAATAAGGTTAGGGTACGTGTGTAGCATATATTCAACACCTATACCCTTATTTTTGTCTCTTGGAATACTGGCCTTATAGTGTAGGAGATTATTGAAAATTTACCTATTCCGAGGGATTTTTTTTTGTGAAGGGGTGCGACTATGTGGAATTTCTTTATCATATGCTACATAATGGTGTAGTACTGGGTGTTTACCTTCAAATTGTACTATTTTGTTGTTATGATGTCATAAACCCAAGACGGCCGCCCAAGGAGACATTTATTAATTACATTAAGAATAACTCCTTATAAAGTGCTCTTACGCAAAATTTACATAGACATTTTTTTGTGCATACTCCGAAGAACAAATTTAGTCATTTTCAATTTCTTCATATCTTACTACGGTTTGTGAGTTATTGGTCATTAAAAATGTCACAATCGGTTAAGAAAATATGTTAACATCAGTTATTTATCAATGGGGTAAAATAATTATCGCGTTGTTGTTTACTAACGATAATTTAAATTACACAATGCTACGGAATAAACAATACCAGTACAGTCATATGTACATTTTGTCAAATGGTCCTCACGTCCTCAGGTTGCGTTTCTGAGCTGCCAGCATTTTCAGTTTAGTGTTACTTTTTTTTTTTTTTTTTTTTTTTTTAGCGGGTTTATAGTTCACTTTTCACGGGTACATATTCGTAATGATTTTTTGAAGAACACTAACGTTCATACGTAGTTTTCTTTTTCTTTTTCTATAGAGCATATTATTAAAACTTGTTTTAAGTTCTATTGTACTGTACATGAATTATTATTTGATATTACCGTTAAAACTGTACTGAAGTTGGATAGTTCATCTTCATATGTAAATATCGCTGATCCGGCATGGTTGTGTTCGTATTAGCGGTCTCTCTGTAGTAGGATTATTGTCGTGTGCTCGGAAACCCACCACGCTTTGTTGGTTTCAAGCTTGCAACTAAATTAGGAGTTTGGGAAGGGAATAAAAAAAGGGAGGGGGGATAATAAATGAGAGTCAGGGTCTTATGTTCGGGTTCGAATCTCTGTGGAAGCAGTGTTGTCTGGGAAGGGGAAGAAAATTAGACACCCACGGCGTGCGCTCATAGAGCATACAGCAAGAAAAACGGTGGCCATTCAGGCGCGCGGCCGCACAAAACGACCGGAATTATGACATGGCTGTCCCCGCATCCTGTCACGTGATCCTCGTGCGTGCGTGTGTGTGTGTTTTTGGTTGTTTGGGCCCCGATGGTAAAGGGGGGGGGGCACAACATCAACAACACCTGCCGGAAACGACCACCGAGCAGATTTTACTCGCCGCTGACAAAAGATGTTCTAATCCTTCGCAGGAACCGAGGGCTGGCTGAACGAATAGTGCAACGCGTCGCTAGGCGCGCGGCCATCTTAGATCAACACATTTTGACGTCATTTGTGTTATTTATCTAAAATTTTGGCTCGACGGGCCGTGCATAATTTAGTCACGAACTGTCGGCAGATGTCACGTTAAATACAACATTAAATTTTTCTAACCGCTGCGCTGGAAGGAAATATGTTTGATTTCAACATCAAGGTGACGACAAAAAAAAATCTATATGGTATTTTTCGTGCAATCACTCGAAGACTGTTGTAGTTACGATGAGGATATTTTTCTTTCGCAAATATAAAAACTAATAGTATATTTTTAAATACCAAATTCATTCAATTACGGCGAGGCTGACTTTTTTTTAAAAATCACCTACTATTTGGAATAATGCTTAGTTTACTGGAAAATAATTATGGGAAGGTAAAACCGTAAAAGATTGGACTATAGTTTTCCAAACAAAAACATGTCAAAAAACGAGCCGGTATGTTCATGCCATTTAATATTTGTTCCGTTTACAGAAAACGCTTCGTAAATTTCGAGCAAAAGTCAGCCTAATCGATTTTTTTTTTACGTTACGCGTTCAAACTGCTGATCCTGAACCATTTAAAACACTCTTTTAAGGCCAGCTTGCGTCAGACGACTTCAATAAGCAAAGTAAGGATATAACTCTGCAAGACGGAGAACATATGCAAGGTGACAGAGCAACATTATGGAAGATTAAAAAACAAAATTTTGGAAAAACTCTGGACCACGCAGTTGTATGGAAAAATACCGTAAAAAAGTATTTTATTTAAATTTTCCTTTTTTTCGGAAACACTTTAAAGTTTTTTCCCCGCTGCACTAAAAACTGAGATTAATAAACACTATTAAAAAAACGGCCATAACTCTAGGAATACATTTTTACTGCGTTTTTGTTCTGGTTAAAACTGATGTATTAAATGTTAGCATTAGCCTATAGCTTCTGTCAAACACTTGAAACAGCTTTCATAAACACTGTGTTACAATACGATGGTAAGCGATAATATATTCTTCACAAATCTTTTTAAATTTATAAGCTAGTTTGGTGATATCAATTTTTTTTAGTTGGCCAGCAAAAAATCGTGTTAAAATTTAGATTAACGAAAAATATAACTTTGAACTACTCATATTTTCCTTGCCTATTCCGAGGACTACTTCGTGGAGTAGTTATTATCATTTAAGCCTTACGTATACGCGTGATAAGTTCATAATCACTTCTTGACTAAATAATGGTCGAAGAAGCACTACAATGCGAATTATGTTTATTTTATTCATATAGCAGACGAGGGTGTGTGGAGAAAGAAGAACGAAGAGCTCCAGTGTAACAATCCGCAACTGAAAGTCAGTATGGTGGTGGGATCATAATGAATGTTATAGGCATGTGTCTGCAGGCAGCTGGGACAAGTTAACTATCACTTAATACATGCAACTATGCACTGAGAGAAAGGGTTGTTTGCCTCAACAAAATATTTGTTTATATATGGCGAAATAAATATATTTCGTTAATTCAAACAATTAATTTGTAGTAGGAAAGATTCTGTTGTCCCAACAAAATGATTTTGTCAACTCAATTGTATATTTGGTTAGGTGTAACAAATTAATTTTGTTACTTACCGAGTTTGGTTAAACTAACAAAATGTTTTGTTCCGCCAAGTAAATATCTGTTTCGCCATATAAAAAAATATTTGTTTGATTCAAACAAACATTTTTCTCTGTGCAGGTGGAGAGACTGTCAACCAAATCATTTTGCTTCGTAAACTCGTAAAGCTCAAATCTGTAATTGCAGCGTCAGATGGAGGTCCATAAAAAAAATATCCTCACAAACAAGTTGCGTCACGGGGCGTCAAATGCTGTCGAGGAAGTCTCGTGTTCGGTTGATGGCGTAGAACAGATGTTAAGGGCAGAGCTAAGCTCTCATAATTACGATAATATCAGAACCTCCAATCTTCTGAAAAATAACGAAGTTCCATAACATCTTGCCTCTGGTTTTTCGTTGCCCATAATTATGCACCGCATCTTTACTCGGCCGTTTTCTTCTTTTAAGGATTTTTTTTATCTTGCAACCTTCTTTGTGTCTTCCCCCGTAACATTATTCTTTACTGGTATGTCGTATCTATCCATCTGCGCTCGTCTTCATCCTAACTTCAATCTCAAGCGTCTCATTATTTATGTATAGCCCATGGTGCTTTTTTTTTTTCAAGGCAGCCTAGAGCAATGCCTTCGTTTTACGCGCAGTATTTTTGACGGTAAGTGTGCTGATCAGCCACGTTCTCTGGCTGCGGCTTGAAAAGAAAGGGGGGAAAAAAAACTGCGTTGGCGATAGCGTCCAGTAGCAATCCCGTTGAAACGGCGAAAAGGAAAACAGGTTGACGTTCCCACTTATCCACAGGCGTGATATATCATCGGCTTTTGTGGTCGGGGGGAGAAGGACGAATAAAGGTGGAGGAGAAGAAGAAGGAGACGGAGGAAGATAGAACAGTCCCAGCGTGTAAAATATCACCATAATAGATTCCAGATTCCGGTTGGTCTCGTCCCTCCGACGTGTTTGTGGTGTGTTCGGAGGTCCTCCTTATCTCGGTCGAAGGAGGGAGCAGCAGCTGAAGGCGTGAAGTCTTCCTCCGCCGTCGAAGAGGAGGTGGCGTGAAGAAGAAGTGGTAGTGCGTCCCCTCTCCCCGCGCCCTCTCGCTCGTCGCTGAGAGAGACGTCGCGTCGCTCGCTTGCCGGTAGGACTTGTCGCCCACGGATGCGGTAACAGTGCCAATAATGGCGGCCTGCCGTCGGAGCGGGTCCTGTCCTGTCCTGTCCTGCCATGCCTGCCTGCCTGCCTGCCTGCCTGCCTGCCTGCCTGCCTGCCTGCCTGCGCGCGGACGACATTCCTGTAGTGTTTAGCCACCCGATAACCTCTGTCAGGGAGTGCGCTGTGGTCTCGCGCGCGGTGTTGTCACATTTAACCCCTCCTCCCTTTTCTTTCCTCTCCCCACTACTTCCCCCTACCCGCACTCGGCCACCTCCTTTCCTCATCCGCCACTCATTTTCTCCGTCCGGTACCACCCGACAAGTTTTGGCCACCGACTAATTGACCGGACTGGGAGGAGGAAAATAAAAAGAACAAAAAAAAAATCGTTCTAAAGAAAATGTGTTGGGGAAATTAATCGGGATCGCTTGGTAACGCGTGACGGAATCTCGAATCGACAGCGGCGCGTGGGAAGGAGAGTAGGGCGGGGCTGAGGAGGGGAGGGGAACAGTCGACTCTGGAGCAGTGCTGCAGCATCAGAATCCCAATAAAATTTGCATAGATACGACGTGGAAAATGGAAATTGGAGTGGTGCGCCGGAGCCCCTCCCCCATCCCATTCGCTATACACCGGGAGGTGAACTAAACATGATTTATTAACGGAAAAATAGAGCCGATTTTTGCATAATCCGGGCAGACGGTACGGTTAGGAAAAAAAATGGAAGGAGCAGTCGTTACGAGGCAAATGGCCAACGATAAATCACCCCAGGGCTTTGAGACAAAAAAATAAAGCACCAGGATTATAGTCATTTAGTGCTCAAAAATATCCCGGACGAGAAATTTGCTGGGGCGTCGCTAAGAATCTTTGATGATGTAACAGCAAGCTACTACGAAAAACGGTGTTTTTCTGGGAGCTCGGGGGCATAATCGCTCCAGACAAGTGCTGTGTGGAAATTACCTTTTTTTTTTCAGGGAAGAATTACTTTCAATACAAACGATTTTCAGTTGTTTGCTATGTTTCTTATTCGATTGGGCCACACACATAACATTTGGGTTGATGTCACGTGTCAGCTTCGAGTGTTCGTGTGCGTTCTAAACTGTAACTCCAGAATTGATGAAACTTGAATTCAAAATTCCACATGCCATCGTTTGTTTTGAGAATCGTTTTTAGAGTACCGAGTTATTTTAGTAAAAGGCTTGTTGTACTCATTGCCTTGTTATTGATTTATCTCTATGAGCTGATTAAGAAAATTAATATTTTGCTGCTGTAAAAATATTAATATTTTCAAATAAAAAGCAATATCTTTAGAAATACGTAAGGTACAAATCATAAATACAGTTTCATAAAATTAACTACACTTCTATGTGTAGTTGGTCACAATGTGAATAGGACTTGAGTGGTTCTTGATTTGAATGCTAGGAAGTAATTGTGTGCATGTGTACTCGTGCGCTTATTCAGAAATAAGTTAGAGTTGAACGGCATTGTAGACTTATTTCTTGACTAATACTTTACACACGGAACTCTTTCTTGTGTAAAAAAAAACGTGCACAAGAAAGTGAACACACTGTCTAGTTAGTAATCAAGAAATATAGTGAAAAATAAACACTGCGAAAGTTTATATGCTTATATTTTCGGCGGGAAGTGCAATTTTGTACTTTAATTTATAACTTTAAATACTGAAATGGGCTATGATTAAGTAGCATTCGTCTATAAACAAATGTCAAAGTTCTTTTCTAATGCTGCTTTTCTGTTTGTTTATACCGTACTTTACATAAAAGATAGTGAAAAAGAATTCCGTACAATTACACAAACTTGCCTTATTTTCTCTGCATCTCTACAAAAATTTCTAATAATGTATCAGAAGGTAAATCGACAATTATGGAAAACAGAGAAAAATCAGGAAGTGATTTAATCCTTGAATGAGTCTAAGGTTTTTTAAGGGGGATTAGGTCTAATAATTTTTTTTTCATTTAGAATATTTTTATACCGCTTGCAATATAGCTTCCATGATTTTTTGTTTTGTTCAACACGGCATGTAGAGACCTGCAAAATTCGCGGATCCATTCGGTGATAGGCTAGAATTCAAACACATATACCTCTTAGATAATTATGCTATTGGCTTACTGTTCATTTGGACGAATCTCAACCAGTTATAAACCCTGAACCAAAGAAGATCGAATCACAGACAAACCAGCTGAGACAATTTACAAGTCGGCAGCCAATGAACTTGCGTTATTTGCCCGAGTGTACAGGGGTATGTGCAGTCTATCCTGAAGACCATCGAAACCGCGAATTTTGCAGGTCTCTAGGCATAGGCTTTGTTTGGCTACTTGTTAAAGTCAACTCTCGCGAACTGGTGATTACCATGACAGTTAAGTCGCCCGCGTGAAGTAATTAGTTCCTTCCTCGAGACGCTTACAGAACATTGCCTATTGGTAAATAGGTGGTTGCAACAAGGTAGATAAGGTCTGGGAGATACGGTTTATACCTCGACATGCCAAAAATTTGGGATAAATAGTTCAAGAATGGAACTGTAGTGAACACGCGGAAAAAACCAAGGTGGCGGGGCCTTATTCCCCTTAAGCCATATTTTTCGTTGAGCCAGGGGAAAGTTATTTGCACTGAAAAATTGTTTAACATGATACCTAATCACGAGACAGCTGACACTCGTTACGTCTAAGTTTCCGTTTGTCCGACGTCAGATCGATTCGTCAACAGGTGAAGAGCAGTTGCATGCCTAGAGAAAGTAAGGGTTGGGGGGGGGGGGATGAATTCGTCGGGCCCCTCCCCATTTTCAAACCCTGCGATATAAAAATAAGCTAAAGACTTTTAAATGTTACCGCGGTCATCATTTTAAAAAAAAATAATCTGCCCATTACGCATAACTATAAGTTTTCCAATGGATTTTTTTTTAGCAATAGACGTGTAATTTTTGTTCTCCTATCGTGGAAAATAAACATTAAAAAATAATTCGAAACTCAACCGGGCCGCCTGGGCCTTTGCGTTTTGTACCTCTCTCTCCCCCCCCCCCCCCCCCACACACTATTCATGAAACAATTGACGGCTCTGCATGTAACACCAGTTAGGTAGAATAAACCTGTGTGTTACAAGTAGCGTGCATTAAGCTTTTTATTTTTTGCCATGTGCATGTATTGAATTTTTTATTTGTACACTAGGTAATGCCCAGTATGCTTTGCATTGCTTCAGTCATATTTTTTTTAAAATTTGTTGGAAATAGGTACACACATACAAAGCATCTCTCTAGCCCTCTCTCTAATTCTCTATCTCTCTATGTTTATATCTATCACTCTCCTCTGTATACCTATCTATATATATATATTTATATATAATGTGTCACTTTATAGCAACGAAAATATTAAGAATCACTGTTAATACCTATCTATATTCTTACCTTGTCTTTTTACCTAACACAGGTGCGAAATAAGTATTTAAAAACACGCGCGTATTCGAATGAACCGTTCTATCAAAATTTCAAAACAATCGGTGAAGAACTGTCTGAATTCTAAAATTTTGAGCGAACGAACATTTACATTTCTGAAGGATAAAACAAAAAAGGTCAATGAAAATTACAACTATTTATCTGGAAAACATGGAAGAAGCAGGGGAAATTCTCACAGAATCATCCTGCAGATACCGTGTCCTGTCTTGCTTTTAATATTTTCGTCCTCACGGGCAGGGGTGCTGTATGATTCTGAAGGGTGGAGGGGGGAGGGATGCCGTAAATTCGCAAGGAGGGGGAACGGTCCCGAAAGTTTTGCGTGCGAAATTATTAACCAACACAAGTGTGGATAGGGTGCTTCGATGATGTATACTGCCCATATTTTTGACTATATGCATCCAACAAGCAGAAACTTTAAAATGTACGGTAAAGTTTTCCATGAAATATAGTTTTGACGTTTACGTTTGTCAACCCCGTTTCACAGTGACTATTTTGCAAGCGCAAGCGGGCCCCCTTTGTGAGGGGCTTCTTAATTCCAGGGTTGGGAGGAGGGGGATGTTCGCTCATGCTCGTGGTAATCGAAGCCATGTTCCGGGTCGTTACCTCAACGCCGAAATACCATAACGCCGAATGTCAAAACTGACCACAACGCCGAAAGCTAGAAAACTGCTGTGTATCACAAGCCGAAATAACAACTGAATGAATTTGTGTGTGTTTATTAAATGTACCTTGACGGCGAAATACCACAATCAAACCTAACCTTACCTAACCTAACCTAACCTAGCGTAATATAACCTAACCTAACTTAACCTAGCCTATCCTAGCCTAGCCTAACCCAACCTAACCTAAACTAGTCTAACCTAACCTAGTCTAACCTAACCTAGTCTAACCTAACCTTTATGGCAGTCCTGCAATGACATTTTTCGGCGTTAGTGTATTTCGGCGTTGTGGTACACAGCAGTTTTCTAGCTGTCGGCGTTGTGGTATTTCGGCGTTGTGGTATTTCGGCGTTGTGGTGCGTCCTCCCCCCCCCCCCCCCTGTGCCTTGGTCGCTGGGCGGCCCCAGTGGCGAGGACCAGAGCCTCCTCCACGGGGTCAGATCAGCAGAGGCGCCGAGCAGGTGGCGCGGGGGCAGTAATAGGAATTCCTCATCTCTCGCTGTGGTCCGTTTAGCGCCAAGTTATCGCTGTCTACCCTCGCGTTACCTGTTCCGTCCGGTGAGAACGTCCGTAACTTCCACGGGCCCTTTCTTTCTTTCTTTCTTTCTTTCCTTTTTTTGTTTCCTTAAGAGCCGTTGTTTTTATTTAATCGTCTGGACATATCTCGCTTCTAACGCATTCTCGACTGGGTTTCCCGGGGGCTGCCGGGACGTTTTTATTCGCCCGTGGCCGGACATGATGGGGAGTGCCAGCCCCCGGCCCGCTCGTTCGTCCTGCTGACCGCAGCTTCGCAGCCCGTGAACTGCGCGCAGTCTTGCAGGGAGACCACTGGCGCTTTAACAATACTAGCTCCGGGGTGCCACTGTCACGTCAACGCCTCTCAAGAGTTTGTGGTGGGTTTTTTTGCCACATTTCCCCAACTTCGAGTTAAAAGTGATAGCGCGGTGCAGAAAATCTCGACTGCAAAAATAAAAGTAGAGGATTTTTTTTTTCTCTCTCTCGGAACTTCTTCGGCGAAGTGCAACTTCGGCGCCGTTAATAGTTTCTGCGCGGCGGACCCTTGGGCGGGCACCAGCTGAACTAACACTCGAGCCCTCGCTGCGGACGCGAGCGGAGGTGTGTTTTCCGTCGCTCCAGCACCGTGTCCGAATAATGATCAGAGGAAGACAACACTAAAGAATAGCTTCGACGGGCTCCAAGCCTCGAGCTCTCCCGGCTCGCGGTACTCGCGGGACTCGCGGTACTCTGTGGCTCGCGGGAGGGGAAGCTGCACCTCGAGCAGCGCCCCGGCTGACGCAGAGGCGGAGGTCCAGGCAGCTGCGAGCATCGGGACCCAGCCCAGTCAGCTGCCGCCTGCACTCGCGGTTCAGAGGCCCCGCGGACTCCCAAACCCCACACGGACCACACGGTCTCCGTGTGGAACTCGGAGGACATTGAGGACCTCATGGAGCTGGTGGAAAGCCCTCAACCCACCGTTCGAAATCGAGATGTCGGCTGCGCGAGTGATCGACTCTACCGCCCCCCACGTCCCAGTGGGCCACCTTCGAGGCTGTCATCGCCCGAGAAACACAGCCCGACCAGCCTGTGGGACTCCGGCTCGCCCAGTCACAGGCGTCCTTCCCGCGGCGGGGCGCGACCTCGGCCCTCGAACTGCTATTCTCACGGCGGCGATGAGGGTCACTGCTGCCCCCTCGTCGCCCCAGACTGCTCGCCATTGTTGGCGCCTGACGAGAGGACGCAGGCGGTCTCTGCGCGGGAGCAGCACCCCAGCCTGCTGCGGAACAGCGCGGGAAGCGGCCGAAGAGAGTGTCCTGGAACTTGCAGTCCTTCAGGACGCCAGAAGGGCCGGCCGACCACACCTGGCCATGTGCTGGCGGGTCCAAGGCCGGACCTCACTGCGCCCCGCCGGCCTTCACCACCACCGAGGAGGCCACTCGACTCCTCGCAGGCCGGGCTCGCCCCAGGTATCAGCCTCGCAGCGACAGGAGTCGACCTGGGCTGACTCTTCCATCCCGCGGCGGCGCGGCGCTGGAGCCGGCAGACATGCTGGCTGCAGGGTTGGCGCCGCTCCCTAGGTTCAGCCGTGGTCAGGCCTAGGGGGTCAGTGGCCCACGGTTTCGAGAACCTCGACACCATAAACAACATATAGTTTTTTTACACAGTCAAAAATCATTCTTACTTGGCCCAAATATTACACAACAGATATACCAACAATCTAAACTTAAGTTAAATACGTAGCTCAATACTGAACAGTTACGGCCAACTGTTCAGCCCTCCCTCCCCCTCCCAACCCCCAACTGGTTGGATCCCCCCGGAATTAAAAATTTCAAAACAAAATTACACACAAATTTTTAATTCAAAGCTAATCACTGGCCAATTTTTTTTTAAATAAGCACATTAAATCCGCGGCTTATCAGCTTACTAGCATAATTTCATTCACTCTTCTCACAAACTCACTATCTAGTCCACACCAGGATGTTATGGGCGGCATTCCGTTGCCTGGCACTCCTTTCGGGCTCCGGGGTTCGATGCCTAGTTCAGATATTCGGCCCTTGGGTGCGCCGTGGCGATGATGACAGGTAGTCCTGTCAGTCAGCCAGAAATGGCTGCCGGAGGTTTGCTTCATTGAGCAAGCGATCTGGGCTGGGCTACGTGCGTGTAATGAACGTCTGCAGCAGCCGTGGAGTCGAATATTAGTTAGCTGTGCGAGAGAGGAAGTGCACCAAAAGTATTATTTTAAAAATTAAAAAAACGCGTTCAGTTTATTTTCGCATGCGATTGATTACTCAAAATTTCTCGTTAGGGCAAAGGGGAGACAAAGCAATAAAGTAACTGGTAAAGTATTAATTTACGTCCGTGAAAAACATACTAGTGACATGTAGATAAGTTTTTTTTAATCCATGGGGATTGCAGTTTCAACTAATTAACTAATATTTTATTGTCAGTTAATATTAACTAACATATTAATTAATACAAAAAAAGAGTTTAACTATTGAGGAACAGTTTTACTCCCTATATGCTCTCAGTGGTCTAGGTATCACCGGAACTGACTTCTATCGCCAGGGGTGAGTCCTACCCCGTGCATTAGTGCCTTGAGACACGACTTGATTTTTTATTAATATAAGATTAATTATGAAGTAATATTTATATAATTGTGCTACAAAAGTTAGGTCCCGTGGGAGAAAAGCTATCCGTGGTCTCTGCCAGTGGCTGCCCTAGAGTCTGCGGGGCCCTGGGCTTTTTACTTTTATGGAGGCCCTCCGTCTGGAAATTTGTAAAATCAACTCTTTCAAACAAAATTGTAAGCGAACCTGGAACTTAAGCTCGACGATGGTTTTTCTTTGTTATCTTAAGAAATATTGAGATATTATTTCCCTTATTGAGTATCTTCGGGCCAGTTTTATAAATACTTACGAACAAATTCCGGTGGAATCGCGTAATTTTACGTGGAAATAATATATTTTAAAAGTATTTCTAAATACGAAATCATGATTTGACGTTGGTGTTGACCGGCAATTTAATTTACGTGCTATTAAAATTTTTATTTTACATTTTCTCATTAATGTCTATATTTGAAAAAGAAAAAAATTGGTTGTCTGTAAAGTTGGTTTACGGACGATAGTTTAACGTGACAAAACAAAACAAAACAAAACAAAACAAAACAAAACATTGATGAAATGATTGCATACTTTTATGAATAAAATTGAATCATTTTAATTTTAATAATAAAAGAATAAATACTTGAAATTATACTAGTAATCAGATTTTTAAAATGCAAGAATAATTAACCTTTATTGCCGAAATTGTAGTTGTAATAAGCAATGAAAACAACATTAACTTTTCACTTCACTTTATAAACAGTCGACGAAACAGTTCACATGAAGATGTAAGTTCCCCCCCCCCCCCCCCGGAAGCGAAAATCCTCTAATTGTGGAGGCAATCGGAAATGTGAAAACGCAGGAGACAAAAAGTAATTATGTTTTCGTCTTTGCGTGCATGGTAGACCTAGACCACCCAGTGACATAACTTTTTTTTTTCGGTTACGCTCGAGGGTAAAACCTTTTATGCTGCACATTCCGTGCGCCCTCCCCTCCTTTTCCACCCGCGCCTACCACGAATTCATTAGATCTGAGACCTTGGGTCATTGGTGTGGTACCGTGGATGTACGAATATTACTAGGCCTGTTTCCTAATACACTATGATGATTCCATAGCGCACACGCCCTATACCCCTTAGCAAATGCAGCCACACTGGAAAAGTCGCATTTCCAAGAGATGGATAATATGAATACTGTGACTTTCCAGCACTATCTGTTGACAGTTGGTCGTACTAATGTGCGCGGAGCCATTTTGAGATGGTATATGTACGGATATTCAGCGAACAGAAAAGAACGACCATTGGTAATTATAATTTAATTTTTTTAATGTAGTGTGAATGTTATAAACTGTTTAAGCAATGAAAATAAAAAAATCTAGTTATGAATTCCGAAATATTAATAATACGTAGGCCTATAGTGGGAATTAAATACGCTTATTAGTTTAGTTCACATATCGATAATACTGTTATTAACGTTTTTTTGACTTTATTGAGTTATAACTTATCATATTTACGTTTTCAATCATTCTCATGCCAAAAGTCTGAAGTAATATTGTTTGTGTACAAACGAAATAAATCTCTATTAAAAAACTTATGGGCGTAGGGACGCTTCAGTGGATGCAAGTGTCGCGACCCTAGAAATGTTGAGTTAGTGGACGCATGTAGGGATCATAAGCATCCGTTGTGTGAATTCTGAAGCAACGCAAATCGGTCGTGTCCACTACGATGCACTTTCCGTAGATCCCGCAGCTACGGGATCGAGTAACAGGCGATTTTCCTAAAGTAATTTCTCTTAAAGGCGTTTTTCCTAACGGCTATTTGCCTAAAGGCGATTTGCCTAACGGCGTTTTCCCTAACGGAGTTCTGCCTGACGGCGTTTTGCCTAAAATGTTACTATGATGACAAAACCTCGTTTTGCCTAACGGCGTTTTGCCTAACGGCGTTTTGCCTAAAGGCGTTTTGCCTGAATCCTATTTGGCCAACAGCGTTTTCCTAACGGCGTTTTGCCTATCAGCGGTTTGCCTAACGGCGATTTGCCTAACCGCGATATGCCGACCGGCGTTTTGCCTAACGGCGTTTTGCCTAACGGCGTTTTGCCTAACTCATATTTGGCCAACGGCGTTTTCCTAACGGCGTTTTGCCTATCAGTGGTTTGCCTAACGGCGATTTGCCTAACCGCGATATGCCGAACGGCGTTTTGCTAAACGGCGTTTTGCCTAAAATTAGGCAAAACGCCTTTAGGCAAAACGACACATCCCCACGGGATCCACTAGGCGATTATTCGAAAACAGCCTAGATACCAATTACTATATACTAACACCTTAATTTTAATAAAAAAATATCATACTTTAATCTGTAGTAGCTATTGAAAAAAGGTACTTCAAAGTCGGATGTGTGCAGCTCCACAGCACTTTTACGCTCATATGGAATATTTTGAAACTAACTGTCGAAACAAATCATTGGTTCTAAATTTTACACGTAAGAACGTGTTCACTGATTGGAATGCTACAAATTAAGGCTGACATAGTATCAGGAGAACGTATTACAACTATGGATTGCTATGTTTGAAATTGGCGGCCTCTGAGATTGGTTAATTTTTTTTTGTGTGTGTACGGTATTTAGCGATCAGCGTCATTTTATTTTTATTTTAATAAAAGTAACAGTTTCGCCTTGCTTCGACGCGTGCCTACATGTCGCTTCGCTCATTAAAATGCTAAATAGAAGTCTGGAACTATTGGTACACAAACAGCTGTAGACCTTCATATGTTGCTGCGCCTTGTTTAATTAACACTTTCGTTCTTCGTCATTGCTTTCACGATTTTACTTTCCTCGTCCACGGCGTAACTTTTGGCAATAATTCAGGAACATTCTTGGTATAACTGTTTGAGATCAGCTGAAGTTATGTGAAAATCTTTGGAATTACGTCGAACATGTTACAAACCCGATCATGAAAGCATTTAATTTTGCAGTACTATATACGAGGAGTACCAAATATAGGATTTGGTTGTTTTTTTTGGGGGGGGGGGGTGGAGAGTTGGTTTGCTGTTGAAGGGTGTTGTATGTGGGGTTAACCGACACAAGTAATTTCTGGATGGGGTGATTGTGTATGTTGTATTCTGTCCTTATTTTGAGAGAAAAAAAACGTCCTACATACGTTATGTTTACTAGGTAAAGAAAACAGAGTAGCATTCTTTTTAGCAATTATTAATCAGTCACTATAAAGAGTGCAACATAAACCTTTTTCCATATACGATTTATTCTTATGAATTGAATTTGAACTATTTGCTAACTTAATTACAGTTTTAATTTTAGTAGACATACATTTTCTAACAGAAAACATACATGGCCGCCTGGGATCTACGCCTAAACATTATAGTCATTGACTGGAATAGAGCTCGTGCCCGTATGCAGTTGTGAAGTCTGCCAGGGGTCACGTGACTCGGCGAGCTACGCGCGCCTGCGCTTTGCGCGTCCCGCCTGTCGGCCCTGTCGTGCGGGTCGCCGCGGCCCCAGGCGCGAGACGCGTGTTTACAAAAGATGCATGGTATATGGCCGGGCCGGACAGGTACAATACGGCCACACGCAGGAGACAACGGTAGCTCCCGATAAGAGGTACAGTTGGCTGGCTGGAAGAAAAGGGAAAGAGAAGATGATAGACTACGCTGTGCCGCGTCTACTTTTTCTGTCCCTTTCAGGACCAACACGGCTGTTTGACGTTGCTGAGAATTTATGGTTTTTATTATCTGTGTTTGTTTACGTTACACATTTGTTACGGACACTAAATTTCTCGTGCTGCTTTCATTTCTGTGAAGCTAAATGTCGCGTAAAGATAGTGGATGACCTTTCAAGCCATGGTTCTTGATTTTTTTTTTTAACGTAATAGCTTATTACGATCTTTTTTGTACCTCTTTAACCTCTCACTTTTTATTGTCACTTTACTATGACTGAATATGAAGCTGGGAAAATTCGATGATAATTTATCCACGTAGCGAAGCATGATGCATAAAATGTTTTTGTAGGTTGGTGAAAATAATGTTTAGATAACTTTATATTCTCTTATATTTAATTCAAGCCACCAATAAACGAACAACAATTTCCACTTAAATCTAGAAGCATCCTAGTAAATTTGCATAATCTTTACACAATTACAGCCAGTTAAAATAGAAACAAAAAAGGGGGGTTGTCTGTAAAGTCGGTTTACGGACGATAATTTTACGTGATAACGTCATATCAATTTTTTTTTTAAATTGCTACTTTTAAAAAGCCCGCCTTAACATGTTATGCTTGATATTATAGAAGATTTTCTCGCACGGTTGTTGGCCGGTTCTTGCACGCTCGGCTCAAGCGGAACGTGACAATGAGTCATGCTTTTTCGTGCGTGCAGCCGGCATTCATCGATTTACATGACGTTATCACGTCAAAAAAATAATCCTACAAAACTATTTTATTCAGTAGGTTTCGTTAAAATCGCTAGAGTATCGTTTACAATATCGGAGTGGAATTGACCGCCATGGTGGGTGAGTCACGTGACTGCTTGATGCAATGGCGGCTTCAGGATGACTTTTCGGGAGGGGCTATCGCACAAAGAAAGGTCAAAGTTGCAAAAAAATGAAAGTGGTCAGATATTGGCCTTGGAATATTATTTACAAATTACAGGTTTCAAATACAGAACCTTAGTAGCTCCATGCAACTTTTGATGAGATAAAAGTTTAACATATGAAATTAAATATTTAAGTAAACATAAATGTACACTAATCAATAAAATTGGTCTCGGGAGGGGCTGTCGCCCCCACCGCCCCCCTTCCGGAGTCGCGCTTGGCTCGATGGCCGTGACCCCTGGAAGGGAAATCTTGGAGACCACGCGGGGCCAAAAATGTTTGCAGTTGCGGAAAACACCCGACGCCGCCGGAAATTTGGTGCCCGGGCCTTGCGACCGGGTTTTCTTCCCCCGGGGACGGATCTAGGCTTTCATTCACCCGTGGATGAAACTTTTACTAACGCCTCCTATCCCCACTTCAACGGCAAACGTGTACATTATTTGTAAAAAAAATATTTTATTCATAATGAGTAAAATAAAAATATTGGTAGATATTTGGTAATTGTTTTCCATTTGCCTCTCGAATTCACACTTTTTTGTAGTGTGCGAAAATTTTATTCGGCCCGTCCTGCACCCAGGGGCGGCTCCAGTAAGACATTTCAACGGTTTGGGGAAGGGGGAGTTATGCAAAGAAACGATGCAGTTGCAAAAACATGACATTAAATGAGTCAGCGATTAGCCTTGAAATATTAAATTTTTCAAATGTGTGGTCCCAGGTGCTAAAACTTTGGTACATTTACACAATGTTTGATGAACGTATATAAAAGACGTATATAAAGGCAGCGGGCCATTTTTTTTTTTTGTTATCACTGCTAGTGCGTACTGTTCGCCATCCATGTGCTTACTCTTTAACTTCGAGCAGGCCAAGATTACGCAAATGATAATTTTTCTAAAACATTTTTTCTTCTCTGCTTTTTCCCTTCAAATTAACCAAACTTTACATAACTAGTATGTAAATAGAGTACATTGCATAAAAATTTTGAAGTTGGTACATTTTAGACATCCTGAACCCACTATGTGCGCACTCCTACCCTACCCTCAAATATAAACAAGAAGGGAGGGGCTATCCCCTCTCTTGTGGCGCCCCCTGCAACTCGGAGCCCGGGGCGGCCTGCACCGACTCCCGGACACCAATCAGAGCGAAGGCTGCCCGTCGCGCTGCGACGGCGGCCCCTCCCCCCTCGCCCACGCGGGGTGTCGTCGACCGCGCGGTTCAAGGCCTCGTCCAGTTATTAAATCCCCGACGCTCGTATCATGCATACTAACGCTTCTTAATCATTTCGGTGCTCTCCCCCATCTTGTATGCGGTGGGCCCCGGACGAGTGGACCTTGGCGGCGGGCGCGGGCGCTCAGCGGCCCAAGTCGCGTCCCTCGACCGCGCCGTCACCCGTTCTTCCCCCCAACCATCCCCCCTCTATCTCTGCCTCTTGCGCGTGACACGTCAGCTCCCGGTGCACGGCACTCGGTGCGAGTAATGTCCTGAGTGCGACGGAAATGTGCAACAGGAAGTACGCAGCCCTACAGCTGGGGGAAGCCTTCTTTTCGCAGACGAGAGAGCCAAACGTCCGATCGTGCATCTTCGGTTTTTTTTTTTTTTTGGTTCATTGAAACTCATGAAAAATAGTGGTGTATTAGGATAGGTTAGCTACATTATGAACACTTTAAAACATTGTGGCCGGTTGATTTGGTTAGGATAGCTACATTAAAGATACTGTGAAATCATGTAAACGGTTTCCTAGCCCTGGATAGCTACATATTAAAAAGTTATTTGCAAAGCAACCATAAAATTATTTTACAATATTTTTTAATGTAGCTATACTTACCTAATATAACCAACCATACACAATGTTTTAAAGTATTTATAATGTAGATAACATATCCTAATCGACCGCAAAGTTAATGCCACACCGGTTTATACAATGAGATAGAACGGGGGAAAAAAAAGCTAGCATGAACTTAGGGAAATTCGGGTGTGGCTCTCTCGTCTGTGAAATGAAGGCTTCCCACAGGTGGCGCTTGTGCTGCAGTGTGTCGGCGAGCGGTAACACTTCCGTGGCGCTTTGAAGAGAGAGATATGAACGCAGAAAGAGAAAGAAGATACAGCTGTTCACCGTTCGTTTCCGCTAACAGCCGCCATGCGACAATTTATAATAGGTTTTTGATACTTTACGGAATAATAAGTGTTGTATTAAAATACGCGTTGTATTAATACATAGTTTGTGATACACATCCATTGCTCGCTCGTTTTTTCTCCCCTTGATGTCGAGTGTTCGTCGCTTGTTTAATCCATCCTGTGCTCTTCCGACTCGAGTCTAGGTCTCACGCGCCGAATTGGTTTTGATAATATTCTTGTCTTGCTTTACCCTGATATATCTCTTGCGTTTGTTCTCACCAGATGGTCACTAAACTTTATTTTACAGCTGTGAAAATTTTTAATTACGAACACTTGTGTGTCTTTTTTCAGTTGTTAAATAATATTTACTAAATATCAGATGAGAAAATTTGAGTCCAAACATAAGATGCAAAAGAGCTATTGGTTTCATTTACAGAAATAGCCCTCAGATGAGGTATTGCCAAGATATTTAAGTAAACAACACGGCATGATAAAACGAGATTTCGCCTGCCATGCTGATTCTAAATATTTATGAACAAAATATTTAAAAATAAATGACTTCACCATTTTGTGTCATTGCAGTTTTCTCGTCATAAATATGTTTTATTGCAATTTTCACGGATGTTTCACTATAGAATTTTTAGATTGTGAATTTTTTTGCCATGTTGAAGTGATTCAGATTAGTGCTTTGTGAACTTAAAATGTATTGAAAGAAGGCATCACGCGATATTAGAAGCCTTTTTTAAAATGAAAAAACAAATTTTGATGAAAAGATGTATTTTAAAATAACTACAGCCTGATTTCGTGCCAGGTAGGTGCACTGAAAGCTCACCACGACATGTAGAACCCTTAAAGCACTTTAGGTGCTGCCGATGTAATATTTCTCCTTAGCAATCTTTCTGAAAACTGATGGCAATATAATATTACGCCACCAGTTTCAACACAGTTATCTGTAGCTTAGCTTAATATGTAATAGCTTCTCGTAATACGTTCTCCACATTCTTTGGAAAACGTTTCTAGGTGAGGGCTTTGTTGAAAGGGCCAGTTGGCGAATATTACTTCACCAAGTGTTCTGGAACTGTTAGAGATTGCGTGGAATTCATTATTCAACTACTAGGAATCGGTGTTGAAAATCTTGGCATTTACTAAGCATTGCTATTAATCTGACGAACCATTCAACGGACCAGTGATTTGGACGTAAGAATTAGATCCGTACGCGTCTCGACAGTTCAATTATTGGCGTGAAGAGGATTTGAGGATGAATAACATCCACCATTCGTTAACTTTGGAAGGTCTGCGGTCACCTGGGAGCCTGTGTGCGTGACCGTGCGACGCAAGAACCCGATCCTTCTCTTTCACTTGCACGAGTGCCAACAGCGAAAGAAAAAAAATTCAATCAACTACTCCCTCGCTGGACTGTGAAGGTCGCTGGGATGCGTCCTCGCGAACCAGCTGTGGGTAGTTCAAGGGCACGGTCGTGTGCTGGGAAAGGGTTTTTTTACCACCGGGGTTGCGCTCGGCTTCTGAAGGCAGGAGGATTTCCAAGAACCTCAGTGGGTAACTGCCACCCTGATGATGGCGACTGCAAGGTCGACCGGAACGTCGGTGAAACCCTGCGATTGTCGCCGATGCGTTCGTCCGGGGCATTAGGCGCTTGTGAGGTCCGGAAACCGAGACTTCCACGACACAAACTGTGTAGATGATTTCAGAGTTGTTCTCAACTCATTTGGATCGACGGGTGGGGTGCGTGTTCTGTTGGATAAATTTGGCACACGTTTCTTTGTGCGGTGGTGAGGAATACCATCTCCAGTGGGTTTCGCGGAGAGAAGGGGAGGAAAACTGGCTGGCCACGCACCCCCTCCATACTTTGTGCCGTTCTAAAAACATCAGGCTTTGTTTCGCCGAATAAGGGTCTCAATAATGGAGAGTGACGAAAGTACAATGCGTTTTAATAAACTTAACAGTAACAATTAAATCGTTAATAGAATAGTAATATAAACTTGCAGTGATGAGGCCAAAAATAATATTGAAGTTAGTAGTTAACAGTTGAATTTGCAGGACAGCTGTTATCCTACTGGTATGTTAATGTGTAGGTGTGTGGTTCTACCTGTACTCTGGTAGGTTACGTCATGCGGGAAGAGACGATGAAAGAAAGGGGGGGGGGGGGAAGCCAGCACTAGGGAGGTGACCCTTAAAGACGTTTGGCGACAACAGTATAGTTCAGTTCTTTCAGACGTGACGCAGCATACTTTCACTGCTTTCGAAGGGGGGGGGGGGACCCCCGACGTTCATTTCAAAATGGGAAAAGTAATTGTTTTACATGAAAAAAAGAAGTACTAAAATGTTTGACTTTTTAAGTTTTAAATATTTAAATACCGTGGGGAAAAAAAAACCTAAGCACAACCCGTCAATGGGGTAGAGAGGAAAATATTCGTTGGAGTAGTAGGTTCAAAGAGTGAAAATATTCCCACTCGAGCAGGTGCTAATGAAAGGAACTTATTTAAACTAAAACAGTATAATTACTGCAGTTTCTAATTTCTAATTTAATAATAGTTGAAATTGTAAATTGTATGCTATATAAATTGTTTAATAACTTTTATGTGTAAATCACGTATGTTGAAATAAGTGCCTTTGGGGTCACACTCTTTATAATTTTCTCATTTTCTGAAGTTTTTCTGCCTATTATCCCGTGACAGCACTACTCATTAAGTTGAAATACTATGTTATGATAACGGGAATTCTAATTTCCAACCGCCCCCCCCCCCTCCCTTCCCACGTCCAACCCATGTTTATATAACCCATTCTGTGCCACCTGGAGGGGGCTTGGAGGTAGCACCCAAGTGCAAGAAGTTGTAGTTACAACCAGGAGTAGAACCTGAGTAGTAGTATTTCCGATATAAAGAATCTCAAGTTACTCAATTGTACTTGTCGTGCAATTGAAGCTACACATAGTATGGTAATTTAACCAAATAAATTATAAGTAGGGGCATGCATTTTTCGCGAATAAATCTGGACGCCTATTAGACTGCAACAAGGTATACCCGCACCCACGGGGTTTCTTCCTTGTGATTGGCGGCCTTCTACGAGAAACGTCGTCGCCTTATTTGACCGAGCCGCCCAGGACGCGTTTGAATCCGAACTGAACCACTGTGATTGGTGTGCTAAAAGTATACGAGTACCTAAAAGAATCTCACCCAATCAAGAAACACAGACGATTCTTAAAGTGTTTTTAACTTTCAGCTGATCTCGGAATCTTTTCGCGAAATATGCATTCCCCCTAATGATAAGTAACTTTGCACTCCCTCTTTTCAAAAATAAAATGGCGTGGTGAGTTCCGGAACAGTTCCCCGCAGCGCGACAGTTCGGACCCGCGCAGCCCTCGAAGTCGCCGCTCGGGGCTGGGAGCACCGGGTTATCCCGCCCGTGGGGGAGGGGTAGCAGGGGAGGGGGAAGGTCACCTCCGGACTCTGCGCTTGGCCGGTTGTGCCTCCGAGCCCGGCGGCATTATCCACCGTTTACACGGCAATCCTATTAATCACATCCGCCCAGCTCTGCATTCTACAAGACCATTATGGCTACCAGATAATCATTATTTTATACTAAGGGCGCATAATTATATGGCTCGGACGATTACAATTTGCAAACTTATTCCCTGTCTCGCCACGACGGGCCCCCCCCCCCCCTTCCCCGGGTTTCCCGTCTTCTACCCTCCCTTCTGTTCGCTCAACCATCGTTTCCTTTTCCGGAGATCCTGCCGGACGAGCCGGGAATATGGAAAAACACCCGAGAGACGTCTCCTTGTCCCGTCGCTTCGTTCCCCCCGCGTCTCTTCGGAGCCCCATCGAGACTGGGAGAGTGCGCGCGTCAACACCGGGCCGCTAGGGTGTCGCGTCACCCAGCAGCACTACTGAATAAACGGTGAAGTATAATCTTCAAGCAAAAACAAATCACTGATGTGACAACGCAAATTTTCCTATTTTTGTCCACCGTCAAACGTCTTACTCGGGGATTCAACGCAAAGTTTCCTGTCTTACTGGTGCGTTCAACGCAAAGTTTCCTGTCTTACTGGTGCGTTCAATGCAAAGTTTCCTGTCTTACTGGTGAGTTCAACGCAAAGTTTCCTGTCTTACTGGTGCGTTCAACGCAAAGTTTCCTGTCTTACTGGTGCGTTCAACGCAAAGTTTCCTGTCTTACTGGTGCGTTCAAACGCAAAGTTTCCTGTCTTACTGGTGAGTTAAACGCAAAGTTTCCTGTCTTACTGATGAGTTCAAACGCAAAGTTTCTCGTTTCATCCGCAAGCTCAACAGTTGCATCAGCTGTTTTCATTTATTCGTCAAAAAAATGAGGATCAAATACTTTCCTATCGGGTCATTCATAAATCTGTAAATATTAGGTTCGCCCAAAACCATGAAATTTTCAGGTTTCGTAGTTTTGAGGAAAAAATATTTTCAAGACCTTGGCTACATACTGAAGGTTAATCCATAACGGTATAACACTCGATTTAATACTTTCAGTTCATGATAGGACTGACATAAAAATTTGCCTGTATGTTAATTAAAAAATTGTTAAAAAAGACTAATTTAGTATACTCATAATAATTTTATAAACAATAATTAAATATATGATTATTACAAAGTTATTAAAAATAATGTGCAAAAACATTAAATATTAAAAGCAAATTTATTTAAGGTACTACCCTCTTAACGCCAGCGCTTGGTTGACTATTACCTCAAGGACTCTTATTCAGGGCGACTATGTCCCTATACTCCATTGTAAAGCTGGATGTCAGTTATGATCTTGCGCGGCGTGGTTGTTCTCATAAAAGAACAAGGGACACACTTTTCCGACGTATCACATGCACACTCAGCCTTAAGAGTTAACAAATCGTGTATCGATATAATCCGTTTTCCTTTGTTATTTGCTGGAGTTTAAATTCTTAATCAGGAAATAATCGTATCTTATACGATGAGTAAAATTGTAACATTAGTTTAGGATTCGATTATGGGATGCAAATATCAACAAAGAATGGTCCTCGATAGTGGCACGTCGATATAAGCGTATACACAGTCAACACTAAACGTCGAGATCTTTAAGACTATTGTGGATTCTGAACCATTTGGTAACCGATTCTCATAAACTGTACTAATTTTTGGGTCAAACCATCATCGGGGTTTGGCTTTCTTTTTTCCCTTTTTCTGATTTCAGTAGCTCGTATTTTTGTATGAAAAGCAGGTTCTTTTTTTTTGACGTGACAACGTCTAATAAAACGATGAACGCCGGCTGCACGAAAGAAAGGGTCCCGTTACGCACATTGTCCCGTTACGCTCATTGTACGCTTGCGCCGCATCTATCTCTCTTCCACTCTATTGGAACAACCATCGACTTGACTTTTTCCAGGCACATTAAACTTGAAATACTCCCATTCGTTTCCTGCTTTTCCTATCATCGTCCTATCCTTAACAGAAAAACATAGATTGGAAGAAGTTAAATAGCAAACATGTATAAAAGTTACAGTTAAAATAATATGTTCGTTAAAGTAATAAACATATTTAAATTAATGAGTGCAAATAAAAGTAAATTTATCAATTAAATTGTAGATTTAATTCCACTCCTTCTTTGTATCCATACAAAATAGTGATAATTCAATAAAAATGATTAAATTTTATTCATAAAAGATTGCAATCATTTCATCAATGTTTTGTTATGACTTTGTCACGTTAAACTATCGTCCGTAAACCGACTTTACAGGCAACCAATTTTTTGTTTTTAAATCCTATTTACAGTGTAATTTCCGGTACGCTTATCGCCTAATTTGGCGGTCGCAATGAATGATTTGGGGTTTGAAAGTCTGGTGGTCAGGGACATGGGTGGGGCGGCGAGGCGATGGACTCGAACCCAGCAGCGGCCGGCGACGGCGGGCTCTGCCGTGGTAGCCGCGGTCGTAAAGAGCGGAGATCTCTCTATGGTCCCCGACGCGACGGAGCCAGTCCGGTGCGGAGAAGAGGCGGGGAGGGGGGTCGAAGCGGTGGGAGGATGTTGTGTAAACGGTTATTGGACGTAACCGACACCTGTCCCACTGGAAGCGGTTATCTTTGCACCTCGCGGTGCATACAAATACCGGATAATCGGGACGGCCGGGCCTGCGAGCCGCGTCCGCCGCTCCCTGCAAGAGGTAAAGAAAGGACGATAAATTACCGCACTCCATCAAACAGTTCCATTTATTTCACGAAAGTGCCCATAATTATAGTCGCGCGGCAAACACGGCGGTTAATATTTTTTTTCTGTTTATATTTTTTTCCCCCCATCCGTCGGAACGAGTGGGTAATAATAAAAAAAGTAATCGATGGGAGATGGAGAGGCGCAAAAATATTAAGAACGTCGTAGCTCGCGCGGACTGCCGCCTAACGGCGTCGTAGCGTCGTAGCGTCCACCGGGTCACCTGGCGGCCGGACGAGTCGCCGAAAGTCCCCCCCCCCCCCCCGGGTCATCAGTCGCAGCGTGCAGAAATACCTTCTAGGAACTCTAAATGTTTTACGTTTTCCGTTTAGCTCGGTTCATTAAAAACAATTTTTAAAAAATCGACGACATGCACAGGACATTTTTGTTCTGACTTTTATTTTCTCTCTTTCACTTCCCGCAAGTAATTATATGACGTTTTCTCTTGCAGCGCCTCTCTCGGCCTTGCAGCTCTCGTAAGGCCAATTATCGTACCTAAAATTACAATAAATAAAACATGACACGTAACATATTATTAACAGCGCAGAGATGCATCGGAAATTAACTTGAATGGCCTGCAAGGTGATGAATATTAAATTTTGTGTGCAAGTAGAGCATCATCTTTTTTTGTGTGTGTTTTAGTTTGCATTAATTTGATATGAAAGTCTTGGAATGTGTTTACTGTACTGGTAAACTTTATCTAAATTTTCCAAGTTAAACTGGTCACAGTTTATCAAAGGACAGTCGTACAAATACAGATACACTATTACTTTTTCAGTCACTGAGATAACTTCTCTGAACACGAAGTCACAAGAAATACCTTTGAGCGATAACAAAACCTTCAAACATTTGTAAAGTCCACTTCGCCCTTCTAAGCGTATGTTTATAATTTAAACGGATGACAGAAATCTGAAGTCTTAGTACAGTGTAGTTTTTACGATTCATGCATTTTTAACGTTCCAGAAAGTATACATTTTAAGAAAAATGAGGAGGTATTTAACTTCGGCCCTCCTGGGTCGGCTCAGCCACGCCTACGTATAAACAATACAGGGAAATACCGGCGTATGAAAATGTGAAACCTGTCCAGCGCCTCCGTAACAATCTTGTTCCATTCCATGATTCATGAACATAAACCAACCTCCCTAGTTCTAAGCCATAATGGCGTCCGGGTTCCGTGGTTTTCGTGCATCAACCGACGTTTTCCCCTAATTCTTCTAACTAGTCAAATTATCCATCCTTGTTCCCTTCTTCCGTACCGTTTCCTGTTCTTTGTGGTTATTATTTCGTAATTTTCATCTCACGCGGGCAGGCCTCAAATTCTTCCTCGGTCAGTAGCTTCCCCCACCTTCACACATTCGCCCCATTTAAAATGTGGCACGCATCGTCCAGTTCGTTGACCCTTCTTTAAATATTAAATTGGAAATACCTCCATCTATCACATGTGGATACGTGGCAAGAAATTTTTATGGAGATTTAAAGGGCGGGCGCGCGCCATCTTCGTTTATTCGACACAGTTGGAGGCACCCTGTTGTAGAGTGGTCAAAGTGCATTCCTGACTCGGTGGGGATGACGTGGTTCATAATTCTACTTCCGAAAATATTGGTACATGGTCTTTCATAAAACATAACGATTCCTTTTGAAGCCTGTTAGGCCAATTGACTCGGTGCACGAGCAACTTTTTTTTTTTTTTTTTTGCGAATTACTGTGTTCTTAAGGCAACGGTTGGGATACTAAATAGGCCTATTGTCAGTGGTCATACTTAAATTTTTTTTTTCACATTTGTCTATTAATATTAGTAGCTATTAAACCGTTAAAGAGATTATATCTTCCAGGTGGGAGAGCTAGATATTTTGTTTGACCCGGCAAAAGATGTACTTAGATCCGAGCGGAACGTTGTGTAAAAAAAAAGAAGTCACTTAAATGAATAAAGATCTGCGACCATTGTCTAGAGTTGTTTGGCTTCTGGGTTTTAACCGCGTCTCTTAAATGTTCTAAATCATTTACAGGCGTTGTATTCTTCAGATTATTCGCAATTCCACTTACTCGATCCTGATTCGATTCCCGCTGGGGTCGAACCATTATTTTCATATTTTGGTAGTTTCAGTTTTGCCTGTGGTTTTTTCTCGAAGCACTGCTGTCTGCCCCCCCCCCCCCCCCCCAATCCGTCACTTCCAGGGATAACAACAGGCCTTTATATGCATTTTAATACGCGATGTTATTGTTGTAATTAAAAAAATTAATTCCTTGTGGGATGCACTCGTTCTAAGGGGTACTCCGAAGAACATTGCTTGTCTAGGCTAGTGTTTGACTTTCCCAACGCCTGAACTTGGGGGGGGGGGATGGGGGGGTACCTGCCCAGTTGACTGCAGTCACGTGCTCTGTCCTGTTCCGAGAAGCGGCGGGACTCGTCACTGCCTCCTGAATTAGCCGTCTGCATTAACACGCGCGCACACAGAGGCACCGTCGGCTTGCGTTCTTCGGCACTTGGAGTCATTGGCGCTCGGACAACACTCCACCCCGTCTTTCCACATCGGCCCCGGCGTCCACCTCGTGTTCTCGTATTTCTCCGCGCCCGTGTGTACTTGTTTAGTTTTCCTTCTTCCTTCCCCCCACTCTTGGGCCGTTTCTTTTCCTCTCCCGGCGAGGTAGAGGCAGCCACTGCGCAAACAAGAGTTTCCCAGGAGAACGTCCGCTGTCCAGCGCCTTGTGCTGACACCCAGTGCAAACATGCTCTTCAATGAGTATGCGCAGCCGTACGCGCCGAGTCGAAAATTTTTCCAGCGCCCGCTTTTTCCAATTGCGTATTTTGATGTTCAGCATCTTTAGCTCTCGCCATGCGGCATTTGATAGAAGCAATTTCGTGAACCACGGTACTTCCATCCGTGGCGGATGGCGCAAACCAAAATTCGCAAAGCCAAAAGGGAAAAGTTATAGTATTAACTGTTTAATGAATTATAACGATATATTGTCGAAAATCAGGTCCAAAGTCTTTTTCGCTTGTATCGGAATGATTTCATTATGTAGTTTAAAATTTCGCTCTGCAGATATAATGAATTTATAGTCGACGTAGCTGCCCCGGCAGAGAATTCTGGTGACGGGTGCGGAAACTACGTGTGATTCGCGTTCTTAAATGTACTTGAAAACATAATTTGCGTAAGTATTTATCACGCTCGGCATTATCTTAAAGAATTTTAAGTTGAATTTAGTGTCCGAATTTCGTATTATGAGTGTATTTGCAACTTGAGAAAACAAGATTTTGCTCGTTGCCGAGGTTAGGTGTTCATACATCACTGGCGAGTACTGAATGACTCGCTCTAATGTTTTATTTTTCCTCGGCGGTCCTCTTACACTCGAATAGTGACAGCCTGCGTTAAGAACGTCTGGTTTGGGTTCATTTTTTTTTTGCATTAATAAAACTCATTGAAGCGGTATGACGCAAGTATGCCCGACTACAAGTGTTTCAGAAAGCCAAACTCACGGAAACAAGTGATTTTGTGTTCTTTTCAATCTGCTTGTTTACTATTGGAGGCACGCTGCATGAATCATGTCCACTAGGCCAGGATCCTAAATCGCAAACTTGAGGATTTAGGTTTCTGGTTTTCATGTAGGGCTAATTCGTTCAATACGCGTTAATGCTGTTTATTTTCCTTCGTTCACCGCTTGGCTTGTTATCGGAAGTTCCAAATAAAATTAACGTAAGTAATAAATCCGTGTTTACAATCAGCGTTTTGAACGTCTGGCTCTAATCCACATCGGTGTCCGTCCAATGTCGAGCCCAAAATATTCCTGGCTGCACAGCTGGTGCGCGATATCCTCCTCCAGTGCTGATCCAAGTACTGTTGGACGAGGTGTGTGGCTGGGGGTCGTTACCACAACGCCGAAATACCACAACGCCGAACGTATAATAACGCCGAATACCATAACGCCGAATGCCAAATTGACCGCAACGCCGACAGCTAGAAAACTGCTGTGTACCACAACGTCGAAATACAGTAACGCCGAAAAATGTTGCTGCGGGGAGGGGAGGCCACAGGAGCAAAATGAAAAACAACTGAATGAATTTGTGTGTTTTTCTTAAATGTATCTTAACGCCGAAATACCACAACCTAACCTAACCTAACCTTACCTTACCTAACCTAACCTTTGTGGCAGTCCTGCAATGACATTTATCGGCGTTAATGTATTTCGACGTTGTGGTAATTCGGCGTTGTGGTACACAGCAGTTTTCTAGCTGTCGGCGTTTTAGTCAATTTGGCATTCGGCGTTATGGTTTTCGGCGTTATTGTACGTTCGGCGTTGTGGTGCGTCCCCTGTGGCTGGCACTGGAGTCGGGGCTAGTCACGTGGACACAGAGGCCCTGATGACCGCACCTACGCGCCGAGTCGACTGCACTCCGCCACTACAAATATTACGAGTGTAAACACAGTTCCATTAGACGCGCGCGCGGCGAGACCTGTCGGTGTGAGTGTGGTCCCTGGATTTGTGAAGGAGGGTGGGCGGAAGGGGAGCAAGGGAAGCGGAGAAGGGCGTTCAAGCCCGCACGCCAGCCACAATGGACGTATATCGGTACAGGACTCCGGTAAAAGAGGCTGTGACGGAGCCTGCGTGTTCAAGCAGATGTAGAAGTTTCCCTGGGGAGAACCTATATCATTCCGAATGATACTTATAACGCGTCTCATCCTTAGATTACAGTGCGAATGTAAATTGGCCATTTTACTATCTCTGGCCAATACACGATTCCTGCTATTAGCGCTTTCCTTGTATCGGCGTGGTCTGTTGCCAGATGCACTCCATAGAGCGCAAAACTTCCAAACACATTTTTGTAATGTAATGTATCTGAATTTTTTTTTTTAAGTAAAATTTGGAATGGTAATCGTGGAAATTCGTTTTCTGGTTCTATATAATCAATTTTTATTTCTAAGGAGACTTAATAGAAATATGCCATTTTTGTTTCTGCAGTTTTTGTTAACAATTTGTTTACATAATTTAATTTTATTTAATTTGGTTATTTGTGTACAGCACATGCGTTCATGAAGTGCCTTGTTTTTTAATAGTGAATGACTGCTACATGTAGCTTCTCCTTTGAAATAATAATTGGTTTGGTGCATTTAATTATGTTTGTATCAGAATGACTTTAATTGTGTTAACACTATCGGTAGACACTATTGTATGATATTAGAAAACACCAGAAATATAAAAGTTAAAAAAATATATATTAAAACATGTTATGATGAACTACGATTTACAAAAAAATATATATATACATTAAGAAGCCCGGTAGTATCAATATGGAAACAGTGTTCGCCATTTACTGTGTATTGCGTGAGACAGACTAGACTCGTAGCGTCAGTAGTCCTAATATTTATTCACGGGGCTGAATAGTTGATTGCGGTATTGGGTAGTTTTAGTTGTATCTACATCACGCAATATTTTAAAATACATTTAAAATGTCACTAATGTCAATAAACACTTCGTTGTGATGTTTGAATTGCATTTTTATGAGTGTCTTATTATTTGAATGCGAATCGGAAAACGTGACTTTAAAAATCATAAATGGAAATTATGCTTGAACAAATGGTAAACTAGAAATGTATTCAAATTACTATAATTTATAATAGTGTTTTGCTTGTTTTTTTTTTTTGTTTTAATTTATAATCAAAAATTCTATGGATACGAGCATTCTTCCTTTTAAAGGTTAAAAACCATTAGATGCATGATTACCATTTTTGCTCCTGCAGTATTATTTTTTTTTTTAAAAAAAATAATGAAAACGATAAATCTTTTAAGAGGCTCGTAACGACCGAATTCATGACTCGCCTACACATTTTCTTTAAAACGGAGCATGGGAATAAAAATAGTGAGCGCGTGTTATTCTGTTTACTCCAGTCTCTGTTTTAACGACGCGGTGTCGCGGACCCGGGCTCCTAACTGGTTGGAGCAGGGAATTGCGACATGATGGCAGGGCGGTGGGGACTGATTAAATAATTTGCATATAATAAGGGAACCCGCAGCACGCCCGCCTCGCTGATGCAATGCTGAGGGCTCCCTGACTTCCCACTAATAACAAAATTTCTTTTTCCCCAGGCGTGCGTTTTTTTCCCCTTCCTTGCCTTCTAAAAAAAAATTTTTCTTCTTTTTTTTATGCCAAAGTATTGCAAAGTTATACGGTCACCGTGAACACTTTTTAACTCGCCCTGAAATTGCCGTGTAACCACTTTTCGCGATTTATAAATTAATTCACGTTCTGAACACACGAGCGGTCAGATTTCCTCGCCAAGCTTCGCTACGGTCCTGGCGGAGGTCGTTAATGACTTCAGGCGTGATTTTAAAGACAATTAAAAAAATCTCTCCTCAATCCTCAGGGTGAGCTTGTATGTAACGGCCACGTTTAAAAGAGGGAGAAAAAAACTGTGGGAGCAAAGGAAGCAGTTCCCACGGGCCACAGTTTTTTTTTTTTTTTTTGTAATTTGAACAGAACAATTAATGTAAATTTACAGATATTTGTAAGACTTGATGTAAGCTTTTGGACATGCGCCTTTGCTAAAGCAATTGCTAAAGCTTTAGCAATGGCGTGTCCAAAAGCTTACATCAAGTCATGCACTCCCATTGCACAAATCTTTGAAAGATAATAGATAGATATTTGTAAATTTGTACATTTAAATGAAAACAACTACATCACTACAAAATAGTGTTCGCAGTAATACTGTGTTCGGATTCTAACCTGGTACCCGGCTAATAGTTTGATGTTTGAAGTTTTTTTGTAAATCGTTCCCGGAATAGCTTTCCAGTATTAATTGCGCACAGTATGATACAACAAATTAAAGCGCCTGCTGATGTAAAATGTTAAAACGCCTCGACAGCACAGAGAATTCCATTGTAAATTAATTCATAATCAGAAAAAAAACACAGCATTAACGAACACAGTGAGCTGACGTCGAGACATTTGCAACAAGAAAAGCAAATACAGAAAAGAAATCAAACGTTGTATGAAACAGTGGCAAAGATTTCTAAAGAATATATCAACTCTTTAGAAACACCGGGACTTTTTAATTCAGAGGAACTACCGGATAGTGCAGTGTTTGTAAAGGCAGATGCTAAAGACACCATTGGGTATACGGTAGCGTTATTTGATGGAAGAAGAGTTGAAGATATTTATGTAAGTGGTTGCACTTTAATTTTTTTTTTAGGGTACCTGTTAAATTAGACCCCGATGGTTTTAACAAAGAAAGCCGTTTTTCATCCTTTGTACTCACATTCATTCCACTTGCCTCCGGTCGTCCGATGTGTAAAGGCAAGAACTACGCCTACAAGGCGTCGAAGACCATGTCTTCATTGTTGCTGAGGAGATGAGACGTTCGCGATTACGGCTCAAGAGATAAAATGGTTGTTTTTTTCCCCTGAAGATGAATGGTAGCTACTAAGATTAAAATGGGACCTAAAAAGAGAGATAAATGATACCTCCATTTTTATGTACAACATTAAACTAGTCTACTTGGGAAAACATTCATTCTTTGTTTGGATTGAAATTACGAGTAATTACTTTCGTCCTTCTTGATTGTTTAAAAATCAGCGAAGAAAATTATTTTGTACTCAACTAGCTATACAACACAGCACAACCGTTTTACATTACTGTTTAATTTAGAGCTGCGTAAAAGAGGTAGACGCCATGTTTGTCGGTTTGCTTCTCAGACATGTTCACAAGAAACGTCAGTCAAAGCACCGGATTTGTTAGAAGCAGCAGATTTGTATTAACCTAATTGTGGGAAAAAAAAAAACATCTTTCACCTCGAAGAGTCAGTAACAAAAACGTTTAGCAAAGTATAACCTACAGTTCATTGTATTTGCTTCGATAAATCATACTCCGGGTTGCACAGTCGTGACGTAAGGATGGTTTTCCTCCATTTAATTTTAACCTGAGAAGTTTTTGATTAGATTTTATTCAACCCGACTCTGTAGGTACTTACGCCCAGGGTGTGTATAGTAGATACAACGCCAGGTGTAGCTGCTCACTACGTTTTCGATTCCCTTGACCGAGAATCGATTTGCTTGACGCTTTGCCAACCTCTTCTTGGTGTCGCTGCAGCACAGAACAAGGAGGGAAATAAAGAAGTGCGACTCTTACAGTGGAAACTGAAACCATGTTTCACGCGACATGTGTCGCTATCTGTTGGGCTGGCCCATAACTACCAGCAAAAAAAAAATCGGAATAGAGGTTCTCATACAAAGTTTTTTTAGTTAATACATTTTTTTTCTGGTTATATTAAGTTATCTTTTTGGCGGCGCAAAACTAATTTAATTGATGCGAAAATACTTAATGCTGTTTTGTAATAAACCGTCATGTAATAAATAAAGGAGTAGGAGGTGCAAAAACTCATTGTATTACACACCACCTAAATAGAGTGAATTTTCACTGGTTTGTTTGCCTGATAATAAGTTATACATTACTTCTAATAAATTAATGTAGTTATGTCAGCAATATATTATGAAAACTACTGTCTAGTGGACGGGGCCCATAACTACTTCCAAAAAACTTGGTCTCAGTCTCGGTAATAATTAGAGTTTCTCCCCCATGCGCTGCAGCGCGCAGACTGATACTGCAGGAGTTTGTGGTAAAGGAGGGGAGGGGGGCTTGTACGCGAAGCCGTCCGCCAAGAGCCTGGGCCTAATTAATATTCCTGACCCGTCGCGTTATCGTCCTGAGCAGGGGAGAGAGAGAGAGAGAGAGAGAGAGAGAGAGAGAGAGAGAGAGAGAGAGAGAGAGAGAGAATGTCCGGGCGACAGCGACAGTCGCAGGTGTCCGGGTAAGGGAGGGCGGAGTCCCCGTGGAGACTGTGGGACTCGCGAATATCTCCTCTCCCTTACTTGTCGCGGCGCGCGGGAACCTGCCGCGACCTGCCCCAGAACACTCTCTAGCATGCCGTGTTGGTCATAACACCTTCTTGCCGCCACTTTTCGATTTAATACAATTTCTTGGACACAACGCCGTTGCAGTTTTCCACTTTTTGACGTGACAACGTCTAATAAATCCACTAACGCCGGCTGCACGCACGAAAAAGTGTCCCGTTGCGCACATTGTCCCGTTACGCTGTGTCCCGTTACGCTCATTGTACGCTTGCGCCGCATCTACCTCTCTTCCACTCGATTGGAACAACCATCGATTCTACTTTTTCGAGGCACATTAAACTTGAAACACTCCCATTCGTTTCCTACTTTTCCTATCATCGTCCTATCATTAACAGAATAACACAGATTGGAAGAAGTTAAATAGCAAACTTGTATAAAAGTTATAGTTAAAATAATCTCTTCGTTAAAGTAATAAACATATTTGAATTAATGAGTGCAAATAAAAGTAAATTTATCAATTAAATTGTAGATTTCATTTCACTCCTTTGTATCCATACAAAATAGTGATACCTAATTCAATAAAAATGATTCAATTTTATTCATAAAAGTATGCAATCATTTTATCAATGTTTTGTTATGACGTCACGTTAAACTATCGTCCGTAAACCGACTTTACAGACAACCAATTTTTTTTCATGGGAAAAATTCATTGATGCAAAATAAGAAATTAAATTATAAAACATAAACCCACAGAAAACAAGCCTAAATCAGCTGATGTCAACCCAACTTTGAACCTGAAAAAGTATCGTGGACGTGACAACGTCAGCACAGACGAACACATTCAAACTTAAATATCAGACAGCACAACAATTCCGTGGAAGGAATTGACAGAATTGACAAACACATAAAAAATTTTTTAGGACTTTACAGCGTAACCCTTTACAACTGGAAAATAATGTTTAGTAAGTGTCTGGTGAAAACATTTGTGATTTAAAAAAAAAGCAAAATAGCTATCAGATTAATTTACAGGAAAAATCGCTAAATTAATAGCAATGATAAAATAGATAATCAACTCGGCTTGAAGGGGATTATACCCTAGTATCTTACTTTTTTTTAATTGGCCACAGCTGTTATATATATATATATATATATATATATTTGAATTTAAATTCTAAAAGAATCCAAAGCGCCATGTGGTTTAACGAACCATAAAACAAAATAATTTATATATTTATATATATATTTATATATATATTTATATATGTGTGTATGTATATATATACTTTTTTAGTTTTATGGCTCGTTAAACTGAATGGCGCTTTGGATTCTTTTAGAATTTAGAATTCGACAGTGTTGTAACCTAATGTAAGTACGTACTACTTCAATTAAACTAGTTCACGAGTAATAATGTTATTTACTTTCTGCTGTTATATTCAGGAGTCTGTTAATGAAAGTTTGTTAATAAAAGTCAGACAATATTTAACTTCTTTAAATATTTAATTTTGCCTTGTGATTATAATTTAGATAGACATTTAAAAAAAAACCGTTACCAAAAATTACCAACTCCAAGATAGTATCTAAGTATGTAGCATGCTGAACCGGATTATTTTTGGGCTGCCAGTTGATAGAGGAATAAAGAGGTCGCACTCTCAATCATGTCAGTCATCTATGTGATATAGTCGTATTACGAGTCAATAGAATTTCATATTAATATTTATAGATGTTTCTGTATCATTAATCTATATATTCATCTTATTTTTCAGGAAAGAAGGACAACTACTGATGCTAGCACCCCACCTATGGCTACCCAATCCAGCATTGAAAATATGTGTGCTTCAAATTGGTCAAGTTCTTTTGATATTTCACTTACACATGTGTCCAATGTCATATCTATTCCTAAAGGAGATATACTCATTGTGGTCCGCAAAAAAAAAAAATCTTTTCTAAATCTATCCACTCTCAAAATCGACATTAAAGATATTTTAAAAAAGCAAATACTCACAGTGCCTCCGTATACAGCAGTTTAAAAGTTTTTTTTTTTTTACCCAATCTAGTTTGAAAATAGACGTTTGGATAAACGTGGACGAAGGGGTCTATAGGTAGAGCGCATGGCGTCCCACTGGATGTACGGTTAGAAACCCGTAAAATTATTATTAAATAACGGTCTGTATTTATGACTCACGGGTGATATGGAACATTCACAAGGATTGTTAGCAAATCAACAACATAACTTAAAACTTATCGAAAGTTTTGGACAGACGCAGACGGCGGGGAAAAAAACATATGGTAGCATCCGATGAACAAATCACACATTCGTGATCATCCACATAAATTAATAGAATAACCGCTAAACAAAAAAAATTAAATACAAACTTTTTTTTTTAAATATTTGTTCTGCCGACCTCGAATTATTTTTTTTTTGGGGGGGGGGAGTTCTGAGTTCGAATCCATATTTATGGTATGTATGTGTTTGTGTGTGTGTGTGTGTGTGTATTTGGCGTTTTCAATCGTAGGGATTAGATTAAAAGTCTAGCTCGTTATCTGTCCCTGATTAACTTAACTGGCATAGAAGCGGGAGCTTTTAATCTCCCAAACGCCATTGAAATAAATAATTTTGGTGTATGTCTCTTCGAAATCGAGGTACACAAGACACACACACACATATACACATTCATGCATACATACATAAAACACAATTTCAAGAACGTGAGGGATGAGTTCGCACGTGGCTCCTCGGGGCGGCGGTTCCGGGAAGCCGCAGAAGACCGAACACGAACTACTTACTGGACAGGGATTCGAACCCGAGGGCTTGGTCGCTGTGGCACCTCGCGCGGTGCGGAGGGAAGCATACGATGTACAGTCTGTGTTGCACAGACCCGAACAAGCCCGGATATCTACCTTCGGCCAATTCCTGAACAACCATTAAAATGATTTGACAGTATTTTTTTAATGTAGCTATACTAACCGAACATAACCAACCATCCACAATTTTGTAAAGTGATAAAAAAAATTATCCCGTAGTTGGCCGAAGGTAGATATTCGGGCTTGTTCGGGTCTGTGAAATACAGAATGTACATCATAGGCTAATCCGGTGCGGATTTGCAACGGTCACGTGGCTCGGTACTTCCGTGCCTCGGGCGGATGCGAAACAAAGGTACACCTGCTGACTGATGAGAGGTGTATCCCCTCTCTCTGGCATCCAGCCCCCCCCCCCCCCCTCCGTCAGGGCGGGCCCACCAGTCAGGGGCTACCGCGCACAGGGAGCGCACTCACTGGGCCACCGGACCAGAACCGCCCGACGACCGAGGTCACCGACCCCTGCCTCCTCCGCGGTATCACCCCCTGTCCCCTTCCTCTTTGCTACCACCTTTACGACCCCCCACGCCTTCGTTTTTTTTTTTTTTTTTGTGCCTTCATCGCCGCTGCTCCCTGCCTACGTTGGAGGTCCATCATGCAGCGGAGACCACAGACCGGTGTCACACTACGCGGTTTTTATCTCTCAAGAATGCACGGAGTATAATTCATCATAATCAGACACGCAAACAATTTGAAGCAACGTATTTTAAAACTGTGACAGTCTAACAGATATACACATACGACATATAAATCACTGTGGAAATGGGAGATGATATGTATTAATAACGCAGCAACTATTGTTTTTAAGGATTTTTTTTTGTATATTATAAAGTTTTCCGCAAATTTCATACATATTGGCCGCCTAGTGATATGACTTGTGTGGGTTACCACGCGCACAAAACCCCCCACCACCTAGCCCTCTACAGATTTGAGTGTTTGCAAACAAGCACTACGGTCATCAGTGCAATTTTGAATTCGCCATATGCCGGAGGGATGCGGAGAGTGAATCTGAGGCAGGGCTTGCGAGGATGTTCAGTTAGAGGTTATGTACCTGCACAGTCCACGGAACCGTGTCGCGGGAGAGCAGAGCGACTTGTCGCCGGAACACGGGTGTAAGGTGGGCGGACGCCGCGCTAAAAGGCGCGGGCTGCGATGAGGCTCCCCAGATAGCAGCGGAGTGAAGGATGGCGCCGCCCGGCCATGGGCGGACGTCGATTAATTCTCCCGGCCGCCGCGGCGGGCGACACCGTCGCACGCGTCTGCGTGTACGCGCCGCGGGTCTGCCGGCACCGAGCAGTGGCGGAAATGGAGCCACGGGAGAAAAAGAAGCACATTATATTTAACTCCAGGATTTTAACGTGCACGTGATTTTGCTAAGAGGCTTGAAGTTGAAAGGTTCCGAACTACAAGGCTACCGAATCATTGCTCGTAAATTTGTGTCGTGCCGCAGTGTCAAGAACTCTCGCCGTATTAGCGCGATGTGTTCGCAACCACGACCATTGAGGACAGCTTTGAAACCTTTTGCGTTTTCCAGCTCTACCAATCGTAAATTGTTTTGTGATGCACACGTAGACAGAACGAGATAATTTCCAGCGTCGCAGCGTAAACACCATTGTAGTGTAGTTACTTAAGAACAAGAGGGTGAGGGGGAGATATAAATGAGCTAGACATGCAGCGATGACTTACTGGTAGCCACATCTTTTAGTACGGCCCCCTTAAAAAATTCTTCCAAGAAATATGTTTACTGTCGTGTATTATCCGTATTTTCTTGCATTTACGGGCACCTCTGTTCAATAAGTTTTCAGCACACAAATGTTCGAAAACTACCATATTGCCATAGAAATATTGACAAATAGATTTTTTATTTTTGCCTTCCATATATTGTTGTTACACGACACTTCTTATATAAGTTTTTTTAATATTTTATACAGATATTTTTTAAGACAATTATTTTTCGTTTTCTTATCATATGCCACACATTGTATACATTGGTTATTCTACAAAGAAATACATTAAAAATTTGTGTACGAAATTTAATTTTAATTCATGAACTAGAATAATCATTGAGTGGACATCGTCCGATATCGCTCTCTCCATCGAGTAGATATGGCTGATGTCAAGCGTGAACTGACAAAAGTATAACATGTGACACAGCCCGTAAGGTTAGAGGGCGTGGCACTGACGATTGCGATTTATCTCGTGCCACGGACCGCAGACTGGTTAATCGGAACATCGGCTCCATCTATCACCCTTTCCAGCCTCTATTTAAAGAGAATCAAATTAAAGGGAGAGAAGAAAAAAAATTGCGTTGTGGCCGATTATGTTTGTTGGGGTGCGCGAAAATCTGCAGAACTCTCGAATTAAAATGGATCGTTTGTCGGCCGGGTGCGACTTTCATTCCTTTGTTTGCTCTCGCCACTCGTCATTTGTTAATTTGTAACAAACTATTATCCACTTTGTCAGGGTTGCAGATGTTACGGCGGCTGTGTGATTATTACGGATGGAGATTCTTCCCCCCGGGCTCCCGAACAGATCTGTGGTTACAAAGTAGCACTAACGTACGAATCCAACCTGTGTTCAAGTCGTCATGAATTTTATCGGTGCCTAATAATTGCCCACGGGACAACTCGATCTCGCCCCAATGTACGCCCCAAAAGTCCTGCAGTTGTGAGTGTTGACTCACACATTTACATGAAATGCACGTCTGTCTTTCCGGGAACTTCCAGTCGCCTGTAATGCTCTTCGACTTGGTTTGTTTTTTCCTGCGGGTGTGGTTGGCTCGGCGAATCGGTAATCTACGAGGCTTGATTTGTGACGACCTTTCCGCTTGCCACGCCGCTTGTCGGGAGGAAAACTCCCTTTAGACTTTAGAGCGTAAGCAGATCTCGCACGCCGAGTTCCGTACCACAATCGGCAGCTTCAAACTGTTGGTTTAACTCACGGTGTTTTAAAAAATATTGCCATTGTTTTATTTTTACGTTAACAATTGCAATGTTAAATTTAGACCCCCTTCTCTTGCACTTCTCGTATTCTCGCATTATCTGCGTGGACGTTAAAAATTGACTCAACTATTGTTCTATGTCCCGCTGGAAATTTGATATACGTAAAAAAAAGTTTGAATGTGATTTCCTAATTCCTAATTAATAGCTACAAGTTTTCATCACGGTGCTTAGAAAGCAATTACTGCATCCACGTTAGCAGAAATTAATATTATAACATTAACAACGTCCCGCCAACCAGTCCCACCTAGTGCGGGTGAGCACACGCGTGAGCAAACCATATCCCAATTTATATGGAAGTAATAAGCTGCTAAACCCAAACTTACGACACTTATTTCTCTAGCACATTTCATGAGTAAAATCAATTCCGTCCGTTCTCGTGTCGCATTGCCCAGAAGTACGACGTCGTGCTTCTGCGATTTTTCATGGGCAGAGCTTAGAATGGGAGTAAGTGATGGCGTCAATCGCTGTCATGCCTGGCCAGTCCCCGAGTATAGCACGCGCGATGCATGCTACCCTTCCCGCATGGTTGAAACCGTGCATGACAATCCGTATGGACGTAGGCCTGAGACGCACTTATTCTTCCCTAACATTGGTCACTTCACTCCCTATCCAATACACGTAGTTTTGGTTAGGAGAGGAGACAAAACTCAGCAGCACGTACCATTTAGGAGTCGTCGGAAAGCGTCCATGCAAAGGGCTTTGTGCCCTTTTCGCTCGCAGGGACCGGGCCATCCCGAACTAGTAAATCTCTCACAGTGTGTATTCACAAAAAGGGCAGTCCGAAGGGAGCTCCACCCTGCTCCAAGGAATTTTGCTTTTCATCCTAAACACCTATGGGGGTCGGATGTTCTTCGTCAACTGGAGGACTATCCTCGGACACAATTGTTACCCTCGCTCCATCATCCCCAACACAATCCTTCGCGCTCTCATAAATCTCAGAATTTTGTTTGACCGCGTGTCGGGGTTTTGTCATCCCCTTTCCCCTGCGGAGTCCAATGGGGGTGACGTGTTCATCCCGTGTCTGTCAGGGGTGCGGTAAACACCTCCCAGCCCCTCTTCCGCCAGGCATTCACGCTTTGTCGGTGGCGGCGCGGCCGGATTATACAGGCTACCCCCCAGAACTGCTCCAGGTAGTCAGGCCGAAGTTATGTGCCGGTTCTCTGGGGCTGTCAGGACACCGCCTTGGGATTTGACTCGGAAACCATAATGTTACCGCCAGGTACTTCAGGTGGAAGAGGAGGGGAAAAAACTGTTTCGAGAATATTAGCTGTTTCCCGAAACTATTGACCCGTTTCCATGCACAATAAACTAAATTTCATTGTTTCAGTACGCCACTTGCATCAATAAAAAAAACTGCTAACGACATTCATACGCTTTTTTTAGATTCGTAAAGCAAAAAGTGTTGAAAAAAACTTTAAACATGTTTGCATTGCTTGCAAACCATAAACTGTGCAGACACTTCTCGTACGAAATTTCGTATATATGAAACCAGTATGTAGAAATAATAATAAGGAGTAGGTATTTTTGCATTATAGGAGGTTTAACGTATGTAATCACTCCTTAGTGTAATCCAGTCAAAAAAAATACAACTGTTGATGGGCTCTTATATTTAATACCTTCAATACCAGGCTAAGAATGGCATTCTTAAATATATTTGAAATACCTTTAAACATATACCAGGTAACTAGCAATTCTTTTCCTGCGGGATAAATTTCGCAAGACTAGATAAAATTGATGACCTGTTCTTTATTCATTTTCTAGCTTACAGATTATCAAAGAATTAATCTTCCCTGTTGACTCACCGACATGAATTTCGTCCACTTGAGTTCCACATATACCTAATCCATTGGCATAGAGTCTGCAGGACAGTGCGAAATAAGCGCACACGTAAAAACAAAAACATTTAACTGTTACAATTATTATTGTAACCTTGTGGTAGAAAATAGTGCTGTTAAAAGGTCTACAACTGTGTGATCACATAACACCAATCAGGAAGACAAAGGGAAAAAATGTGGCATGGCCAAAAGTAAGGAAACCATCGCAATATTTGCCTAGAGTGATTTTTTGGAAACCACGAAAACCGAACCCATTTCATCCGGAACGCGAGTCTTAAGCTGGCGTCACAATGCCACAACGGTCACTACACGACGGGAGACCTAAGATGCACATAAAGTTTGGATCCTGCCCGAACACGCCCGAATAATACACGTTCGGCCAACTTCGGGATTTGTTTTATTTTTGCTCGGGAAAAATGAATTCAAATATTAAGATTGGTCGGTTAGGTTAGCTACATTAAAACACTTTAAAACACTATGGACGGTTAGTTAGGTTAGTATAGCTACATTTAAATGAAAATAAACCCGAGGTTGGCCGAAGGTGAAATGTTCGGGTAGGTTCGGGCAGGGTCCAAACTTTATGTGCATCTTAGGTCTCCCCTACACGACATCCCGACACGCTCAGTAGCCATTGAAATACAATGTCGCCGTGATGTCAACACGATAAAATACGTGCATCGAAGGCCCGAAAAGAAGTAGATATTCATAAATTTACCAACATCTTCGTCAATTTACGGGTACCATCGAATATGAAGTTCAATTTTGTTCAGTGCGGGTACTGAGTTTACTTTCTTTGAACACGAACTCGTCAGAATCATTTCGGAATGTTAACAAAACCTTTAAAAAAAATATTGTTACATTTGAATGAATACACTTTTCTTTCTTCCACGTGCGTATTTTCATTGTTTGTACCGGAACACAGTACTTGGAAGTCGCAATCCGGCGTAGTTTCAACGAACTATCCCTTTATCGAAAATTCTAAAAATCATTGGTTATTTGCAGTGCATTCTTCTTTGAAATGTCCGTAAGTTTAGGTACCATAATTTATCTGTATTGTGTGTCGTGAAATTGTGGTGTTCTTTTAAGTGACTGCGCGTTAATAAACACTGTTTTTTTTTCTCGCACTTTTTCCGCGCTACTCCTCCATCCAGGAAAGCTAATTGAGACGAACTCGCGAAAACGATCGTCGTTGCGAAATTCGGGAACCGCTGAAGCTTTTTCCCGAGAAAAAAAACAACATGTCGGGCGGCCGTTAAGCGGACACTCCCGATCGGCGTGACTTAGTGGAAATGATCCACCTTCCGCCCCCCTTCCCGCGACTCTTTGCTTGTAAGTTCCGAGGTGAACTGGTAGAACGGCCGAAACGTGGAGGCGCGAGAGAGTGTTGTAGGTACGTGTGAAACAGCCCGGGAGAGCCTCCCGTGGATTTGCATGGTCCAAAAATGGGACCGGTTGCCGAGCCCGTCATAAATAACTATATCGAGGCTCGTCTTTTTTTTTTTTTTTTTTTTGCACTGCGCTGAATCTCTTGTTCCGTCGGCTAAACCTGCCGTTAATATGGGCGACGTACCGACGAGGAACATACACGATACAAACACAAGTGGACAAGGGTTTTGTGGGATTCGTTGGTCGGACCTGACTCTTAAAACTTATTATTATTATTTTTAACAGCTGTTGCTTTTGAGGTTTAGCGATGGTCACTATGGAGACTTTCTGCTCAATGTTGGGCTCTGAGGAGGGACCACATCCCCTGAGTAACGCCGTACGACGAACACCGCAGGCGTATCGCAAATGAGGACGCATTGACGTGATTCTACTTACGTAATATTGTGAAGAAAAAGCTTTTTTGACGTGACAACGTCTAATAAATCGATGTACGCCGGATGCACGCACGAAAAAGGAAGACTCATTGTCCCGTTACGCTAATTGTCCCATTACGCTGTGTCCCGTTACGCTCATTGTACGCTTGCGCCGCATCTATCTCTCTTCCACTCGATTGGAACAACCATCGATTTGACTTTTACGAGGCACATTAAACTTCAAACTCTCCCATTCGTTTCCTACTTTTCCTATCATCGTCCTATCCTTAACAGAATAACACAGATTGGAAGAAGTTAAATAGCAAACATATATAAAATTTATCGTTAAAATAATCTGTTCGTTAAAGTAATAAACATATTTGAATTAATGAGTGCAAATAAAAGTAAATTTATCAATTAAATTGTAGATTTCATTTCACTCCTTTGTATCCATACAAAATAGTGATAATTCAATAAAAATTCAATTTTTTTCATAAAAGTATGCAATCATTTCATCAATGTTTTGTTATGACGTCACGCCGACTTTACAGACAACCAATTTTTTTGTTTTAACATCTGCTTAGCGATAATAACTTTACGGCTTGCCTAATGAGTGAATGTGTGTGTCTGTTATTAATGCAATTAAATTTATTTTTCTTATGTTCGAAATGTATGTTGTACAACCCTTAATTTAATGAAGCAGGTACATGCCTTTACTTTATTTAATCAGTTTTTGGTTGGGTTACATTGTTTATTCTTATTAGAATTTGCATCGTAGTTAATTTAAAAATAATTTGGTTAAGTGTTTGCTAGCACTTTTTTTTTTGGAAAACAAAGGTCTTTGTTTTTTGACGTGACAACGTCTAATAAATCGATGAACGCCGGCTACACGCACGAAAAAGTGTCCCGTAACGCACATTGTCCCGTTATTATGTGTCCCGTTACGCTCATTGTACGCTTGCGCCGCATCTATCTCTCTTCCACTCGATTGGAACAACCATCGATTTGACTTTTTCCAGGCATATTAAACTTGAAACACTCCCATTCGTTTCCTACTTTTCCTATCATCGTCCTATCCTTAACAGAATAACACAGATTGGAAGAAGTTAAATAGCAAACATATATAAAAGTTATAGTTAAAATAATCTCTTCGTTAAAGTAATAAACATATTTGAATTATTGAGTGCAAATAAATGTAAATTTATCAATTAAATTGTAGATTTCATTTCACTCCTTTGTATCCATACAAAATAGTGATAATTAAAAAAAATTGTTCAAATTTATTCATAAAAGTATGGAATCATTTCATCAATGTTTTGTTATGACGTTCTCCGCGTTAAACTATCGTCCGTAAACCGACTTTAAAGACAACCAATTTTTTTGATCTATTAATTTGTATGGAATGACAGCTTGATGCCTCAGTCGTTCATGGGATACTATATACAAACAAAAGTCCTGTCTTGAACCCTCCAGGGTCCACCCTGATCGCGCCAATGGGAGACAAGCGTGTCCACTGCTGGCCCTGCGCCCTTGCTTTCCTTTTTGTTTAAATTTGTTTGCATAGTGTCCATCTTTAAAATATTAACATAAATGTGAAAAAGGAAAATTAAAGTTTTAATAGCATTTAAATTTAATTGCTGGTCAATGCAAATTTTAAGAAATGATTCCGTGTTAGAACAACATTCAAATATATTTTACTGCCAGTATAGTTAAGCGATTCCACCCGAATTTGATCGTGAGTGTGTATAAAACTGACCCGCAGATAATTTATTAGGAAAGAAAATAAATATTTCTTAAGATAAATTATCGAAGCAATCGTCGAAAATTTAAGTTTCAGGTTGGATTGTCGGAAAAATTAACACAGCACAGCCGAACACTAGGCTGACAAGCGACGAGACGATACAACAAGGACAGTTAATACGTACAGATAAGCAACCTTGTATAACATAGCGACAAACAGAGAAACCAAACGATGATGTTAAACAGATATTCTTTCAAAACGACAGCACGTATGACCACATTAAGCCTCCTAAGTCACCAAAATTGCGACGTTTAGGGAACTGAGTCCTGTTCCCGTGACAAAATCCATCACAAAACGAGGAGAAAAATATTGAGTTTTGTAAACTAACTCTTCGCTCTGAGCCTTAGAATTGAGTTTATGCCATTTCTTATGTACCCATGTTTTATTTCCTTCTCTCTTTCTTACTATTGAAATGTAAAAGTACTCTGTAATATTTAGTTTTTGTGGTTGTACAGTATGTTTGTATATATGTATATACTTGTATTAATTGACTTGTTCCATATCCCGGAGTCCTTACCTCCATATGGGATCTACAGATCAAAAACTGAATAAATAAATAAATAAATAGACAGAAACAGTCAAACACAGAAGTGTCTTCAAAACCTGAAAAACCCATGGAAGTTACCTCTTTCTAAATACAGAACAGTAACAGTGATTTTTCATATCAAGCAGTATCTTAATGTGTTGATACAGAATGTTTTTTTAATCATAAATTAAATTGCTGTTAGTAATCCGGATCATATTTTCACTAACATTAAGTGTAAGGGTTACAAACAACTTACTGTAGCAGAATCGAATACCTATAGGCCTTTTTTTAAATTTTAACTCAATATTGATAATGTATCAGTTCAAAGTTTTATCAAACAAGTGTATTCTTCATCTTTGTCAGTCTGTCAGTGTTGGTTACGTAGTGTTGATCAAAATTATTACAGTGCAATCTGTATATTGTGCAGGAAAACATCTTATAGTAAATTTTATGTATGTTTTTCGAAATGTGTTTTGATAGTAATTTTTATTCCAGTATTTATTTTATTTTGCCAGATAGATAGGGTAATCAGGAAAAACTCAGGAAAAGGAGCTGAAGCAAGTGTGTGGTGTGGAAACCCATGTTATACTTCGAGCGCAGGCTGCGAAGTTTAGACAATTGTGACCCTAACGCCTAACAGCTTATTTGCAGATAGAACACTCGAATAATATGAAATAGCTATAGACTTGCCAAAATTCGCTTTATCATTCGGCTACAGCCTAGGTTTTATTTTTTAATTTATTTAATCGACTAAGTTCGCATGGCGAAATTATTCTAAACCACAACTTGCAAAAATACAATATCATACTAAATAATCAAACAAATTTCTAGCACGCATAAGAGAGATATAAAAAAACCGAAACATGTTTAATACTATATATGATTTGATAAATACAAAAAAAAATTAAATTAAAAAACACACTAATACTGGACACTAATAGGCAATAAATAACTAAATAAACATATGAAATAAAAAAATAAAACTTATGTAAATTACATTGGTATTTAAAAAATAAAAACTACATATCACACACATTGCAAATAAACACACACGCTTACATAAAAAAAATATAATAACATCCACTACCTATTTTTTTTTCTTTTTTTATTATTTAAATATTTGATAAAATGCTTTTTGAAAGATGAAAGTGAAATCTAGTTCCTTACTGTCTCTTCGTGTGCGATACAAGCATGGCTGCAGCTACAGAGGATTTAGAACCGGCACTGAAGAGATGAATAGGAACTTAAATATTTCAGCTAGGTACGGTGGTGAGTTTGAATGAATCATTTTTTTCCCCCAAGATGAGTAGGATGTGTAGTTTTTGTAGAAGGTAAATTTTGTACACATAATGGCCCGTGCCATTTGCGCACAGGTAGGTTATTTTTGACAAGTCTTGAAGAACTAGAAGAAAATGAATGACAAACCATTAAATTTCAGCTGCATCCGAATAGTAGCCTGATGGACCCCTTAGTAAAAGTGCATCTTAGTGGACGCGTTCATATTTGCGTTGCTTCCGACTGGGATGCCTATCCATCCCTTCATGCATCCACTAAATTGAGATTGCTAGGGATGCGACACTTGCGTCCCCTGATGCGTCCCTTCATCCATTAGCTTCGGAATTGTGTTTTATTTTGTTTATATATAATATTACTTCATATTTTCGCCATAAGATTTGTTTAAAACGTTATAAGCGTAAGTGATAACTCAAATAGAACAGGTGAAGACGTTAATAAAAGTTATCGAAAGGTGAATTTAAACTTATAGGGGTATTTAATGCTCATTATAAAGATTTTTTTATAATTTCAGATTCTTAATTTTTTAAATTGTTATCGCTACCATTTTATAACATCCACGTTGCATTAAATCTTTTAAATATGTCGTTTATTATTTACGTTTTGCTGAATATTCGTAGATATCACGACTGAAAATGGCTACGTGAACATTAGTACGACCAACTTTCAACAGGTGGTGCTAGCAATAAAAGAATTCTAATAATGTCCTTCCCTTAGAAATGCGTCCTTTTACATTGTGGCTTCATTTTCTAAGGGATGTAGCGATGGGTGTGCTGTGCACGCACCCCTATGTATTCGCATAAGTACAACCATTGTATTGCTGAATCATGTACGACCAGGAGAGAAAATGAAACGCGGCACACCGGACAACGAACACGTGAGAGTAACTTCATTTTGCACGCGTTTATGGATTCTGACTTGGCACCTGAAAATAACGCGATTTTTGCGGGTTTGTAATAATAGCTGATACAGTTTGGACACTGTTGAGGTCATAAAATAAACTAGCAGTTTTTATATCGCGAGTAGTATTGAAGTTGGTGTTTGGTATATCGTGATGAGCACTATAAAAAAATCTTTACAATTATTATTTTTAACAGATGCGTGTGTATTTGGAAACAAATGCGTGTGCTTTTAAACATGTGTTTAGTTTCACAGTGCCGTTGGCTAATGGTAAGCCAACCATGGCCCCTTCCGCAGAAAACCAGAAAGAATCGAACCATTTCTTCGTTTGTCAACGGTGTGAACATGGCATATTTTGTTGGGAGATGTAGGAGGTCGGAGTAGTAGAATGGCATTGGAATCGCGGCGGTAAGCAGTGAACTGGATGGTAGAAAAGACTAATTTAGGAATGCAAAGGGAAAATAAACAGGACCTCGCGGGAATTATCGCCGCGAGAGAAGACATAGGAATGATAAAAAAAAAATTAGTTGGGTGGGGAAACTTGTCATTGTAAGAATGTGGTATATTATCGTTTCGTGGGCCTGGATTTATGGGCATGCTTGTCGGGCGGAGTTTATCTCGGGCTTGGTGTGTGTGTGTGTGCGTATGCAAATCCACCGCACGAAAAGTGTGTTCGTCAGAATCATCGGGGATTGTGGTGCCATAAATAAACAACACGCTCGTTCTGGTATAATACGAGCAAAAATGTTGAGCTGGCCGCTAGAGGAAAGAAAAAAAAAACGACCCCTGCATTTGGCTTGTGTAGTCTGTCACTAAATTCCCATTTCCGACGTATTCGGTTCGATCTCTGGCTCCAACAAATCGGGAAGTTCTCAGATTAATAATTTCTTTGTAAGGCTGTGGATCCTGTTTCAATATTTAGAAAAAGTTCATATTTTAATTACCTTTCTTATGGTAAATATACACAGATGAAAAGTTAAAAATGTTTCATAAACCATGTTTAAACTTACTATATTCTCATATCACTCTTGGCAGAATAATTTACTGTATCATTGGTTGTTTAGGCCCTCGAAATTCGCCGTAGGACTCCCCTCGTTCACGAATTACTCGCAATCCGACGGTTTTGCATCTCTTACTCCTCTGATGCACACTCCATGTTCATAAATAGGTTTTGACCGTCCTGTTCACTCAACAGACATCTCGCACTCGTCTACTCATTCAAACCGCCTTAATTCTGCTTTGAATTCAATTACTCAACTATTAGTATCTTAACTCAGCTACTCGGCTTTGTGCTTTACCGCCCGTAACTTCGCCGCCTTCTTACACAAACCCCCTCCTTCCCTTTTCCCACCATTTCATTGGTCAACCATGTTCCCATGTTTTTAACCTATCAGCGACTCGGTATAGCAACTAAACTTAAACTACCTAGTTACTCTCGTACTTCATCATAAGTCCCCGTGCCTATGTACTTCCTAGATAAGTATTCACTGCTCTACAGTCCCACCATTTTCGTCAGAATATTTCATGAATTCCGTGTGATCGCCAGTTAAATTAGCCAGTGATTGTGATGTTAAGATTCTTCATATCCAAAAGTTTGTTGAACTGTTAAATGTTCTATTTTATTGAAGTTATTTTCATGATCAATTCAAAGGTATCGTTTGCATATGAACGCTAGTTATGTTTAATTATTAATCCGTTAAATAATTAATATCCCACACCCTATAAGGACCCTACTTCTAAAAGGCTTTCTTCCCTGAACATCAGTCAGCCATACATACGGTGAGGTAGAGGTTTACGACGTATGTTTTATTTAAGCTAAAAAATTTACACGCTCCACATGTAACAGCTTCACCTCCGTTGCTACGCAATAGTATGTTACAGTATGTAAAAGATTTCTACGTTTTGTGTTTGTAAGTTAAATTATTTTTACTCTTTATTGTGAATCAACGGTGTTTGTTCTCTTCGCAATGCATGGATGCAGTTTCTGAGCACGTGACTGGTTTACAGGTAGACAGGGCCGTTACGGCAAGGCTTGGGTTATTGTGTTGCTAATTTTTCTCTGCGACAATTCCTACGGACTTTCGTATACAATATAATAATTGCATTTTGTGTTTAGTTTTAAATTTCTATGCCAAGTAGACTTAAGCCCTATATGCTAATATTATCTGCTATTTGTAAAAAAAATTCAGGAAATCATTAATGATTAAAATGTTTCGCCTGATAGATTGCGTTGTGCGACCACTCACTAATATTATCTTATTTTGGCAACGAATTGCTTTTAACTTTTTATTTACAGTTCAGCAGGTTTATGCCTGTGCTTAATTGTAGTTACATACGATTTATTTATGTGTTTATATATTTTTTTCTTTGAATATTTAGCTGGCATTCGAGTTTTATATTCTATCACATTGCCTACTGTATCGTCAAGTATATTTCAGGTATATTGTTTTTGTATGTAATGTAACGGTAGAAATTCTTAAATGTGATTAAGTGTAAAAAAAAAAGGCGCATCACCTTAACCCCACCACCCATAAAAACTAATATATATAATTATATGTATATATGTAATATACGCGTAGCTGGGAAATTCCTGTAGATTTACTTTTAAAATTCCATTTCCGAAAGATATTTTTCTTCTTCACGGAAATCTGAAATTGGAATGAAAACCAAACCGTTAAGACAGGGCAGGCGAGGTAGACGCTGTGATCGAGGCACGGGGCCGATCACGATTGTGAACCGAGGGGCGCGCCCATGGCTCGTGGTGACTGGGTGCAGGGGGGAGGGGGGAGGTGCTCCGAGCAGCGAGCGATAACGTGTTACTTTACAACGACACAATCCACGGCTTGTAAGCTTTTGCTTGCAACACGCTCCCCGCGGCCGTGTCGCCGTAAATACGAGGCTTCTCCCCACCCCTCCCCCCTCTCCTCCTCACCCTCACTCCGGGGCCGGTGCTCCGTCTCCGCTGCATCCGAGGATAAAACATCAGGATCGTTCGTCAGGGGCTACATGCGCGGCGGTTTCCTCACCCTCTTCGGACAGCTCAATCATCCCCCCCCCCCCGGCTTCCTCCTTCTTTCATTCTTTTTCTAACTCCCTACCAAGGAAGCTTCCATTTTATTTTAGCTTCGGGTTTTTGTATCGGAACGTGTGGTTCGTCGCCCACTAAATTTCCTCGGAACACGCCACGGACGTATTCGTAAACCTCTCGGGGGATTTTTTCAAGCCCCTTCATTTGCTTAAAAATTATTCAATACTTCATAAATCATGTTTAGTATTTACGTGGGATTTAGTCGTGTTTTACTTGCAGCCAAGGTCCATCCCGAATCGATAACTCATGCAAGTTGGTACACGTGAACACATGCGAGCCATCACGTATTTGCCTACGATGCCTCTACGGTTTCGTACACGCGGAATATTAAGGAGTGAGCAACAGTCAATACAACCAGCCATTTTTAAACTACTGTATTTCTGCTGTGTTTGCAATCGTATCAATCTACACAAATAAATAATAAATGTTATTAATATTAAATATTTTTCCCGTTAGAAAATTATATACCTATACCAATCTAACACTAATGTTTCTTTCTGTATGTCTGTACGAAATGATTTAACTCAATAATTGCTTATTTTGTTTTATTTGAAATTAGCACAAGTTTAAGATAGTAACCCCAAGATTAATTTTGTCCTATTTTATTGTGATTATCAAACGGTTTCGAAAATTATTATGTCAATTATATAACGAAAATTGATTTTCGTAAAGCACTACAACCCGAGGTTATAAATTCACTTATCATTAATTGGACTCGAAAATTGGAGTAAGTTTCATAATACCTACAAAATTAAATACTCCGAAAATATTGTTACGATTGGCAAAAACATATATGATTAAATTAATTAAATACATTTTTTTATTTACCAAGTCAAAATTACAATAGTATTGTTAATTATAACATTATAAATGTCTGCCCACAGAGTAATCACACTTTTTTAGGTCCACTTTTTACTCTCCTTACGTGAGCTCGGCTCGAAGTGGCTACCGCTCGTCTCTTACCGCGCACCTCTGTCCCAACACACTGCCTCGCACCACTCACTCGTCCGCCGCGCACACAACACCGTCCCCGATGCACCAATCTTCGCACACGAAGCCCGTCGCTCACCAAGGGGTCTCTCACTCTCATCACTTCAGTGCTCTAATGGTATCGCCACCAGCCTAGGGCACACACCCGCTGGTGTCGCCACCAGGCTCTGTCCCTGCCGATTTTTTTTCCTAACCTAAATTAAAACTAAGTGTATTTGGGAGGGGTCTGGGTTAGGGAAAGACTCTAAGTGCGTCTCAGGCCGAAGCCTATACGCTCTAATAATGCAGGGTTTAGGCCATGCGGGAGAGGGTGCATGCATCATGTGCTATAATAGGAAGGGGATTGGCCAGCCATGGCAGCGATTGGCGCCATGACTAACTCCCCTCACTGACTATTCTAGACTAATAAACTAGATAAGTTGGGCCTAGGTAAAACCTGCATAGATGATGATGCAAATGCAATGATGCAAAATTTCATGCATTAATTACATGCGGGTTGGCTACGGGAATAGAAGGATGGCTCAGGAAGAAGAGTTGGAAGAGTAGAAAATATCTACTAAGCAAGGGCGGGCACTTGGACATTTTTGTCCGCATTGGGGGGTTTTGGGCATTACTGGTTTTTAGGGGGCGACTATCATCGTTTCCCGCCAGGCTGCCAGCCAGCTATGACCCTGCCGGAGGTCGGAGTCGTCTTATATACCTGCGAACTCCCGCCTCGGAAAGGTTTCGCTAGCCCCCAGGAGTATCGCGTCATCATAATCCCCCAACTTAGCACTTGAAGCTGCTAGAACAATGGCGTCCTAGTTATGCCACTTCACGCGTATGGGGCTCTGGAAAATTGACTGTCCTACCTCATTTCCTCGTGTATAGCATCCTTGTAACAATGTAATACCAGGTCGTATTCTTACTGGAAGTGCAAATGAGAGAAAGTTTACAGATCAAGGATTCCAATAATACCCAGAAACTACCTATTTCAATTTAAAATATTAGATTTTGTGTTTTTAAATGTCAATAAATACCAGTGGCTCATATTCACAAAAGTAAATATAGAATTGAGTGAATGTTATTCCAGCCATGGTCTTCAGTTATTAATTTCGCTAAATTGGTTTGTGCTCGCTGTGAATATATGTAGTAAACAGGGACGCTTAGTTAAAATGTAACTTTAAACTTTAGAGCGCACGTGAATAAAAAATAATTGTCTATTTTGCTATCTAAATAACTCTTGTGAATTATTCTGTCCACGTGAAGTTGCGGTCGCAGCTAGTCGAAAAAATAATCCACGAAGTGTTTACACACAGTCGGCTTACTTAGCTTACTTGCTTACAAGAAAATGCTCTAAGTTCTCTTGAATCTTTTCCCGCGTAGGTTTTTCCTTTTTTTCCCGTCATTACTTATATTTAAAGACTATTTCTATAATTTTAACCTGATGTCTGCCACAAATTTTTTCAACAGATATTCACTTAGTGATACTATAATTAATATACAGAATTGCGTAAATTTTCGTAATTATCATCACTAGAGCGGATTTCTACACGCTTAATATTATACTACTTCTAGCACGGTATCGTCTCTAAGCGCAAGACTCTGAACTGGCGCGCATTCTCGTAGTGCATAGGACAACTATGAGATTTGATTGGTGACCGTAACATTGCATGGCGGAGAAACGAAGATGAAAAGGGTAATGCAAGTCCCGTAAGTGTTTTCAAGAATTTGTACAGGTTGTTTTATGCCTAAAAATTACTCTAAAACGCGCCTGTCAACTATTTTAACTTAAAAAAAAAAAAACACAGTTTAATAACTTTATCCAGAAATCAAACTGCGTATCGGTCCCCAGCGAATTCTTAAAAAAGCTTTTTCGGATATCTCCAGCATTTTTGAAATAGCGTTGTTTTTCCTGAAGCTCTGCGCATCGGGTCGTTACCACAACGCCGAAATACCACAGCGCCGAACGTACAATAACGCCGAATACCATAACGCCGAATGCCAAATTGACCGCAACGCCGACAGCTAGAAATCTGCTGTGTACCACAACGCCGAAATACAGTAACGCCGAAAAATGTTGCTGCGGGGAGGGGGGGGGGGCACAGGAGCCAAATGAAAAACAACTGAATGAATTTGTGTACCTAACCTAACCTAACCTGTGTGGCAGTCCTACAATGACATTTTTCGGCGTTAATGTATTTCGGCGTTGTGGTACACAGCAGTTTTCTAGCTGTCGGCGTTGTAGTCAATTTGACATTCGGCGTTATGATTATCGGCGTTATTGTACGTTCGGTGTTGTGGTATTTCGGCGTTGTGGTGCGTCCCCCTGCGCATCGCGTGTGAGCCCGGGTAGGCGGGGGCCTTAACGAGGGAAGGCTCGACGCCGCGGGACCACACTGTGCGGTCGGCGAGGGCGAATTGAGCCGCTGAGGCCATCGGCGGTTCCGGGAGGCTGTCGCGCCGCGCCGCTATCTCGGCAGTGGACAACTCCATACGCCGACAAGGCGCGCCAACGGAGATAAAACAACTGTCTTGTGTTCTTTTCTTTTGTGCGCGCGCGTTCCCCCCCCCCCCCCTACCTCAACCTCAATACCTTTTGTTCAGTTTTCTCTTCTCCCCTGTTCTCGAGGGGACCCACCTATCGATACAGGATGTTCGTCTCCGACATAGCACTTCGGCGAAGCAGCGCTGAGATAAGACGTTGGTTCCACTTCATTTTAAACGCCGTGTACTCACAGTGGCATGCCTTCGACCATTCTACGGAATCCACGTAAAAATAAAAAAAGTGTCAATTTTTTACTTCTTGGTTCTCGGTGTACGGTAGTTGGTGGGAGTAATTTCGTGAAAATGGAACGAAAGTCGATTCACGGAAATGTCACAAAAAATTTAACGGCCCTACGTTAATCACTCTCGTGAATATCAGGGTACACACCAAACTTATTGGTGGGCCAAATGAAACTTTATGACAGTGAAACTACCCTGAAATATATTTGGTAAACTAAAATAGTCATAGTAAAAAGTAATTTCAAGTTTTAAAATACCTAAGAAAATTGGTATTAGACACATAACACATATTATCTCTCTGAAAACTCAATTGGCTTACTAGCATAGCAGTAGATCATACGCTCGTTAACTTCAAGGTGTGTGCTTCGAATATAGTCATTGGGAATTTTTTTTAACTTTATGATAACATTTTAATAATGTTGAGTAAGTTCAATAAATTTAAGGTTTATTTGTAGGAAGTATTTAAGGACTGATTTCAGTCGTTTTAGAAAACACACATATACAAACACATACTTAGTGTTATAATACGTGTTTAAAAAGGTGTCAAGTTAGTTTTTAGTAATGCCATAACTTTGTGTATAAGTACAAAGCCGGCCATTAGGAATTTATTATATTGAATGTTACATGTTGACTCAGATCAATAAGGGTAAGTTTGGTTTGTAGAAAGTATTAACAGACAGCAAAAAAAAAAAAAAATTATACATGTACTTAGTGCTGTAAAAAGTGTTTAAAAATGTTTCAGATTAACTATAGTTTTACTGTTTGAAAATTACCTCAAAGTTAGCGCTAAGTTCGTAATACTTTAAAGAACAAACAAAATGTTAAATATCTTTGAATCCATGTTTGTCCCAACACAATTTTTCTGGCTAGTAAATTATAAGTAGGGTAGACCGGGGCTGGTTGTAACAGGGGCAGGTTGTAACAGGGCGAATAGTTCCACGACCAGCCACAAGAGCGTATCATCGTTTCAGCCATCAAGGCACATTATGATGCCTTCAGTGCGAGTGGTAACACTGTGGCAGTCGGACGATTTCACTGGCGACAAGAAGGAAAAATTTGTTTTTGGACGAGGTAAGTAAATATTGTTTGTTTGACTGACATGATCATTGTACGTAATGTATAGGGAGTTTAGAAAATGTCTTCGGGGCAAAATAATCTCCTAAGTTTTAGGTTCTGATATGTTTTGTTGGCATTGGAAACAAATACAAACTATATGGTAAAATTAAATGTGTTCTATAATGATGTCACATGGGGTAGGTTGTAACAGCGAAATTAATCTGTTACAACCTGCCCCACGTACTGTTACAACCTACCCCGTGACCACGTTTACCTAATTTATTGTTCCTTTTAAGTCTTTTATGAAAGAAAAAAAATACATTTTAAACGGTTTTATCTTGTAGATGTAATTAATAACTTCCAGTCAAATTTTAATTTCAGATGCGTAACTACAAAAGAAAAACCGACAAAGGAAAATATTCTATTGACATGTTGGAGAAAGCAGCTGAAGTTGTAAGAGAAGGAAGATCTGTTAGGCATGCTGCGAAAACGTACAACATCTGCCATGTGACACTTGGGAGGTACATAAAAAAGAAAAACAAACGTAAGTTGCATTCATTAATGAATTTTCTTAATTACATCTGCTTGATTTCTAACATAAATACGTCTCAACAATGGGTTGTAAACGTTTTTTATTGTATTAGTACAAAAATATGGTTTTGCGTAGTTTAGATTTTCTTATGTGAAAACAGGAGCAAAATTAACATAGGCCTGTATGGTTTTTCTATTGTTTCAGGTTTAAATGCAGTCGATATTAATTTTCGAGAGGAGTGGAAACCTTTGGCTGGTTATTATGGGAACAGACAGGTATTTACACCTTTGCAAGAGATCGCTCTTGTTTCCTACATAAAAACATGTTCTGACATATATTTTAGACTCACTCCACGTGATGTACGTCATCTTGCATTCTTATGTGGGAAGAAGTATAATGTTCCCATGCCAAACACATGGAGTGACAAAGAACTAGCAGGTGCAGATTGGCTCTCTTCCTTTTTAAAGCGCCACCCAGACCTTTCCATTCGAACTCCAGAGGCAACTAGTTTGGGAAGGGCTTCTAGTTTTAATCGTGCCAACGTTTCCAAATTTTTTGAAAAACTCTCTGAAGTTTATGATCGCCATTCTTTCACAGCTAATGACATTTGGAATGTAGATGAGACCGGGGTCACTACTGTCCAGAATCCTTCAAAAATCGTAGCAAGAAAGGGGGTAAAACAAATTGGAGCAATGACATCATCTGAACGAGGGCAGTTAGTTACTCTAACTGTAGCAGTAAATGCTGCTGGAAATGCTATCCCTCCTATGTTTATTTTTCCTAGGGTAAGGTATTATGATCACTTCATCAGAGATGGTCCAACTGGATGTATAGGTGCTGCAAATAAGTCTGGCTGGACTACGGAGGTAGAGTTCTTGCTTTTTCTTAAGCATTTTGTTTCTTGTATTCGTTCGAGCCCAGAGAAACCTATCCTCCTCCTAGACAATCATCAGTCGCATTTAGCTCCTGACTGTTTAGATTTTGCCAAAGAAAATGGCATTGTAATGTTATCGTTCCCACCTCACTGCACTCATCGCCTTCAGCCACTTGATCGAAGTGTTTTTGCCCCACTCAAAAAACAGATCAATACGGCAATGGATGCATGGTTGAGGAACAACAAAACACCAGAGAGCACAGTTAAGCCTATGTCAATCTATGATATTCCCTCAATCTTAAAGATAGCTTTTCCCACTGCCACAACGCCAAGAAATATCCAACAAGGATTTGAGAAATGTGGAATACATCCTTATAATAGGGAAATACTTCAGGATGCCGATTTCGCTCCTTCGTTTGTGACAGACAGGCCTGATCCAGACTTAGCACCAAGTTGTTCACACGATGTGTCCAGGGATTCACAAGGAACACCAGTTCAATCATTTTCTAACTGTTCCCACACACCAGAGAAGTTTTCTCCAGAAGTGGTTCTACCTCTTCCTAAAGTCGCTCCAAGGAAAAGGAAAGGAGGAAGAAAGACCAGGAAAAGTGCCATTTTGACGGATACTCCAGAGAAGAAAGCCATTGAAGAAGAATTTGCGAAACGAGGAACACCAGGCTTGATTAAGAAAAAAGGGAATGTATCACAAACGCGCATGCCTGCAAAATCCACGCCCAAACGTTCTCTAAAACGAAGATCAGCAGAGTGCAGCTCATCAGAGGAAGAAAGCGAGTGATTTTGTTTAGTGTGTTTGGAATCATTCTCTACAAGCAAACCAGGAGAGGAGTGGGTTCGTTGTCTAAACTGCCAGTTATGGTCGCATTTTTCTTGTGCAAAAAAATCTAAAATGTATATTTGTCATAATTGCCAATCAGATGAAATCTCTGAGTGAGGACCACTGTTCATTTAATATTTGACAAACTGAAGTTAAACAAGTGAAAAAAAAATAATAATTTTTGTTGAAATATATTGTATAAGTAGTAATTTGTTATAAGTAATCCTAGTAAAAATTATATTTTACCTTGTAGTAATGTTGTTACAACCTACCCCAATGTGTGTTACAACCAGCCCCGCCTCGGGGCAGGTTGTAACACTTAACACTTCCGAGGTTTTAGATTTGTACAGAAAAATATGCTAGAGGAAAATTTATGTAAAAATTGTTTTGTAAAAGTAGAATAACTACTGAATAAGTTAGCTCAGTCAGAAGTGCCGTTTATGTTATCCATGATCAGATAAAAAATAAAATAGCGAAACTGTTACAACCAGCCCCGGTCTCCCCTATTTTTAAAGTTCCTATATTATTTTATTTTGACTATTCAAGTTAATAATGTGTATTCCAGGATAGTTTCACTATCATAAAGTTTACTTTGGCGCACCAATACGCTTAGCAGAGAGTGACAATATCTGCATGATTATATGGTGTGTATGTAAAGCAGTTTTTTTTCCTTCGGCTAATTGTTGCGCCATATTGGTTATACGCACAAACATTGGCTGAAGTATAGTGTTTGCAGAGATGGAAACAGTTTTAAATTACTTTATTTGTGAAAGTGACTTTTTTTTTGACGTGACAACGTCTAATAAATCGATGAACGCCGGCTGCACGCACTAAAATGGCTGACTCATTGTCCCGTTACGCACATTATCCCTTTACGCTTTGTCCCGTTACGCTCATTGTACGCTTGCGCCGCATCTATCTCTCTTCCAATCGATTGGAACAACCATTGATTTTACTTTTTCGAGGCACATTAAACTTGAAACACTCCCATTCGTTTCCTACTTTTCCTTTCATCGTCCTATCCTTAACAGAATAACACAGATTGGAAGAAGTTAAATAGCAAACATGTATAAAAGTTATAGTTAAAATAATCTGTTCGTTAAAGTAATAAACATATTTGAATTAATGAGTGCAAATAAAAATTAATTTATCAATTAAATTGTAGATTTCATTTCACTCCTTCTTTGTATCCATACAAAATAGTGATAATTCAATAAAAATTATTCAATTTTATTCATAAAAGTATGCAATCATTTCATCGATGTTTTTTTATGACGTCACGTTAAACTATCGTCCGCAAACCGACTTTACAGACAACCATTTTTTTTTCTTCGGAAATCTTATTATTTACTGATGCCATCATTGAAATTGTATTAATGACTCGGCCTTTCTTGCTGTGTTATATAGCCTATACGATGAAAACCGAAGCACTTTTAAAGTTGAAACCTTAATAACGGAAGGTTCTTAGTGTTCAAAAGTTATGGATATCAAATATATTTTAAGAATTTAAAATTAAACGCCATTAATTTGGAATGTACTTATTCACTTGTGATTTACCAAATTTCAAACCTCAAAAGTTGATCATTTTTCCGAAAGAAAATTGACACTTATTTTAATAATCAAATTTTAGTCCGGATTGTTTCAGTTTTGTATATTCAGTATATAGCAAGGTACTGAATAGGATAAGTAAATGTATGTAACATGATGTGGTATTCACATGAAGATGAAGTGAGTACATTGTTATTGGATTGTCTTTAGAGACTGAGAGCAGAAATAAGGAAAGAGATCGGTCATGGCCGTTTGGCAAGGAACCATCCCAGCATTGGCCTGGAGTGACTTCGAATACGAAGTAACCGAAATTCCGGATGACTTGTACGGGATTCGAACCCGAGTCTTTCCGAGTGCGAGTCCAATGTTTTTTGATGTGTAACATCTTAGTTAGCTCTTGGTATACGGCATTTGGTAAGAGTAATTTTGTGAATGGAACGGAAGTCGCATGGAACGGAAAGTTGTAACCACGGTGCTGCCATCTGTGGCGGGTGGCGCGATACGTTACATTCCGTGTATGAGTTTCTTATTATAAGTGTACTTGCAACATGAGAACATATGAATTTGCTCGTTACCAAGTTCAGATGTCACACATCTGTTGGCGACTCGCGAGGGTGACGAGGCTGTTGGCGTGTATGCGCAGTGAACGTGGTGGAGGCGCTGCAGGAGTTCTGGCAGATGAAGCAGGCGCGCGGAGCCGACCTCAAGAACGGCGCCCTCGTCATCTACGAGTCGGTCCCGGCGTCCAGCCCGCCCTACGTCTGCTACGTCACGCTGCCCGGCGGCTCGTGCTTCGGCAGCTTCCAGGTGAGGAGCCGTCTCCCGTGCCACCTGCCGTGCCCTGCCCTGCCCTGCCCTGCCCTGCCCTGCCCTGTCCTGGCTAGCCATGCCCTGCCCTGGCTAGTCATGCCCTGCCCTGCCCTGCCGTGCCCTGCCCTGCCCTGCCCTGTCCTGCCCTGCCCTGCCCTGGCTAGCCATGCCCTGCCCTGGCTAGCCCTGCCCTGCCCTGCCCTGCCCTGCCCTGCCCTGCCCTGCCCTGTCCTGCCCTGCCCTGCCCTGTCCTGCCCTGCCCTGCCCTGTCCTGCCCTGCCCTGCCCTGTCCTGCCCTGCCCTGCCCTGGCTAGCCATGCCCTGCCCTGGCTAGCCCTGCCCTGCCCTGCCCTGCCCTGCCCTGCCCTGCCCTGCCCTGCCCTGTCCTGCCCTGCCCTGCCCTGTCCTGCCCTGCCCTGCCCTGTCCTGTCCTGCCCTGCCCTGCCCTGTCCTGCCCTGCCCTGCCCTGGCTAGCCATGCCCTGCCCTGGCTAGTCATGCCCTGCCCTGCCCTGCCGTGCCCTGCCCTGCCCTGCCCTGTCCTGCCCTGCCCTGCCCTGGCTAGCCATGCCCTGCCCTGGCTTGCCCTGCCCTGCCCTGCCCTGCCCTGCCCTGCCCTGCCCTGCCCTGTCCTGCCCTGTCCTGCCCTGCCCTGCCCTGTCCTGCCCTGCCCTGCCCTGGCTAGCCATGCCCTGCCCTGGCTAGCCCTGCCCTGTCCTGGCTAGCCATGCCCTGCCCTGGCTAACCATGCCCTGCTCTGCCCTGCCGTGCCCTGCCCTGGCTAACCATGCCCTGCCCTGCTCTGCACCGTTTAAATTTTCACCTACATTTTACGAAGAACGCTGGTCACAAATTATCAAGGGAGCTTCGTAAATGTATGAAGATCTTTACGGATAAATTTACGGAAACTGATTTCACTTACTGTGAACATGAACCCACTAAAATATACTTGGTAATTAACAAAACATTCACAAACTCGTTAAGTCTACAGCAAAAACACTCTTATTTTGTCCATGCGTGTGTTTACTTTTGTTTAGAACGAAACATCCTACTCGGAAGACAAAAAAACGGGGTAATTTCCACGAAGATTCGGTTACATGAAATTACGAAGAACTCTAGGTTTGAAAGCTCGTAAATTTACTGTAATTTCTAACAGTGTTTATTTCTGTCCCGGCTAACCATGTCCTGCCTTGCTCAGCCCTGCCTATTTTAGTTTGTTTCAATAAAATTAGAGAGGGAAGAAGCTGACCCCAAATGTCGCTTCCAGAGTGAGGACAATGAAAGGTTAAGAGCTGTCTCGCTAATCGCATCTAGAGAGAGAGAGAGAGATGATTGGAAGGTGAAGATTGGGCCCCAAAGGTCGCTTCCAGAGAGGGGATTGAAAGGGTATGAGTGGTCCCCGAAATTTGCTTCAGAGAGTGTGGATTGAAAAGGTAGGATTGACACTCGAATGTCACTACCGGAGAGTGGGGATTGAAAGGTTAGGAGCGGGCTTTAATTTCGCTTCAGGTCGCCTCCAAAGAGAGGAACTTGAATGAAAGTCTAATTCTAAATAATAACATACTGGTAACTTTCCTTCCACTACTGTGTGATGAAGTTTCTCTGGTGTTAGCTGTTTATCATGGTCAGATACTTCTACAAGATGGCACAACTCTCACTGGTGTATGCATACTATTGGGATGGAAACATTGTACAATTTGGTAATACCCCATGGCACGGTCACATTTGGTAATACCCCTCATTGTTGGGGTAACTTTGAGCTTTGATATTTAATAACCTCACCAATGCACGAACTGTGTTCGTCATTACACATAGTTATAACTGGAATTTTTGGAAGAAAAAAGCAGTTCACAGCTGGGCTCAAAATATTATCTTTCGCGCAGCTTGCACGCGGTCTTTTTCAGTCTTTAGTATAATATCTCGTGACTGCGGAAAGCCCTCGTTTCACTCACTCTCGATCAGTTTCGAACATATCCTAAGCTCGCTCGTGCAACTTCGTGGTAGGATTAGAAATAATGGGTGCGTGTACATATGTACGAGCGTTACAAGTTATGTTTACTTGTCGTAATAAAAAGTTTCCTTTAACTTTGCATGCAATTAATTAACTTCAAAAATAATTTTGCGCGATTTGATAGTATTTTAAAATTTTGTGTACCTGACCTAACGGTTAGGACCTAACCAAACCAACTTTCGTTTTAGTTGCTATCACCTTAACCAGTACTTGCCTACCATACTCATTTGAGGGCCAGATTTTATTTTGTAAACTATTCAATAAATATTGAATAAAAATTAATTTGCCTACAACAATTTTTAGTGTTTTATTGTTCTGTAGATTAGGTAATAAATAACAATAGTGGGCATTTGATGAAGAAATAAAACATAGTTTTCATAAAAATATTACTGTTTATACAAAAATAAATAAAAAAAACTGTAAATCTAGGTAAGAAGAATTACCATGATAAAATTTTTCATTAATTCAAAACTTTTAATGTAATTTTTCTGTATCACAGTGTCTGCTGATAAAATATTCTACGGATGCAAACAAAGACAGTTAATACACGACAGCTTACCTGATAATATTGCTTTATTGATATGTATATAGTTTAGGTGGGCTGCCAGTTGGTTATCGCTGACCTAGACCCTCCCGAAAGAAAGAAATTAATATCACAGTTTATTGAAGTGAAAACGTCTATAGGAAGGTTTGGATAGGGAGTAAATTCATGTAAGTCGTCATCGACATGGTCACGTGACGTGATATTTTTTTATATTTCAAGGATAAAACTTAATTTATTCTATTTTTAAAGAAACAAGTTTTTTATTTTATCTTTATTTTCCAAGGTAATTTTAACGTTATTGTGTGGTACATATTGCGAGAATTGGATATTTTTTTAGTAGGTAGTTAAGTTGAGGTTATGTTTTTTTCCTATTGTTTATTTATTTACGATGTGAATTTCTTGAAATGTCAGGTTATTGATTTATTAGAGATAATGTTGATTATTTTTAGATTTAAAGTTATTATTGGTAGGGGCAAAACTTATGGGTTCGCGTCACCGACATGCCAGTGATATAACACCAAAATAATTTTCTTGCGTACATTGGACGTAGATATGATTTCATATTACACGTTTATAAACAAAATATTAAGTTTTCACTTCTGTCGAACAGTCCCCATGACTGACTTTTAGTTAGTTTTTTTTTTTTTACGTGACGTCTAATAAATCGATGAACGCCTGCTGCGACCACGAAAAAGGATGAATCATTGTACCGTTACGCACATTGTCCCGTTACGCACATTGTCCCGCTACGCGGTGTCCCGTCACGCTCATTGTACGATTGCGCCGCATCTATCTCTCTTCCACTCGATTGGAACAACCATCGATTTGACTTTTTCGAGGCTCATTAAACTTGAAACACTCTCATTCGTTTCCTACTTTTCCTATCATCGTCCTATCCTTAACAGAATAACACAGATTGGAAGAAGTTAAATAGCAAACATGTATAAAAGTTATAGTTAAAATAATCTGTTCGTTAAAGTAATAAACATATTTGAATTAATGAGTGCAAATAAAAGTATATTTATCAATTAAATTGTAGATTTCATTTCACTCCTTCTTTGTATCCATACAAAATAGTTATAATTCATTAAAAATGATTCAATATTATTCATAAAAGTATGCAATCATTTCATCAATTATTTGTTATGAAGTTGTCACGTTAAACTATCGTCCGTAAACCGACTTTACATACAACCAATTTTTTTTTTTGCGGTAATTGTTATTCGTGTATCGCACCTGACGCAGCAAGGGCGCAAACAATGACCCGGGGAAGCACGGACCACGTGACCCACGTGACCGCCGGCAGCCAGAGCGGCGACGACCGTGAAATTACTTGACGTCCGAGGAAATAACAGGTGTGCTGGTCCCGCGCCCGCGCTCGTAGCAGCTGGGCCGCGCGGTCAACCCGTGACCCATCCTTATTTATAGTTCCCTCCCGTTGAGTGTTAGTTCCCTCGGGTCCGTGCGCAGTGCCCAGGAGCGCATCCGTCATCACAAAACAAAAAAATATTGTTTGTCTGTAAAGTCAGTTTACGGAAGATAGTTCAACGTGACAACGTCATAACAAAACATTGATGAAATGAATGCATACTTTTATGAATAAAATTGAATATTTTTTTATTGAATTATCACTATTTTATATGGATACAAAGAAGGAGTGAAATGAAAGCTACAATTTAATTGATAAATTTACTTTTATTTGCACTCATTAATTCAAATATGTTTATTACTTTAACGAACAGTGTATTTTAACTTTAACCTTTATACATGTTTGCTATTTAACTTCTTCTGCAGCTCGCTTGTTGTCGCGCATTGCGCGCTTAGATTGCAGCTCTCGCTCCTTCCTTTCCTGGTGCGGGAGGTGATGTCAGTTCTCGCGTTTGTACTCTTGGCACTCTCTATAGTTGGCGCAGTGCAGACCTTGGCACTGCGCGCATCTCGCCTTGTCCCTGATTCCCCCCTGGGGACAAGTTTCCGTGCGGTGGCTCTGGCTACACCAGCGATTAACGATAGGTAGATGATAGGAAAAGTAGGAAACGATTGGGAGTGTTTCAAGATGTGCCTCAAAAACGTCAAATCGATGGTTGATCTAATCGAGTGGAAGAGAGATAGATGCGGCGCAAGCGTACAATGAGCGTAACGGGACACAGCGTAACGGGACAATTTTTCTTGCGTGCAGCCGGCGTTCGTCGAATTTTTAGACGTTGTCACGTCAAAAAAAACACGCTGACGAATCACAAATTATGATATTAATTATTTGCTGTTATACGTCAGTGCTGATTCAGTAAAACACGTCTTTGTAGTTTCTATGGAGATGCTGAAAAAAATTATTCTGTCCTTAAGGGGGCCCGCCTCGTCAGGGGCTTATGTTTGTTAGTAAGGGGGGATGATTAAGCGCGACGCTCGCTGGTGCTTCTAGCGCTCAACTGGCGCGCAGTCTTCTGGTTGTCACAGGATAACTGTGAAATTTGAGCGGTGACCGTAACATTATATGGCCGAGAAATAAAGATAAAGGTGTAATGCAAGGACCTTAAGTGCTTTCAAGAATCTGTACGGCCTAAAAATCACCCTGAAAACACGCCTTTTAGCCATTTTAACTCTTCTAAAAATACAGTATAAAAACTTAATCCGAAATCAAAAGTACTTTTCGGTCCTCAGCGAACTCTTAAATGCTTTTCGTAAGCAGACTCCACTCGGATATCTCGAGTAGTTTTGAAATCGCGTTGTTTTTTCCTGAAGCTCTGCGCACCGTGTGTGTGCCCGGGTAGGCTGAACGCCAATTTCTGAACATATGTAGATTTGTCCGCGGTATAAAGGAGAAGGGAAAAAACAAAAAGCATATAGTCCTAAACCAGGAAAGATATCCTCCCCACCCTCCGAGTGGAAACTGCGCGACTCGACTTTGAATTGAACCCGGCACGCAGTAGCGGATCCAGAGGGGCTAAGGGGCTGAAGCCCCCTCCAAAACCATCTGAGTCCACTATTGTTTTAGTGTTTGCCTTGATAAAGCCTAGCCTCAGCTGGGTCAAGCCCCTCCTGGATGCGCCACTGCCGGCACCCTTATGCCCAACAGCCAGGAAGGCGTCATTCATTTCAGGGTCGGAAACCGCCGACGAGTGCCTGCCTGGCCAGACGTCGGCAAGCCTTATTTTCACAGACGAGAGAGCATCTTCGGTTGTTTTTTTTTTGTTCATTGTAAATAAATATACGACTCATGATAACTAATGGTCAATTATTGGTTAGGTTAGCTACATTATAAATACTTTAAGACATTGTGTACGGTTGATTTGGTTAGGATAGCTACATTAAAGATACTGTGAAATCATGTAAACGGTTTCCCCCAAATAAATACACCTGTTGTGGTACGGAAGAAGAAAAAAAAGAAGCGAGCATGAACTTCGGGTGTGGCCCTCTCGTCTGTGAAATGGAGTCTTCCCCCAGACGTCGAGTCTGCCTCGCCTCGGGGTCGACAGTCGACCCTTGCACTCGTCCGGTGTGAAGGGGGAAGGGGGGGGGATAGACGCAAAGAGACGACGACAAGCTGCATTTTTAGCCGAATTACTCAGCCGTCCAGGAATCCCTCGCATTCTTCTTTCTTAGGATCGCCGACGGTGGTGACTCATACACACACACCCATCTTCGCCCCGTGGACTGGTGCCTGCTGGGGGGGGGGGGGGGGGAGGGGTTATATTACCGGGTACCTAACGTGTTATTGGAGTACGTTTCGATTCAGATCATTATTTTAAATTTTAGTTAAACACTGTTAGACGAGAAGACTTTATTATTGACTTAGTTTTACGAAAAATAAAATATATATGTGCATATGTGTATGTATACTTAACGTATATGAGTGTATGTGAATAAATATATATATATATATATAATAGTTAGCTGTCCAATTTATATTTTTTTAACGTTTTTGGGACTCTCATGAGGTTAAGGCTCGCATTACAAAGAAGTCGGGTTAAAATAGTTCCGACCATCCTGATTTACAGTTCATTTGGATTCGCGAGCTCACTCCAGGCGAATCCTGGGATTGTTCCATAATCAACTGCGGGCCACGTTCAAATCCTGTCACAATATCCATGGTCCGCGTGTCGTGTTTTGCCGAAAGTAATGACTCAACGTCAAGACTTTAACCCCAAATTAAATATTAAAAAAACTAATTTGTTAGTGTTTATTTCGTAGTGCACTTTACTCTCACTTCCAAGTTCTTGGAATCGATCCTATATCATGATTTTTTTTTATTTACCTTATACTCTTAGTTATCTAAAAGAGGTATTTTCTTTGATATAAAAAAAAATTCAAGAAATAATTTATATTAACGTTAGCGTAGCTTAGAGGTGGGTTGTTACAGCAATTTTCGGTATCTGTTCCAACCTGATACTGATACAGCATTGTACCATGTTACAAGTCTCTGATACTTCTGTATCAGACGGTCCCAGGAGGCAACAAAGCTCCGCGTACGCAGACCGTGCGACCGGAAGGAGAATCTGATACATTATTTATCACACCTGGTAATTCTCTAAATCTGATACTCTCATGCCCGCCTGATACAACCAGTATCAATCAGTTCAACATTCACTGCAGTTCGTCCTGGCCGTGTATCACCATGTTGCGGGCTGTCATGCTTTATAGTTAGTATCTTTATAGTGAAATAAGGAATGGATAAGTGCACGAAAAAGACTTCATTTGTGTGGAATTTTTTCACGGAAAATAATGAGTTTGCTAATTGTAATTTGTGTAAACAAAAACTGAGTTATAAATCATCGACTAATCTGAAGAAACATTTGAAAAAACATTGATATAGTATGCTCACTAATGTACCTATCTGTTTTTTTATTTTTTATTTTTGATAAAATCGTGAATTTTTAATTTATAAAAACACTAGTTACTAATTGTTTTCGAAAAAAGAAAGTCCATATGTTGATTACATCTGTTATTAGTGTCAACTGAGAATTTATTTGCATTTTCATAGCTGTTAGGTGCACAAATATAAATATTATATCTTGTATTAATGTACTTTTTAATATTAAAATTTCATTAGTTTTATTATTGAACGAGACGGTGCACGCACTGCGCACTGAGCGTACTTTGAAGTAGGACAATAAACAAAACGACTTGTAACCAGGGCTGCCACTCTGATATTCATGAAAAACCTAGATAACCTACAAAAAAACGCAGACACATGGGTAAAAAACCCAGATGCGTCTAAAATGCTATCGTTGAAAATGTTTGCGTACTAATTCAAAAATATAAACATAACTGGTTTTAATATAAAACAATTAATTACCTTACAAGACTGAAAACGGTTAAATACAACCAATACAAGAAAATTACACTGCAGCAAAATGGCTGTATAAGTAATTCTTGGACCAGCACATATCATAAAAAAACCTACAAATATATACATGACAAAACAAACACCATCACTGCATTCTTTAAACCGGTAATTGTTTTTATAAAACTGCATCATGTACGTTAGTCTTTATTCAGAGTCTGATTCTACAAGATTAGTTTGAAGGTTAATTGTTGCATTGGTTTTGTGTTCTGCAAGCCTCTTTGAAGAATGTGTCTAATTTAATATTCGACTTAGCTTCTTGAAAACTAGTTTTGTGTTTATATGTATTTTTGTGTGTGAAACACATAGACTTGTTTGCATTTATCAAACAGATATTGCAACAGATACAGTAGCTACTACCTTTATTATTGTTTTAGGTATAAAAATAATTAAAATTATAAAAAACCTAGAATTGTTGGAATTCATTATTTAAAAACCCAGAAACCCAAACACCATTGGAAAAACCCATGAGTGGCAGCCCTGCTTGTAACAATATCGCTTTGCGCCTCTCCTTCAAGGCTTCAACGCCTTCCCCTGCGCTTCCTCCCCTACATTCTTTCCCTTCTTTATCCCTTATTCGTCGTTCCTGCTCCCTCCCCTTTCACAAGCTCGCCCAAGTGACCGTCATCTGCGATCGGGTACTGCGCTCATTGGCCGTGGTGTTGTTCCAGGTGAATTCTGAACTGATACTAAAGTCTCTGATACTTTTCAAGTGTACTCGTTTGCCGTTCCTGATACAGGCGCGTATCAGTGACAAAGTATCATGTTGATACTTTTCGACCCACCTCTAGCGTAGCTATAGATACATTTGGGGATGTGGAAGACATACGCGGCGAGTTATAGGAAATAAGTTAGTCATTGAGATTTAATGCCGTGATCATATCTTTACATTTTGGTTTCTATATCAAACTTTAATATTAATTTCGAAAAATAATTGTACGTAAATATTCCAAGAAAAATTACAAACGAATCCAGTATAAAAAAACCTATATATATTTTAAAAAAATAAACGGAAAATGATTGTATTGTCAATGCACCATTTTAACTATCATTAGTATGTGCATGCTTCATTAGACAAAATTCACAACCTCACTTCAGTTAGTTCGCGCCTACGATATGACGGAATTAAGGAAAAATATTGTGAGCCTGTATTTCAGTACTCGCCAATGATGTGTAAACATCTAAAGAGCAAATTTATGTGTTCTCATGTTATTCATGTTGCAAATACAACACACGAAACTCAACACGAAATTTAACGTATTATTCTTTAAAATAATGCAGAGCGTCATAACAATACTTATATAAACTATATTCGCTTTTCAAGTAACAAAATTTCTAGACACGTGCTTTCTGCGCCCGCAGCTACAATTCGCTGCCTGAATTTTTAACGTTGTTTGCCACCATTACGCGCAGATAACAGCACGAAACAACCGAAAATTATAAACTATTTCAAACAGCTCCAATAAAAGCGAAATAGACATTTAAAAATCCTAAACGTCGACTTTGGACCTGATTTTCAACAAGGAATTTTATTGAAATACACTCCATCTAGTTGAATTTCACTAAACAGTTAACACTTTATAGTTAAAAACATTTGTTATTGTGAATATTAGTGATATAAATTTTGTTTATAAACTTGTTCAAGTTTATTTTTAAATTTATTTTTATAATTGAGGTTATGTTCCTGTATGTACCTATAACGAAGTCAGGTTGCTTTTAAGCTTCTAATGTCGCTAAAAGAGTGTCTGTGGAAGGTTTAGTAGTCTCCTGGCCATTTTCATGGGAGTGTTAGTGAAGGGAGATTGTTCCCGTATGTATAATTTGTTTGCATTATAAATTATAAAATTAATTTTTAGTAAATAATTAAAATGAATAAATTAGAATAAAACTTAGCATATTGATTGATTTTCGTTATTAATTAATATTGAATTCTGAGTATGTAGTTTTTATAATTTGATTGAATTTATATTATACCCACCGTAGTTATAATATCACTCCAGTTCTTTTCTTTTATTTCATTATTTCTATTAATTATGTATATGCATAATTAAAGTTAGGTTTTTTATCACGCCAAGCAAGTATAACTTCTAACGCGTGGACATAAGTACCAGGTACATTTATTTGTATTAAAAACATTTACGTAAATAACAAGGGGTTTGGGCTGTTAAATTATCATTCTCAACACGCATCACTACCTTTCTTTCTTTCCCAAACATATGTTTCGTGAAACTATGTGTCTTTTTTGTATAAATTTTTATTTTCCCATCTCGCTTTATTTTTTGCGTGTGTGTGACTAACGTTGGGGTGGATAGTTACGAGTTTTGGTATCGACTATTCGAACTTTATTTATTTATTTTTTTACGTGTGTAGAAATGTATTCCGGGTTCGGGCGTGGGTGTATTCCTGACCGCAGGGGACACCGAAGGCAACTGCAAGACGCCGCAGGATCACCTCGCTGTGTGCAGCCTGTCCTGTCAAGCCGTGGCGACGACTACCTCCCAGCCCCGCGGGCCGACCGACCAATTACAATTATGTCATAAAGTGGGGGGGGGGCAGTTAAAACATCCCTGAAGGCACCCGAGGTACACCGTCGACGGATTGCCTTCAGTGCACCGCGAGTTATTGAACCGCAATTTAGAAGCAGTTTCCGCTCCCAAGGTCGCGGGGTGTTCTCGGTGCTTTTTAAAGCGCCTTCTCGCGAGAAAAAGCATCGAGGCGTGGGAAGAAGCTTTTTTATTTTTATTTATTTTTTATTTTTATTTTTTCAAATTCAGGAGAGCAGTTTTAATGGCCGCAATCATGTCAGTGGCGACAGAGCTGCGCCCGGTTCTGCCGTCCGCTCCTCCGCCGCCGCCGCTCATGAATACCACTCGTCGCCGGCGGGCGTTCCGTTTCCCGCACGACGCGCATCCTTGCCCCCGCGCCCTCTGTGTCATGAGTCTCATACGTGGACAGTCATTATTGAGTCAAAAAGGATATTTTTGTCTTCTTCTGCCCCCCCCCCCCCCCAAGATACTTTAAGAACCGTTTTTTTACTATCAAAACCCCTGCAACATTTGCCTACCCTCAACTCGAAAAAAACAAACTACTGCAGCTGTTCCGACGAAACGGAACGAATGTCGTGCGGAATCGTGCGTGTTGTGGGTTCGTATAAACGCATCGCACAGCTGGAAGCTACCTACGGTCCGAGATGCAGTGGTTGCTTGAAGATAGATAGATAGCAGCAGGTGTTGTGTTCTCGCTCGAGGACGCTATTTTAAGCTTGGTGTAAAAAGTAATGTAGACCCAGTTGGAAATTAACTTGTTCTGACCGGCAACCGACTTTAACAACTTAATCGCCAAAATATCATGAAATATTTTTCACCCCGACTGTGCGAGATAATAGTTGCAGGAAGCGGCCATGCGTGGCCGTTTAGCAAGTGGGCCACATCGGTGGTGTCTAGGACCCACGGACAACTGAGGCGAGGGCGACTTGGCCGGTGACTGACCCCGGGGACGCACACAGCGCCGAAATACCACAACGCCGAAATGCCAAATTGACCACAACGCCGACAGCTAGAAAACTGCTGTGTATATATATATAAATTCATAGAGATAAATGTAGAGAGAGAGAGAGAGCAAGATATATAGATAAATGGTGTAGAGAACTGTATAAATATAACATTGAGAAAGAGAGCGCGGACGGCGACAGCTGCTGTAGCTCACGTCTTCGTGATCGCGACTCTATGGTCAGGTGGGTTGCGTGCGGCGCGGCGCAGGCCGGTGTTTAAAGAGGCGGTGGAGGAAGTGGGCGAGGGGGAGGAGGGAAGAGGAGGCAAGGACGCGGACCCAGGAATCCGTCGCGGTTGCGTGATCGTCGCACACCCGGAGCGGAGCGCTGGCTGCGATATCCGCTGGCCTCCTTGGGGGTCGCCTGCGCTCCCGTGTTCGTAGGGTGCGAGGAAGTCGCCATCAGGGGGCGGGACGACGTGATTCAACTATACACAAGTCGTTATCATTGAAGTTAATACAGTACACTCCCGATTATCTGCGAAATTACGTGGCAGGGCAACCGCGGATGGTGAAAATCGCGGATAATCCGTAAAAGAGCCGAAAATGGGCAACAAAAAAGAAATCATTAATTTTAACTTAAAAATCTAAAAAAAATTATGTACAGTAAAAGTTACAATGAGTAGTAAAAATTTTTTAATGATGCTACAATTTTAGCATTTTACTGAATGATTAACATACAATACATTTCAGTAATGTAAACATATAAGTGCTCGGTACTTACTTCGTAACAAGGATACAGTACTGTACGTACCCAGAGACTTCATTAGACACTAAAAAAAAAGCAATCATACGACTATAAAACAAAGCGCGACAGAGACGAAAATAGCAACGCATGCCAGCCTACTGCGTGAGTTCCGCCCGCGGATAATAGGGAGTTTACTGTACTTCTTTAGGCCCGTTGAGGGTGAAATTTCTTAGTAAGTGACGAAATGCTTGCGCAACATCCGACGTAAATGCAACAGGCCGAAGTCAAGAACGCATGAGTCTTCGCGTGTGTACAAAATAACTATGTAAATTAATCGTTACCATTACAATGAATCTTTCAAAGAACGTTCTTTTTCGAGTTTCGTTCAAACGCAAGATACACAACGTAGCACGTGGTTTATTTTCTAACGAATGAAAAATATTTCATATACTAAACAGATTGAAAGACATCCTACTTAAAAACATTTTTAATATTGCACTAATAGTTGCAATTACTAGCACCTTCTTTTGTTTTAATACTGATACTCGCGAACGCAGTTTCCACCATTTGGTTTAATTTTCAGGGTTAGGTGAGAAATTTGTGTTAGAACAAACATGGCGTTAATGATATTTATTCTCCCCTTTGATGGTTCTCTTTAATATCACGAACAAAGCGCTATCTCCAGTCTTATGTTAACTATATGTTTTTTTTAATCATGCCAAATAAGTTTTACATTTTTGGCGCGTACTTAAGTTCACTCGCACTTTTGTTTATAGTTTACCTATTTTCCTAAGACAATTCTTTTTTCACGTGATTTAAAATGATTATTTTATCCCCTGTTAGGAAAGAGTTGCTTTTTTAACTTTTCAAAAATAATACGACCAAGGCACGCGGGAAAAAAAATCTGTCGAAGAAAATTAACATAACTCTCTGGGATATGTTACACTTAATCGCGACAGCTCAAATTAATCGCAGCGCGTTATTCATTGGCTGCAGAAAACATGGGTTGACTGACTCATTAGCGCCACCCCAGCTCTGTGCTATACAGGGTGTCCTTCGTCGATGGTAAAAAAAATGGCTTCTCGTGCGTGCTGCTAAGGCCGGGTTTTAAACTACGCAGGGACGCAACGACGCAACGCCGCACAAGCAACAAACCCAAATACAATTACGGTCGTTCATAAAGCACGCATGTCGCAAGACCCCGCCAACACCTGCATCACGATATTGCAGAACAGTAGAAAACATAATTGTCTTACCCGGGCCACTTTGGTAATTTCGTGTTTATCATGAAAACATATTTGTCAATAATTTGCTTCAGAAGGGTTTGTTTCCTTCACTGTGCAAACGTTCAACGGCGAGCGATGGCTGCAGCAGCGCGCTTTATGTTTGGGAAAACCCCGCTGCGACCCATGTGATTCTCTCATCCTTTACCCCCCCCCCCCTTCCTCGCAACAGTACATGGACACCATTAGCGGGCTGCTTTCTGAAACACACACTCCTGCAACCGTGAAGCCCGGGGGTGGCGCCTTACTGTCTCGCCTGGTACATTCCGCGCGTCCCGAGGGCTCCGTGCCGAGAAGTGGCGTAATTAGAACGCCATTGTTCTCGCAGCTTCGGGTGTTAGGTCGAACCTTCTGGAGGCTACGAGACGATTTCCAGGGTAGGAACACGCAGGTATATGAAATAAGACACCGGTCTCAGAGGAGCGAGAGAAACTGGAAGCTATGACTGCGAATATTCGGAGAGATACAGTGGTGAAGTGAAGAGGTCGATGGCAGGCGAAGATCGGAGCATAGGGGACCAGTGCATCCGGGACGATGTTGTATGCGCGGCGGACGAGTGAGAAGTGCGAGGCAGTGTGTTGGGACCGGGGTGCGGGGTAGGAGACGAACAGTACATAGAGCCACTGTGGCTTGATGTAAGCTTTTGGACATAACGCCATTGCTAAGCACATGCATGTCTGTAGAAGAAAACTACAAAAAACCCAAAAGACAAAAAAAAATTGTGCTGTCATCGTTTGTGGTTTTTTTTTCGTTTTGTTAGTCCATTTTTCTTTGTTTTTCTTTGTTTGTTGACCATATTCCTCTTATGGAATATTATGTGGTGTTTATATCCTATTGACAACAGCAATTTTTTGCTTAATTTGTGTGTTTTTTTTGTCTTTTGGGTTTTTTGTAGTTTTCTTCTACAGACATACATGTGCTTAGCAATGGCGTATATCCAAAAGCTTACATCAAGTCATGCACTCCCATTGCACACATCTTTCAAAGATAAGAGCCACTGTGGATCCGAGCTCCAGTGGGGAGAGTGGATTACACAGTAATGAAAGTGTGATTAATTTGTGAACTGGAATTTAAATTTTATTTTAGCTAATAGTGTAAATATTAGCTAATAAAAAATTGCAACAAATAAATTAAGCTATCCTTTCCGGAACTGTGTGACTCTACTTGTAGCTGCGCGCGCGCGCGCACGTGTGTGTGTATGTATATAATCGTGACCTTCCATATGCCTAACTTAATGCATCTATGAAACTTTTCCGAGCACTTTGTTTCAAATGTGGAAGGTGGAAAAGCACGCCGAAACGCAAGAAGTTGGATAGCTGGTCGATGCTTGCGTTGCAGTTCTGAGTCTTGTGTTTCTTCGCGTGGTTTATAAACCTGGTCTGAAACGGGCATCGTTTCAGGGGAAGCTTGTCGTGACGGAGGGGGAATTAATCCGGTGGTTCCAGCACCTTCCCCCCCCCCTTCCCGGGTGCTTCCCCCCTGAATCTCGATTGATGGCCCGGTCCGAAATCTTCCTCGTCCGCCTCCCGTGGCTTATGGGCGGTTCCCCCTCCCATCCACCCCTCCTTCGAGGCGTTCGACTGGAAGAGGGGCAGATTGCCCGATCATTACGGTTCACTTGCCCGTGGAGGAGAAGTGGAGAAGGGGGGCAAGATTCGCGTGTCTTCGTCGCGATTTATTTACGGGTCGGGTGGAGGAAGGAGAGGGTTTGAGGAAGGCAAGGTCGGCCTGGCTAGGATCACCTTCCTCCCTCCCTCACACTTCTCCATATACACCCCGGGGTAGCAGCACGCAAAGCTTCGGGTTCCGACGATGACCGCCGGCGATCGTAGTGGAAGACGACACGCAACCGCCAATCCTGCTTTCGTGCCTGCCTGCCTGCCTACCTGACGACGCCCCTGTTTGTGCCCGACCAGTACCCGCCTTCTTGGATTTTGGATTTTGGTTTTTTAATATTCAGCCCCGTAACTATCAGTTAAGGGATTGCATTGCATGGATTTTCGGTGGTATATGAATTTGCTTGAAAGGTCAATTCGACAAAGTTTGGCAAATTGTGTGGCTATTTGTTTTTTTTATACGTCGCGAGATTGTTGTCGAAACTGTTTAACACCCCTCTCCTCCCCCCGTCCAAGTCCCTTTCTGATACGTTCATCAGATTTTTTTTTTTTAATTCGTCCGTGATTTTCGAAAATTTAAAATTAAATTTTTAAGTTCTGATAGGCCTACATATTTTCTAGGAACAGAAACTTCGGGGCCTTCTATAATGCCTCGTGTGTGATTTAATAAAAGCATACTATTAATAATTATTTTGTTATTGGTTTAGTTGTTACTATATTGATAGCAAATAAGCATGGTCAACAAATGAAAAAAAAAGAATAATAACGCCAAATACTTGCCTACGTTTGAAAGAAAATAACTTGTCTAGAACGAATCGAAAACTCATGATGAAAGTAATCAATTTTCGTGGGTCTAATCAATTATTTTTAATCTTAGGGCGACCACCTGTTTTCCTCGACGTACAGAGCTTTAGAAATAAATAAATATATAAAAAATCTGTTGAAGATATTAGCCGGCGTATCTGATTATGAAAAGCATTCAAAAACATTTTCAAAAATTTTCCAGAATTATTTGCGTATTCAACCTTTTGAAGTTTATAGTTGAGATTGCAATCTGTCACGTCGATACAAACTCTCGAAAATAATTACGCCGGTATCTATGAGGTACGACGCATCTATAGCATAAGCATGAATAAAATGTCATTTATTTATCGAAACGTGTTTAAAGAATTAATAGTAGTATTTAAAATACATATATCTTTGTCACCCTGAGAAAAAGTAATAATATTCAAAACAATAAGTTACAAAATTAAATTTTTTTGCTTATATACACATGTTATTCCCGTTGAATTAAGCATTGTAACTGAAAATTTATTTTTAAAATAAAAAAATGAGATTTAACTTGCCAGGGTATAAGATGTGAAGCTGTATATCATCCTGGGGTAACTTTATCACTTTCCTTTAAAATATACACCATGGAATAAGGATCGACAATAAAAGGGGAAAAACAAAGTGGGTTTTTTAAACTAGTAATGTCAGAACTAAATGGCCGAAACGAGTGTATCGGCTCGCCACGTCCATCATTGACGCTGCCAAGCCGAGATTCCACTCCTGATGGCGTATTTTCCATTTCTACTCTCGTGGTAATAGTCTCGAGTGTGAGTTGTGATAGTTCCCCTTTAAATAAAGCACCTCTTTCTGCAGGATTCCCTGTAGCCTAGTGTTAGAATTAAGTCGTTCCGATTTTATTAAATTTATTGCTAGCTTTCGTTCGATGTGAGCTTCAATAATTATATCTGTAACAGTCTGTAAACAAGTAGGTCGTTTCGAGATCAGCCAAGTACAGTGTCCTTCTCAAGTCCCACGTACGGGCCATTAGAAATACTAGCCGCCAAGATTTGAAAGGCATTTTTTACTTGGAAAAAAATTATTATTCCTATATAATGATAATCATACGTTTTCTCTCATTTTAGCTAGACCTGAGAATTAAAAAATTAAAGTATGGAGGTTAGCCGTAATGAAGAGGTCGTGTATCACATATATGCGTTTTTTTTTTTTTAAATTCAAATGGTTTGACTACAAAAATACAAATTATAAAAACGTCGCAGACATCAATGTACGCGTCTTTTGTTGGAATGGAAAGTTTAGGTGTTACAGTTTGTTCTTATATGTTGCGTTTTTAAAAATCACATCGTTTTGTCGCAATTATCCGGGACACTATCGAGGCACTAAAATAAAAACTGAATTAACGTGAAGTTTTTCTGACCGTAACTTTGACTTTTGGTACGTTGAAAATAAATAAATAAATAAACAAAAACAGGGAGAAAACTGCCAGTTTCGGAAACATTTTTCTGATGTTCCCAGAGTATAGTTTCGTGATCGGGACTCGAACCCAGGGGAAGGCAGTTAGCGCCGCGACTCCCGTTAGCACTGGCACATGCTGGCGAGGCCGGGAAGCAGAGCAATGGAGAATAAAAAGAAGAAAACACGAGGTCAGCAGAACCTGAACGAGTCTGCCGCGCCGTCGGGAAAATCGATTACTTACTGTTCCACTGTTCGCGCGCCTGAGCTCACCAGCTATTTCTGTGTTGCGCGAGTAATGCGAGCGAGAGTAAGCGAGCGGCATTTAAAGGACCGGCAATTAGATTGCAATCTCGCGGGACTTCTTTTTTTTTATCCTTCCGCGCGTCACGTGACTGGGCATGCGCGGACCGGGCTCGTTCAGCGACCTGGCCCGCCATCCGACGGCCGCCGCGCGAACTAAGTTGACCGGCGCGCGCGCGCGCCCCAGCTGTTTTGGCCGGCCGTTCTCTTGTGGGTGCAACGTCATTGTCGCAGCGTCAAGCTTGTGTTGTCCGGGCGCTGTAAACTGAATTCAAAAAAAGGGGTTGTCTGACTTGATGTAAGCTTTTGGACATACGCCATTGCTAAGCACAAGTATGTCTGTAGAAGAAAACTACAAAAATCCACCAATGACAAAAACACAAATAAAGCAAAAAAAAAATTGCTGTTGTCAGGATATAAACACCACACAATACTCTACAACAGGAATATGGTAAACGAAACAAAGAAAAATGGACTAAAATGGTCTTTGTTTTTTCTTTGTTTCGTTGACCATATTACTGTTGTAGAGTTTTGTGTGGTGTTTATATCCTGACAACAGCAATTTTTTGCTTTTTTTTGTGTTTTTGACATTTGTGTTTTTTGTAGTTTTCTTCTACAAACATACTTGTGCTTAGCAATGGCGTACGTCCGAAAGCTTACATCAAGTCATGCACTCCCATTGCACAAATCTTTCAAAGATAATAGGGGTTGTCTGTAAAGTCGGTTTGCGGACGATAATTTTACGTGATAACTTCATAAGAAAACATTAATGAAAAATTGCATACTTTTTTTTTAATTTTCAAATATTATTTACAGGTTTTGCATATTTAATTTAAATAACTTGTTCAAATATAATCACGAACAATTAGTTAAAAAGCCCGCATTAACCTGTTTGATGTTATAGAAGATTTTCTCGCACGGTGGTCGGCCGGTTCTTGCACGCTCGGCTCAGGCGGAACGTGACAATTTTTCGTGCGTGCAGCCGGCGTTCATCGTTTTATAAGACGTTATCACGTCAATAAATAAATTTAATATCGACATCTTTGTATTCACATTTCGGAAGTAAATGCAGCTTTTGTTCTTTTTTTTATTTTCAGTGCTTATTTATTACGGTACCTAATTAAGATGCTTTGTGTGTGTGTGTGTGTATATATATATATATATATATATAAACTGTTTCAGATTAGTTTTAAGTCGTACATTATTAATAATAAACAAGTCCCGAATAGCATGATTCTTCTCAAGTAGGCATCAATTCGTATGTGAAAAAAAATGTAGCAGGACAGTTGATACTGGAGGCTATAACCAAAGGTCGCAGCTACTGGAGGCTATAACCAAAGGTCGCAGATAATGGAGGCTATAACCAAAGGTCGCAGATAATGGAGGCTATAACCAAAGGTCGCAGATAATGGAGGCTATAACCAAAGGTCGCAGATAATGGAGGCTATAACCAAAGGTCGCAGATAATGGAGGCTATAACCAAAGGTCGCAGATAATGGAGGCTATAACCAAAGGTCGCAGATAATGGAGGCTATATATAACCAAAGGCCGCCTCGCCACCGTGAGACATCTCGACAAACGGTGCTGTCATCATTTGTGGGTTGTTTTTTTTCGTTCTCTTCTGTTTTGGAAAACTATTGTGTATGTTTCGTATTTTCGTTTTTTTGTGTTTTTGTCTCGTTTCAACTGTTGTGCTGAATTTTTTTTTGGGGTTCAATATTTTTGTGCTGTCAACATTTGTGTTTTTTTTTCCTTTCTTTGTTTGGTGACTATATTCCTGTTATGGAATATTATGTGGTGTTTGTATCCTGTTGACAACAGCAATTTTTTGCTTAAATTGAGTTTTTGTCTTTTGGTTTTTTTTTTTTGTAGTTTTCTTCTACAGGCATACATGTGCTTAGCAATGGCGTATGTCCAAAAGCTTACATCATGTCATGCACTCCCATTGCACAAATCTTTCAAAGATAATAAACGGCGCAGTCGTGCGGGCGCCGCTGAGATCGGCGATGAGCCGCGATGCGACGGGGTGGCTGACCAGAGCCGCTCCTCCGGGTTCGTGGTCGGAGCCGACGCGGATCATAAAACGGAGAACACGACGAGGATATAAAACAATAACAGGAAGCGCAGTCGGCCGTATTACTTCAGTAAGTACGGGCGTGGCTGCGCAGTAAAAAGGACGGCAGGCATGCAGGTGATGCGGGTTTTTTTCCCTGCGCCTTCTCCAACTTGGTTCATGCTGTGCCGTAAACGGGGGCGAGGTTGTTTAGCATGATAAAAGTTATTTGTTCGTCGAGGTACGCGTAATTTTTTAACTGATGGCAAAATGACAAGCGAATGGGTGCCCGCGTCAGGGTGCATTTTCATGACGGGGCCCGATGCTCATTCAGTATGCACTCGACGGGTCGTTACCACGACGCCGAAATACCATAACGCCGAATGTCAAAATTTGCCACAACGCTGACAGCTAGAAAACTGATGTGTACCACAAAGCCAAAATAACAACTGAATGAATTTGTGTGTGTTTCTTAAATGTATCTTAACGCCGAAATACCACAATCAAACCTAACCTTACCTAACCTAACCTAGCGTAATATAACCTAACCTAACTTAACCTAGCCTAGCCTAGCCTAGCCTAACCTAACCTAACCTAGTCTAACCTAACCTAACCTTTGTGGCAGTCCTGCAATGACATTTTTCGGCGTTAGTGTATTTCGGCGTTGTGGTAATTTGGCATTTCGGCCTTGTGGTCAATTTGGCATTTCGGCGTTGTGGTATTTCGGCGTTGTGGTATTTCGGCGTTGTGGTGCGTCTCCGCACTCGACGCTTACAACATGGCTAGAGCATCGACCCTTGAGCGCTGCGATCAGGGTCCGAACCGGAGGGTTGTCCGTCACTCGTGTCTCTCGTTGTAGCAGGGCGCTCCTCGCTCCGTCGTCTTTGTATTCATTGGCGTCTGCGTTCCTGCCCTTCATTTTAGAAACTTCGTCTCATTGTTCGTTTCTAGCCGGGAGCGTGCACAGAATTTCATTTTTGGGTTTGGGGGTGGTGGTGTAGATGGAGGGGGGGGGGAATAGAACCACTTAGCCTGCTGTTGGCTTTCAAATTCTTTCCATTTGTTGGTATGGGAATGATAGATTTTTTTTTTTTTAGGATTTGAGGGGGGAGGGGTGGGTACGCCCCCTGTATTTAGCACATTTAAGCTATCTGTTTTGCTGGAATCTGACCAAATTTGTAAAAATTCTTTTGAAAGTTGTTTTTCCCTTACCTACATTTCAATAATGATTTTCGTGAAATAACGAAACTGTTCAATTATTTCAAATAAAGTTTAAATAATTTTACGCCCATTTATATAGGTACCTACTTTAAAATGAAAAAGAAAATTGAAAACGATAGAAAACTGCTGTTTACAGCATGTTCAGAACCTGATGGGGTGACCCGATTTGGTGACATCTGGCAAGACTAGGTGTTAGAAAATGCCCCGTGAACACGTGTCCCGAAATGCACAGTAAATTCACCGAATAGGAATTCAGTACGGAATAGCTTTTGCTGATCCCGCCTGTGTTAAGTATCAATTATTATGCCAATGAATTTCCCTCCGCCCACACGCGGAGTGCTGTGATAGTTGTCCACCTTCACTGCCGCAGTTACTCTCGTGGTTGGCATGAACGAATGAATAATAATGCCTGGACGTACGTATGCACAGTGCTTTCATTTGTCTTGAAGTTAAACAGCGAGCTTCTGAACAACTTTAAACATTTGCGTCAACAAGGCGAATAAACATATGTCGAAGTCTGCAGGGATTTAGTCATTAGTAGAGACCTGCAAAATTCGCGGATTCATTCGGTGATAGGCTAGAATTCAAACACATATACCTCTAAGATAATTTTGCTATTGGTAGAGACTGGAAAAATTCGCGCTTTCGATGACCTCTAGGATAGACTCCACAACCCTCTACATACTCAGGCAAATGCCACTTGCACATTGGCTATTGACTCGTGTCACTTGTCAACTGGGACGCTTGCGATTCGATACTTTTTTGGTTGAAGGTTTCCCATTGGCTAAAAGTCCTTCAGATAAACTGTAAGCCAATCACAGAAGCAATATAAATGTACAGTTGTTTGGATTCTAGCATATCGTGAAATGAATCCGCGAATTTTTCCGGTCTCTAGCTATTGGCTTACTGTTCATCTGGACGAATCTCAAACAGTTATAAACCCTCAACCAAAGAAGTATCGAATCACAGACAAACCAGCTGATACGACTTACAAGTCGGCAGCCAATGAACTTGCGTTATTTGCCCGAGTGTACAGGGGTATGTGCAGTCTATCCTGAAGGCCATCGAAACCGCGAATTTTGCAGGTCTCTAGTCATTAGTAGGGACCGGTAAAATTCGCGGGTTCATTGACCTGTAGGATGAACTCCATTGTTCTACGTACACTCGGTCAAACGTCACCCACTCATTGGCTGCTGTCTTGTGAGACATCCCAACGTAGCAGCATGTGATTCGATACAGCTTTGTTTGGGTGTTTTTCATTGGCCCAGAGTCATCCAGGTGAGTTCTGAGTCAGTAGCAGAGGTAGTACAGAGGTATAGCTATTTGAATTTTTGCCTATCGCGAAATGAATCCGCGAATTTTTCCGGTCTCTAGTCATTAGACTCGGAATGAAACTTAGTTATGTGGAAATACTTGTTGGTCTACTAACTTTTACCAGGTAATGCTTCAGAAATAACTATTACGTGTGACATTGCATGCATTTTTTTTTTTTTTTCACTTTAACGTGAATGCGCTTGTAGCCCGTCCTCTTTGGGTTGGTAGCTGGACGACCTTGAAGTTCGTGAGGCTCTTGACTTTAGTCCTCGGATATTCTGGAATCGAGTTCCGGGAAGTAATGGCTGGTTTCAATGTGTATTCTATATGGAAATCAAGCGAAGGTGGTCCAGAGTGGAGTCTTTGGCAGCCTCTCGCATGGAAATTAGCGAGTGAAGAACATCTGAAAACGTTTTGATTTTTGAGCTTCGGATAAGTGCAACATAAAAATTTCTGTTTTTAGGGCCTCTTCACCCCCTCCCACCACCCCACAGGGTAGCTATCAAAAGACAGTAAGTGGAGATAGTTACCGAGCAATCATAAATGAAGTAATGTAAAATAAAGTAAACAATTCATGATCCTTATGTAGCGAAGACGCGACGTTTTTTGGAATGTGTGATTATTTAAATTAGAAAAAGGAGTACCAGAACTCACCACTCAGAGTGGGGGGAAAAAGATGTGAATACATTTTGACTTTTAACAGACATTTTTATTTACATTTAGAGAGATACTTTTTGAAGCTTATTAAGCTTGGCAACACGCCAGATCTTCGTCGGGGATTGGTCTGGGCGGTAATAAACTGTGCTATCTAAAGGGACAGTTAAAGTTCTTTTCGCGAACGACTTTTCTAATTTCAGTTGTCACCGACCACGTGCAAAGTTACAAAAGTTTGCCACACATGTTGACTTGCAGAATGTGACAATGCTGTGGATATTTTTGCAGTTGTTATTTTAGTTAGTATTCCTTATCTTGCATATTTCAGTGATCAAACGAGCACTCATCCATAGAAGCATTGTACACTCAGCGACAACAAAAATATGAAGAAAAAAATCAAGAGTATTTCAGTACTCGCCAGTATGTTTAAACATCTAATCTCGGTTTTCAGGATGGTAATAAACTTATAATACGAAACTTGGACACCAAATTTAACGTAGAGTCTTAAAAATAACACCGAGCTTGATGGTTTTCCTAGGGAAAAAAGCGATGAAGATTTCCCCCCTTTTTTAAACCCTTTGTATATAATTACATCTAACAAAATGGCACTATTGTATTCTCAGAGCTAGCCGAACAACAGGAGTACCGACACTGAACAAGTGACACTTCCCTCTAGACAGGAATTATCATTGTCTGCGTTTTTTTTTTTTTTGTTGTACTTCTTTAGGCGCGTTGTGGGTGAAAGTTTAGTATGCACCAGAAATGCAATGCAATAAACGCGCATTACACTACGGAAATTAGACAGGTTCTAAAGTCCAGTACGCATGCACGTGTACATAATCTGCTATAGCCACGAGTCGAATTCGTCAAGATGGCTGACTCACGTGCACCCGTGCATGTTTCGCCAACATTTGGAGATGTACTAGGCCTATTGGTGTACCAAAGTAAAACGTCATGGGAGTGAAACTCTCCTGGAATACATTTTGTTATCTTGAATAGTCACAAGAAAATATAATAGCAACTTTAAAAATACCTACAATTGATTAGCCAGAAAAATTTTGTTGGGACGAACATGGCGTCAAGGATATTTAACATTTTGTTGGTTCTCTAAAGCATTACGAACGTGGCGCCATATTTCAGGCATTTTTCAAACTAAAAGTTACAGTCCACAGATTCCAGCTTTGTACTTGATTTTCGTCAAGGACTGTTTTTAAAAAATACTTCCTATGTTGTTAAAATTTACTAAACATTTAATACTATAAAGTTTCCGCACGCGTTAGTAGTTATACTACTTCTATGGCATTATATACAATATAACACAAAGTATATGTTTGTAAATGTTTTTTTTTTTAAAACGACCGAAATCAATCTGTAAATTCTTCATACATTAAAATTATTTAGCTGATTCGACATTTTTATTTTATTTTAATGTTATTAAAAAAATGTTTAAAAAATCCCATGGACAAGTTTTGTACCTTGTCGCTCGCTATACCGCTATGCTACCAAACCCATTGACATATTGCAAGGAGAATGTGTATTATAATCATTGTAATGTCAAGTGTTCTTAGAAATTTTTTTAACTTGAGATTACTTTTTACTGTGACTATTTTTGTTTACCAAATATATTCCGGGGTAATTACACTATTATAAAGTTTCATTTGGCACACCAATACGTTTGGTATGTACCTTAAGTTTTACGAAATTGACTATTTATGGATTTATTTTGCTCCGCGTGGGTCCGCCATCTTTGTGTTGCATTTCCGTTTATCTACTTCCGTTCCATTTTCGCGAAATTACCGAGAGCTAAGATGTTTACAAATCCAAAACTTTGCAAATTCAAGTTACCGCTGTGCACGCTGGCCTCAAGTAGGCCTACCTAAAATTAGCCGCTGAATAATGAAAATTTTGTATTTATGTGTTTGTACCTGTAGTTTTGTGTTAATAACAGTGTTCAGTCTCAAAGTCATCAGGTTTCATGCGTTGTGTTAGATTTTTATATTAAATATTTCAAACGCAGTTCTTTTGTTGCCTGGTATTAGAGACAAAAACCTAACTTGCGACATAATAAGCATAATTAAAAATAATGTTTACATCTTCCTGCCTACACGGAAGAAAGAATAGTGAGAATATGCTGAAAAAAGAAACACGTGGAGGCAAACATTAAATAAAATGAAGTACTTCCCCAGTAACGCAGATCGTGGATAAATATTTCGTAGGCTGTATTTAAAAGTTCGCGTTTTAACCCCACTCGGTCTATGAGGCGGTGCTGACGGTTCACTGGACAAATGCCTTGCTGCAATTGGACGGTCTTCAGGCGTGACACTGCGTGCTGCTCCATGTTCTGAAAGTTGATTGGACGTGACGTCACCCCGGCCTGCCGTGACGTTGCGTGCTGTGACGCCACGGCCATGATGGTCAACTTTCATCTTTGGGGCCGTCAGCAGGCCGGCAGGGCACGCGTGATTAGCCTTTTTTTCTGTGACGTCACGAATGACGTACGCCAAATGAAGTTCCTGCCTGATGTTCAAAGGCGCAATGAACACAATTCAGGCACACTGAAAATAATATTCTTTGAAAAAAAAAAAAAAAAAAATTGCCAACAAACAAAATATCGTGTCTTGTTACAACAAACTCACTTACAAACTTTCATTGGCTGCAAATGTTATTGTGAACTTAAACAAGTGGTTGCTCTCACGTACATGTTCACTATTTGTTATTTTACTATATTATATTTAACGCTGACATTATACGAATACTTATTGAAACCACTTTTATAAAATTATCAAATATGTTGCTAATAGTAAACGGAAGCGCAAAATTATGAACTTCTATTTACAAATATGAATATTTGATAAGAGCGCAAAAATGTTAATTACCTGTGTTTACTTTATTTACAGACACGCGCGAGATTGTAATGAAAGTTAGCTTAGTTTTCTTGAGTGCAAGTCTTTGTGCTGTTTGTTTCTTTACTATGGGCGATTTATATTGGTTTTTTTTCTGAGTGACTAAGCGTATGATATAAATACGATCAGCCTGCTATCTGTATTAAAACTAAGTACGTGGAACTAAGCTCGCTTCAAGCGTGCAAACATTTTGGGACCAGCAACGCGCCAGCAGGCGTCCTATTATTGTAGCAGGGGGCTGACGGGTGTACATTCTGACGTCGCGCGGCAGCTACCAAGATGAGCGAGACTCGGGACACGACTCTAAGGCTGGTATTTATAGTCGCATCTTGAGCAATGTCTTGAGACCGTCTTGACGAAGACGGTCTTGTTTCTCAAGGCAGCGATTTCAATTTCCATGTTTCATAGTCCGCGAACAAGACGAGCTTCATGAAGACTACATGCTCAAGCAAGAGCTTGTTTGCCGTACTTATGGCTTGACGAAGCACTTACTTGAGACAGCCGAAAAGACACGAGCATACACGAACTTTGGCGATTGAACTGTTTTCGTTAAATATTCTGGTACTTATTCACACCAAGCACTGAAACCCCAGAATTTGAGGCTATTTATAGTAACAAGATTTAGTAAGTATATATCACTACATTCGAAGTGCGTTTGTACGTTGATGTGAGGAATTCGTTTATTGTTTTAATACTGTTGAATCACACATGAAAAAATTGATGTTTTGCGACCACAAATATGCATACCTTCTAGTACATCTCAGCTTGTATCACTTGAGATGAATGAAATTAAGAACTTTATAGACTTTTGTCTTTCCTGTGAAAGTTTAACATTAAGAAATTATGTATCTAACGATTTAATAATACCCTTTTAAAAAATAATAAAATTAAGTTAGCATCTTCAGAACTGTTAATACTGAATTACTACTTGTTTAAAAGCTACCTGTCTTTACAGAATTATCAAAAAATATTTCAGGTAGTGAAAAACTTTTTTTTTTTTGAGAAAATGTCACTCTGCTTCAGCTTCAGGATAAGGTACAGTAAATGTTAGTTTAATAAAAATATCAGATTTAACTACACAGTAAAATAAATTTTTTAATTTAAGTAAGAAAAATGTATGTTTAGAATTATAACAATAAGTTTGAACGAATCTGATAAGGGTACATAGTAAGGAACTTAAATTTTGTAAACCCCTTTATAAAGTGTTTGTTCATCAATAATATAAGACATTAATTTCCTCATATAATAGGTTAATTTTTCTTGTTCAAGTTACTTGTGATTCTATAATTTAATCGTATTATAAGTAAAATATATAGACTACAGTATGTCTCAAAGCCTACTGCGTATGAAATAACCAAATCATTAAATTGAGCTATGTATTTAAATATATTATAACAATTAGATTTTAAAAAATTAATCTAATAAAATTTCTCTTAAAGCTATATTTGCATTTTTCATTTACTGTAACTATCAAAAAAAATATATCGTCAGTGCCAGGATTTGAACCACATTCGCATTGCTTTCTCAAGCTATGGATTTGAAACCCACCTCCCTAGCCACTACACTACGAAACATCTAACGACTTTTTGTGGAAAATTAAGGTATATCAACAGTGTAATGCCACTTTTTTAAAAATTATTTTTAACGTATTTTGGGTGTCACGAATGTAGAATTAAATTTTCTGATTGTCATATATGTACCATCAACCATCATTAAACGCATCGTTTTCCACATCCATTGTACTCGTTCTGTGATCGATACGTAAATAAACGTGTCTGTTGAGCACTTGAAAATGTAACCACTGGTCACAAACAAACACTAAACTCATTTAAAATACATATAAAATTGCTTCAGCACCTCATACAGGGTTTATTTAAGTTTAAAAATACGAGGTTCACGAGAATCCGCCATTTTCTACATTGCGATCAGAAAAAGCAATTGCTTGAGACATGCCTGCAGTGGTCTTGGCAAAGACGATCTTATTCGTGTTTAAGCACGGTCTCAGCGACTATGAAACATGCTTCTACGATGGTGTTCTCAAGCAACGACTATGAGACAGGAGAATGCCCTCTCATAAATAAGAAATATGTGACTATCATAAGATGGTCTTCATCAAGATTGTCTTGTTTGCGATCACTTGAGATCATCTCAAGCAACCTCTATGGCACACAAATGTTAAATAAGAATGCATATAAGAATTTCTTGACGAAGGAATATTGCTCAAGACGTGAATATAAGAGTCAGGCCGGGTGCTGCTGGAGCGAGCCACCTCGTCGCTCTCCCTGGCGGACCTCGGGCCTCCCACGTTGACGGTGTACGGCGACCACGGGTGCACGAAGGAGCAGCTTAGTCTGTCTCGCCGAGGTGGGGGGCGGGCGAGGTGAGGCGCTGTCCCGGATAAGGATCTGGTCGTGTTTGTTAGCGCGCGAGCGAGCGAGCGAGAGTAATGCTCGCCCGCGGTACTTCCACCGCTAATTTACAGGACTGGTATCCTGGTACCCTGGTATCCTCGCCGCTCGTCCGTCCCCCGGCACCCCTGGGCGCCGGGGGCGGAGGGGTAACGACGACAGCCCGCGACGTTGAACGGCCCGTCTGCCGACACAAACTGTCGAAAACGGCTGCCGCGGCGGTTATTATACGTGGCACCTGATAAGTCTCAGTTTTCATTTGGTTTTGCGATCACCAAATTAAAATATTCACGGCGTCAGATTACAACTTACCTGATTTCTTTTTTATAAATCATTCTTGTAACGGAGAAGATTGATTTAAAACTCGGCGTACGTTGGACATACGCCATTGCTAGTGTACACCATATCCGCTATCGGTCTGTTTGTGCCTTCTGGCGGGAAGAGATCTCAGTTCCCGAAACGTCGCAACTGTTGTGTTTTAAGAAGACTACATTTGTTCGTCTGTGGTGTTGTGTTGCCAAACATTTTTGTGTAATTTCATCGCTAGGTTCTCATGGGCGTCGCTGTATTATCGTAGTTCTGTCCCGGTTATCGGTTTTGAATCATCGCTGGGTTCTTCTGTTCGCTGTGTTGTCCAATGTGGTTTGTCTGTATTAGCCGTTTATGTCGCCACGGGTTCCTCTATGGTGTGATATTGTTCGGACAAATTGCCGCCGGCTAAGCATTTAACATTTTTGACATCGGCTGATTTTTTTGCTTGGCTTTCTATGTGTGTTTGTGTATTTATCTTTTGTTCATTTTTTCAGGTTTTCTCTAGGAGGCACAGTGTAAACTATCAAAGGCGTGTGTCCAATATAATGTTTTGAATACAAATTACTCATTAGTTAGTAAGTTGAAAAAATCGATGCACTCCGTGATTTTTCGTAATCCAGCAAACTTATTTCTCACAGAATACAGTTATAAGAAAAAAAACCTGCGTTCATATATGTAGGCTATCTGAAGTATCGAGTTTTTTTTCTTTCGGATGTCTGAAAATCCAGATCTGATATTGTATCGACTGAAACACGTAAACATCCCGTGCTTTCCAGCTTTTAGGATGCTGAAACTATTTATTGAGGAAATTGACGCCCAGGCTTGTCACGTAGTGTGAACGCGTTGTCCCTTCAGCACCTGATACCAGGTGTGCTCTCTCTCCCCCCCCCCCCCCTCTTCACTCGGTTGCGCGACTAGACAAACACTGGAGTTCATCTCGGTCATAGAAAGTACGTCAGCTGACTCCCGAATCCAAATATGGAAACTGATCTGGAGGCGGAGGGTTATAGTTTAACTCGGAGAATAGTATGAATTCCTTGCATAAAAAAACAACACATGAAGTTACAGTCTTGTGAAGTTATTCCAGTGTAATATATAATGTCAGATACCATATACAGATATATTCGCTGTTGTGAACACTTCTTCCTCCCCGACCTTCTTCACATTCACCAAGCTCTGAATATTTTATCATGGATGGAATTAGTGCCTCAAGGTTCCTCGCCTACACTTGAGTTGGAGTCTCCGCGTGCAGAATATCTTTCTCTGGTTATTCCTCTCTTTTTCTCTTTTTCATTCTCGCCCGGTGAGATTTTCGCCATTTGTGTCAAGAAGGATCACGTGGGACGAGAGTTCATATCTTCGTGGCCGTACCGTCTTTTTTTTCGCATGTGCTAAGTTTGGCTCGTCTCTGACAAAAAAAAAACATGCAAATCCGATATAATAGGCCGTATATTCTAGTCAGCCACTTGTTCTCGCGTCTTTTCTGTCGACATGGCTTGTCAAAGAAACAATTTTGTCTATAAAATATTTTTGAAAATCAACTTTTTGAAAGGTATATTTACATTATATGTCAGTGTAAACACACTCATCTTATTCTCTTTTGTGACTTTTTGTTGGTAAACTAAACTTTAATGGAGTATTTGCTTCGTTGCGTATTGCAGAACTAGCTGAATTGCACTTTTTTTTAACTGCTTGTGCAGGGGGTAATACCATTGACTTTTTGTTGTTACTTTGTACCACAATTGTCACTCGTTACGGACGGGCAAATTTCAAAATATGTTTTCGTAGCCTCACTGTTAGTGATCTGTTTTGTAGGATTAGCTTATGGTCTATGGAAAGATGTTTGAGTCTGGTCACGTCTTTTACGCTATACCATTTGGGTTATTTATTTCTCCCAAGTATGGATTTTACCTTTGAATGTCGAGTTAATTTTCTCATTTTCAGTGGTAATTTTTAATATGATGTGCATATTTGGCGTTGCTGATTGAAAACCTATAAAATAAACCAATCTTCTTCTAACTTATAATGTGTAACTTTTTTGTGTATTGTTAAATTTTTCATTTACTTTCCATGTATTTTTAAAATTGGTAATGTATTTTAACATTGATACTAGTTGCAAAAATTTTGGGCGTGGTATTGTTGCGTGATATAAGTATGATGACACATAAGTATTAATTATAATGACATTTCCCAAAGAGGTTTTGAAGTTATACTTCCCTATGCGCGTTCAGATTGAAACGAAAAAAAAATTAAGTTATGTACAAATACTAATACTTTATTTTATTTATGAAACCAACAGATATTGTTATCTTCGATTTGATTATCTTCAGGTTTACTTATAATTTGTTTGCTGGGAAAATTGTTAGAATAAAAATTATGTCTATGAGATTTAACACTTTGTGGGTTCTTGTTAACTATATGCTTTATTTATTCATGTCAAACAAGTATAACTTCTAACACTTCTTTTTCTTTGGCTTTTCTTTGAGATAAACCAAAAGATCATCCTAGAAATGTGTGTCATTGCAAACGCAATAATGACTTCGTGTTCTTCTAACTGTAGTTATAGTCAAACAAGTGTTAGATGTTATATCGATTTTATAAAAGAGCGTTTTAACGAGGTTGTAAGTTGATCATGTTTCTTTAATCACTTTATTGGGGGAAGTCGCTAATTTTGTAATAAAAGTGTACAATGGTTGTGTTTGTGACGTTTGTATCAGGTTTTCCCATAAATTATTTACCTGGTGTCGAGCAACAATTTCAACGTAGAGCTTGCAGCATTTACGAGATTTTCTTCTAAATCATTTTTGTTTAATGTAGTAGTTGATTAATTTTGGAATTTTCCTCGAATTTCTAGCTAAAAAATTACAGTTTTTCGAGATAGTGGCCAAGACAACCGACAAGATGGCGGGTACCCTGGCAATAAATAATTACTGCAATCTAGTGGGTAAAAATTAAACTAATATGGTGGCAGTGCCCTCTAGCAGACGAAAATAATATATCGGATCCAAGATGGCAGCCTTCAACAGACGAAAACAAGATGGTCGCCATGACGTCATACTGGCTGATGTAATATCCACCTTAGCATTAGTGGTGCAGGATCAGTCTGCTGGTGGCTTCCGTGGAGGAAGGATGCAGCGCATTTTTTTTTTACCCTCACCCGTTTGAACCGAGGACTCCATGACATAAGCACCTTTTTATTTATCATAATTTAATTAAATAATTGTTTTTATAAATTTTAAGATTTTTTCAATTCTCTATCATAAAAATTACGGATTTTCAAGATGGTGGACGTGATGTCACTATTCAAAATGACGGGAGGTTCTAAAATCAAAGCTGTAGGGTGTGAAGAAAACAAGATTTTTCAATAAAAGTTTATTTAAATTGTAATTAGAATTTTTTAAACATTTTAATTAATAAATTAACTTGTTTACTCTCGCCGGGAATCAAACCGAGGACTGATTAAGTAACTAAACATTTGAAGTAACAAATTTTTTTAAAATATGTTTTTAATTTTTTGGTCATAAATTAAAGGATTTCAATTTTATGGTCAAGGTTATGACCTTGGTGGCTTAGGGCGGATTGTTTTTAGGAGTCTTAAGCCGCTTTAAGGAATTTATGTTTTTTCTTAGGCAAATATATTTTGGGGCATTTCAGTTTTAAATTATTGAATTTTTGAGGAATGAAATGGGAAATTTTCTTTCAAAACGGGAATTTTTCCCTCAAAGTAGGGATTTTTTTTTATGAATTTTGAGGAATTTAGAGTTTATTTAGAGGAATTTTGAAGAAATTTGACACCAAAAATGGCCGCCGTGGTGTCCGAATACAATATGGTGGACACAACCCACAATCCGAACCCTGGACCCTGTATCATTAGAACTATTATATACTACTAAATGTACCTAATATATTTAGTGCTTTTTTTTTTTAGTTACATTAGCTTTACGACTCGGCCGGTGTTATGTTATATCTGCATAGCTGTCCAGAGAGTTTATCGTTTAGTGACCGGGGTTTGCAAGGTTGAAAAAAAAAACCAAGGTAAGTCACTACGAGCAGTGTGACCACAGACGATATTAAAAGACGGGTGAAAAAAAAATTATACGCGACTAGAACCCTGAAAAAAACAAAATTTATTAGCAGTTAGTAAAAATAAACATGAATTGTGTAGCTTAAAATGTCAGGCAAATTATGTAAGACAGCGGGAGTAAATAATTTACACAAAGAGGTGCCGTAGTGATTAATAAAGAGGGAAAATGGCATATATGTGCACTACTGAAATTTTGCAAAAATAAATTACGAAAACGTATTTCGAATAATTTTCGCCCGTCTGTCATTTTGTATACTTACTGTTTTGTCGACGAGTCGGACCGTTTCAAACTTTTGATATCATTGCGTGCTTGCTTGTCGCATTTATAAAGTTCAGAATTTTAAAATTAAATGTTTGGTTTACAGCCCCTTCCTCAAGGATTTAAAACGCTTTTATCCAGCGACCAGGACGCCTTACTAGTGAGGTCTGATGTTTTACGGGTTCGATGTGTTGACCAGATAGAAGGGCCTCCCAAACCCCACCCCCACCCCCCAAATTGAAAAAAAAAATTCTCCCGTGTATAAGTCCTGGATGATGGGGCGTCTTTTTGCCGCTCACCTTTGGATGACAAAAAAAACTACGGCAGGATTACCTTTCCAAGGAAAGTTTTAGATTCTTCACGATTCCCGCCACCGCGGAGAAACTTGAAATACGGCCGCTCAGAAGTGAGAACAGTACTGCATTGTTTCTGAAGTCTGCGCCATGAAACTTGTCTCAAACTTGACATTTCTTAAAAGTAGTACCAATGGTACCCATCTTCCTCAAGTCACTTGATGTCTGCATGCTTATGAACACTTACAACCACATGAAGATGTTTAATAAACACTGTTAGACAGAACAATTACTTCAGATAACTTTCAAATTTGAGACACGTTATTTGACACGGACTGTAGATATTATGGCGTCAAAGAGTTGCTGGATTGGAATGGTTTATTTTCCTTTTTACGGCATTCATCTGGGTTTAATACCCCAACTCTGTATTAATTTTTTTTTAAATATTGTTTAAAACTTGTTTCTTTGCTCTGTATACGCATCCCTTTCTTTTTTTCCATCTTTTTAAACTGCCACCCTCACACTAAAGAGCACTTTTCACCCGAGTGGTGATAACTGAGCAGTAACGGAAGATTATATATTATTGGATGGTACAGAGAAAATATATCTCGCGCCACTGTTCGCAGGGCTTCTTGTACATTAAGATAAAAAAATTGGTTGCGTTGGTAGTTAAAAAATAAATTTTCAAATTATTTCTTCTAGCGGACGTTCAAACTTAGTTTATTGACATCGGAGTGATTTACTTTTCCACAAGACAACTATCCAGGAAAAAAAAATGAAAACCCATCTCTTTCGAAAGGGGTGCAATGCTTATAATTATTAAAAACAAAAATGGAGCGAGTCTTTCAGTATTGAACAGTGATGTGTAAGCATCTAACCTTGGTACGAGCTAATTCATGTGTTCTCATGTTCATGTTGCAAATAAACTTATAATACAAAATTCGGACACGAAATTAAAACTTAGAATTATTAAAAATAATGCCGGGCGTAATAAACAAATTCTGGTAAACTAAACTCTGGTAAATTTTATTTAAATACGTCACAAAACAAGGAGAAAAATATTGAGTTTTGTAAACTAACTCTTCACTCTGAGCTTTAGACTTCAGTTTATACAATTTCTTATGTACCCATTTTTTTTTTTAAATCTCTCTTTCTTACTTTTAAAATGTAAAAGTACTCTGTAATATTTAGTTTTTGTGGTTGTACAGTTTGTTTGTATACATGTATATATTTGTATTAATTGACTTGTTCTATATCCCGGAGCCCTTACCTCGATATGGGATCTACAGAACAAAAATTGAATAAATAAAAAAATAAATCCGCTTTTCAAGTACCTACCAACATTTCTGGATGTGAATCGCACACGTATGTCCTGCTTCCGCCGCTAGAATTCTCTGTCTGAATCGTAAACGTTGCTTGCCACCATCACGCACAGATAGCAGCACGAAACAGGCGAAAATTTTAAACTATTAAAAACGTATCCGATAAAAGCAAAAAGAACTTGAAAAAATCCTATACCCCGACTTTGGTCCTGACTTTCGACAAGGTATTTTATAAAATACTACCCATCTTGTTAATACTATTAAGTTTCAGCACACGTTAGACGTAATGCTTTTATGGTACCTATTACTAAAATATTAACCTTAAATATTTTAAAACAAATTATGACACAAATTAAGTGTATGTGTATTTGTTTTTGCTTAAACTACTCAGTATGTAAGTACTTCCTACAAACCTTAAACTTATTGAGCTGATTCAACATTATTATAATATTATTAAAAAATAAAAAATAAAATTTTCCAGTGACGAGGTTTGAACCACGTCGAAAATTCGCCCTTGAGATGTATCATCATTATTGCAATGCCAGTTTTCTTAGGTATTTTAAACTTATTACTTTTTACTATGGCTATTTATTTTTCCAAATATATTCCAAAGTGTTTTCACTATCATCAACTTTCATTTTGGGACAACAATACGTTTGGTATGGGATCGTCCATTAAACACGTGAGGTTCGAAAGGGGGGGGGGGGGGATGGTGTCGGGAAAAATCACGAAATATCACAAGGGGGGAGGGGGGGTGTAGAGAGATATCACGTGTATTTATTTTTTCGCGTGATTTCTACTAAACCGAAAAGGGACGCGTGACCTTGACTCGCCGTAGCTAGGCAACAATATCCCCGCCCGCCGCAACATGAACCACCCGGCTCGGCTTGCCAGTCGCCAGTAAGACTGTGATTTTGGCGCCGAATACATGCGTAAATCACATATAAGCCTTTCCTTTATTATTTTATGCCAGTGAGAATAAACCTGCAACCTTAATGTGTGTCTGGACATTTTTATCACTGTGCTTAATTTTCCAGAATTAAATTAGATTATACCTATATTTAAAGATAATATTCTGAAAATTTTAAAAATATTTTGTACCAAAAAATACACGTGATTTATTGGGGGGGGGGGGGGGGGTAGTCTGAAACCTCACCACAAATCACTAGGGGGGAGGGGGGGTTGAAAATTTGCTAAAAAAACATCACGTGATTAATGGACGACCCCTATGTACCCTAGTGTTTACGAAAGTGATTATATGCGGGTTTATGTTGCTACAAGTGGATCCGCCATCTTGATGACTTCGGCGCCGTGGTTACGCATTTCCGTTCATTCGACTTCCGTTCCAAACACAAAATTACTCCTTCTTAATGCCCTAATCGATGGCTAAGATGTTTAAAAATAAAAGAAAAAACTATTTATGTTACGTCAGCCTTCACCGTAGGATAAAAAAAACATATATTTAAATAAAAATTATAAAAAAAATTGGTTGTCTGTAAAGTCGGTTTACGGACGATAGTTTAACGTGACAACGTCATAACAACACAGTGATGAAATTATTGATCCAGAAGAAAAGGAAATATCATATTCGGCCTGAGACTGAGCCGTAATAGGTTTTTGCAACCAAACCATTTAGGCATTAAAAATATTATATTCTTTGAGGAAGAAATTTTTTTTAAATTTTTCTATCTTTTGTATGATAAAATCTACCTCTGTATAATTTTATGAATAAAATCGAATTATTTTTATTGAAATATCACTATTTTGTATGGATACAAAGTAGTGAAATGAAATGTACAATTTTATTAATAAATTTATTTTTATTGGCATTCATTAATTCAAATATATTTATTACTTTTGAAATGTTGCGTGCTCCGTATTTATTTTTACAAGTACAATAATGAACGTATAGTGGCGGCGATTCGATCCGTCAACCGTTGGATTGATAGTCAGCCATGCTAACCGCATGGCCACGAGGCCATTTTACAAATAAAGGTTTCAGATGTTATATATATATATATATATATATATATATATATATATATATATATATATATATAAATATAACAATTTTGTTCACGGTAGGGGAATAATATTATTTCGTTTTTATAACTCGATTTTATAACAAATACGCATCCCAAATACACCAAACTTATTTATAATGTGTTACAATATTTTCTAAAACATTGTGCAAAAGATCCCGGGTGTAATTTGAATTATTATGTGTAACTGTAAAACACCATTGTTGGTTCAAAACGTATTTGAATATTCAAAATTACTTTTAAATAACCGTACCGATTGTGCTGAAAATCGGTGGACGATCGTTAAATTACATAATATTAATAATTCAAACGACGAAAATATGATTGAAAAGTCAAATCGATGGTTGTTCCAATCGAGTGGAAGAGAGATGCCACGCATGCGTGCAATGAGCAAACAGGACACATCCGTAGTGGGACGTCCGTAGTGGGACACTTTTTCGTGCGTGCAGCCGGCGTTCATCGATTTATTAGAAGTTGTCACGTCAAAAAAATTAGAAATACTTTTTATCCAACAGGTTGGTTTGCGATTAATTGTTAGTATTTTTTTAAGGAGTAAATATTACAAAAGGGGGTTTAATTAATATGTACGACAGTTTTTTTTTCTTTGCTTACAAATTAAATTGTATAACATGTGTTTCTATCGCCGGTGTGAAATTACTTAAGAAATATTATACGTTTACGGAACCTCTCTTATACAGGTAGTAGGGTAGGTAAAATTCATTCAGTATCTTTTTTTTTGTCTATTTTCGGCTGTCCTTGACCTGCTTATTAGGCATGCCGGCCGCTGTCACTCTGGCTACCTGGAAACGTTTAGTCCCTCTGGAAGTCGTCCGCCCGCTGGCCAATCAAGCCGTGACTCTCGGGCGAAAGTGAAAACTAGTCTATAGGCCACCCCGGCTTCTGGGCCAGTGAGCAGTTCCTCGAACTCCTGCTTCCACGATGCCGTGACGTTGTTGTTTTAGTCGGTACACTGTTGAAAATGTTCGTCTTGAATTTACGTCGCCGCTATATACTGGTGCAACATCAAATATGTGTGTGTGTGTGTGTGTGTAAATGCATCGCTCCATTCATTGGGCTGTCATGTAGTTATTAGCTATAAATTTTCTTGGGTTATAGTTTTAATCAGTGTATCTCGCAGTTTGGTTAACACGATTTTATGTTATTTTATATGGGCTTGCAATTCTTTAAGAAACCTCGACTAGTTCAGTTCTCCATGTATTCTTATTATCACAGTGGGCTCCAACACATTTGGCTAATGACTCGGTGCTCATGTATTTGAGTTTTAACGGGTTCACCAAAGACTTTTTTGGTTGATAGAGACCTGCAAAATTAGCGGTTTCGATGGCCTTCAGGATAGACTGCACATACCCCTGTACAATCGGGCAAATAACGCCAGTTCATTGGCTGCCGACTTTTAAATCGTCTCAGCTGGTTTGTCTGTGATTCTATCCGTCTTTGGTTCAGGGTTTATAACTGGTTGAGTTTCGTCCAGATGAACAGTAAGCCAATAGCAAAATTATCTGAGAGGTATATGTGTTTGAATTCTAGCCTATCACCGAATGAATCCGCGAATTTTGCAGGTCTCTACTGGTTGATATACAGGCGAGTCCGAGTTCGGTTGCAGGTTCATCCTGACAGAATAAATTGAAAACAAATATACGATTCATGGTCTCAAGTGCTTCCTAAGGCTCGTAAACGTATTTGAAGTCGAGGCTGAACAAAATTTTAACTGTATACAAAAGAAAAAAAAAAGTATTTAAGAAAGAACATCGAGCGTCTGAATTATATTTCATTGAACGAAGTTCTGCCAGCACCGCGAATTATGTCGCTGTAAGAAAATTATTTATTTCAATGTAATACTTGGCGCGTTACTGCCACCAATTATTACAATGAACTGATTTTGCTACAGCAACAGAATTCGCGGTGGTTGCAGAGCTTCGTTATATTAAACATAATTCAGACGCTCGGCGTTCTATATAAATACTTTCTATATGTTAATGTTTATTTATATTAACATTGAAAAAACCTGGGTGACTTTTTTTTTTCAACTTGGTTTCATCGGAAAACCTGATCCAAAATACGAGGATCGGGCGCATGGTTTGGACCGGGCCTCGAACCCAAGTCCTCTTGAAAGCGCCTCCTTTTGCTCGGTCCTCCGAGGACGCACGACGTTCGGATGTTTCCCGGTTGAAGGCCAAGTCCGGCCTTGCGCGAGTCACATTAACAACAAAAAATTCTACAGTTTCGTGGTAGATTGCGGCTCTCGTTGCTAGTTAATGTGACGATTAGTGAAATATATTTACCTATGGTGCGTAAGCCTTTCGTGTTTCCGAACATATAGCGAAGGCGTGTCTGTCCATATTGAAAATTAAGTATTGCAAGATGTAAAGTACCTAAATATAGGTGATTAGTTGATATTTAAAATAGTGCTTCTTGACAACTCGTTCCACTAATTGATTATATATCCCAACATAGCCATGCGCAAGTCACACTATTTTTTTTAAATCTTAGATTTAAAAGTAGTTATTACAACAATTCGTATACTGATTTTTAACTAACAAAAGTTAAAGAAAAACTAGTCACCAATTCCAAACATTAAATATATATTTTTAGGTCGCTGGCCATTTTTTGTAGGATGTAGGTCGAGGTAAGACTGATTTGGTGTGCGCACATTTTTTATAAAAGTAAATTTTTAGCATAATAATTGAATGAGTAAATAGGTAACTGAATGTGTAAGCGGATAACTGAATGTGAGCGGATAACTAAATGTGAATGTGGGTAACTGAATGTGAAAGTGGATGACTGAATGTGAGCGGATAACTAAAAGTGAATGTGGATAACTAAATGTGAAAGTGGGTAACTGAATGTGAAAGCGGATGGCTGAATGTGAGCGGATGACTGAATGTGAATGTGGATGACTGAATGTGAATGTGGATGACTGAATGTGAATGTGGATAACTAAATGTGAATGTGGGTAACTGAATGTGTAAGCGGATGACTGAATGTGAGCGGATAACTAAAAGTGAATGTGGATAACTAAATGTGAATGTGGGTAACTGAATGTGTAAGCGGATGACTGAATGTGAGCGGATAACTAAAAGTGAATGTGGATAACTAAATGTGAATGTGGGTAACTGAATGTGAGCGGATAACTAAAAGTGAATGTGGATAACTAAATGTGAATGTGGGTAACTGAATGTGTAAGCGGATGACTGAATGTGAGCGGATAACTAAAAGTGAATGTGGATAACTAAATGTGAATGTGGGTAACTGAATGTGTAAGCGAATGACTGAATGTGAGCGGATAACTAAAAGTGAATGTGGATAACTAAATGTGAATGTGGGTAACTGAATGTGAAAGCGGATGACTGAATGTGAGCGGATAAACTAAATGTGAACGTGTATAACTAAATGTGAATGTGGGTGTAACTGACCGTGAAAGTGAGTAACCGAATGCGGACACACACGCCCCTGCAGCTCTAAATGGTCCGTGTGTTGAATCACTGGGACGGCGGTGTCAGATCGCCCGCCTCGTCGCCGGCGTGTGACCGGCCCTCGGGCCGTGGTGGCTGTTGCAGAACTGCCCCACCAAGGCGGAGGCGCGCCGCAGCGCCGCCAAGATCGCCCTCATGAACTCCGTGTTCAACGAGCACCCGTCCAGGAGGATATCCGACGACTTCATCGAGAAGGCGGTGGCGGAGGCCAGGTCCTCCTTCAAGGTGAGGACCCTTCCTCGCACTCCTTTGCGTTGGTCATGGGCGTCGCAACCGGGGGGGACACACGTCCCCCCCCCCCCCCCAATAATACAAGTCTTCAATTTCGTCCCCTCCAATAATATATTTAGTTTCGTAGTTATATTAAAAATATGATTTATGTGATATAACCCATATGTTGCGCATGATGCATTTAGTCCAATCGTGGTAATGTGAGCACTTTTTAATTCTATCTTCGTGTAAAATCAAAATCAGGTCCGATACCGAATACAGATATGTTAACTGTGTTTTTACAAATTTGTTCTCTGAAAATATTTTTTATAAAAAGTAAATTATTTATTGCAACGAACTATAATTAGAATATTTAGGAAAGAAAAATGCCTAAAAAACACCTTTTTGCACCTTCAAACCCCAAGTTTTCCCGGGGGCCGCTTTTTTTCCCCAGGGGATGGATTTTCCTCAACAACTAAATCAATTGAAGTCCCCCCAAAAATGTATATATCCTTGCGACGCCCATGCGTTGGTGATGACGAGAGAGAGTTGCAGTGGATTCATTTCCATAGGTCATCTGCACTTTTCGGAATTGACTCGTATTCCGATGGACTCGGGTTCGCGATTCCCAGTCAATCCATCTCGATTTTGGTGATTCGTGTATTCCTGAAATCACTCCAGGCAAATGCTGGTCTTGTTCTCTACTGTATACCGTGCCGAAGTTTCCTTGGACTGTAATGTTGAGCGTACACGCTCAACATGGACCGATAGGTATTCGAGCCCATGTTCTTTACTTCCCATCCGTGATGTTCTTGATTTTTGTACTGGAGTGATTTGTTCTAAAAAAATGTGTTGATATATGGAACGTTATTTTGACCTATGTATTGTGTGTGCCTTGGGTAAAGATACGTAATTAAATTATTGATATTTATCACTTGTGTTTTTAAAACTGTACCTTGAGTCCTTAAATTGTCCTTAAAAAGGCTTTTAAGGCACAACCAAATATCTGTCAGATTCTCGCAGTAATATATCTTGGAAATAACAGAAAACCTTATGCACCACTCCAAATTTGCAAATTTGCAGAGAAAAATAATTAAAAAAACTGAAGTAATCAACTTTCAGCCTTCAGTTACAGTTGCTTTGATGCAGTGGTCACACCACTTGTCTTATACCAAGGCAATCCATACTTTAATCCCGGCGTGGTCATTCCTGTGGAAACATTGCGGACAGGTCCCGCATTTCTTCGGCGTTGTCCGCTTCTGTGCTTTTAATTTATTCCTCCATTACATTTCAACCTTCAGTAGACCTCAGAGGCATTTTGCTTCCAAGCTCAAAATACTTCCCACAAGTCTGCCTTACCGCTCACACAGAATAAAAATCGACACGAAATTTCCCGTCTGAGGCAGGGTCTGCATTCATGGAATGGAGCTGACACACACAGGAGCCGGCTGCCCTACACGAGGGACAGACCTGTCTTTCCGACCAGATTGTAGATTGCATGAAGTGAGATAGGTATGGAGCAACGACGGAGCGAATTGGTGGGGAAAACGGGAGTATCCCGAGAAAACCCACATACCACGGCAACGTCCGCCACGTTTCCCACTTGCGCAAAATCGTGGTTCGACCCCGCCGGGAATCGAACCGCGGTCGCCTTGGTGGGAGTTAAGTGTTCTGACCCCTCATTAGTACCAGCAATGAAATGTTGGGTGGTTTTTTACATTTACATAGTTGCAGTGCAATTTAGTAAGCTATTGTGCTAACAAAATTGATAAGTGTTGTCATTGAAACTATCACCCTCCAAACTTTCCCTTTCCCAATATTTCCAGTGTGGTGTCTCAGTGCATCCTTTTTACTAAGGGGGATCGGTCCCCTCCATCCATTTTGAGTTTTTTTTAATATTGTTTTTTAATTCAGTTGTAGTCGTAATATTTTTATTTTCAATTCAGTCCAATCAAATCACAATTAATATTTCTTCTGTCCTTCCCAAGTTCATAAAAAAAAAGCTAGAGTCAATTTTTTCAACAGTTGTAACCATAGTGAAAAGTATCATACAAAAAAATAATTGTCTCTGAAAATGTGTGACAGAGAATCCTGTATGTCAATGTAATGTTGAAGTGGTGGACGATACAGAGTGGTGTTGTGGAGTTGTGTGTGCAGGGAGATGTGCATTGGTCGGAGGGCAGGGACGCGGACGGAGGGAGACGCGAGGGTGATGTTTGGGCGCAGGGCGACCCGGAGGAGGCGGACAACCCCAACACGGGCATCGGCGCGTTCCGCTTCATGCTGGAGACGAACAAGGGGCGCACCATGCTGGAGTTCCAGGAGCTGATGACGGTGTTCCAGCTGCTGCACTGGAACGGCAGCCTGAAGGCGATGCGCGAGCGTCAGTGCTCGCGCCAGGAGGTGGTGGCGCACTACTCGAACCGCGCGCTCGACGACGACATGCGGTCGCAGATGGCGCTGGACTGGATCGCGCGTGAGCAGGAGAGCTCGGGGGCGCTGGGGCGCGAGCTGGGGCTGGCGGAGCGCGAGCTGGACACGGCGAGGCTCGCCGGCCGCGAGCTGCGCTTCCCCAAGGAGAAGAAGGACATCCTGATGCTGGCGCACACGCAGGTCAACGGCTCGCTGTCCAGCTAGTGCCCGGCCCGAGCCCCTGTTCGCCGCAAACATCCACCACGTTCTCATTACGGAATAATCCCGCAGGACACTTAAATTATTTATGCGGACGACAGTGAATTTTCGCCTCGGAAAATGGGGCCGTGTTTTTTTTTTCCTCTCTGTCTCCAGAGCTAGTTCCTGCGCTGTACTTACTTACTAAAAGAGCGCCGAGCGTCCACGAAAATTCCCATCCGTGATGTTCTTGATTTCTGTGCTGGAGTGATTTGTTCTAAAAAAAAAAAATGCGTTTATATATATGGAACGTTGTTTGGACCTATGTATGTGTTTGTGCCTTGGGTAAAGATACGTAATTGAATTGTTGATATTTATCAATTGTGTTTTTAAAACTGTACTTTTGAGTCCTTAAATTGGCCTTAAAAAGGCTTTTAAGGCACGACCAAATATCTTGTCAGATTCTCGCAGTAAGATCTCTTGGAAATACCAGAAAACGTTGTACACCACTCCAAATTTGCAATTAAAACTACCACATTATACTGGAATATAAACTGCCTGTTAATTGAGCGTCCAGCTTCCAAGTCTTGATTGAATTCGCCCTTTACAGTTTTAGGCTTTGGCGGTTTAAGAAGTGTGGAAATTCCGTGTTTCACTTATTAATGAGCTATACTAGCAATGAACGTTCAGACATTTTTTAGACGTTCTTTCTTACACAATTTTGGTTACTTTGACGACAGATTAAAAATACATTAATTTAAGTTATTTTTACCACCCGCTAATATAATATGTAGTTTTATAATTATTCATTGCAATGGTATTTTCTAAGAATAATCTGGACTGTGTTAGTGGGGAGTTAGTATGTACTTCCACCTTTTTGGATTAAAACATTGAATCTCGAAATTATTCAAAATCGTATACCGCATTTAAAAATAGTGTCAATTTAAAGCTCTAAATGGCGGATTTTAACACGTCTTATATGTTGGCATGCAATATACACTCCAACGGGCATATTTCCAGTATGTTAAGTTCTGGAGGTGGGTGTACCATAATTATTAAGACATTCCGCTTAGAATATCTGTGATTTACGTTAGCATGGGCAGCCACAAACTAGATGGATGTTGGAGTTGATAGCTCGGTGATAAAATCAGAGATGTTGATCTACTCTAACAGCCCTAAACAGATGTTATTTGTATATTGTAGAGCGGATTTGTACAGATTTCCTAAATGTGTCTAATTGTTCTTATTATACCAATCTCTATGATGTTCATATTTCGTTTATTCACTATTTGAATGCGGTGAAACCAAAATTTGTACATTAACAAATTTTCGTATATTAAAGCAGGAAGCTATTTAACAAGAAAACATTTTTTTGTCAGTAGCGCTGAATTTCATACCGTTGTCGCCATGTTTATATTGGCTGATAATAATGTCCAGCTGTACGTATTTTAAACACAAAGTACGTTAAATGTTATTATACGTAAATTCAGTACGTTAGCAAAAATCTTTGCAGGTGTTCATGAAGTTAAGTGTGATGTCTTTCAGTAGAACATTGCAGTATAGTGCTACTGTATACATCTCGGCACCGTATTGTAATGCCGGTATTGTGCATAGATACCCTTAAGTATCAAAATGTAAAATATTTTTTGTTAGAATGCATTGTGACCTGTGATTGAGTTTCCTAAAATACCTGCTCATATGCTCATAAACTTTCAAAAAAATTAGAATTTCCTGCCACTGTTGGTAGGGGTATGTATATTTCTGCTTTTACGGAAATGAAACTTGTACTTCTTGAGTTCGAGTAGGATGATCTTATAACCATGTTCTTTATTTCGAATGATTAATTATGTAACCCATAGAAGTGGAAATACGACGGTTGTTCTCTTGTTTCATACGGAAGCTTTGGAGGAAACTTGGCAGAATGTTTGTTTAACCAAATCAATGTTGGAAAAACCACATATGTCATTGATGTATTGCCGATCAATTGCCTCTTGATGAGTGGCACACGATACTTGATATTCAACCAACTTCAGGAATAATTAAACAACGCAGGGATTTGTACAGATTTTCTAAATATGTCTAAAGTTTTCTTACTATACTCATCTCTAGGATGTTAATATTTTTTTATTCACTATTTTTAATGCAATGAAACCAAAATTTGCTCATTAACCAATTTTCATATATAAAAGCAGGAAGGAACTTCATGCTGACTTTTTATAACGTGAAATCCGCGTGACGGTTACAACTTTACTTTAATTAATTAACCTAATTTACTTTAATTAATCAACCTAATTAAAGTAAACGTGTTTGTAATTCTTCCAGGCTCACATGCAGTCCTTCCGTTGTGAGTTTAATGCAAAAATTCTTTCTTATTACAATAATTTGTTTAATTTTTAATTTTTTCCCCTTGAATTTTTCACAACGAATTGAAAATGATGCATATGTTGCTCTTGTTCAGTTTTTTTTTTTAATTTATTTTGGAACTGGAATTAACAACGCAAGCTCATAACCTAGACGATGCCACTCAGTGGAAGATTCCAGAGTGACTTCTAACACATTGTGTGAGGAATAAGGGTTAGCCAGTGACAGGACTAAACTTTTCGCCTGTGGCGAGCCGGCAAGAATCTGTCTGAACCCACGAACCGGGAAATGACAGAATATTTGTCGCATGGCGTTTGTGCAACTCAGCACGGAAATTAGCATTATGCCAAAGCGCATTCATAGACTGATGGCGGGATGTTGTAAAAGTAAACATCCAGTGCTGAAAGAAAAGCTTAACTTGCAGTAACTAGACATTGAAAAGACACCTTGCTCAGCGAGATTTCCCAACATTGCATGAAAGTCGTTCCCGTAGTGTTTCAAACATGAAATTTCATTTTTATGATGTCTATAACATTTTTCTTTAAGAATAAAATATGTTTTATCTGTTGTGTTGAGTTTTTAAAGTATTGCGAAATGTGTTTAACATCGCAAAATTTTTACGCCAAAATCACAGTGAACATATTTGTTTGCATGCAAAGCAAAAGGTCCAAATTTCAATTAAACAGTTCGGTTTCCATGAGTTAAAGAAATTTGCAGAAGCTGTGAGTAAAAGTATCGTTTGATGTTCTGCCAGGGCCTGCCTCTTAGTATGCAAGCTCGGGTGACAGATGCAGCGAAAACGTCCGTCTTGACGTGTGGGCTTCATGGTTATTTTGTAAGACCGATTTGGAACATCAGTGCGACTTAAGACTGTGTAGTTTGATCGTGTCTCCTTCTGTACAATCTCCCCCCCCCCTTTTTTTTTCTTTCAAAAATCTATCTTAAGATCTGTCCATGAATATGACAATGATTTGTAGAGACCCGGAAATTTCGTGGATTCCTCTGGCCTCAGGAGAGAATTCAAAGTTATAGGTGTGCTCGACCCATGTTTACTTTCCCATTGGTTGATTTCTTAGCGAGAACATTTTTATGCTTGTTATTTGGCACTACCTGATTCGCTTACTTCTCTCCTAGCTGGTCATCATTGGCTCACGGTCGTAGAGGGGCGTGTCCAAACAATTGCGTGCCAATCATGAACCCACTGCGAGAGTGTGAAGGTTTGCATTCTAGCTTGCGAATAAATTAATCCGCGAAATTTCCGGGTCTCTGATGATTTGTTAAAAGATACAAACTCAGTGAAATATGGTAGCGAAACGTAGGCGAGTACAAGCGAGTGGTGTGTACGCGTTGTAGTTTTCATTCCCGACGCGGTGAAGCAGCATTATCTTGTACGCGAGTCCTTCCTCACCTCGCCGTTCTCGTTGGACGCTGTCCAGCGGCCGCCGGGGACGCGTCGCGACGCGTGGGTGCTCGCCGCGACGCCGATGTCAATGCCGTGGGAACCGAAGGTCGCGCGCAGTTCTTGGGGCCTACCTCTATCTCCCCCCTCCCTTCCTACTCTCTCTCTCTCCCCCCCCCCCCTGCTACTGATCCTTGTCGTCCTCTCGCGCGATCTCTCCGTGCGCGATCAGGGCGTCGACCCGCCGTCCGCCTTTCCCAGTGGCGGACACGGCATATCATTTCCGAAGGGGGGATTTTTGAAAAAAAAAATGTAAAAGTCTATACTTAAAAAAAAATTGCATTGCTATTTAACACTGCCCGCTGACAAATGGGCGTACGGTAGTAGCCGCAGGTGACGTGGTATCTCACACAGCAACAGTACATACTGTATACACTGATATTTTGAGAAAAAAAAAAATTATAACTTCGGGAGGGAGGGAGGGAAGGTTGTATATCGCCCCTATCCTCCCCTCGGTTTTCCGCCACTGGCCTCTCCGCCCTGAAGAGGACATTTTCATAAGTATGGCCATAATTATTTATCCTTACATTCGATTCAGATCTCGATTATAATGTGAACATTCGATTAGATTCGTCTGATTCACGGCATAAAATTAATTTCACGCTCCGCAAAAACGGAATTAGCAATATTTTTAAAATTTTTACCCCTTCGGAAGCAGTGCTACAGCTGTACATGAACTGAAATCAGATGTCGACAGACCGCGGCTCGCTAACCGCATGCGGCTATTTTCATAGGATTTCACAGCCCTACTACTCACTGCGCTGCCACAACGCAATAGAAAAATACAGAACAAAATCAAACGGCACAATCACGACGCATGTCCTAGACCTGCGCGCGCACCCTAGCATCGCCCCGCCTCACCACCGCTTTCGACAAGGTGATTTTTTTTTAATTTTAACAATTAGTTAAATAAAAGAATTTAGGTTTTCTCGTTTTTAATCAGTAGAGTATTACTAATAACTACCGTGTTTTTTTCTTTAAATTTTTTTCTAACCAGCCTTCATTTTTAAGACATTATGTTGAAATTGTGAATAAAATATTTTGTTTTTATCTATTTTTTTTATCGTCTTCAAAATTCCACGTAGGCACAGAGAAAATATACGTTGCTGCTCTCTAAAAAAATTGGAGGATCTGTTTACTTAATATTTGGCTCATCTCACCCATAAGTCTGCCGACCCGTGCCTTACACCAAGAGTCAGACGCGAATCACCTCCTACTCCATCCTCGGAGGCGGGGGTTCGTTCCTACAGGAAGAACCTGATATTAAATTCTGTCAGAGATTGGCCTTGGAATTTTTTTTTAAAATATTTGTGGCCTCAAAAACTGAAGTTTAATAGTTTCACACAACTTTTGATGAAAGAAAAGTTTAACCCAAGAAACTAAGGGCGGTATTCCAGGACACAAAAAGAAGGGTTTAGGGGGTTGAACATGCTACACCCGTAATACCCTAACCGTATTCCAAGTGCACGAAAGTACACGGGTTGCCCTTTATTTTTAGGGAACGAACTTTTGTGTCCTTTCCGTTGCCGATCTGTTGCCCAAATTCCGCTCATTAGCAGAGCTCACTTTTACGTTGATATCGTCCAGATGGTGCCCGCGTCTGGCGCCATTAACTTGTATATAGTCATTTTTTTGTGATCATTGGGGTGTGCTAAATGAAACTTTATGACGGCGAAACTATCCCGGAGTACATATTTTTTATGCTTTAATGGTCATAACAAGAGTACTTGAAAAAATTAAAAAGGCGGTTCTGTTTTAAGGTCGACGGTGCTGCTATCTCTAGTAGTTTTACCGTAATAATTGTATCGATGGTTGCGAAACGTCCGCTAGAATGCCATGAAACCAGTTTATAGCCTCGCGCACGGGCGCCGTTTATTAAAACGTTTGCCGATTTGTTCCCACTATTGGGACTCTGGTTTGGACGCGTTCTGGAATGCGGCCCGCGAGTTGTATCCCGACAAGGCAGTGCTTAGTCGCTAACCTTACCCGGATGATTGGACTACAACGCTAAGTATTGTCGGTGAACGTAAATATCCCCTCCAAAAATGAAATAAAAATGGATACGCGGCCTCTGGAGCAGTTCTTTGCTCGGTGGTCTCCGGCCGGCGAGCCCAGCGCCGACTGCAGGACAAGGGAACCGCGCGGACGGCAGGCCTGTTCGATCCCAAACGTCAGAGACGCTGTCTCTCCTCGAGCTTCCCTGCCTTGTTTTCCTTCTTCCTCCTCCTCCTCCTCCTCCTCCTCCTCCTCCTCTTCGTTATCCCGCCCGTGCGTGCGCGTGTGTGCATTTGGGTAGGGCAAGGAGAACACGGCGGGCGCTTTGTTTGCCCGGGCGGTTCTCGGAACAGCGCGGACGACGCCGTCGGCTCTTGTGACGGAGGGAGGGGGGGAGGTCGGAAGAATGCAGTTGACAGTCGAGCCGAGGGTCGTACGTTGACACCCGTTCCTTCCGTCTGGCGCGGACAGGGGGTGGACACACCATCAGGTTGGGGAAGCGAGCCCCCCACTTTTTTTTTGTCGTCGCTATTCGGTAGATCGAAAACGTTTTTTAATGCATCTTGAATAACTGATGAGAACCTAATTGGACGCGAAACATCAGTATTAAAATACATATATTTTGCAAGAACGGGCAGCAATTTATTAAATGATTGAAGAACTTTTTTCAATTATTATTGCTATACGATTAAACGCAAACTCAATTTTCCATATTGTCTCTTTACGTTTCGTCGTGTTCTTCACATTATCGATGCAACCCTTTCCTTAAGCTTCAGCCGGAAATTTAAATCTGATCTACGTGTCAGAATAAGCGTAAAAATTTTTTTTATGTTTTAGTTTTCCTGTGAGAACACGTAATTTTCTCTTTTAAGTTGAATTTAGTCTGGTTACCATCATTTATCATGGATAGTGTGTGAGAAAGAGAGAGGAAGGGAAAGAGAAGGAGGGAGGAAAGGGATAGATGTGAATATACTGGAAGAAGGCCTGTGATGGATTGTTATTATTTTAAGCTCTTTTCGGGAACAGAATCTAAAAGCCGCGTGCTAATTCATTTCTAAGTAAATTGCGAAACGCTTACCTTTTAAAGTGCCAGTTTCGAAACCTGCTCTGCCACTCATCACTCATTTATGGAAGAGTATGTGTCCCTCACCAAAGTCCCATAAACCTGTCAGCCTCTCCCACCCTCCCTCCCATTTATCCTTCTTCTTCTCTCTCTATTTCCTCCCCTCTCCCCCCAAGACAGTCTATGGTTGCATCCCCCCCCCCCCCTGTCCCCGTATCTGCCCGGAAATTTGATGGGACGCGAGTACGACGTTGTCCTCACCTGCTGGGACTAAAAGCGTGGCCAGAGTTGAAAACCGTGTTTTCCCGGACGTAGCTGAAAGTCAGTGTAGTCCCTCGCCGACAGGTCACGCCATTTGTGAGTTATGTAGCTCGGCGGGAATGCTTCGACGCTCCTTATCAAACGTTCGTAGTACCAGCTCAGCCGTTGAAGCCATCTGTCACGATCCGAAATACGTGTTCGCAAATGCTTCCCGTGTCGCCAGTGCAGGACTTTTCCTGAGCGTAGCAGAGCATAACCAGTATTTTTACCCGAATGGCACGCTGTTAGTAATTACATTAAATTTACGGATTTTTCAACGAAGAATTTAACTCAAATAAACGATGAGTTCTCAAAATTACAAATAACTGAATCTTCGTGGAAACTTCTGCATCGTATTTCGACTTCCGAGTTGCATGTTTCGTTCTAAACAAACGTAAACCGCGCACTTAGACAAAATAAGATTGTTCTTACTGAAGACTTTGCCAGATTTTAAATGTTTCATTAATATACAGAGAATATGCTTTTGGATTCGTTTTCAAAATAAGTGAAATCTTGTCCGTAAATTTACGACGATAGCCGTAAATTGACGAAGATCCCTGGATCATTTGTAACCAACGTTTTTCGTAAATTAAAGGTGAAATTTTTTAACACTGCGTGTGATGACAGTGTTGGAGGGGGGGAGGGGGGAGGGTTTACCTTTACTATTACTAAAATATTTCTTAGTAACAATGAATTTTTTTTTGTATTTAAGCTTAGAAAGTAGTTTGGTTAGGCATTAGAAAACGTGGGATTTGCGTTACTGCTTTCCCTTTGTCGCCACTTGATGTCATGATCATAAGCTGAATGGAATCTTTGCCAGTTGTGTTAGACGCACAGAGAGGTAGCGATGAAGTCCCATTGAAATCATTCTTTCACCAGTATACAATTGTCAGAATGGAATATCATGCTTCTTTCAGCTCATTCGTAGAAAGGAACGCTGGTAGGGTTTGAAGGATTAAAAAAAAAAAAAAAAAAAAAAAGCCTACCATATGCGTAGCGGAACATAGTATTTTAAGCTACTAGTGATATATTATGATAATAGTTTGCAGCTTATGTGTTTGAGCACTACCAAATTCTGTCCTTGCATACACGAAACGTTCTGGATGTAACATGATCAATTTACTTCGTTATCCGCAACAGAACATGTCATTAACGTAGCGTGTGCTTTTTTAATGTCAACGGTTAGTTAAGTGGTAAATTATGAAAATGCTTCTTGACGTTCTGCCAAGTTTCCGTAGAAATCTGTTGAAAATAATGTGAAAAAAGTGATTGTAACATGTTTAATAATATTGTAAATATGCTTTATGTCTTTCTCTTAGGGTTAAGCTAGTTCTGTACAGGGAGAATAGTGTACACTGTACTTGTAAATTTTAGACTTAATAATTGTTATTCTCGACGAATAAAGCTGTTGTCAGTTGACTGAGTTTAATTTTTGTGTAATTTTTGTGAAAGAAATTTTAAGAAATAAAAAGTGGGACGTTTGAAAAAATTGAGAAAAAAATGATAACACTCAATGAGGAGCATACGTCCTGGCCAATCTGTGATAAAGGTGAGAGATTTGACTTGTTGTTAAGAGTGCATATCGTTTTTATTAAAGCGAAAAGAGTGAAATGTTTTTTTTTTTTGTAATTTTTGTAAATTGTTTGTAAATGGTGCCATAAATATATACATGCTTATTTAAAAGGACAGCTTTGTAGGGTGTCATACAGAGATGCATCGCTTTACTTCCCCATGTTTATTATGTAATTTTGTGTTTTTGATAACGTTTGCTGAATGTAATTGCTTAACCGATGTTGCAGTTGATTATGATATACATGACGTAATAAAGGAGGCTGGTGACGGTTTGTGTTTGTTTAATTTCAAATACATATCTAATGTAAAGTTGAGTTTGCAAGAATTTATGTAAATATGTTTAGATTTATATTTTTCTCTTTTATAAATTAAAAAAAAATATTTCGCTGTCTATCTATCTAAACTAATTATTGTGAGTATTTAAGTATAAAAACAGCGCAACATACCCAACTTCGTCGTGCTCAACGACGCACACAGTTTCTGTATGCCGTAAGAATTGATATTGTAGAATAATAAATTTTTTTTAGGCATAAGGGCACCAAATACGTATTTTTTTATACAGCATGATTCTGATTTCGATCGAAAAACCTTGGCTACAGACCACGAAAAAATGTTGGAAAAATACATATGCACCATGATCTAAAGTGCTATTGAAGTTGGAGCAATGGCGGCTTCAGGAAGACCTCTCGGGCAGGGCTCTCACACACAGGAGGATGCAGTTAATAATCATGACATTGCCCTTGGGATATTCACAAAATATATGGTCTCAAATACTGAAAATTAGTATTTTCGTACAAATTTAGATTGAAAGAAGAGTTTAGCACATTAACTAAAGTATTTAAGTTAACATTAATATTCCCTACAAAGAAATAAGAAGTAAAATTTGACTCGGAAGGGGCTATCGCCCCCTGCGCCCTTCCTCTGGAGCCGCGCTTGAGTTGGAGCCAAAAAACAGGTTTATTTATTACAAATCATAGACAAAGTACATAAGAATAAACACCAAGCGGTATAGTATTTTTTTCTTTTTTTAACAAATTTGTACATATACTGTAAAACTTGTCGCTGTCGTAAAATGATTCCATTGCAGTAATTGGGGGGGGGGGGGGGTGTTTGCACACGTCACATTATTTATGGGAAATAAAGGTGTTACCCAAAGTTATTTCAATGAAATAATTTTATTACATCACCAATTTTTGGCGGTAGTGGTGAACTTTGTTCATTTCAACATTATATCTTGATGATTTGGGCAGTATTAAAAAAAGACATGCGGATAAGGTAGAGAATAAGCACTGCTTAGTTGGGATACAATTGTAACCTAACTCGTGGGCCGTATTGCAAAACGTGTTCAAACCGAATTCCAGTAAGGAAACAAATTGTCAACCGTTTTAATAAACGGCTCCCTGCGATAAGCTAGAAACTGGTTCCAACGCATTCTATCGGACGTTTCTGAACCATCGATACAATTGTTATTGCAAAAATACTAGATACAAGAGCAACATCGCCCAAAAATATAAGCGCCTTTATAATGTTCTCAAGTACTTTTTAAGTTGCTATCATTTCTTGGTAGGACTATTAAAGCGTACAGAATGTATTCCAGGATAGTTTCGCTATCATAAAGGTTCATTTGGCACACCAATACTCTTGGTACGTCCCCCGATTATTACACAAATGACTGTATATGAGTTAATGGCTCCATACGCGGATACCATCTGGACGAAATCAACGAAAAAGTGAGCTCTTCGCATGTGCGAAATTTGGGTTAAAGATCAGTAACGAGTAGGACACCAAAATCCGATCCCTAAAAATAAATGACTGCCGTGTCCAATCGTGTACTAGGAGTACCGTTAGGGTACAGGTAGAGTAAGGTGGGGCAAGATGACGCATCTAAGATTTTCATGCATTTTTCTCGCATGTAAAATCCAATAATGACATGTTACTTTGGTTATATTTAGTATATTATATTTAGTTTCTTATACTATGACAACATAAACGTAACATCTAATCTAATTATAGAAAAAACCTTTTGAAAAATGTAATGCAAAAATGCACTTTTACCCCATAGTGGGGCAAGAGTGCGTTTTAAGTGGGGCATAAGTGCGCAATAATTCAAGCCACACACAAACTGCTACAAAAGTAAATGGAAAAATTATAAAAGTTTTTATACATATTTTTATCCAATTAGTTTCATTTTTATGGTTATAAATTCAGCTACTACTTTGACATATCGATAAATAATAACAGTTTCAGTAGTGACTAGTTCAATTGTTCATATGTCAAGAAGAAGTGATAAGTACTATCATAATTAAAAGTAATTGTAGACTTATCTGTAGACAAGGTTACTTTAACAATAATCACAAACAAAGTTGCCAATATTCTCATAATCAGAACATGATTTAAGCCACCATTCCATACACACACTACACTGGATCCAGTCCTCTGATGGTGGATCACGATATTGTTCCTCACATGCTGGACAAAAAGTATCAGTTCTCAAGATTTCCTCTGTTGACTTTGATTTTACTTTCGTACTTAAACACTTTTCCGCTGTTGTAGTTTCATACAATCTTTTCTTCTGTCTTTGCTTCTAGTTCTTCTTTAAATGGCGTTCCAGAAACAAAATTCGGATTTCTTCCCCTTCTTCCTACGATTCTGTTTTTCCTTTCTTCTTGGTAGGGGCAAAATATCTTGTAGTGAAACATCAGTTCTTGGTCCACTACAACAGTTTTGATTAGGCGACTTCAACACAACAGCTTAGTGAGTGGAACATGAAGGTTGTTCTGCTGTAGTACTAGAAGTAGAAGTGGATGATGATGCTACCCCAATATTAGAGCAAGAAGGGGAAATATCACAGGTTTTAATCTCAGAAGGGGATGAATGATCTTGAACAAATTGATCAGTCACAATGATGGCAAGAAGTCTTCTTCAGTGAAAATGTGGCGATTTAATGGGTAAATTCCACATACTTTAAAGGCTTGAATCGGATTCTTAGTGCAGCCTCACTGAACCCAGATATTTTGCAATCTGTCGTTTTGAATGCCTATTATTTAATTTGATCGTGCATCCACTAGCATTTCTTCAGTGCATATCTTGCGTTTACTTTTTCTTCTGTATTCCCTAAACAAAATACAACAAATGATACACAATTCGATCACGGGGGAACTGACGAATAGTAGGACAAAACCTTATGTGCGTGTATTTATCACTTAATAATGGAAAAGTATAACAACCAGTAATGTGTTAATTTTGGCAATGTAATATTAAATAATAATACAATAAAATTATTCAAATGATCCAACAACAGAGAAAATATTTGCGATTGTTTTGCCCTTAATATAAATGCGGGGCAAGAATACGCATTGCGCATTTTTGCCCCCTCTCTACAGGCGCACTCTTGCCCCACACATAGTTGTACATTTTCACAGTAGATCGCAGCACAATGCATAAACTGTTTCTTAAGATCTTGCTATGAAAATTTAACATAAACAGTGTGAAATATGTCTGAATAACTGAAATTATATTCTTACATATATAATTTTTGAAGAAGCTTAAGTTCGCGAAGCACAAAATTACATAAATGTGTATGAAAATCGTACATACCTCATAATGAAGCAAGTAACTGGCGCACTTTAATGAAACTTCACCAACTTGCTATCCGCCATGTCACCTTCATCCAGCAAAACACTGTGACCAACTGCTGAAAATCGTTCATGGAGAAACAGCACGTGCGCACTCTTACCCGACGCGCAATCTTGCCCCATCTTACTCTACAGCATATTCAACACCAATTTTTGTGTCTTTGAATACCAGCCTTAGTGTTTCATCTTATATATTTGCTCTATTCCTCTATTATTTGCATACATTATCTATCTCCAATTACTAAGTGCTACTCAGTCCGTGTCATGTAACTTGTTTCAAGTTTTACATTCTCGTAATGGTAACAATTGTCTATATAAAGTTATGTCATGTGGCTGTCAGTGTTCATTTGTGTCATGTGGGAGATGGATAGGCATACCTCCGATGATATTTTTGAAGTCTGTCATATTTGAACAAGTTCCATGAGACTTTTTAGGCTATACGATGAACCTGCAGTTGAATTTTGCCAGTAGAAATCAGATACGTTCTATTTATTATATCAAGTAAACATAGGAGAAAATGGCGTATCTGGAAGCCTATGTTAACAACGGACCTTGTAAATTGCATCACTCACTTTTTCGTAAAGTTGCTTCAGATACTATAGGATGGAGCCAAAAATTGTTCTAAAATTTAATTGAAATATATAAATTATAGGCTATATGGTCGTTTTTCAACAGAACTCAAAATGACGTTTTAAGTAACGAACATTTTCGCGTCCCAATATAGACTATGTATTGAATTACAAGGAGGGAACATTCTGGGGATCGAGCAAGGACTGTCGAGGTAGGAATTCTACTTGTTAACAGCTTGGCCTGCGAGGTATGTACGATTTACAGCTATTCCACAACTAACATCTGAAGCATAAGTCACGTTCTTTAAGAGAAATAAAATACATGAGTAATAGTGAATAATGTTTTATTAACAGACTTTACCAACTGACTATATTTCTTTACTCATTTTTTTTTAATAATATTCGTACTCATTAAATTTAAAGAAAAAAAAACACTCCCGCTTTTATGTGAGTAACGTAGAGAATGTATCCATAAACAACATTAAAAGGCCTACATAATACAGTATGAATCAATTATTGATAAGTGAATACAATTCCATGTACAAGAACGGATGCCTCAGTTGACTACCTAATATCGGAATTAAGTAAGTAAAGCAATAAAAATTAGTTTAAATAAATCAGTGACGAATAGAACCAATTCACGCAAGTTTAATTTACTCCAGAGTTCTGTTCAAAAGTTTTATTAATAGGCTAAGTGAAGATAAGGAGATTTTTTTAAAACAGTTAACTTTGTTTTATATAATTTTAAAAATTGGCATTAAATATTACCTCTCATCGAGAACCAAATATACTTCGTATATGTATGTGTGTATATATATATATATATATATATATAATTACGGAAATAATATTCAAAGAAAATAACTTCCAAACTAAAAAATATATATATTTCCATAATAAAAGTGAATTAACATCTAGAAGAATGAACTACATATTACTATGTATAATGAAAATATAAGAAGTGTATTTAAGATGATTTTCGTTCAAGACTTTAATTTACTATGATATTTACTTTCATCGTCCTATTTGTATTTCAAGACTTGGAGATTTAGTAATCCAATTACGTAGCAAAACATTTTTCTAATATATCGGCAATGCCAGCTCATGTAGGTACAGCAAAAAAAAAAAATAATAATAATTTTTTTTGATGTTTGTGTCACCAGCCTAATAGATTTAGTAATTTGTGTAAGAAGACGATGTAGTTATTAGATTAGTGGGTTTTAGTTCCTCTAGCAGTGTATTCTGTAATTCATCGAGGTGTTTGTCAATGTTGATTAGTCACCATAATTCCGTTTCATTCCATCAATTCCGCCCTCCTTTAAAATTGGCAGTTATTTTCCTATTGCTTGATTCAAACAGATCAAACTGCCTGCAAAGATGCGAATTTATGTTTAAAAAAATGCATTCCTAAATACTGAAGGAAGAAACTTTTTTTTTTGCTACAATGTAGTTAAAAATAAAGTTTATGAAGTCGAGTTGCAGTAAAAGTGGCCATCATCTTAACTGGAAGATCAACCGTGATAGGTTATATAAATTAGTACTTTGCTTTTATGACCCGTCAAAAGAATTTTTTTTTTTAACGCGTAGGAAATGAGCACTTATTCACACGTGCATAAATATATATAAAGTGTTACACAGTACTATCTTGGTAATAATTTTCCCCCCTTGTAAAATTCCCCTTGGATGCTGGTCTGCGCGAAACGAGTATTCAAAGAAATGAAAATCAGGATTCCTCTCCGGGGCGTATTTCACTTTTATCGCCCTCGGCGTGAAATGCTGTGGAAATGTATAAAGTTGTTTCCAGGCGGCTGGCAGTCCCCCCCCCCCCCCCCCAACTTCCCAAGGAGGTAATAAGATTGTCGCGGCCAGAGCAGCGGACCGCAAACGACGTCTGGCTGGAAAGAGGAAAGGTCGCGCACCTGGGTTCTCGCCAGCGAGGTTGTATACGCGGAGGAGATGACTATGGCCGGTCTCGCCCTTCGATTGCAGTACAGAGACACACATTCGCACCACCTTAACATTGCAAATATCTCGGTTGAAGGGAAACTTCTCTGGGCGCGATGAGAGTAAAAAAATTTCAAGGCCGAAATTTTGAGGCAACATTTTCGTGAAACGTTTCTGACGCGAAAAAGGATAGGTAGGTATTTGGCCAAAGAGATATAAAGAGAGCACTACGCTATGTTCGTTGCAGGGCTCGTTTACGCTCTTCTCTCTGTGCGATGATTCGTCCCCCGCCCCCCCCCCCCCCAAAAAAACCGAGATAGATGAACGAAAGAATAAGAAAGAGAGAGTGCATATGCGCTTGTTTCAGAAAATAGGTATAGGTATCCTATACGGTCAGCTGTGAATGCCTTGAATTTTGTCTTTGCTACAAGTGCGCTTGCATTACTCCTTGTTCAACCAGCAGCGAAGAGAGCGCTGTTGATACAGTCACTGCATTTCCCGCATAGATAATGCTACCTGTTATGAATTTCATATTTCATTCAGAGATTTGGCGTGTTTCCAAATAGCAGGATTGTTTGAAGAAACAGTAACACGCACAGTCTTTTTAAAAATCGTATTCTTCTCTCTCTCTCTCTCTCTCTCTCTCTCTCTCTGCCGTTTTACCCCTTACGATATACTTACAAGTCGAGATTTGAATGGCCAAAGAATAAGTTTCACTTTATCACGTGAACTGAGTTACACCTGCTCTCTATTATATTACTATTTTTTTATTTTCTGTAAGACCATAAGTTAAGTGTGTTATGACAATAGATTTACATATTTATATGTTCTGAAAGAAAAAATATATATATAAATTCTAGAGACACCAATTATTTCTCACAAGAATAATTATTTATAGCAGTCGGTCACAATAACACGGCATTCCATTAATTATGTACTATGGTCGAACAGAGAGAACATTCCTAATGTTGCATTACATAAAATGGTTGAAACCAAGATGCCATATTTCATTTAAGTTTCCCTAAATGTAAGAATTGAATATTATCAGATGCTGTAATCGATGGAATATAACAAGATAATGTTCTTCACAAAATTCTCATTCCAAATTTTCCTTATCAAAATAAAAAATTGTAGGTACATTTTTAAAAATTTCAATATACCTAATGTTGTATCTAAATGTTTTGTGCTCCTTGGGTACGTTTAGCAACAGAGCACACCGAAGTAATAACAGCGCTAATAGCAGGAACCGTGCATTACTATTATAAGATGATTTAATACTGTTGAATCATGTTCAAAGTAAGTGAACTCAATACTCATAACCTTACGTAAATTGACGAAGATCCCTGGATAATTTGTAACCAGCGTTCGTCACAAATTTAAGGTGGAAATTTTGTAACAGTGTTGACAATATTAAGTGTTAAACACACAACGACTCTTATTAGGTATAAACTTGAGCAAACATGGTTAGGTTGGGTGGTCAGTGGACACGCAAGCCTACTTTGCTGCAAAATGAGAAATGTGGCATACTTGTGGCTGTAGATAATCGATTGTAATTTTCGCCGAGTCGATTAGACTTGAAAGCTGACTTGGAAACAGGTCGATTCATTAATTTATTGTGGATTTGTTTAACTTTCCTTGACAAGGTCGTTCAGGAAAACAATAAATAAAAGGGGGGGGGGGGGTTTGTCTGTAAAGTAGGTTTAAGGACGATAATTTTACGTGATAACGTCATTAGAAAACATTGATGAAAAATGCATACTTTTTAATTTTCAAATATTATTTACAGTTTTTTGCAAATTTAATTTAAATAATCTGTTTGAAAATAATCACGAACAAAAATTAGTTAAAAAGCCCGCCTTAACATGTTTGATATTACAGAAGATCTTCTCGCACGGTGGTTGGCCGGTTCTTGCACGCTCGGCTCAGGCGGAACGTGACAATTTTTAGGTGCGTGCGTTAATCGATTTATAAGACGTTATCACGTCAAAAAAAGGTAGCAGTGATGGGCAAAGGTGGGGAACAGTGAAGAGAGTAAAGGACCATTAAAGTGCGCACTGCTGATTGAGGACGAGACACACTGTACCTAGGGACTGGAAAAATTCGCGGTTTCGATGACCACTAGGATAGACTCCACGATTCTCTATGTACTCGGGCAACTATCACCTGGTCATTGGCTACCGACTCGGGACACCTACCTGTTTACTGCGTATTCTTATGATTCGATAACTTCTTTTGTTGAGTGTTTGCCATTGGCTCAGAGTCCTTCAGGTAAATTGCGGTCCAATCACCGACGCAGCATTAAGCTAGACGATTTTGGATTCCAGCCTGTCTCGAAAGGAATCCGCGAATTTTTCCCGGTCTCCAGCTACACCGCGGGCCGCGGCGGCTGAGGAAGATTGCGAGAAGGGGGAAGGGGAGAAGACGGCGGGTTGCGCGCTGCCTGTCGCGCGGCTCCGCGGGCCCCCGCGCACCGTGATTAATCCCGCGAGTGTACGCGGCACCGCAAGGATCTATAAACCCGCCGATGTTACGGGCCGCGGCGCAGCCAGCGGGTACAAGCCGGTCCCCTGCAAAACTGCGACCGCCGCTCTTCTCTTACGGCTCTCACGAGGCTTGTGCAAGAAGGAGTTCGAACTTGAGGCAGGAAAGAGATATTACGTGCAGGAGGGTGTATGTGAGTTGGCGTTAGTAAACTACACCTCTGCTCACTTAGATGTCACGATTTATGTTAAACGAACACAAGTGTTATTTTCATTTTTGACGTGACAACGTTTAATAAATCGATGAACGCCGGCTGCACGTAAGAAAAAGTGTCCAGTTACGCACATTGTACCGTTACGCTGTGTTCCGTTATGTTAGGTTCCGTTACGCTCATTGTACGCTTGCGCCGCATCTATCTCTCTTCCACTCAACTGTTTATAAAGTGAAGTGAAAAGTTAATGTGGTTTTCATTGCTTATTACAACAACAATTTCAGCAATAAAGTTTAATTATTCTTGCATTTTAAAAATCTGATTACTAGTATAATTTCAAGTATTTATTATTTTATTATTAAAATAAAAATGATTCGATTTTATTCATAAAAGTATGCAATCATTTCATCAAATGTTTTGTTATGACGTTGTCACGTTAAACTATCGTCCGTAAACTGACTTTACAGACAACCAATTTTTATTTATCTTAATTTTCTTTACATATTTATGGCCGAAGTCGTAGTGACCTTTCCCAGGGTTTTGATAGAATATGGTTTCTGGACAAGACTAACCTTTTGAATAAATCTCAGTAAATATTGTACTTTATGATGCAGCATTGACGTACTGGTAAATAGAGAACATCGTTTCAGGTGTGACTGTTGATACGAATAGGTATTGGACTCATTAATAGGAAAACAAAAGCAGGGCATTTTTCTGAACTCGATAAAAGGCAGGCATTTTTAGGAATACAACCTATTTCATGGGGGAGGAGGGTTCGTGGTGCCATGGACGTAAATCCCGAGCGAGAAGGGGAACACCCACCCCCCCCCCCCTTCCCAAGAAATCAAAATCTCTGCGGAGACCCGCTTGCGCTTGCAAAACTGTGAAATGATAAACTTAATTTCGACCCCTCTCCCCCCTTTCTCGAGATCCCACAGATTTTTGCCCCTGCATGGTGTCATTGCAACAATAAACAATTACAAAAGAAAGAACGTCATTTATTAAAAAAAAATTGGTTGTCTGTAAAGTCGGTTTACGGACGATAGTTTAACGTGATGTCGTCGTAACAAAGCATTGATTAAATGATTGCATACTTTTATGAATAAAATTGAATCATTTTTATTGAATTATCACTATTTTGTATGGATACAAAGGAGTGAAATGAAATCTACAATTAAATTGATAAATTTACTTTTATTTGCACTTATTAATTCAAATATGTTTATTACTTTAACGAAGAGATTATATTTTAACTATAACTTTTATACATGTTTTCTACTTAACTTCTTCCAATCTGTGTAATTCTGTTAAGGATAGGACGATGATAGGAAAAGTAGGAAACGAATGGGAGTGTTTCAAGTTTAATGTGCCTCGAAAAAGTCAAATCGATGGTTGTTCCAATCGAGTGGAAGAGAGATAGATGCGGCGCAAGCGTACAATGAGCGTAACGGGACACCGCGTAACGGGACAATGTGCGTAACGGGACACTGCCGGCGTTCATCGATTTATTAAACGTCACGTCAAACAAAAAACATTGTGCAGTAATTTATGAGAAACAGTTAAAAATTGTATCTCATTCCAGCTCCTTGCTCATTGTTCTATTATTTTATTTGTCCGCTTCGGAAGCAGGGGAGTGGGCAGCTGTCCTCCTCCACCCGATATACGCCCTTGACCCACAGCGACTAGGTGACATTCGTTAGAAATCTACTAAATAAAACTAACACTGACTGACAGACAACGCATATGGTTAAACCAGTCGGTATAGATGCATGAAATTTTGCGTAGGAGTTCATTATATAACGTGCGTGAGCGCTAAGCAAGGATTTTTGAAAAAAAAAAAAAAATCCCTAAGGGGATGTAAGTTTGGGAAATCCCTTCGGCCATACCTCTAGTAAGTTTAGATGTTGACACTTCTGAATCCGTGGACCTGCACCTCTACTCGAGTATGTATTCTTCGGGGACGCACCACAACGCCAAAAACCATAACGCCGAATGCCAAATTGACTACAACGCCGACAGCTAGAAAACTGCTATGTACCACTTCGCCGAAGTACCACAACGCCGAAATACATTAACGCCGAATTACCACAACGCCGAAATACATTAACGCCGAAAAATGTAATTGCAGGACTGCCACAAAGGTTAGGTTAGGTGAGGTTATGTTATGTTAGGCTAGGTTAGGTTGTGGTATTTCGGCGTTAAAATACATTTAAGAAACACACACAAATTCATGCAGTTGTTTTTCATTTTGCTCCAGTTCCCCCCCCCCCCCCCTTCCCTCCGCGCAGCAACATTTTTCGGCGTTGTGGTACACAGCAGTTTTCTTGCTGTCGGCGTTGCGGTCAATTTGGCATTCGGCGTTATGGTATTCGGCGTTATTGTGCGTTCGGCGTTGTGGTATTTCGGCGTTGTGGTAACGACCCGTATTCTTCCTTGCGAATGGACACGCGAAGAACCCACGTGTCAACAGCTTGGTACGGCTGCAATCATGCTAAGACTGTACAGTGAGTATTCATTGCTTGTAACTGTGTGTGTGTGTGTGTGTTAAACTGAACACGTGTTTGACGATGCCCGTACCGCCATTTACGCTGCAATTTAATTATAAGCTGGTCAAGCGTGGACAGAATAACATCCAGCTGACATTTTATGTGTGGAGAACGACTCGAACAAAACCTGCTCCCTGCCTTCTTTCATGCGCTGCAAACGCAGACACGAAGTTGTACAAAGAAAATAATATTTACGACGACATTTTTTTTTCTTCCAGAATTTTTTCTTTAAATCAATTAATTTCGCGGTTTAAGCGTTACAGTGTGGTGGAAACTGACACTTGTCTATGTGTACGTGATGTATTTGAAATATGTACCGGGTTTAGAAAAAAAATAATCCGATTACTATGGATGGTGTTTAAGTAAATCTTGGTTGAAATGTAATGAGAATGAAATCATGATATACATGTAGTGCATTTGGGCGGATCTAGAAATTTTGGGATTAATTTCTCTGACAACATTCTTTACTTCCAAAAACTACACAAAACTCAACTTAATATAGTCTGTCTCACACCTGTCCAAAGTGACAAAATACTGGAGATGCATACGTGTTCAGCTTAAGTTTAAAGCACAATGTCCTATTAATGGAAATATTTTCCAAAACAAAATGTGAGCTAGTCTTTCAGTATACTACTTTCAGTACATCAGACCTCGGAATCGAGAACATTAATGGTTTCTCATGTTGCAAATAACATAATTTTTAAAAAGCTTAAAATAAGAATAGTTATTAAATAAACCAATTAATTTCAATTAGAAACATAAGTGTGATTGATATCAGTTGTCTTAAATTTTCTACCACTAATGACTATTCTTCAGGACCGAGTCATTATGAAAATGAAAGAAGAGAGAACCCAATACTTTTAATTCATTAAAATTAAGTGTTCAGGTTATAATCATGAAATTCTTGTATTGACATCTGGATTACTTATACTAGCAAATTTCGAATCGATACAACAATTAGAAGTACGTTAAAATCGACTTACAAGATTTGATTACATAGTTACAAGTGAAGCAAATAAAAGCGTGTTAGTTAAACAGGTTCTTAAAAATGGTCTAACCTCTAACACAGTTCACAAGATCTGCAACATTATTGTTGCGTTTTAGCTAAAGAAACCAGCATCCATCTTCATTAAGATGCTTAGAGACTGCTAAACTTTCTGATAGCTAGGTAACAGAGCAGTACCGTAAAGTATTGTTTATAGCTATAAATCTGCAATTCTATGCCCGTACCAGTAACCATCATTGTTAGTGACCGTTGGGTGACGCCTAGTCACTTATTCAAACTGTAGTGAACTGACACTATCGAGACCTATTTTAAAAGAAACGTAAATTTTTTTTATTACCAAAAGCAACGAGTACCAATGTATCAAAGGGAAAATCATTTATTTAAATTATGTTGCTCATAATTATCCTACAAGGCACAGTCAGAACATAAATTTACCTATTCCTCTTTTTCATAAAACAATTTTTCAGATATCTTTAAGATTTATGTTTCCAAAAGTTATAGTCATTTATCCTGAAGAATTAAAAACAAATATAATTTTAAAATAAAAATATTTTAATCTTTGGCTGAATAATTTAACTGTCGGAGATCTTTATTTAATATTTAAGTAAGGGTTTATATTCTGTTGTTACTAACATGCTTATACTTTTCTTTTAAATATTAATTTTTGACTTTTTAATATATATATATTCTAAAACAATGTTATACTTTATATTATATTTAAATAAATTGTTCTTTTTAACTTTCATTTTATTAAGAACCAACGTAATTTTTTTTTGCAAAGTTTTATTTTTTTTCTAAATTTTTACATTTTTAAAATAGGTTACATTTGTCAAAATACTGCACTTACTCACAAGCTTGCTTTTGTGAGTGCTAAATTTCCCGTTTAATTTAGTGAATTATTGTCAAAGATAAAAAAAGGAAGAAAAAAATATAAAAAATTATTAGTCTACGATTTAAGGGGGATGAAGCCTCGCCATATTGGATTATTTAATATTTTGTCAAATGTTGCATTACGTCTTCGTTTTATTTTATTATTGCTATTTGTATTTGGCTTAGTATGTAACATAATATATCTTCCGACACTCGTTGAAGTCATCGTTTGTGGACTTCAGTAATTCCAGTCGGAGTCACTCGCGTGAAATGAATGAAATGAGTTGTACCCTTCAGCGGTTTACGTCTGAAGCCTGACATTTTATAAAAATGACGGTAAGCCTGCTTAAAGGATTGAGTAGGTTTGATTTGTGGCTTTTCGTGCTGCAAAGCTGCTGTTTTGCTCGCGCACTATCGTACCCTACTGTTACCAAACACTGCTCCAATAATGATACGAATTTTTTTTTTTTTTTTCCACTCGCGACTTTCGCACACAGGTTTTTTTTTCAACACTCTCTCTCTCGTATCTGTTGGTTTTCCTGTGTCCTTCAGTCCTGCTGTTCCAACTTCGGGGTGTGCCCACGACTGAAGCCATGGCACCGGACAGCCCTGCTTCAGCCGCGATGCATGCCACCTTCTTACGATAAAAAAAAATTGGTTGTCTGTAAAGTCGGTTTACGGACGATAGTTTAACGTGACAACGTCATAAAAAAACTCTGATGAAATGATTGCATTCTTTTATTAATAAAATTGTATAATTTTTATTGAATTATCACTACTTTGTATGGATACAAAGAAGGAGTGAAATGAAATCTACAATTTAATTGATAAATTTACTTTTATTTACACTCATTAATTCAAATATGTTTATTACTTTAACGAAGGGTTTATTTTAATTATAACTTTTATACATGTTTGCTATTTAACTTCTTCCAATCTGTGTTATTCTGTTAAGGATAGGACGATGATAGGAAAAGTAGGAAACGAATGGGAGTGTTTCAAGTTTAATGTGCCTCAAAAAAGTCAAATCTATGGTTGTTCCAATCGAGTGGAAGAGAGATAGATGCGGCGCAAGCGTACAATGAGTGTAACGGGACACAGCGTAACGGGACAATGTGCGTTACGGGACACTTTTTCGTGCGTGCAGCCGGCGTTCATCGATTTATTAGACGTTGTCACGTCAAAAAACCCCAAGCCCTGAGACGCATCCATGCTCCAACCGCACTTGGCTGCTAACATGCATGCTGTAGGCCCCGCAGAACTGTGCAAGGTCTCGCGCTAGCGTGGGGGTTCGCCAGAGAGAGAGGGGAAAAAAATCAGTGCCACAAAAAAATAAGTGATCAATAGGGACCGGTAAAATTCGCGGGTTCAATGAATGACCTGTAGGATGAACTCCATTGTTCTATGTACACTCGGTCAAATGTCACTCACTCATTGACTGCTGTCTTGTGAGACATCCCAACGTAGCAGCATGTGATTCGATACAGCTTTGTTTGGGTGTTTCTCATTGGTCCAGAGACACCCAGGTGAGTAGTGAGTAGGACTGGAAAAATTCGCGGTTTCAATGACCACTAGGATAGACTCCACGATTCTCTATGTACTCGGGCAACTATCACCTGGTCATTGGCTACCGACTCGGGACACCTGTTTACTGCGATTCTTATGATTCGATACTTCTTTTGTTGAGTGTTCGCCATTGGCTCAGAGTCCTTCAGGTAAATTGCGGTCCAATTGCCGACGCAGCATTAAGCTAAACGAGTTTGGATTCCAGCCTGTCTCGAAAGGCATCCGCGAATTTTCCGGTCTCTAGTGGTGAGTCAATAGCATAGGTAGCACAGAGTTATAGCTATTTGAATTTTAGCCTATCGCGAAATGAATCCGCGATTTTTTCCGGTCTCTAGTGATCAAATAACTCGAGATTGAAAAGGAGAGCAACAAGTTAAAAATATATTTTAAAAAAAGGTTAGGATGGTGGGAGCCTAACGAGACTGCTCGCTGGTTCGACATTCGCGCGGCACCACCCCTACCCCTGCCACGCCATCGGGATCCTGGAACCCACACACAATTAGTTCCAGTAGGCGGGCATGTTGGGCCGTGGGGCCACGCCTCCTGCCTGCCAGGCCACGCCCCCTCCCCTCCTGGTCGGGTCACCCAGCCGCCCGCAACACTACCAACAAATGACTACTATGAGTCATGAACATTGGGAAGCCTTCTTTTCACAGACGAGAGAGCCAAACGCCCGATCGTGCATCTTCGGTGTTTTTGTTTTGTTTTAATTGTAACTCATGATGACTAATGGTCAATTAGGTTAGGTTAGCTACATTATAAATAATTTAAAACATTGTGGACGGTTGATTTGGTTAGGATAGCTACATTAAAGATACTGTGAAATCATGTAAACGGTTTCCTAGCCCTGGATAGCGACATATTAAAAAGTTATTTGCTCAGCAACCATAAAATGATTCTACAGTATTTTTAATGTAACTATACTTACCTAATATAACCAACCATCCACAATGTTTTAAAGTATTTATAATGTAGCTAACCTATCCTAATCGACCGCAAAATTTAATGCCACAACGGTTTATACAAGGAGATAGAACGGAAAAAAAAGCGATTATGAACTTCGGGGAACTTCGGGTGTGGGTTTCTCGTCTGTGAAATGAAGGCTTCCCATGAACATTGGCTCAGGGCACGTCGTACGGGCGAGGATTCAAGCCTTCACCTCCCGTGACGTCACTCACCCCACGAGTTTTAGTAGAAACAGAAAAACGTCTTTCAAGTAAACTGTCTTTCTAAACACCATCTGTCAGTTAGAAATTAAAAAAACAACAACAATATATTAAATCTATTTAATCATATTATACCAATATCAATAAATACTGGAGGTGAGTGGTCGTAAGCCCTCAATGGCAATAACGGATTTGCAGCAAAAATTGAATAGGTTTCAACACCGAGTACTGCTTGCTTAATTCAAACTGAAATTACGACGATAATTATTGCCTAATAAGTAGAGACCGGAAAAATTCGCGGATTCCTTTCGAGACAGGCTGGAATCCAAACTCGTTTAGCTTAATGCTGCGTCAGTGATTGGACCGCAATTTACCTGAAGGACTCTGAGCCAATGGCAAACACTCAACAAAAGAAGTTATCGAATCATAAGAATCGCAGTAAACAGGTGCCCCGAGTCGGTAGCCAATGACCAGGTGATAGTTGCCCGAGTACATAGAGAATCGTGGAGTCTATCCTAGTGGTCATTGAAACCGCGAATTTTTCCATTCCGTACTAATTACCTAATTTTTTTTTTGTACCACAGTGAAAATCTACATGAGCTATACTATCAGTGGAAGTAACGGGTGGGAATTCCCTTCACCTGGGACTCTTTGCGGGCCCGTGGTTCAATTCCCGGCACAAAGCGCCCGCATCTCGAGGCCCGTTGTCGGCTGTCGGCACGATCACGACAGTGCAGTCTGCGGCGCTCTGAGCAGTCACAAGCCGGGAGCACCGGCCGCCTGCAAAAGGAACGACGCTCGCTTGTGTTGGCGGATTTCCAGAGGGGGGAAGAAAACTTTTACGTATTTCGTGATTTGTTTATTCGTATCAAGCTAAAATTAACGGAATAACCAATTTTTTCCAAATCACCAGATTATCGTGGTGAATTTTTTTTTCTTTCCAACTTTAAAGCTAAAACGAGCATTAAAAATTTAATGGGTTTATTTTTAAGTTTAAAAAAATGAGATGAAATCAAGTATATTATGAAATGAAACTTTCTGGAAAAGGTCTTTTATATGAAACAGCTTAAATTCACATATCAGAGATATTCCGTAAGTCTGTGACGGACCAAGAAGATATATTTTTCAATCTGTCATCTGTCTCTATGAATCGGATGTGGTAATTTTTTATCAATTAATTTTACTGCATTTACTTTTGGCATTTTGACAACGTTGGTGACATCTGAATGTAGCTATGTAGGCCATACATTTTGGTACACGCTCAGATGATAAAGTAATTGCAGGGGGCCACGGTTGTTATCATGTGTTAGACAGGAGATTATACTCCCGTCTGGGGTCAAACCCGGGAGTTTTTCCAAAACAAGTGGGGAAATGTGGCGGACGTTACCGCGAGACGGCGTGAAGATATTTTTTTCTGATAATGCTCCCGGTTTTTCTACACCCGTTCGTTCCGTCTGACGCTTCCTCGTCTTCGGAGAGTCGAAGCCGAGACCTTCAGCGCCGACCCGTGAGAAAGGCACACTGCGCCACACGTCCCCCCCCCCCCCTCCCTTTCCAACCACCATCTTCCTTTTGGTCATTTGTCGGCCGCTTCCATTCTTCTTGAAAGAGAAAAAAAAATTTGAAGGGGTTGCGTGTTTTCTTTTTTTCTCTTTTTGTACCGTCTGGGTGCGGAGTGGCCGGATGTTATGGCGATTCCGGGAAGCGCTGTCCTTTCTACTCGCCGCGACTCGTAGGGAAGGAAAACACACACACACACACACGCACACGCGGCGCGAAGCTGTTTGCCCAAGTGGGCGAGGACCTTGTGTGCCGTCGGCTGGCAGGGAGGGGAGGTCTCTTCCTTGCTTCCTTCTGGTAGCGACGGCCGGGCCCACTGCCTGCGGGGTCGGCCCCTCCGAGGGAACTGTGGTTCATCACTAGAGACCGGAAAAATTCGCTAATTCATTTCGCGATAGGCTAAAATACAATTCGTTATACCTCAGTGCTCCCTCTGCTATATTGGCTCACAACTCACCTGGATGACTCTGGACGAATGAGGAACACCCGACCAAAGCTTATATCGAATCACAGGCTGCTTCGCTGGAACGTCTCACAAGACAGCAGCCAATGAGTGGGTGGCATTTGACCGAGTGTACGTAGAACTATGGAGTTCATCCTACAGGTCATTGAACCCGCGAATTTTTCAGGTCCCTATTTATCAGTCACCCCCCCCCCCCCATCCCGCGATCATTACTAGGGACTGGAAAAATTCTCGGTTTCAATGACCACTATGATAGACTCCATGAACTCGGGCAACTATATCACCTGGTCATTGGCTACCGACTCGGGACACCTACCTGTTTACTGCGATTCTTATGATTCGATAACTTATTTTGTTGAGTGTTTGCCTTTGGCTCAGAGTCCTTCAGGTAAATTGCGGTCCAATCACCGACGCAGCATTAAGCTAAACGAGTTTGGATTCCAGCCTGTCTCGAAAGGAATCCGTGAATTTTTCCGGTCTCTAATCATTACGATTAAACTCGCGTCGTGAATAGATAAGGTTGAGTTTCCGGCAAGTGAAATACAAGAACCATTCTCGTGATAAACCGACGCGTTAACGCAGTCACCAACTTTAAATACCATGTGATATTCAGAGAAATATTTTTTTCCGAAGTTAGCCTCCTTGTGGAGTGAAAAAAAAGTGGGTGGGAGGGTAGGTGAAAATTTTTCTTCAAATATATTTTAATATCGCTTGGTAGCGATGAACATTGTCATTTCGTGTTTTATTTATTTATTGTTAAATTTCAATACAGATGGAAACAATTTTTTTTTTTTTTAAATATTCCTGCAGTCCGTCAAGATAAGATTACAATTACGGCAAAAAAACTTACTTCACCAGGTTTTTTTTTACAGCTCTCGGTATACTACGGCATTTGGTAATTTCGTTAACGGAATTGAAGTCGCATGGAACGGAAATGTGTAACCACGTCATTTGTGGCGGATGGCGCGAACCTAAGTTCACAAAGTCAAAGAGAAATTTTACATTATTAACTGTTTAATGCATTTTTTTTTTTTAACAAGAAGGGCCGTACTTAAATGATATTCCTTGACGAAAATCAGGTGAAAGCCGGGGTTTAGTATTTGTTTCAAGTCTTTTTCGCTTTTATCGGAGCCGTTTCATTATTTATAGGTAGTATAAAATTCCGGCCTGGTAATCAAATGGTTCAATAGTCTACGTAGCTGCTCCAGCAACGAATTATAGCAACGGGTGCCGAAACTACGCGTCAAGAAGTGTAGTTCAAAAAAAATTGTATATATTTATCACGCTCGGCATTATTTAAAAAAAAAATTACGTTAAGTTTCGTGTCCACATTTCGTACTATAAGTATATTTGCAACATAAGAACACATTGATTTTCTCGTTACCGAGGTTACATGTTACACATCTCTGGTGAGAACTGGAAGACTAGCTCACGTTTATTTGTATTACAGAGTTATTTAAAGTTCCATGTCTTGTGAAAAAAAACGTAATTAGAGACGATAAAGCAGAACAACAAGGGGAAAAAAAATTGAAAGAGGTATAGCAACGCATTACGGGCATTAGCTAGTAAATAAATAAAAATATTGTTGAAAGTAAAACCAAAAATGGGGGGGGGGGGGGGGCTGTTTGTCTGTAAAGTCGGTTTACGGACGATAATTTGACGTGATAACATTATAAGAAAAATTTTGATGAAAAATTGCATACTTTTTAATTTTCGAATATTATTTAAGTTACAGTTTTTGCAAAATTTAATTTAAATAATTTGTTAAAATATAATCACGAACAATTAGTTCAAAAGCCCGCCTTAACCTGTTTGATATTATAGAAGATTTTCTCGCACGGTGGTTGGCCAGGTTCTTGCACGCTCGGCTCAGGCGGAACGTGACAAATTTTCGTGCGTGCAGCTGGCGTTCATCGATTTATAAGACGCTATCACGACAAAAAAAAAAAAGAGATGTTGAAGAAGGAACACAGGACAAGCACTAGACTCCTCACTCGGGTCCTCCGTGACGCGGGCGTAGTGCCTTACCACTGCGACAGATGGCTCTGTCTCGGCTCGGCTCGGCTCGGCTCGGCTCGGCTCGGCAGGGTACAGACGAGGTGGTCAGTGCAGTCGGTGGTCGTCTCTCGGGGCGTGCGCATCTCTCTCGCGGGCTGTTGGCTGGGAGTTCCCTGCGACCTATTGGGTAACCGAAGGCTGGCAGTGCGTGTTGGTTTTGTGTGCGTGCTGGGGGCGGCCTAGCAGCGCCATCTGCTACCGACCGCGTCCCGCGGGTGGCGGATACGGGAGCCCAGCCCGAGAGTTGCAATCTCGCTGGGGTGGCTGTGAATAACCAATAGCAGTCCGCGGACCAATGGCCGGCCTGTGGAGTCGTTATCACGGCTGTCGGGGAGAAAGGTAGCCTGAATGTAGCTCGGCGCGCGGCAGAAAGCAGCTTCGTCGGCGAAGGCACCGCAGGGGAGCTCGATGTGCCTTAGTAGCGAAGTGTAGACGAACTGCGGGCTGGAACTTGCGGAACTGTGGACTGCCGCGCGCGCAACGGAACTGAACAGCGTCGGAATTCTGAAGGAAGAGATGGCGGCGCCTTCAAGTTGGGGCCCTGTTGGAGCCAGTGGTAGCCTGGGCGGCGCGACCTTCAACCGACCCGGGAATTTGGGGGGCAAGAGGGTCCGACTCGCAAGATACTTCATTCGCCTGAACGACTTACCCCCACCCTGGCTTGAAAGGTCGTTGGCTGTTGACTGGAAGAAGGAAGATGAAGATGGCGCAATGTCAGGCTGCCTTTCGCTCCGAGAGCCAGCAGTTCGAGCCGGTTTACTGGCTCGTCTGCCCACTTCTGTTTTAACTGTGGCTGCCTGGGCAGCTGTGGCTGGGCTGACGAGTGAAGTCGCCCGCCCCTGGGGGTGCTTGCGCCCCTGGTTAATAATAACCCAGGAGTTCCCAACCTTTAAATGCGGGCCGCAAGGCCCAAGCACCCAACTCCAGCATGGTTGATTTTTCAGCCCCTCCAACTCTTCTTACCTGGACCCTTCTTCCTCTTGTCCAGTAGTTACCTGCTTGCTTAATGCATGTTAATTGATCCCCGCATGAACCGGCCCAGGGTTTTCCCTGTGTCTATGCAGGTTTTACCTGGGTCACATTAGCTAGCTTTTAAGCTAGGCGACCAATGGGGCGTCAGTCATGGCGCCAATTGCAGCCATGGCTGGCCAGTAAACCCCAATAGCACACGATGCACGCGCCCTTGTCCTGCATGGTTAAAAACCCGCATGGTAGAGTGTATAGGCTTCGGCCTGAGACACACTTAGGTCCTCCCCTAACCTGGACCCTCCCCTACACACTTAGAATTAACTTAGGCTAGGAAAAAAAAAAAAAAAAAAAAAAAAAACAAAATTGGTCAGTGCAACCACTCACCACCAGGGGCGCTTGCGTCCCTGGTCACTAAATCCAGTACTGGACAATTAGCAAAGCGGACCACGAGTCCAAGTGCCCAACCCCCGCATGGTAGACTCTTTTCTACTCTGTGCAACACTTCATCCAGACCATCCTCTGACTCCTGTAAATTCCTACACGTAATGCATGCCAATTTGCATCCCGCATGAATGTGCCCAGGGTTTTCCCTGTGTCTATGCAGGTTTTACCTGGGCCCAACCTATCTCTAGTTATAGTCTAGATTTAAGAGTGAGGGGAGTTAGTCATGGCGCCAATCGCTGCCATGGCTGGCCAATCCCCTCCTAGCACATGATGCATGCGACCCTCTCCCTGCATGGCTAATCCCAGCATGACTAGGCGTATAGGCTTCGGCCTGAGACGCACTTAGGTCCCTCCCTAACCCGGACCCCTCCAAAATACACTTAGTTTTAGTTAGGTTAGGAAAAAAAAATCGAAGACGCTGAGGGCTGCAGTGGCCCACAATCCACACTCCGAGATCTTCCCCGCGCCTGAACACCCTCCACCCACTCGCTCGCGGCGACCAGCGGCCTGCCTGCCGACCAGGCGCTTCGCCGGCAACTACTTCAATCGCTTGAAATCACCGCATTCCAGTCTCAAGCGAGAATATATATAAATATATATATTGGTTGTCTGTAAAGTCGGTTTACGGACGATAGTTTAACGTGACAACGTCATAACAAAACATCCATGAAATTATTGCATACATTATGAATAAAATTGAATCAATTTTATTGAATTATCACTATTTTGTATGGATACAAAGAATGAGTGAAATGAAATCTACAATTTAATTGATAAATTTACTTTTATTTGCACTCATTAATTCAAAAATGTTTTTTACTTAAACGAACAGATTATTTTAACTATAACTTTTATACATGTTTGCTATTTAACTTCTTCGAATATGTGTTATTCTGTTAAGGATTGGACGATGATAGGAAAAGTAGGAAACGAATGGGAGTGTTTCAAGGATGATGTGAAGCAAAATGGCTTACCCAACACCAAAATGCAGTCAAAAATAATATATTTGCGCCACGGACTCTGCAGCAATGCTAGGAGGAACGGGTTAGTAAAGAGCGATGAAAATGTTACATTGAAATGAATTTAAAACAGAATTACGCCACGGACTCGGTCGCAATGCTAGGAGGTTCAGGTTAGCAAAGAGCAATATAAAATGAGCCTAACGGGACACAGCGAAACGGGACAATGTGCGTAACGGGACACAGATAAACGGGACAATGTGCGTAACGGGATTCTTTTTTGTGCGTGCAGCCGGCATTCATCGATTTATTAGACGTTGTCACGTCAAAAAAAACTTTCTCGTGAATAATAAGTTATACCTAAACGGTTGCTGCAGATAGTTATGCTCATTTTTTTATAAACCATACGAGACTTACACAGTCAAGCAAAACACCGTTGTTATTGGTTGTAAGTTTGTTATTTTGTTTTCGTAAATAGGAGGGTTGGTAGGACTGTCCTATTTTCAATAACAGAAAGTTTACAGCAATGATTTAGTTGATATATTTTAAAGTATATAACTTTATTTGGAGTGTACAAATAAATCTGAAAAAAATACAATAATTTATGAAAATGTTATTATTAAGACGTTAATTATCATAGTATATTTTGCACTGCTTTTTAGTTTAAAAAAATCATCACATTAATAATTTAAATCCACCAACACTTATTCAAAACTACGTAACGTCTAGTAAATAATTTATATGAATAAGGTATCTGAACACCGTGAGCTGAGTTGTATATTATGAATTAAGATTTGAACAGAGTACACTAATTGGGTTCGCAAAAATTTATCTTCTGCATTCGCTTTTCAGAATTTTTTGTCTGTGAAAACTTGTAACGAATATCATAAATAAGCATTTAATATAATTGTGTGTTCTGATATCTCTATTATCCCTACAACAACATAAGTACCGCAAAGCAAACCCCATTAAACCTGCATAATATAAAATATCAAAACATTACTAAATATATACATACTGATGTACTGCCTGAACCCTTTTCTCGATTTCAAAGTCAACATGTAAAATGTGACTGTCTCTGCTAACAAGCAGCTCAAAGTCTACAACACCCGTATGTATTTTTTAACTAATACATATAAAGATAAAGGCTGTAATGTCGATTAAAAAATTAGTCGACAGTCAAATGATAAAACTGACCTATGTTTACGTTATAAGAAAAGAAGGGGGAAGTCGCGACCAGTAAAAAGAAAAGCGTGTTGGCTGGATTTCATTTGGATCAGGTGCATTTATGCGGCCTCGACGGACATTTCTGAGTGTATCCGAAGCCAACAGCTGTTCTACCATAGGGTGGTTAGTCATGCATTATTACATGGATACTACGCGAAGCCGCGTTTTGTCCAGCTGATAGTCTGATAGTTTGAGGTACATCCAAAATATAAGGTCAAGTGCAATGTTTGCATCATAAATCAGTTTTAAATGACAGTAGTTTATAAAAGAGACCGTGTTTAACTACGATAATTCTAATTCATACTCATTAACCATCATCAGGTGTGATCAAGCAGTGTTTCAGGTGTTGCAAAAAAGGCGATGGTGAAATAAAAAGTGAATTCAACTTTGTCACAACATGCTACATTCTGAAACAAACTTCAAGTATTACACCACATACTGCCTCTTATCCCTCAATCAATGTTTTAAACAAGCTTTTTTTTTAATTTTTTTATCGGGAGCAGCTGCCAGTATGACGACTGGCTTTCGACTCGTCAAAATCCAGAAGTACCAAACAGTTGTGGTGTGTGAACCAGACTATGATTCTAATATTTTGTACCGTGTAAGGAATGAATCAAATCCCAATATTGTGTCTAGACTCGTGGATGAATGTCCCTGCATAGATCGCCTAAGATCGCTCCAATCATAATTTTTCGTGCATGTCTCGTTAGATGATACTACTTTATTGAAGTGGTCCAACAAATCACTAGCCGATACATTAAATTGATTAGAAAAGTATTACAGAAGACATTTACTCTCATACTTAAATATTCATATTTCGTACCGTAAGATTCATTATAACAAATGAGTTATTGCAACAAAATTTATAAGCATACAAAACACAATTTGCAGAAGCTTCCAGATACTCCCGCATTAATTACGTTAAGGGACTCGAAAAATACATGCACCAGCGGTCCCGATGTGAGGCTAATGTTTCACCGCATCGCCACCTCTCTCCGTACCGCGGTCCTGTCTAGCTGCGATGAAACACACCGCAAGAAGCTTTAACGCCTCACAAAGTTGTGTTTTCTTCTCCGCACAACCACCTTACATAATGCCGCAGGCTGGAAGAATGCAGCCGCCCCTTCCTCTCCTCATAAGCCACTGTATTTTAACAAGTTTATGCGCCTGGAAATTGCACGTAATTGCGCGCTCTTACGCGGCGCCCGTAAAATCCTCACCGCGCGTCGCCTATGCACGATCAGCTGCCTAGGAACAACCAGGCGGGTGTGGAAGACATGACTTCGGACTGCGAGGGAAGAGAGGTCAACAACCCCGCGTGTGTCGTTTCCAGGACAGTGACTCAGGAGGCCACTGCCCATTGCCAAGATTGTACCTAGTAATTCCATACTTTGAAGCTATTAGTACAATACGATTTAAAAATACCCATTTTGTTATTTCTCTTGCGTTTGTCGAATATACATTCTGGCAGCACCACTGAAACCGACGTTAAAATATTTAATTCTATAAGCCACACTATAAAATATTATGCTTATTTGCGTTCATTAGTGTCTGCAGATTAAAATCTACTGAGTGTATTTTAATTCATACGTTCAATATTGTAAAGTGAATGCTTACAGGAAAATACTAAAAAAAAAAAAAAAAAAAAAAAAAAAAAAAAAGTACTATCTACGTTTCAGGGAGGTACAACATAGAGAAAGAGTATCTGAGAAACGAGTAATACATATTGCAATAGACCTTAAATATATAGTCAATTTCAGATGGATATATATATATATATATATACATACAGATATATGTCTGTGTTCTCCTTTTATACAAACAAGCAATAATCTGTACTTATATTAAAACTGTTACGAATCAAAAAAAAATTGCATTGGGTAAACTTAAAAAAAAAAATATTGGAAACATTAACTGGAATTCAAAATATAGGATATTTAATTTGTTGTTCGGTTGTTTGTTCGTTCATCTGTTTGTTCCATATCAATCGAGAACTACTAGTTGGATTTGATGAAATTTTTTTATTAGTAAACTCTTTGGCAAACTTAAACTTTTGACTATATATATTACAGAATTCCACCCCTATGGAGCATTAGAAAATATATTGTGTATCAATAATAATCTTACCAAAACTACCTACACATGTTTTTTTTTTTTTTCATTAAGTGAAATTCCTTCGTTAAGGTGTGTAAAAGGGGTAAATGTAGTTTTGTGAAGATAAATTAATATTCCGAATTTACTAGAGCGGGAAGTAAGAAACCGAGGAAAACAACATTAAGACAGAGTTTACGCACTGATTTTTTTTATTATTTTGTTTAAAGCTTCGAAGCTTATTAGGCAGGAAGTAAAATATTGGGCACGAATTATAAACATATTAAAACTACCACCTCTTTTTTTTTCACCACGTTCCAAGATTCGCCCCTAAGGGTTTAAAAGGGTAAGGTTTTTTTTAAAGAAAATACTTCAAACTTCGAATCTACTAGAAAGGGATGTAAGAAACTGAGCATGAAAAACACACATACGTAGTTATGTAGTGTATTTTCCTCATTTTTTTTAAATTTAACCGTTAAGTTGATAACTTTGGTTTTGCAATAAAATTATATATCCGATGCAGACCCATCTGGAGTTAAAAAATAATGAAGAAAAGTCTACACAATGAGCTGGGTACCATTTATTTTTGAGAAGCATATTTATATTAACTACACTTATTCAGTGCAAAAGTTTCAACCAAACTTCTGTTATAATGCAAAACTATTTTAAGTGCTCCGTGAATTAAGTTTAAGTTTATGAAATATATCAGAAACATTGAATAAAAATGTATTCATGCTCATTTCACTAATGGAAGAAAGTAACAATTAAACCTTAAATTTGTATTGATGTTCACAAACAGAATCATTGTTCCAGCCCAAAGAAGATATGGAGAGAAGACACACGACAATATACTACTGATCTGACACATGTTTTTTCAGCTGGTTAATGCTTAAATGAACTATTTCGGGAGCCCTACTTAAGAGCAACATTCAGTATCCTTTCGCCACACTCCTAGTGTTGGAATCACATTAACACAGCAACGCTATGCGAAAATGGCGATGTGACAGCTAAATATCTCGTATTTGTGAACATAACGGCAGCCATCCAAGTTTGCAGGTGTTTTTAAATAATATATATGTATGAGAGAGTAATTTGTTTAATTCAAATTTAACATTAAATTGTAAAAATTACTATGCGTAAACATATTTCAAAGATTTCACAGATAAATTAAGCAAACCAACCCTTAAAAATGCAATAATAATAAAACTATCATTCGAAATCAAAATTCTGACAGGGGTAGTAACACCGAGCCCGCGACTCGATGGAAATAAAAACATTTCTAATCGTGTAATCGTGAATTCTGTTGTGTCCGTAATTATTTCTCGCGCTGACATAATATATGTGTCGAACGTGATTGGTAAGAAATCTTCGCATCGACGCCATTGAGCAATTGTGATTCCAGCATAAATAGCATTACCACAATCCTAGTGATCTAAGTCACGCTTCGATTAGGCCGAAACAGTTACACACATTGTTACAAGGGCGTAAACAGGGAAAAGCAAGGGAGAGCAGGTGCCCCTTCCAAAGTGGAAAAAATAAAATAAAACAGAACTAGAGTTGAATGTGATGACAGATATGATAATTTTGCTAACTACCAGTTACCTTTTGCTGGGGACAGGCACTCTTTTCTTCCTGCAGTATAGTTCAATGCATCAACTCGCGATTTATTAATTATATGTTCAAATATCTTAAGTACCTAATTAAAGTTATGTTATTTTAATTTTCGTATCCAGTGGCCCATGCGGATGAAAATCTAATGCAGACCTCGTGTCCAAGCACCCAAACACTGCATGGTAAAAACTTTTCTGCTTAGCTCAAGCTCAATCCTTCTCCTGGAACATCCTCATTTGTTCTGAACTTAACCTTTCGGCTCAGGGCATACCTTATTGCAACCCGAATGACTGAGCCCAGAGTTTTCCCTGTGTCTATGCAGGTTTTAACTGGGCCCAAATTAACGAGTTATAGTTTAGAGTTAAGATAGGATAGGTCAGTAAGTCATTGCATCAATTGCTGCCATGACTTGCCAATCCCCGGTTAAAGCACATTATGCATTTTGCTCTTCCTGCATGACTAAAACCCAATGTGATTAGTTGTATAGGCTTCCACCTGAGATTCACTTAATCTTTTTAAACCCAGACATCTCCCAACCAATACACTTGGAACAAGTTAGGTTACAAACAATAGTTGTAGTTAGAAAATTGGCAACTAGTCCTCACAAACTATTGTCTTATCCCTTATTCTGACCTCGGCCAGTAAATCCGCCCCTTTTAGGAACAGACCCCCGTCTGAAAGACATTATACATATCTCCTATCTGGCACCTCTATGGGACGTTAGTGCAGCAAGCGCCCATAGATGGCGACAACCGATTTATGAAGAAACAGACTAAATAATTATTGTGCCTTTGCCGCAATGGAACTCTGACACTAATTATTCGTCATATGTATTATATAAGGGTTGTAAATATTTGGTTAATAATAGTGTGCTGTGATATGATGTATAACAGTGTATTATAATGGTTTCTCACTGAGCATTTTGTAAAGCTGTGGGACATAACCATCCAGCAATGTTTAGGAAGAATTGACCAGACAGAGAGTTTTTACCCATGAGCAATCTGGGTATTAAATAGTACAAGTCGTTTCTGAGCTCTACATTTCTTATTTTCCTTCACTATCCTTTTTCTCTTTTTCCTTCCCTCGTCGCTGGAGTGACCTTTCAAGAATTTCGCTCTAGGCTCCCTCCTCTCCCTGGAGCGGCGCCTCGGGGATTACGCTCTAGGCTCCCTCCTCTCCCTGGAGCGGCCCATCGGGGATTACGCTCTAGGCTCCCTCCTCTCCCTGGAGCGGCTCCTCGGGGATTTCGCTCTAGGCTCCCTCCTCTCTGTGGAGCGGCTCCTCGGGGATTTCGCTCTAGGCTCCCTCCTCTCCGTGGAGCGGCTCCTCGGGGATTTCGCTCTAGGCTCCTTCCTCTCCGTGGAGCGGCTCCTCGGGGATTACGCTCTAGGCTCCCTCCTCTCCCTGGAGCGGCCCATCGGGGATTTCGCTCTAGGCTCCCTCCTCTCCCTGGAGCGGCTCCTCGGGGATTTCGCTCTAGGCTCTCTCCTCTCCCTGGAGCGGCTCCTCGGGGATTTCGCTCTAGGCTCCCTCCTCTCCCTGGAGCGGCTCCTCGGGGATTTCGCTCTAGGCTCCCTCCTCTCCGTGGAGCGGCTCCTCGGGGATTTCGCTCTAGGCTCCCTCCTCTCCCTGGAGCGGCCCATCGGGGATTTCGCTCTAGGCTCCCTACTCTCCCTGGAGCGGCCCCTCGGGGATTTCGCTCTAGGCTCCCTCCTCTCCGGGGAGCGGCTCCTCGGGGATTTCGCTCTAGGCGCTCTCTCCTCTCCCTGGAGCGGCTCCTCGGGGATTTCGCTCTAGGCTCCCTTCTCTCCCTGGAGCGGCTCCTCGGGGATTTCGCTCTAGGCTCCCTCCTCTCCGTGGAGCGGCTCCTCGGGGATTTCGCTCTAGGCTCCCCCCTCTCCCTGGAGCGGCTCCTCGGGGATTTCGCTCTAGGCTCCCTACTCTCCCTGGAGCGGCTCCTCGGGGATTTCGCTCTAGGCTCCTTCCTCTCCGTGGAGCGGCTCCTCGGGGATTACGCTCTAGGCTCCCTCCTCTCCCTGGAGCGGCTCCTCGGGGATTTCGCTCTAGGCTCCCTCCTCTCCCTGGAGCGGCTCCTCGGGGATTTCGCTCTAGGCTCCCTCCTCTCCGTGGAGCGGCTCCTCGGGGATTTCGCTCTAGGCTCCCTCCTCTCCCTGGAGCGGCTCCTCGGGGATTTCGCTCTAGGCTCCCTCCTCTCCGTGGAGCGGCTCCTCGGGGATTTCGCTCTAGGCTCCCTCCTCTCCCTGGAGCGGCTCCTCGGGGATTTCGCTCTAGGCTCCCTACTCTCCCTGGAGCGGCTCCTCGGGGATTTCGCTCTAGGCTCCCTCCTCTCCGTGAAGCGGCTCCTCGGGGATTTCGCTCTAGGCTCCCTCCTCTCCCTGGAGCGGCTCCTCGGGGATTTCGCTCTAGGCTCCCTACTCTCCCTGGAGCGGCTCCTCGGGGATTTCGCTCTAGGCTCCTTCCTCTCCGTGGAGCGGCTCCTCGGGGATTACGCTCTAGGCTCCCTCCTCTCCCTGGAGCGGCCCATCGGGGATTTCGCTCTAGGCTCCCTACTCTCCCTGGAGCGGCTCCTCGGGGATTTCGCTCTAGGCTCTCTCCTCTCCCTGGAGCGGCTCCTCGGGGATTTCGCTCTAGGCTCCCTCCTCTCCCTGGAGCGGCTCCTCGGGGATTTCGCTCTAGGCTCCCTCCTCTCCGTGGAGCGGCTCCTCGGGGATTTCGCTCTAGGCTCCCTCCTCTCCCTGGAGCGGCTCCTCGGGGATTTCGCTCTAGGCTCCCTCCTCTCCCTGGAGCGGCTCCTCGGGGATTTCGCTCTAGGCTCCCTACTCTCCCTGGAGCGGCTCCTCGGGGATTTCGCTCTAGGCTCCCTCCTCTCCCTGGAGCGGCTCCTCGGGGATTTCGCTCTAGGCTCCCTCCTCTCCGTGGAGCGGCTCCTCGGGGATTTCGCTCTAGGCTCCCTCCTCTCCCTGGAGCGGCTCCTCGGGGATTTCGCTCTAGGCTCCTTCCTCTCCGTGGAGCGGCTCCTCGGGGATTTCGCTCTAGGCTCCCTCCTCTCCGTGGAGCGGCTCCTCGGGGATTTCGCTCTAGGCTCCCTCCTCTCCGTGGAGCGGCTCCTCGGGGATTACGCTCTAGGCTCCCTCCTCTCCCTGGAGCGGCTCTACGGGGATTACGCTCTAGGCTCCCTCCTCTCCGTGGAGCGGCTCCTCGGGGATTTCGCTCTAGGCTCCCTCCTCTCCCTGGAGTGGCTCCTCGGGGATTTCGCTCTAGGCTCCCTCCTCTCCGTGGAGCGGCTCCTCGGGGATTTCGCTCTAGGCTCCTTCCTCTCCGTCGAGCGGCTCCTCGGGGATTACGCTCTAGGCTCCCTCCTCTCCCTGGAGCGGCTCCTCGGGGATTACGCTCTAGGCTCCCTCCTCTCCGTGGAGCGGCTCCTCGGGGATTTCGCTCTAGGCTCCCTCCTCTCCGTGGAGCGGCTCCTCGGGGATTACGCTCTAGGCTCCCTCCTCTCCGTGGAGCGGCTCCTCGGGGATTACGCTCTCTAGGCTCCCTCCTCTCCCTGGAGTGGCCCATCGGGGATTACGCTCTAGGCTCCCACCTCTCCCTGGAGCGGCCCCTCGGGGATTTCGCTCTAGGCTCCCTACTCTCCCTGGAGCGGCTCCTCGGGGATTTCGCTCTAGGCTCCCTCCTCTCCCTGGAGCGGCCCATCGGGGATTTCGCTCTAGGCTCCCTCCTCTCCCTGGAGCGGCCCCTCGGGGATTACGCTCTCTAGGCTCCCTCCTCTCCCTGGAGCGGCCCATCGGGGATTACGCTCTAGGCTCCCTCCTCTCCGTGGAGCGGTTCCTCGGGGATTTCGCTCTAGGCTCCCTCCTCTCCCTGGAGCGGCCCCTCGGGGATTACGCTCTCTAGGCTTCCTTCTCTCCCTGGAGCGGCCCATCGGGGATTACGCTCTAGGCTCCCTCCTCTCCCTGGAGCGGCCCATCGGGGATTTCGCTCTAGGCTCCCTCCTCTCCGTGGAGCGGCCCATCGGGGATTTCGCTCTAGGCTCCCTCCTCTCCGTGGAGCGGCTCCTCGGGGATTTCGCTCTAGGCTCCCTCCTCTCCCTGGAGCGGCCCCTCGGGGATTACGCTCTCTAGGCTCCCTCCTCTCCGTGGAGCGGCCCCTTGGGGATTACGCTCTAGGCTCCCTCCTCTCCGTGGAGCGGCTTCTCGGGGATTTCGCTCTAGGCTCCCTCCTCTCCCTGGAGCGGCCCCTCGGGGATTACGCTCTCTAGGCTCCCTCCTCTCCCTGGAGCGGCCCATCGGGGATTACGCTCTAGGCTCCCTCCTCTCCCTGGAGCGGCTCCTCGGGGATTACGCTCTAGGCTCCCTCCTCTCCCTGGAGCGGCCCCTCGTGGATTACGCTCTAGGCTCCCTCCTCTCCGTGGAGCGGCTCCTCGGGGATTTCGCTCTAGGCTCACTCCTCTCCCTGGAGCGGCCCCTCGGGGATTACGCTCTCTAGGCTCCCTCCTCTCCGTGGAGCGGCTCCTCGGGGATTTAGCTCTAGGCTCTCTCCTCTCCGTGGAGCGGCTCCTCGGGGATTTCGCTCTAGGCTCCCTCCTCTCCCTGGAGTGGCCCATCGGGGATTACGCTCTAGGCTCCCACCTCTCCCTGGAGCGGCCCCTCGGGGATTTCGCTCTAGGCTCCCTACTCTCCCTGGAGCGGCTCCTCGGGGATTTCGCTCTAGGCTCCCTCCTCTCCCTGGAGCGGCCCATCGGGGATTTCGCTCTAGGCTCCCTCCTCTCCCTGGAGCGGCCCCTCGGGGATTACGCTCTCTAGGCTCCCTCCTCTCCCTGGAGCGGCCCATCGGGGATTACGCTCTAGGCTCCCTCCTCTCCGTGGAGCGGTTCCTCGGGGATTTCGCTCTAGGCTCCCTCCTCTCCCTGGAGCGGCCCCTCGGGGATTACGCTCTCTAGGCTTCCTTCTCTCCCTGGAGCGGCCCATCGGGGATTACGCTCTAGGCTCCCTCCTCTCCCTGGAGCGGCCCATCGGGGATTTCGCTCTAGGCTCCCTCCTCTCCGTGGAGCGGCCCATCGGGGATTTCGCTCTAGGCTCCCTCCTCTCCGTGGAGCGGCTCCTCGGGGATTTCGCTCTAGGCTCCCTCCTCTCCCTGGAGCGGCCCCTCGGGGATTACGCTCTCTAGGCTCCCTCCTCTCCGTGGAGCGGCCCCTTGGGGATTACGCTCTAGGCTCCCTCCTCTCCGTGGAGCGGCTTCTCGGGGATTTCGCTCTAGGCTCCCTCCTCTCCCTGGAGCGGCCCCTCGGGGATTACGCTCTCTAGGCTCCCTCCTCTCCCTGGAGCGGCCCATCGGGGATTACGCTCTAGGCTCCCTCCTCTCCCTGGAGCGGCTCCTCGGGGATTACGCTCTAGGCTCCCTCCTCTCCCTGGAGCGGCCCCTCGTGGATTACGCTCTAGGCTCCCTCCTCTCCGTGGAGCGGCTCCTCGGGGATTTCGCTCTAGGCTCACTCCTCTCCCTGGAGCGGCCCCTCGGGGATTACGCTCTCTAGGCTCCCTCCTCTCCGTGGAGCGGCTCCTCGGGGATTTAGCTCTAGGCTCTCTCCTCTCCGTGGAGCGGCTCCTCGGGGATTTCGCTCTAGGCTCCCTCCTCTCCCTGGAGCGGCCCATCGGGGATTACGCTCTAGGCTCCCTCCTCTCCGTGGAGCGGCTCCTCGGGGATTTCGCTCTAGGCTCCCTCCTCTCCCTGGAGCGGCCCCTCGGGGATTACGCTCTCTAGGCTCCCTCCTCTCCCTGGAGCGGCCCATCGGGGATTTCGCTCTAGGCTCCCTCCTCTCCGTGGAGCGGCTCCTCGGGGATTTCGCTCTAGGCTCCCTCCTCTCCCTGGAGCGGCCCCTCGGGGATTACTTTCTCTAGGCTCCCTCCTCTCCGTGGAGCGGCTCCTCGGGGATTTCGCTCTAGGCTCTCTCCTCTCCGTGGAGCGGCTCCTCGGGGATTTCGCTCTAGGCTCCCTCCTCTCCCTGGAGCGGCCCATCGGGGATTACGCTCTAGGCTCCCTCCTCTCCGTGGAGCGGCTCCTCGGGGATTTCGCTCTAGGCTCCCTCCTCTCCCTGGAGCGGCCCCTCGGGGATTACGCTCTCTAGGCTCCCTCCTCTCCCTGGAGCGGCCCATCGGGGATTTCGCTTTAGGCTCCCTCCTCTCCGTGGAGCGGCTCCTCGGGGATTTCGCTCTAGGCTCCCTCCTCTCCCTGGAGCGGCCCCTCGGGGATTACGCTCTCTAGGCTCCCTCCTCTCCCTGGAGCGGCCCATCGGGGATTACGCTCTAGGCTCCCTCCTCTCCCTGGAGCGGCTCCTCGGGGATTACGCTCTAGGCTCCCTCCTCTCCCTGGAGCGGCTCCTCGGGGATTTCGCTCTAGGCTCCCTCCTCTCCCTGGAGCGGCTCCTCGGGGATTACGCTCTAGGCTCCCTCCTCTCCCTGGAGCGGCCCATCGGGGATTACGCTCTAGGCTCCCTCCTCTCCGTGGAGCGGCTCCTCGGGAATTTCGCTCTAGGCTCCCACCTCTCCCTGGAGCGGCCCATCGGGGATAACACTCTAGGCTACTTCTTGCTCGCTTGCCCCTCCTCCTTTTTACCATTCCCCCCCTTTCCTGCCCAAAGACCCTCGGCCGCAGCCCACCTCGGCCCGATTCGCCGCTCGACTACAGGAGCTCTTTGGCTGCAACGGAGCTCACCACATCTCGGGGGTTTTCACCCCCCCACCTTAAAAACTCCATCACCGTCGGTTGCTGCCAGGGATACGTCTCTATTGTTCCATTTTTTCAAGTGAAACTTCTTTTCAGAGAGTAGGGTAAGTTATCACAGCGTAACGGAAGCGAGCATAGTTAATGGAGGTAACGAACTTGGCTCGTTGGCAGGAGGTTTGAATAGAAAGCCCATTCGGAAAAGGTTGAGAGAAAAGGGGAGAAAGGAAACGTGTAAGTAGCAATAGATTTATTGTTAATTTTTTATTGGTTTATTTTCTCCATGATTGTTACAATTGTTGTGACCATTCATTATGTACTAAATTGTTTAATTTCATAGTTAAAGTGAATTATTGTATATTTTTAAGTAAAATGTTTTGACAGCCAGTGACACAGAGGTTTTTCGTCGCACGTTTGTTACAACGATTATGGAGCTCCATTGTATATATTACTAGCTGCCCGACCCGGCTTCGCACGGCTATACTAATGGAAAAAGAATTATGCCACATCTCCCATTTACAGTAATGGTAAATAATAAAAAATTCCGTGAAAATTTATTACAATGCTGTATAATGTACCGATGGTTTCCCGACTCGTGCACGCAACATAAAACTGATGTACCCGTACTTCGCTACGGCAGTCTACAGGCAGATCACTCTTGCGCCGCTCATAATACATGCCCCTCGTTGTGGGTACGCCACTGCCGCGCGATGCCTGTTGCCATGGAGACGCAGAAGGCATGAACAATGCAAAATACTGTTCTCATGCAGACAAAGTACCCACTGTTGCCTGGTTTTAACCACCCATGGGATCTAATTTTCGGAAAATGTCATCCTGCGTAACATAAGGAACATTACTGTAAAGTTTCAAGTCTGTAAAATATATATACTTGAAAAAAAGGGCAATTTTTGATATTTAAAGTAGGTACTTGCAAAATTTCAACGGTGATGAGGACTGCACTAACAATGAAATAGCCGTTGCCATAGAGACGAATGAAGCATCAACAAAGCAACAGCCGTTGCCATGGTGATTTCCTACCAAAAACTGGAAATACTAAAATGGCTATTAAAAAATAAGGGTTGATCGTAGAAGGGTGAAAATTGAGGATTGTATGTATTTTTGTATGTTGTATCATAAAAAAATAGAAATTAAAAATTTTGTCTAAAAAATAAAAAAAAAATTTAGGGGTGGACTACCCCTAACATTTAGGGGGATGAAAAATAGATGTTGGCCGATTCTCATAGATACCGGATAAGCACAAAAAATTTCATCAAAATCGGTCAAGCCGTTTCGGAGGAGTATGGCAACGAAAACTGTGACACGAGAATTTTATATATAAGATAGTTTAAGTTCATTATTACATTTTTAAAGTGAAACTTTTGTACTGCCATGGCCCGGGGACTCGGGTTCGAGACCCAGTGTGGTTCCTAGCGGGAAAGGTTGTTCTCAATGGAATGTTTCCGGGTGGGCGCCAGACTAGCTCTGTTCCTAGTCGAGAGGTGTGTCGTGGGGGCGGTTGCCCCTGCGTGGCCCACTAGGACCGTCGGCGGTGTTGCGTGGGATATGAAGGATTCCCTACTTGGTGGTGGTTGGGGGTTTGTAGGGCTGATTAATTAGGCGCTGAATTAATGCGGCAAATGATGTGCGCCGTTTATTCGTGCGACTGTGGGTTTGGCGTAATACAGTGGATTACACACCACGTCCTACAGAAGCTGATGTCACGCAGTACACAAGTTACACATTACACAGTCTCACTCTAAAAATGTTACGTGAATAAGGTGTTGCACAAAATTACTAAAAATGTTACGTTAATAAGGCGTTGCACAAAATTACTAAAAATGTTACGTGAATAAGGCGTTGACTGTGATTGGAGGCGGCCAGTCCCGTATGTCTTTGCTTCAAGGCGGTGTTCGCGCCCACTGTGGTGGAGCGCGGACCGCAGTTAACTTAGTCCAAGTCCTACGTTGGTGAGGTCAGCGCCGGGGCGCGTGACTTTAACAAAAGTTCGGGGTTTCGGGAGGCAGCCCGTGCTGTATGCTGGCAAACTGCCCCACGGACCAAGTGTGGTGCAGGGAGTTTTGAATTTACGCGGCCGGATTAAGTCCTAGACCGAAAGGTTGGACCAGGTACGCACGGAGAGCTTAATAAAAAGAGTTTCGGTGGCGTGACTATATTTACCAGGAGTTACTTCAGTGTAGACAAAGGATGCTGCCTCTCCGTGGGACGTGCGTCCGTCCCGGTCCACGAGTCGCGCTGTACTGCCGTGATGTCATGGCGTCCGGCCGAGGCTCGGTGTCCTCTCGCGCCGAGGTTGACCTCACTACGTTATTTTCCAAATTAACAAGTTAACAAGAGATTTTAAGAGCGCTAAATTCTTACATTAATTATTCAAACTAAATTTAAATTACACATCCCTTCTACGATTTAGATTTAGCATGTTTACGGATTATGTTTTTGAACTGTAAGTCACACCAGAGACTGTTCGTCTTTTGCCGGACCGCTCTGGTGGGGAGTAAAACCCAACGTAGGGAGGTAACAATTATGTCACCTGAAACACTTAATTAATACAGGCAGAAGGCCGCCAGGGGGACACTCGCACACATACTGACACATTTTCACACGTGAGTGCCCGGGCACTCCTACGTCGCATTTTCATTGAGAGAACGTTTAACCTATACACAATGTTGTTTTTATTCTGCGTGTGATTTATCAGAGGGGTTGATTGTAGTGTCGGTCTGGTTATTATGGGGCCGGATTCTACCTTGTCTTCCGTGGCGCTCGCCTGACTCGGGTGGGCCATGGCTAGGGGCGTGTTCCGTTAGCGGGGTCGAATATTGGCGGTTGCAGGTCGGGCTTTAGGGTGGCCTTCGGTCGGACGATGTCAGTACAGTTGGAAACATATATGGTAGAAGCAGTGCTGCCTGCAGCACTGTTAGCACTGTTACTGATCTGACATAGAACTACAATGAAAAGAGTCAGAACAGCTGCTGTTTGTATCTTAACCGACATTGTGCAAATAAAGCTATAATATAGTAAGCGAGGCAAATGCATAATATGTGTGCAAACAGAATTCGCATAGATTACAGGCCAGCCACTATCCAGTCCAGTTGGGCGAGCTTGTGGCTTGTTCGACTCAGATGGCGAATCGAGGATGTTGACACAAGAGAAATATGTTTTGCACGGAAATATTTTGTGAACCCCTATATCTCCCAGTTTATTCACAACCCCGGGGCACATTTCTAACCCATCAGGCGTAACAACTGGTTAACTGGCAATCAGTATATATTCAGGAAGGTTTTCACTCTGGCGAATGAATACGAAAGCATGTATGGTTGTAAAGAAGTATTTTTTGAAGACCAAAAGCACTAAGACGTGCATTTACAATAAAACACAGATTGGTTATTAACTGCAGATATTTTTTGAACTAAGGTAAGGTCATTCCAATAGTAAATAGTGCAGCCATCACATGTGTGGCTGGCGAATAAATTATTTTGCCAACACCTGAGATCGTGTGATCGATGTTCGGAGTGACTGGAATGACTTTAAGGTGAAAAATGTTCGGAGGGCCCAGGCTAGCTGGTGACATCTAATTCAAATATGTAGTAGATCCTCAGCCCCAGTATGGTACACCAGATTCATGGCTGGTTCGAAGTTTCTACTACCCTGATGCACTATCTCTGATGAGTATAGGAGATGGAACGTGACTCTAGCACAGAAAATCTCAGGGGATAGCACACTAATTGCAAGACAAGTTACTTTTATTTACATACACACTTATACAGCAGTGGAACATGAAAATTGCACTCAAAACACGCATGTGCTAGTGGAAGTCTCTTTATAGTGATTGGTTGCTTGATGTCGTCCCGACCATGGCCTCTAAGCCCGTGCTCCGCACCGCTAGTACCAGATCCCGTTTTCGGAGCGCACCCCTAGCCCAGCGGGAATGAATCAGGCGAGCGCCTCGGGCGTGACCTCACTAGACTCAAATAAACTTGAGGGCACGAAACCCCGGGGGCTCGACCCCATAAAACAATTAAGGAACCAGACATTTGGACACAATTATTAATTCACAGGCATTAAACAAGTGCGTCGTAGCTACTCTGTGCGAGCACCACACACACGGAGTAGACAACGAACCTCATTACCAGTCACTGCGGCCACTGGCCTTAATTAAAGTGCCCGTGACAATGATTGAGTCAGATTAGGAGAAATCCAACTAAAACAGTTCACAGTAAGACAATATGTTAAAACATATACAGCCACCAACTTGATGCCACAATTAAAATAATTAAATACTTTAAAACAGTTGTTAAGCCTTAAGAACCCAATTACAGGTGCTACCTTTTAATTGAGCACCTGAAACATGTTTTTAGCTTATAATAGAGCAAATTAAGTTGATATAAGTTTTTGGCGCCGACTCACGAAGGAGGTAAAAGTTTCCCTCCCTTGCGAGGTGGCCATGTTCGGCAGTCTCCAACCACTCCGCGCCGGGTCAAGCCGTGTGTCCGTGAGCAGCCTTCAACTTTGTTCCACTGATCGTTCACTCTGCACTTTATTTAATAACCAAACTTTTTTACTTCATTGCTGCTTACGTAGACTCGGCATGTATTTCGTGGACCTAGGCTTATCTCGACCGTTTCCTTGGTGATTCCGCACCGCATCGCGAACCACGTAATTTACGGCGCTGGCCGTCTCCAGCGAACTAGTAATCACGTCCCCACGAGACTGCCGCTACAAATTCACAGTGTTATGTTAGTGTCGTGATTTGTTTTGTAATCAGCGTGTGTTGGTGTAATAGTACAACGGTTCAGACGCCGCATAGTGCATTTTTCTAGCTTTTGTAGTAGTTCTGCCACCGCGTAGTGTATGTGTAGGGAGTACAGCGTACCCATGCGTACCACCGGAGAAGTCCGTGGATTAAAAGCCAATTTAATATAAACTGTGTCGTCTACGATTATTCCGCACTATTCTGTCCTCCACACGGCCGAGCGGCCTCACAGCCAAGTAGGGAGTCTCAGGGTAGATTCCCAGCCGCATACCTGGCGGGGCACGCGGGGGCAAAGTACCCGCGACCCATCACCAACAGCCTAGTGTCCCACTAACCTGGTGCCCCCCTCTGGACAACAGCAGCACCGCGACGCCCGTAGCGCCCGTCATGTACTTCCTGGGCCTTCTACAGAGGATGGGTGACGGCATGCTGTAGTCGGCCAGTAGTAAGTTCAGAACTACAATTAGAGGGCTGGGCTCGCTAGTCTGGAATTGTGTCTTTTATGTTTTGAGTTTGATTACGTTGAATGTTCCAGGCAGATGTTTGCACGGCTAGTTAATCATAAACATATTTTTCGTTTAGACAAGACTCAGCATGACAGCCTGGCGGAGTGAAGTTTAAGTGGCCAGGACATAGGTTTAAATAAAGCAAGAGGTTTCGAGGATGGCTAATAGTTACCAGAATGACGATCAGTAAAGTTCAAAAATGTAGGCCATCACAGAACATGCATCTGCTCCGGATGGTGGTCTGATTCAGACTGCCAGTAGCTATGGCGTGGTGCTGGAGGTAACGTCACCTCTACATCAAAACTGTCCCAGGAAAACAGTAAACTAAGTTTATATTATATTAATTATTAAACTTTACATTTGCCTGAATTAATTAATGGATTTTAATCCTGACATCCTGGCGGAGTCGGTGATATGTTTGGCCTTCACAAAAGCCTGAGAAAAGTTTTGCTCCGGGCACCAATTCTCTCGACGGCCCTGTGACTACTGAAAGAGTAGGAACAGATTTTTAGTTGCCACAGGAGGTATGTCAGTTTGAAATGGTAGAGAAATATTGCATTTTTCAAGACTGAAATGCACAGGCATTTTTCTAAGAGAAAAAAACAAACAAACCCATAACTAGAGTATGATGAAATATTTCATATATATATATATATTATAACAGATAAATTTTAATATACATATATATCGTTTATCTATCATAATTATATATTAGTTAATTTAAAAAAACTTATATGGATTTCACCTTAGCATTTTCTATTTCTGTCTACATTATCTATGGACTAATGTTTTTCGCGGATTTCGAAATGTAAACGAAAGATTTGAAAATCGTTTTGCTACTGTGCTTTGCTTGGGATTTTAACTTAAATTCCGAAATGTGACGTGTTTATTCAAGACACACGTGTTTTAAGATAGCATATATTGAGGCGAATAATGGCTTTTGATAGTAATACGATTTGTAAAGAAAAGAATAATTTTGTTGAGGGTTCAATTTTGGACACAATAATTTCAAAAACGAAAGATAGTGTAAAGGTAAGTAATCAGTTGTTATTGTATTAAATATAAAAACAATTGCAGTAAATTTTTTATTGTCTTCTATGACCTGCAGATTTATGTAAACTTGTCTGAACTTGTACTGAACTAACGGAAATATCTGGGTGTTCATCTTTAGTGAGGTAATTGGTTTAGTAGCGATACTTATTTTACACGAAATGTTTCTAGGGTAGGTTATTTATGGGGGTAATTCTTAAAGAGAGAGCTATTTTTTAAAAATAAATAAACATTACAGATTTTTTCTTTACTTTCTGACATGTTATCCAATCATTATCTATAGGGCGCCGTGATATTTAAAGTAGTGTAAGAATATTACTGTAAGTTACCAGGATTGGACCATTTTAAGATATTATGTTAGGTTTCGTATATTAAAATTTTTTTTAAATCATTAGAATGTGATTAGGTTAGGTTACAGACATTTAAAATACTGTAAAGTTTTGTGAACGGTGGTTAGGTTACCTACATTAAATTTTTGTTATTGATTTCTGATGCAAATGGGCAAAAATCTGATGGTAAGCATTCCCCTACGTTTCTCCTGAACTCTATTTGGAGCCCCGGCTCTTTAAAACGTAAGGGGAAAAATTGAAATAAATGGTTTTCTCACACTACACACGTCTCTAAATTTAGTCCGAAGGGATGGTTTCATAATTCCTACTAATTTATGAAAATATTAAAATTTCAAATCTTATTTAATTTAAATAGCTACAATTCCTGTTCTTTACCTTCTGCCTTGATGTCAGGAAGGTGAATGCAAAAAAAAAAAAATGAAATAAATGTGACACTATTTCGTAAAATTTGCCTTTTGGTACATTATGCCTCACATTGTGTAGGCTTCTGGGTAATCTGATTTCAGTGTGTTGTTTTCCAATATCAATCAAGGAAAATTTGTAAATAGCTCCTTAATAAAGGTTAAGGTAAAGAAGTCCCTTGATTCATATTTTGTCGCCATTGATACAAACTTTTCTTTTGACTATACTTAAGGCTCAAATAAATGAACGTACTTGTTAGTAACTTAGGTAGAAAATGTATACCATTATGTAAATGAATTAACTTTTGGGTTGCAGGCTCCAGAAATTGAAGACTTTGAAATCATCAAACCAATTAGCAGAGGAGCTTTCGGGTAATGTTACTTTTTGAGTATTTTGGAACATTGTGTGCTGTCTATTTTATTACATTATTATTATTGGTAGAAAATATCTTGTTAGAAAATATTGTCTAGGTGAGCTTGTGATAAAACCAATACTTAAATGAATTAATTTCTTCTTGATAAAATTTTATCATTGCATTGATAACTCATCATTCATTTGATCTCTATGAAGTTTTTGCATGCTTGACCTTTGAAACCATGGAGGTATTAGTTTATAGAGTCGTCTGTCCTGAAGTTAAAAGTCAACTGGTTAGCAATTGGGTAGCAAAACAAATCGTAGCAGTAAAAAGGCTAATATGCTATAAATTTGTGTAATAGCTTGAAGAGAACTCGCAAGGAAGAATCACAAATATGTCATCATGTAGTGAATATTGCTAAAGATACATAATACCAACACATCTGCAAGAAAATAGGTTTAAACTTCATTATAACCAAAAATAGTTTTTCTATGGAGAAGCAATAAAAGAGGTTCAAGGTAGTTCTCATTATGACTTCAAGTGTTATAATGGCAAAGATTGTATACACCAACTCCCTTACTTCTTACTTCCATGTTTAAAACACGAAGGTTACTGTTCAGGTGAAATTTTGATAATACCAATCCTTACAGCAAATTTAAGATGGCGCGCGAGTAGTATCCGATAAATACCAGTAAGTTTAATGTCAGTTCCTCTTTTCTATGGTCTGAATAATAATGGTGGAATGTGAGTCGAGAGAGAGAGAGAGATAGAGAAATAGAGATAGATATAGCGAAAGTGAGAGAAAGAAAGAGAGGCAGAGATTGATGGAGTGAGATAGAAAGTGAGAGAGATAGAGTGATAGAGAAATACAGTAGGTAGTGGAAAGATATATAGAGAGGTAAAGGACTAGAGAGATGTATATAGAGTATATATATATATTAAGAGAATTAAATATATAGGCCTATATATACATAGAGGAGATAGATATATTAAGAGATAAAAATAAAGAGTTAGAGATATAGAGAATTATTATACACCTATATTTATATAGAGATATAAGTGTAGAGATATAGAGAGATATGAAGATTCATATAGAGATATAGACTGATATGGAATAATGTGAGATATGGAGATATATAGATAGTGATAGGGAGATAGAGAGATATAAAGTGATGAATATAAAAAGATTAAGAGATGTATAGAGTTAAAAGAGAGAGAGATAGATGGAGAGAGATGCTTTGTATGTGTGTACTAACTTAAAAAAAAAGAATACAAAAAATAATTACGAAGAGATATTGTAGCACATGCCGGGCATTAGCTAGTGTTTGATAATAATATGCCACACAGGGATTTTAAGGTTTGGCAGATGATTTGGTACATTATTCGTTATCGAAGGATATTTCTTTGCAGATGACACTAGAAAGTAATGTAAAACATGCAAAATGTGCTTCAAATGTCAAATATCAAAAAGACGTTTACTAATCGTTGGTGGATCTAGCCATTCGCTCAGAATCGTCTTGTATGTTTTTGGGTTCCGTGCCACTCGCACTTGCACAATAGTAATTGCTTTAGAAAAAACTGTTTTCATAATGCTTTTGGTTCGTAGCATATTTTGTTAAGGATATTATGTGTAGGAGATCATTTACTTCTACTTGTTTTTATGTAGGTCTGTGTGTGTGTGTGTGTGTGTGTGTGCACTCACACATATCTACATGTCAATATAAGCTCCCTCCGCAGGCTTGTTTTTGGTTCGTGCATGTTGCGGCCTGGTACCGACTACCTGCGCGTGCGGTTCCGATAAAAGTGCCAGCGTCGGCTGTCTGACTCACGGCCCCTGTGACCCTACCGTGGAACACAGGGTTCCGCAGAACAATGAATGAACCTCTGGTCTAGCCTTCTGCCTGTCCGAGTTCGATACCCACTTGTACCTACTTTTTGAAATTAAACTTCTGTGTTGGGGGGGGGGGGGGGCAGCAACAATTTTCGAGTGTTACGGAAATTCCAATCGCATGAGGGGAAATAGCTCTATATGTGGTGGGGGAACCGGGAGAGGAGGGGAATAGTTAGGTATGTGGTGGGGTAACTGATAGAGGTGGTGGCAAATAAAGGTTATAATTGACGCAGCATACTTGCGCTCTTGTGCACTTTCATGTGCACAGTTGTTTCTTGTGGGTGGACGTGGCGCTATCCCCACTCCGGGACCGTTGGCAGGTTGGTGGTCTTTGGAACAGCCTTTAGTGGGCTCCACATTGTGGCGTGCGGCTCAGTTTGAACCTTAACATTTTGTTGAGAAACATGCAGGTAGTACAACATTTTTTAAATATGAAAAGGTTTGGTTTATAACATCCGCTTCTTGTTGAATGTTAGTGTCACGTTATTCCTGAGGAGCCAATTTTTCACTAATCTTCTAAGATAATTTCTTAATTTTTTTTGAAAATGGTGAAAAATCAAATTTTTTATGGATGATTGTTTTTCTGTCAAATGTTTTTTAAAAAATGCATAATGAACATTAACATATAAGTAATAACAATAGTATTTGCATCTATTTTATTTCAAACCGACTTTTGGCTGTATCTTTAAGTGGCATGAAATGATATATTTAGTCTTTTAACCTTTTGTTTTTAGCATAATGTATCTTTGTATGAGAAACTCTATTAGGAACACCAATTTTTATTGGAAATATAAGTCTGGATTATTTACACTTATAACTTAAATCTGTTCTTTTGTTTTAGGAAGGTGTTCCTTGGGTGTAAAAAAAATGCACCTGATAACTTGTATGCTATAAAGGTGATGAAGAAATGTGAAATGATAAACAAGAATATGGTCAGCCAGGGTATGTGAAGTTTTATTATACTGGTTGAGTCTGAATGAGACTGAAAAAACTTTGGCGTCAGATTCATCACATTTAAATAAGTTGAAAAAATATATGTTTAACATATGGTCTGAATTGCTTCCCAAACTGGGTACACGAATTTGAAGTTGCAGCTGAACTGGTAGTTTTTTGAAAAAAATAAAGAAACTTTTTGGTATGTTGAGTGTGATGAATGCATTTCAATTCTTGAAATTACCACGCCTCAAGATACAGCCGCTGGAAACAGGATGTTCCATTTACCGCATTGATAGTCACTGAGTAGTTGTGTTTATGTTGGTGCAAGAGCAGACAGTTGTTATTTAACAACTTCCATCTTCAGTTTTTAAGTGCTAAATTTTGTAAACTGTGGAACCTGAGGTAAAACATCCTTTAATTACATGTTATGTTTTATGGCAAAATCTTTCCTCACTAATTAAGGTGTGACCTCTTTTTTTTTTCCGTGTGGTGTTTGATGATACACATGGTATATTCAGCATTAATGTGTGTGTGCTTTAAATGAAGTCTGCAGTTTTTTTATTTAACTTTAATGTTATCTGCAAAATACCTTAATCTGCATTAACATCACTTAACAATCAGTGTCATAGTGCCCTTGATTTTAAACAGCTGTTTCAAACTGATTCTGTCAGGTGCCAAAATATTTTGTTCTAAATTTTATTTTAGTTTCTCACACAAACAGTGGGGTATAGGGTAGCACAGCAAAGCTGCCTTTTTCGTTACTTCTGACATTTAGATTAATAATGAGCCTTTAAAAACCATATTATTATTCTTCCATGTCACCAAAATTAATGCAAATAAGGTTGTGTACCCTAAATTATTTCCATTAAATAATTTTACTTCAGCAACAAGATTTGCAGTGTTTGTAGAACGTGGTTCAAATAGACACTTCACAGATGCTTGACATTTAATAATAAATAGTTTATTTATTATTAAAAAAATTGGTTGTCTGTAAAGTCGGTTTACGGACGATAGTTTACGTGACAACGTCATAACAAAACATTGATGAAATGATTGATCCAGAAGAAAAGGAAATATCATATTCGGCCTGAGACTGAGCCGTAATAGGTTTTTGCAACCAAACCAGTTAGGCATTAAAAATATTATATTCTTTGATGAAATATTTTTTTTTTAATTTTGTTATCTTTTGTATGATAAAATCTACCGCTGCATACTTTTATGAATAAAATTGAATCTTTTTTTATTTTTTATTCAATTAGCACTATTTTGTATGGATACAAAGGAGTGAAATGAAATGTACAATTAAATTAATAAATTTACTTTTATTTGCATTCATTAATTCAAATACATATATTTATTACTTTTGAAATGTTGCGTGCGCTGTATTTCTTTTTACAAGTACAAAAAAAAATTCACAGCTGCTGGGATTCAAACCGACAACCTTTGGATTGGAAGTTAGCAATGCTGACCGCACAGCCATGAGGCCATACTTGACCATTAATAGTTTCAGATGTTATATACCATATGTATAAAAATTTTGTTCACGGTAGGGGAATAATATTATTTCGTTTTTATAACACAATTTTATAACAAATACGCATCCCGAATACACCAACTTATTTATAATGTATCACAATATTTTTTAAAACATTGTGCAAAAAATCCCGGGTGTAATTTGAATTAACACCATTGTTGGTTCAAAACGTACATATTTGAATATTCAACATTACTTTTAAATTCCCGTACCGATTGTGATCGTTAAATTACATAATATTAATAATTCAAACGACGAAAATATGATTGAAAAGTCAAATCGATGGTTGTTCCAATCGAGTGGAAGAGAGATGCCAGGCATGCGTATAATGAACACGAAGAGAGATGCCCCGCATGCGTACAATGAGCAAACAGGACACATCCATAGTGGGACATCCGTAGTGGGACACTTTTTCGTGCGTGCAGCCGGCGTTCATTGATTTATTAGACGTCACGTCAAAAAAATTACAGTTTCAGCTGCAACTTCAAAGGCATGTACCAGTTTTGGAAAGCAGTTAAGACCATATGTCATATATATATGTTTTCAACTTATAGTTATGTGATAAATCTGAAGCTGAAGTTTGTCGGATTCAGACTCATTATGTATAGTCCTTTTGTGTGAATTTTGTGAATCCTTGAAGGCTAGTGTGTTACCAAAGTTTTCTGCGTGTAAGATGACATTGTCAGCTTTACAGTAATAATATTGGAAAATAGATTTTGATTATGTATGGTCTATTGAATGCAATAAAAAATAAAATAAATCAAATCAAAACCTTCATTTAAGACTTCCGGCCACTTGGTCTTAAAACTTAAAATTACCACAACCGTTTGTATCCAAATGTGTTCTAAAATGTTTTTAGTGATATTTTATGAGGATATGTTTTATTTATTTATTACATTTCATAGAGACCTTAATTATTGTTGAAACAATAGGGCTATAGAACAAGTTAGTGTGACATGAAATCATTTAAAATATATAGCAAAATAAATACCATAGTTAAAAGTAAGCCATTAAGAAGCTAGAAAAACATTTGAAACAAAAGAATATTTAGACTTACTTAAATTACAAAATGCCTCTAGGCTCAAAACATTTTTTTGGGAGTAAGTTTGTGTAGCTCCTTTAAATCATAAATATTTCATATGAGAGTCGAGTTACTCATCTTTCTCTTTTATTCTGACATTTCGATTATATGCAACAGAATTGTAAATATTGCTGGTTGTATGGACTTCATGCAAAACAGCATAGGTACTGTCATATGAGTAGCAGCTTAAAGTTCTTCAAACATGCATAAAATACTTATCTTAGTATGCCAAAAAATGCAGTACGTATGTCTTTGCAAGTAATGTTTTGCTGTGAGCTGTTTTTGCTTTATTTCACAAACAGGTAAAATAATATCTTGTTAGGTACTTAAATTTTTCATACTTCGTTAAAAAGAATTAATTTTGGTATATTCTATTTTACCTATATATAGTGTTTGAACTTGAATTTAGATTTTTGTAAACAACTGATTTGTTTTGCTATTTGTCGTAATTTAATCTTGCTTCAGTGCATTGGGCATCCGTGTTTTTACATCATTCGGTCTTCAGGAATTGTATGGGAAATAATTCATACATACGTGCACAGGTGCCTAGTACAGGCTGTCTACTGATTGGCTGAGACGAACGCTCTGTATGAAAATGTGACGTGTGAGGGTTACTGACCGGCAACGTCTGTCCACAGTCGTCACGGAACGCAATGCCCTGGCCTTGTCCAGCAGCCCCTTCTGTGTGCAGCTCTTCTACTCCCTGCAGTCACCGTCGTGTGTGTTTCTGGTGAGAACACTTCCAATGATGGACCAGTTTGTGGGTCTTTGTTAACTAATTACCAGTTCATTTCCTTAGTAATATTCCCTCTCTCTCTCCGTCTTCCCATGCCCGTCTCTCCATCCACCCTCCGGATTTGTTAGCCTTTAGATCCTTTGCCCGTTATGTGTTCACCCACAGTCAGTTAACTGTTTTTTTTTTGTACGAGACGGACTCCTGACATTGCTCCTGTGTCTGTGCTTGCCAAGTATTGTGTGGATTTACGTTTTGGGATTACACACACAATTGCTACAATTTTTGTACAATTTTCTTGGCTGCCATATCCTTAAATATTTTGTACACTTTTCTTGGCATTACTTTAGACATATTTTTTATCCTTGTATAATGTTATTAATTTTTTAGTATAACCAACAAACTGGTGGTTATTTTTTTATCTTGACTCTGTAGTTATCAGTAAAATCATGGTATCAGCTACTATGTTCATAGTTAGACACACATCGAAAACCTATAAATAGCAACAAGATTTTATGGTTTTGTTTTTAGTCCACTTTAGTTTTTAAAACAGAAGAATTTGGTGTTATGGTTTTTATTTTTATAAAAGCTGTTTTGTAATATTTACTCCACCAAAATTGGGGTAAAATTTTTACAGTAAAATAATTTTTAAAAATTTGGTCTAAAATAGTTACATTCAGACCAATAGAAATAAATTAGCGAGCATTAATGGTTTATATCGATTCAATAAGATATGCACAATAAAACAAATTAATAATTTAATTTTTCTGATCCGTTCACTTAGGTACAATTTTTTTAAATCTGGAAATGGAATTCCTTGAATTTTAAACATTGAATATATTCCTTTTATTATGATTTGAATTAAGTTTTAGTTAAATGCTACTTAATTCCATGATATATCTTGCATTGTGGTGTTATATGGTGTATTAACTTGCATTTTTGGTGATATTTGGTGTTTGGACATGTTTTTCGGCATTATTTTGGTTTTACCACAATACACTATAGAATCTGGTTCCTACCTATAAACTATTTTTTTTTTAAATATAACTTATTGACAAGTTTGGTTAAGGGCAAATAAATTTGTGTGTGTGTGTGTTTTTTTTTTACCCAAATTTATGGTACATAGTTGAAACTTGTAATAAGCTTACATATTTGTGTTTATAGACTTGGTAGGGAGGTACTGTAAATAACAATTTTAAAATTATGTTGTTGTACAGTGTAAAAAAATTTTACATTCTGTAAAATCTTTCAATCTAATATATGTACAGTCCCTGCAAAGGAAAACATCTGTGGATATGGGAAGTTATGCACTGTAAAAATGTAAAAGGTTTTTCATCTTCACATTTATGGTGGAAAATACTGGAAGTCACTTGACTAGTCGTTTGAGATTTGGTAGCATTCACACAAAGATATTGATTTGATTTGTTACACTAGCAGTTAGGCTTTCACTAGGTGGCACAGGTGTCCTCCCCTTTCTCTCAACCCCCTTCCCCCTTAAGTAATTTCCTCAGGTTCCTTGCATCTCTCACCCCCAGCATTCCTTCCTCTAGCGCTAGCCCATTACGCTCCCTCCCTGTCCCCTCCAGGAAAACTATTATCAGTTTGCATAGTTCGTTCTTTTATGTTGTGTGCATGGGTGTAAATATATGAAATGCTTCATTAATGGGTTTGAAATGAATTATATTTGTTAGAGAGAGCAAATTTATTAAAGTAAATTGTGAAATAATTTAATTTATAAATCTTGTTAATACAGTATGCATGTTCTAGTATACTTACATAAAGAATTAGGTATGTGATTTTTTTATTCCAGACTAAACATAAATCTAATTTATGTTGAAAAAAAATATATAAATTCATATTTATTAGTAGCTGGTAAGTCTCATGTTTTTTTCTGTTCTGCATTTAAACTGATACCTGTCGGGTGCCAAACTGCTGTTGTTGAGTTGTTATTTCAAGCAATATTCGTTACAAAAGTGGTGACGTTTTCAAAATGCATATATTGGTGGGCTCTTTTATTAAGATTTTATCTTTTGCTTAGCTTTTCAAATACGAAGAATGCACTTGTGTTTCGATGAATTTGGCTGTGTTTAGGTGATTTAAACAGGCATTATTCTGTAAAGAAATGTAACATACTTCAACTTTACAAATGTTCTTTTACTTTCAATAATTGTTGTAAATTTAAAAAAAATGTAATTATATCATTTTTAAGAAGTAAAAGTGAATATATACATATATATATTTACAATACATAATTTAATACATTATACAGTAGTTTTGTGATGTTTCACAGGAAGGGACTACAAAAGACATACTTGAGCTTTGATAAAATTATACTATCAAAATATTTTGTTTAAATAATTACTTGATTTCAAGACTGTTATTTAGTATCATTTTAACCTGTTACAAAGTTACTCTCTGTATTTGTTCCTTCAGAACTATGACAGGTTTGGATTTGAGGCCATGCCGTCCTCAGCTTTGGAGAGTATTCTTGTGATTATGGTATTTTACAGTAATGCAGTAAATAATTTGATTATGTAGGTTCAAGGTAATGGTTACTTAGTTTTATATTTGTATTTTATTTGACATGAATATTTTTAAAATAGCCTCTGAATTAATTTATTCAGAAAACCCATTTAACAATGTTTTTATCTTTTTGCACATTGTTAGCTAGGTTAATAGTTGTTTAAATGCATTTTTCAGTATTTTATTTACTTTAAATATTGTTTTTATGCCTATATATTATGGTTGTTTTTAATTTAAAGCTATAATTATGTTTCTGGAACATTGCTTATTGTTGTGGAAAAAGGAAGTTCAAGAGACAGGTGCATGACACAGTGGTGGCAATTTTTTAGACATTTTTAATAGTTACAGAAACATTCTTGTGTTTTATGTATGTATGCTTGTGATGAGAAAATCGGCAGGTGTTTACGCCTACGGAAGACTGTAAAATTATTTGTTATTGTCATAGCCAGTCAAGAAGGACTTCATGTTTTGTATGCTTAGTTTTCTTCAGAAATGCCTTGTGTTGTTACGAGGGTTGTGTATTTTATGTGTTTTAGCCTCGGATGTAAAAGTTGTGTTGTGATTGGTCGGTAAGATCACTGCTAACTCGCTTGTGTGGCGATAGGTAGTTGCATAGCCTCATGTCGTCCTTCAACTATTATGCTGTGAGGACGTTCGAGGTGACGGCTCAGCCTGTAAACCTTTAAATGCGTGAAATCACTGAAAATTTTGCGTGGATCAGCCACATTTTTGGATTTACGGGGTTCAGATCAGCGGACCTCCGTTATATTTGTTACAGGCTGACGATACAGAGTGGAAAAAATGTTAGATGGGAGAGGGAAAAGTAAAGAAAATTGGCAGAAGAAAGTGAGTGGGAACCCTGAAATGTGAACTTTGTAATTCTTGTTTGCTGTTAGTTCCCCCCCCCCCCCCCCCCTCCCCCGAGTGACTGTTGTTCGTCTCGGCAGGTGATGGAGTACATGGTTGGGGGCGACCTGAAGTCCCTGCTCGGGACGTACTCGTACTTCGAGGAGCCCATGGCGGTGTTCTATGCTGCGGAGGTCATCCTGGCCTTGCAGTACCTGCACGCCCACGGGATCGTGCACCGCGACCTCAAGCCTGACAACATACTCGTCTCCGCTCAGGGGCACATCAAGCTGTCGGACTTCGGCCTCAGCCGCATCAACCTGCATAGAGGTCCGTTCTCACCCTCCCTTCCCTGCCTGGCTTCCCATGACTGGCATCTGCTGGTCACATCACTTGCCTCTCACTGAAGCGATCGGGATTTGATTCCCAGTGGGTTGGCGCTCTTTTTATTTTTCCAAGTGGAAAAATGACGGATTTTATCGTTTACCTTAACCCCGTTCATTCCGTCAATGCTGCATTCTCATTTCGTCACTCTTTCATTCGTCTCTCATGACCCTGATGTTGACAGGATGCTAATCCATAATTCATTCTTTCATATGACTTGGAGATGAGTGTTAACATTTATTACACGTCATATGTTCATATTCTTTGTCTGCTTCATTTTATAAACTTTTTCCATTTCAACCCTTTTTTCCTGCATCAGTCTTTTTCTCTTTGCCTAATGTGTTCCTGCCGCCATCTTGATTCTCATTAATGTTTTTACCTTCCCAGTGTTAACTTGATCATTCTATTAGTATGTATTCATCTGCTTCATTTACACATCACGATATTTGTAAATATAATTTTAAAAAGGAAAGAAGAAAAAGTAATTTTAATTCATTAAGTAAATAAACATGGTGTCATATTCCTATTATGAGAAGATGCTTAAAGGCTTTTGGCTAAACATTACAGGGAAGTGTATAAAAACTTCAGGTTTAAACTTGGGATATTAAAAGATTTATTGTAGCCTTATCATAAAAAATGTGGTATGGAGTAAAATTAAAAACTGCATATAAAAATTTGAGAATCCGTTAAAAATCACACATCCAAATGAAATTTTATTCTGGGCTCAGTTCCATTTGAATTACGCATATATGTATTGTGTTAATATATTTTAAATAGTTTTTTTATTGCCATATAAATTGCTTAATATTTCTCCATTTATATTATTTTTAATTTTTTAACATGAGGGTCATCCAGAAAATAAAGATTTATTAGATATACAAAATTAATAACACCATATTTATTGGGGGAAAAAGTATTAAAAAACATGCATTTATGTCTTTTAATGTCCTGATTAACTTACTAGGTCTAACTGTACATGTAAATAGACAGGTTATTTAATTTATGAATGATGTAGACAACGGTTTCCCAATCACTGTGCCGTGAAGCCACTATAAGTGTTCTATAAGATTTCTAAACTTTTAATCCCTGAAGAATAAAAAAAGCCTAAATATAGTTATGTTTAAAAATACTGCTAAAATATATGCAGTGTACTACTGATTTAAGTAAGTTGGGGCTCTTTGATTCAGAAAGGATGGGAAATACTGATACAGACTAGCTATACAACCACATGAAAATAAAAAAATAAAAATTTTTAGGTTGTAAATAAAAACTTGATTTTTGAATAGTAAAACTTGAGCTCTCATCGCCAAAATACTTGGTCTAATTAAATTTATCACCTTCAACACCTCAAATATCGACTCTATTTTCTCTCTCTATACAGCTCTAATACGATCGAAACTTGAATATGGTTCTATTATATGGAATAGCATCAATAACACTGACATTGAAAAGCTTGATAGGATTCAATCAGTGGCGTAGCAAGCGGGTGGCAGGGATGGCCTCCGCCAGGGGCGCCGCAGCCCAAGGGGGGGGGGGGGGGTGTTTGCGTTACTGAACCCTTCCCTCCTCCTTTCTTTAATCCAAGAGGGGACGCCATTTTCGATTCTGGCCAGGGGCGCCAGTCACCTTAGCTACGCCACTGGATGGATTCAATCTAAAGTATCTGACTATATTAACAAAAAATTGAATACCATAAATAACATAGATTTAAATTCCCTCCTCGGTTCATTGTCAACTAGAAGAACGATATTAGATGCCATATTTGTTTTCAATTATTGTTATAATGGTAATCTTATAAATGTCCTCATATATTTGATGTTACTGGCATTAAAATTCCTTCATTAAATAGCAGTAACACACCTTTTTTGTGCACACTCTTAAATACAAATGATATTATATTTAGACTTGTTAACAATTTCAATATGTATATTAATCACAACCTACCAGAGAGAAAAAACTTGTTAAAAAAAATATTTTTTTCAGCATCCAAAGATTAATCATCTTTATGCTCTAATATTTATTCCCTAAATTTTTTAATACTACATATATTAATATAAAATTTTATATCAATCTATGGATACTAACTATAATTATCTATATAATATTATATGTTCTGTACTTACCTTAGTTACATGTAGTATATTTCACATTGTTGTAATGCATTATATTTCCTTTTGTGTTATCTTTTACTTTATGTTTAAATTATTTACACTAGGTATATCTTCAGATGGTGTGTCCTTCGTCTGTGTCAATGTTCTAATTCTTTTTGTTTTGTATTTGTTAATTGTCATATTTTTGTTTGTTTGTTCATTTTTATGTATGGTTGCTACCACCCTGGCTCATCGCTGTTGGTAGTCATCTCACAACTTTAATAAATAAATAAATAAATAAATAAATAAAAATAAATAAATTATTATTGATGTTACACTTCTGTTTTCTGGTGCTTAGTAGATGGTAATATATAAAATCAGTGAATATATAATTTCTAGGAAATTTATTCTTGTTTACATGAAGTTTTGTGAACGTAATCAGATTCATATTTAATGAAACAATGCTTCATGTTAAAAACCCACTTCTGTTTTTTTTTCCTGCAGATCTGGAGATGTCAGACCTCATGAACTGCACGCCAACCACGCTGGTCAGCCGCACCCCTGGGCAGCTACTGTCTCTCACATCACACCTTTCTTTTGTGAGTGACACACTTCACCTACCTGCACGTTACCGTATTTCTCCAGTTTTATTATTATTTTTATTTCATCTCTCCGATACTGCAAATACTATGTTCTTGAAAACTGTCTCTCTGGCTGTTGGGGGCTGCCTGTATATATACTCCCTGGACTGTTTGACGTCAGAGCCTGGTAATGTTTCTGTTATCCACAAATCTCGAACAGCCTGGAACCTCGTCAATAAGAGTACCGAGAGTTTCGCAAATCTTTTCCTATTGGGGAAATGGAAGAAAACCTATTAGTACTCTGAGTCCGCGGGCACTGGCGTGCACCCAGTTTCAGCTGGAGAACCAAAGAACCTTTTTTAACCTTTAATACGGGTATTAATTTATTATTTAAATATATCTTATATTTGTTTTTGTATACGTACTCAATGTGCACTTGTAACACTTTTCTTTGGAGTCTGTGAAAAGCATAGTAATAACATTTTAATAATGGGCATGTTCCGTTTACATAGTGAATTTGTTTTAGAAAGAAACTGTGGGTTTAAAACATCGAGAAGGATTATTTCCATAATTATGTAATTGATTTAACTTTTCTAAATGATATTGGACATTTTAAATGATAAATGACAAAGTTTGATACTGGCTACCTGGTACCGCTATATATATTTTGTCTCTAGAAAAGGAGGTTCTGGATATGATTTCTATCTGCAGGAAAGTTATGGTTGGACGTGATGCCATACCAATACTTACGGACGTACACTTATTACAATTTCTTGTAAACAGTGCATTACCTTTTGTTGTAATCATTGTAGGCAAAAATGTAAAGTGTACAAATGTGGAATTTGTTTCCTTTCTTTGGTTACCGGTTAGTGATTTGTGTAGGTTTCCTATAAAAAATTTGTTGGAAATAAATGTTTGCGTTGAAATGTTTCAATAATTGGTTGCTAACTTGATGTAAGGCTTTTGGACATACACCATTGCTAAGCACATGTATGTCTGTAGAAGAAAACTACAAAAAACCAAAAGACAAAAAACACAAATTAAGTAAAAAATTTTCTGTTGTCAACAGGATATATACACCACATAATATACCATAACAGGAATATGGTCAACAAACAAAGAAAAACAAAGAAAAATGGACTAAGAGAATGAAAAAACACAACAAAACGAATCAAACACAATAGTTTTCCAAAACAGAAACAAGCGACGTTTCGGGAACTGCTATCTGCTCCCGTCCTCAGGCAGAGACGCACATGGTACGAAAACACAGGTGCGACTGAGTGACTTTTGGTTTTTTGTAGTTTTCTTCTACAGACATACATGTGCTTAGCAATGGCGTATGTCCAAAAGCTTACATCAAGTCATGCACTCCCATTGCACAAATCTTTCAAAGATAATTGGTTGCTAATTGTACCTTTCATTTAATGTATCAGTGAAAGAATAGCTTATTTTTCTAGTAGTTTATGTTTTGTTGCTTCATTTTTTCTGGATTTTTTGTGATGTTTTAGGGTTCGGGGAACAATTACCCGTGTTGGATGGCACTGGACAAGGGCAGCTCGTCATCAAATTCCCCAAGCAAAGGTTGGTTTGTTTTTGTGTGTGCATAATGTATTTGAGTTTTTGAAGCCGTGGTTGAAATGGGTAAAAATTACCACTAGCAAATTTAACCTTCAAACACTGTGCATGGGTCTGAGAGACCCTGTCAGTTCTTTTATCTACTGTCATGTTTTTATTATTTTTAACTGCAGTCTGGCAACCCTGCTACCTTCATATTATGAAGGAGGGAGTGTTATGGTGTAGAGCTGTCAGTCAGCTGGAAACTGTCGATCAGTAAACACTGTGTTTTGGGTCGTGAGACCCAGATTCAATAAATGTGTAAGTCTGACATTTATTTACACGTTGGCAAGTTTGACTGGACTATGGCAATAAATAAGTGTTAGTGATTCTAGCTTTAAAAAGAACAGTTTCTCAGTGATTGGCAGTAATTGGTAATGATGTCAACAATCTTATTGACATATGAACTTTCTCAAGACTTCGCAAATGAAAGTGATCATCATCAGAGTTTGAGAAATCTAAAAAAGAAATTCCAGAAAATGAAAATAGAACAAGCATGAGTGAAACCCACTCAACTGAACATAGTGCAAATCTTCAACCATTATACTATTAAGATAAAAATCATTACAAATGATCTATTGAACCATAGACCTCCCATAACAATATTGTTACATTTTTGCCAGGCCTAAAAGTACCTGCATATTCAAAAGGTGATAATCAGCCAATAAAGTTATGGGGACTTTTATTTGGTGATGAAATATGCAGTGAAATAGTACTGTTGGCAAATGTCAAGTTGAGTGAGTACAGGTCAAGGTATGCTAATTGACTCATGTACGAAGACAATATAAAGCATCTTCTACGCAGAAAGACCTGAAATTGGCAAGGGGAAAAGTGTTTGGCATGGTCTTTAATACATCAATGACAGCTCCTCTTACAAAATGCAGATGGTGCATCTCTGCCCAACTGGAAAAGACAGGAAGACATCACATGCACGTAATCAATGCAACAGACCAGTTTGCCTCCAGTTTTCCCCACCATTCTGCAACGACTATAAAATAGTGCCAACAGAAAGCCATGACAGAAATTTCATTCGATCCTTTATAACAAAACCTTTTTTTATTTATTTATTTATTTATTTTCTTAGCTCCCAATAGACTCAGTTGATGAGCAGTGGCTCTCTGAATATAGGGCTTGTCAATATTTCCTTTGACTACATAGTTTTACAATTTTATTAACTAGCTATGTTTGAAATATTGTTATTTTAAATATTTTTTTATATAAAGCTTTTAATTATGATCACATTTTGTAATATAACAAAACACTTAAGAAATTATTAGTACCTATATTTTTCATGAATATTGTAGGCTGTTAGCAATGTCAACATAATTATACACTAAGACACGCCTGTCAATGCACAAATTCTATCAGTATATAAAAATTATTGCTTTTATGGGTTCCTCAGACCCAGGGTCAGTAATAATACCAAAAAAGTAAGGCACAGTGTTTAAGCGTTTAGTGAAACTTCTTGGGGGTGATGGGAGTAAAATTTCAAGGCCAAATTTGATTGTAACGTTCGTTTTCGTGGATCATGGTTGTGAAACATTTCTGATGCGAAAAGCACGGACGGTGCAGAGAACTGGTCGGGTAGCGGGCTCCACGGGGCGGCGTGCGGCTCAGGTTGAACCCCGCCATGCTGCAGGGATAGACGGGTCGCCTGCGCCTGAGGCCACCCGACTTGCTGGCATCTAGTGAGGGAGTATTTGGGTAGAGGGCAACACAACTGAGTTCGAACTTTTTGTTGTGAACCGTGACATGGGCCGTAATCTTAAGAAAATGGTGTTCTTTCAACTACGTATTATTTTAATTACTTGTGTTAATCAGTATTGTTTTAGGATTGTAACTAAATATTTTTAGTGAAACTTCTTTGGGTACAATGGGAGTAAAATTTCAGTGACAATTCCAGGCCTAATTTCAATGCAATGTTTTCGTGAAACATTATTTTGAAACGTTTCTGACGACAAAGAGATATAAAGAGAAAAGAGAGCACTTGCGAGTTGAGGTTTGAATTCCCAAAGAAGTTTCTATTCTATCTTGTGTACCGAGTTACATGCTGTCTTATTTTATTTTATTTTTAGTCTTGTCCCAATACCATTTCTTAATATCGGATATCAGGCGCTAGTCATTCAGCACTTGGCTGAGTCACAAGGTATAGGGGAAAATAAGTGCACAACTTTGTTTGTTGTAATACTTATTTAGAATGTTTCTGTAAGCAAAATTTTCTGCAAGTGTTTACTCACTGTTCAGCCAATTCATAAAAGTGTGATTTTATTGTACAGCAAAAACACATGCATTCAGCTTACATGAATTGTTGGTGTCGTGGCATTACGTCCGGCTGCTGCAGTGGCAGAGAACCACCCTCCAGGTCACAGCGAGGAAAAAATAAAAGCTATTCTTTCATAATGTGTGAAAGATTTTGGGAAAGAGAATTCTTAATACTCAAATGTTCTGACTTGTTGTTTTAATTTACAGTTACTTTTTACGTCAAGAGTTTTTGTCAGTGCCTAACAATAACTTTCCGGGAACTAAGGTGAACAAACTGACAGAAAAACTGAAGGAGAAAATGTTAATCAGGGTTCAGATGAACCGATAGATAAACTGAGCGTGTATGTGGCCCTTAATACCAGTCCCAGCTTGTTAACGTTATATGTTTAGGAGATTGTTACTCAAATTTAAATATGTGATTGTGATCAACAAAATAGGAACTTAAGTACTAATTTATAATGCTGATTTATCAAGAAAAATTCAGGTTGAAAATAAATTATGTTTTATCTTGAAAAATAAATCAACTTGTCTTTCTCAATGTTCAGCACTTCACATTACAACTTATTTTATAGCATTTGTTCTGCAAAGTTTATTATTTCAAAATACACTGTTGTTTACAGGAATTTTCCTGCTGTTAATTATCATTCAAACTAGGTAGTTCAGTGCAGTGAGCGTGACCAAGCTGTGTTGCTGCTGTCACTTATTTTGTTCGGATGTACTATGGCTGGCTCTACTACTTATACCACAACGAGCCCGTGGGAAATGTGTGCATGTTATTTTATATTGTATATTTTATCCAAACAAAAAATATGAAGAAAGCTACTATGTTATTTTTTTTAAAGTTTATTATTATTATTTTATTTTTAGATATATTTTATAAAAGCCTACTTGTATTTTCAAAGGCAAATCATAATAATTCAGCTGGTACTGGCAGTGCTGCCAACTTCCAGGCACACCCATCAGTAATATTGCAAATGGAGGTATATCAGACCAGCCCTAGTTAATCTTTATCAGTAAAGATTTGAGTGTAGGCATGGGCAGTGCGACTCTCAAAGAAGTTCCTAAAATTTGTAAAACATTTATGCTTACTGTTATAAAAAATTTTTTAAAGGGTCATTTTACGTTTATGTTTATTATTTTACATTTTAAATAAGCCTACCAGCTCGCTAACTGAACACATAATTAGGCAACAACGAAATTAAATTATTTTGTGTTAATAAAGTTATAGCTTTATTCAGTGAATTTCTTCATTATCAAATCCTTGATTTCGGGACCCAACAGTCCAACACCCTAAGTACTTTATTTAGACTATACTGCAAACAATTTAACAGTTGACGTACAACTGCTCCACATTTTTCCCATGTTGAATGGGAACAACACACACAGTGGAAATACATATGTAGATAGTGTTTAAATCAGTTAAATTAGTTTAAATTAGTACTCAATAGGGCTATGCGACAGCCTCTTTCGACTATAGTTATAATATATATGTATAGGCAGTATTATTGCTATTGGTAAGGTATAAATCTAAACTTTTTTTTTCCCCAGTGTTTTTGGAGAAGAACGAGGACATGTCGCAGCACAGCGAGGTGGGGTGGCCGACCTCCCCTCAGCCAATGAGCATATCCTGCGTGTCTAGCGACCCGGCGCTCTCTCCGCCCGGCTCGGCTCAGGTGAGCCCCCTCGCCGGCCGCCTGGGCGACGGCCCCAGCCCCACGGCCTTCAAGCGGCCTGGCGCGGCCGGGCGCAAGCGGGCGGTGTCGGCCGACGGCTCGCCACGGGCGACCGGCGTCACGCAGGAGCTGGTGCTGCTCGACATCACCAACACCTACAGCAGCACGCCGCTGAAGCGCCGCCGGGCGACCAGCCCCGTCAAGAAGGGCGTGCTGAAGAAGCGGGGCCTGGCGCGTGACACAGGGGAGGCACCCCACATGTTCTCCACCCCCGTTTCCAGTCTGGTGAAGACCACCCGCTTCGACCTGCCCGACAGCATAGTCATCACCCCTCCCAGCGGTGTGAGTAAACTCGGCTAGTGTATCATCCTTGGTGCGTGGAAAGGAATTTTCTTTATTATTTCTGGCAGTCTATTTTATATCTCTTAAAATACATGTCTGTACAACTTCAGTTGCACTATCATAGTTCTCTGCTATGACTCTTTTATAAACTTATTTATTCCCTTCCGATTTCTTCAATCATATGCTTTTTACAAAACTTTCGTAGAGTAGTCAATTTTGTCGTGGTAGGTATTATTGTTCAGAGTCTTGCTAATTATCACTGTAATGGAAAACTAAAATATTTAAGTGCTGGACCTATTTACATTTACTGGCTATTATGGTCAGCAGTTGAGTAATCATATCACACACTTTGTACCCAGATGCTCCAATTTTGATTCCCAACTAAGTCAAAACAAAATTTATTTAACTGAATAGTTGAGGAGGGGAAGGCATAGGGGTGGTTCCCTCAGTGCTCTTCATTTCCTGCACTACTGTTTCAACCAATTAAGTTTATAAAAGGATGGGTTCAGAATCTATTGATTCCATTGCAATTGACAGAATGAACATAACGCAAGTGATTCACGAGGGCCATGTTTTGTGCTGGCAGCTGGGCGAGGCACAGCAGGGGTGTGGGCTGTTCAGCCCTATCATGCCGGCTGGCTGCCCCGCCCCAAGCGCACAGTTCCAGACCCCGAAGGCGGTGCGACTGGGCAAGCAGGCCAGCGACCAGCGGGTCCTCGGCACGCCCGATTACCTCGCCCCGGAGCTGTTGCTGCAGCAAGGACACGGTAAGTCTTGTGTGCCGTGCTGTCGTCAACACTTGCAAACTCATCACTTAACTTTCCATTTTCCGTTACATCATTCCACTATGTCGTTAAACCTGAGCATTTCTCAGTACATGTATGCATTCCTCAATTTTTGGTTTGGCACATTCTGTAATCTGGTGCTGATGAAGTCGTTTGTGTTTGGATTTTTCAGGTAAATTCTGGCATTTTGAAATCTTATCAAAAATGGAAGACATAGCATGTATTTATTTTTAATTTATATTCCCTACTGAGAATATTTGATCAATTTAATAACTTTGTTGCGGAGGTCTGAAAGGACTTCGGCAACACTACTCATGCTGCCGCCTGTTGGGAAAGCAGGTCCGCCCGTGATGTAGCACCGTAATGGCAATCCTTGAGTTGCAGAAAACCACGCGAGCCAGGCTCAAAATGTATTGCCACACATGAAAGTCTGTTGGGCATAGCTGAGGTGGTCTTTGTTTGTTCTTTTAGTCTTTTGTGCTGTGGAGTGGGGGGGGGGGGGGAGGTTGTTTCTGGATCGGTGTACATCTAGACCTTGGGCGCCAATACGTGGACAGACACATGGACCCGGCTACCGACTCTGTCCCAAGGCCGTGTGATGTGACCCATGTGGAACTAGGCTCGACTTCCCCCTGCTAAAACTCACTGGCCCACTCTCAGTGGGGGCATGCTTTGTTACCAGCAAAGACTACTGCTTGTGCGGTCTTGAGATGCCCCACACACCTCTGCTTCTATATTGGAAAGCTTGTGGTTGAGAATTGAGTGCGAGTTGGGTGAATATTAAGTTTTATTGTCGCCGACATGTACACTGACAATGCGTACAAAAAACTGCAAGTAGTCCAGCTTTCATGCTGACCAGGACACTGTGTGGGCTGGCCCCAAAAGTGCAAGCTCGCCTAATAATACAAAATGCTCCAGGGAGCTTTAATTAGTTAAGTTATTGCTGGGGTAGGCCTTGTAGGTTGATTAAAAAGGTTTTAAATAATTATGAATGCGGATGATAACGTATCAGTTGAGAGCAATAGTTGAAGTTGACGAGGTGCTGAGATGCGTCCTACCCCGCACAGTGAACGGAAGAGACTGGGCCGGGCCATGGGTGTCATGGCTGCAGGAAGTGCTGAATTTACTAGGGATGTACCGATTCGAATCCTGATTAACTGTAATCGCCCGATAATAGAGAATCTGTAATTAATAATGGATTTTGATGGTCGAATATTTTCAAATCAAATAGTAAAATTTTTGAATAGAATGTGAATAGTTTCGAAGTTGAATAGTTGTAATATATATATTTTTTATATGTTATCACACTGAACAATGGCGGGTTTTCATATATTTAGTTTATACAAGATATTTTCTGTGAATGAAACCACAAAAAAAAAGGTTCACTTAGTATTTTTAAGAGTTATTGAGGACATGAATTTTTATTTCATATATAATATTTAATAATTGTTATCTATTTTATATTTGATGTAAATATTGGTCCGAATAGTAAAACCTCCATTAACCTTCGACAAATCACCTTAGTTTTGTTACATATCTGTGCACTTGGGGCCTTTTGAGACCCCAACTTAAAATGTGGGTAAATGTATATAAGTTGCACATATCTTGTAATGTTACAAATTGCCATGTATTTATTATCTATTTTAATGTTACACTACCCAGTGTTCTAATTACACGTTACAACAACATTTTAGGGCACATGGGGTCTTTTAGGACCCCAATAATATTTGAGATTTTATATATGTAATACGCCATGTAGTGATTTACATATTTGTACTCATAATATTTTACGACATTTTAGATGTTTCACTTTGGAAGAATGTGGACAACCACAGAAAGTTTTAATGATTTTTACATTTTTAGTCATATTTCTCAATCATTTGAAATGTCCCTGTCAAAATAACATATTTATGTCATTATAACACACAATGTTGTTGTTCTTGAAAATGTATGCTCACATAATTATATAGTATGTCTAATTTGCAGACATACAAAACGATTTTTATATTCACAATATAATTTTCAATCACTCTCTGCAGCGCAGCTAGAACACTTGACAAAGTTTTCACTATGCGAGCTGCATACATTGTATCCACAGGAGTTGCACACAGATTTAATTTTTTTATCTTTGGTTCTTGGACACAAGTGACATCGTTTTCTCTTGTTACTTGTAGGAATATATTCACTTGATGTTTGCTTTTTGTAGCCAAGTGCAAGAAGGCCACTTTTCACACCCTTCTGAATGCATTTACCATTCTGCAGCCTTTTTTCTATGTATGGATGAACAAGCTGGCGTCCCAGTTGTAACAAAAAATGACGCCTTTTGTGTTTTACATTTCCAAAATCTTCAGGGTTATAAAATACCCAAACGATAAGTGATGCAATACCAGCAACATCCAGGAGATTATAAAATAACAAAAGTGGCCAGCGCCTTGTGTTACGTTTGCAACTATAAGTAGCCACCATTTTGTCCAGTGTATCTACACCTCCTTTCTTTGAATTGTAGTGCATTATTATCTCCGGCTTCTGTTCAGTTCCTTGTACAGTTGTGGAATGGTGCATTGACGAAATAAGTATAACTGAACTGGATTTTTTAGGCACATATGACACCATAGTTAGATTACCAGCAAAACCAAATACAGATGAATGGATTTCTCTACATTTATGAGGCAACATTTCCTTAGGAATTTCCACCTTATTTTTACGCAGTGTCCCCACGAATGTTGTGTTCTCTTTCAATAACTGTTGAACCAAAGGAATACTAGTAAAAAAATTGTCAGCAACAATGTTTCGTCCTTTGTTTTTCCATTTTCTGACTAGTTCATTGACAACCCTAGAGCCTTGGTTTTGGTCTCTCGTACCGTGTGTGGGCTTGCCCAGATATATTTGGCCATTTAGCGGAAAAGATGTATCAGAGTCACATAACCACCAAATTTTGACGCCATATTTTGCTGGTTTGCTCTTCATGTACTGACGGAAAGGACATTTTCCTCTAAACCCAACTAACTGTTCATCAACTGTCATGTCAAAACCAGGTACATATGACTCTGAAAGTTTCTGTACAAATGTATCCCATATTTCACGCAAAGCTGCAAGTTTATCTTCCTGTTGGCGTGCCACACGTGTTGCCTTATTATCAAAACGAATCATCTTTGTTATCTCTTTGAATCTTTTCAAGGGCATAGTAGCTCGGAATATTGGCCTGCCATGTTCCTCATTCCATAGCTCACTGAGCTCTTCTCTGTTAGCACGATACACACCAGCACACAACAATAGTCCAATGTAAGCCTCAATTTCCATTTCGTTTGTATCTTTCCATATTTTATGTTCAGTGTTCGCATCTGATATATTACAATCATTCATAACTCGTTCCGCTTCTCTATTAGTTTCCCTTACAATAGTACTGACCATTTCTGGTGTCACAAATGTCCCAAATGCTTCTTTTACTGAACCCGGGCGATTACACTTCACTCCAGGTTTATCACGAACTATATTGTGCTTCAACGTTTGCCTTTGTGTTGGTGGATCCCTAAACCATTTCATTCCATTTTTAGCTATGTAATACTGGCCAGACAAGTTACTTTCTATTTCCGAGTCATCATCTGATATTTGTAAAGCATCATCTTGATAATCTTCATCTTCAAGTGCATCACTTTCATTTTCAGTTGTTGGATTACTGTCACTTGAACTTGAAATATTTTCACTGTCACTTATCTCTTGCAACATCTTTAGTAATATACTTCTTCCTTCTTCACTGGAGTGGCGTTTGCCTTCAATTCTGAAATAAACAAAAACATTTACCCTTAATTTCAAGGTGAGCGGATGCCCACTGTAGATAGTTACTGTGAACAAAATACAGTATCTTAGTTTTTGCAAGGAAGGAATAAGTGGCATTGTATAATATACCAAAACAAGTTTCTTGTATTTATTACTAATACTCGAATGCAGGGATGGACATTTTTATTGGTCTGTTTATTGCTATTTTTATGCTGTACAATATAAGTGTAATATATATATATATATATATATATATATATATATATATATATATATATATATAATATAATATAATATAAAATAATTTATTTATATTTTGAATTTTTCCTAGAAACAGCATTGGCGTTATAAAAGAACAACAAATTTATGGGCATGGAATTGGAAATATGGACATTGAGGAACTTCAACTATTTTCTGGAATGATAGTTGCAAAAACCACTATAATGCACACGACCGAGAGCAAACACACAACCTCCAGAGTTTGCATCAGATATTGTAAATAGTGAAGTGTTTGAACGTTATTATTGTAAAAAAATTACTGAACACAATGTAGCTAGAGAATACGATTTTTTATGAACTTCCCATGCCTGTGAAAATTAGTAGGCTATACAAAAAAGGTATGAAATGTTTCAAACCGTAGAACATCAAAAACGATCCACCGCCCGAGAAAAGCAAATGGCACTTGAAAAAAACATTGTAGAGTGTAAATGGACGCTTTCTCTATGAGTCAAAACAAGCTCACTTTGTTACATCTGCTTTGAACTTTTATAGGGCACGACGACAAAGATGCCCAAAGCGAACACATCCTATTGATAAAATGTATTGAAAGCACTAGTAAACTTTTGCTCGTAAAATAAAAAATATATAAGCAGCCTAGGCCATCATTTTGAATGATAAAATGCGCACTAAAATTGTACTGCTACTTACATAATTTCTTCATCCATATTTTATGTTTTTCTATATTCTTCTTTTACGATTCATGTTTCGTGGAATATATTGTTCCTAAAGAATATGCAATTTTATAATCACGTCTCCACAACTTGTAAAATATAACGCTAAATAATGATAGTTCAAAACTAGTAACACAATCACTCCACGCAACAAAACTCATGGGTACAAATACAACTGCCGAGCAGTTGCGATAGCTGATGCGCCAAGAGGATACCATTAGCGCTATCTGTTTACTCATTTAGGAACTGCCAGTAGAGTTATTTCTAGCTCCGTTGTCTCAAGCAATAATATAAAGATAAATTTTTTGAAAATTAATTTTATACATTAGATATAAGTTATCTTTGAGTGGGGGTACAAAAGACCCCAAGTGCACTGTGAAAGAGACTTAAAGTTAAAATATTTATTACACAGATATTTTGAAACCAAACATTTCCAGAATTTGAACAAAGCACCTAAAACACATTTTAAAGAAATGTCCTAAAATAACATAAGTCACAGGCTAAACATATGAATGCTACGAAGTGAAACATTTTCGTGGGGTCCAGAAAGACCCCACGTGATGTGTCGAAGGTTTTAACGAATATTCTATTTAACGAAAAACCCCATACAACGAAATAAAATTTTGGTCCCGCCGAACCGCCATAAGATCAATGCTGTTTTAACCTCTAAATACCGAATTTTATTTGTTCCGAAATAGTGAAATTCCCTTTACAACGAACTGCCGCTATTGAAAAACACGCAAAAATAAACATCTCCTACAAGACATCCACTAATTTTTTTGCATTCACTGCTTAAAAATACGTGCGTATAACCTTAAAATAATAAGCAACATCGCGGAAGGCAATAAATAAACAAAGCATCATGGATAACACACGTCGTGTATACATGCCACACTTTGTTCAAAATGGCGGGTACATTTAGCGCTAGTGGCGGAAACCTCTCGTACCATCTCTCTGGCAAGACGAACAACTAGTGTATTTTGCGTTTCTATGGTTAAAGATGCACACACGCAAATATTTTTAACCATGGTGTAGTACAATTTCCGTTTTTTCAGTTTTCACTGTTGTTTATTTATTTCCACACGTAGTTACGGAAATCAACACGTTACTACTATAAAATGAATTCTAATCCTAAAAAGCGGTGACAGATTAACGTTAAAATAAAATTAGAAATTTTAAATGCAGTTGATGAAAGTGGAAAAAAAAATTGATATAGCTAAACGTTTCGACATCCCGGCGTCTACACTTTCGACCATATTATCCAACCGGGAACAGATCGAAAACAACGCTTTTCTGGTAGGGACAAATCGAAAACGTGTGAAAGTATGTAAAAATGATGATTTGGACAAGATACTTTTTGACTTGTTAATGGAGGCTAGGGCATCAAACATCAACAAAGGCATGCCAGGAAGCACTGGGGATGGGAATTGATAATTTCCAAGCATCAAATGGTTGGCCATTAAACAAGTGTATTCTATGTACTTTTTCATGTTTAATTCCTCATATCGTATTAAACAGTCAGAAAGACAGTTCTAGCCATTTATGTGAAGCTTTATAGTGATTAGAAATATATCGTGCGAAACCTCCATTTAACAAACCCCTTTACAACAAACACTACAAATTTTGGTCCCTTGAGATTTGTTAAATAGAGGTTTCACGTATAAGGCGACCATTTTTACATAAACGAGAAATGAGAAAATTGGAAGTCGCCTTATTTTCGCACCCAAGACGTCAGCACCGCAAACATTAGTTCCAAGCTGAAAGCTACAGTAGAAACATTTTTAAACAAAATGTTCACGATTTTTTATATTAACTAAAACTTTGTTACCTCACACGGGGAAAACGATAAATCCACCCAATATTGCAGTAATTCACAATTTTTAAAGTTGAAAATTAAAATATTTGTTGTTGAATAAAAATGTGAATGTTGAAGGATCTCAAAATGGCAACCTTTTATTACACATATCATATTTGTACTTTGTGTACAATCGCGTGTTAACATTTACGTTCATTTAATTTCAGATTTTTAACGGAAATATTTGTACTAAAATATCACAGCTATTTTCAGAACGATTGTTTACGTTTACAAACAGAAAATGTTAAGTTAAGAACATTTCGGATGTAATGTTTGGAAATTCATGGCTGCCAACTGTCTTTCCACAATATTTCTTTGTTGTAAAACGAATAAAGCCGAACATGCACGAAGACGCCATATTTACAGGAATTTGGTACGTTGCTTCAAAAGCTATTTTAATAATTTCAAAGTAATCCACTCTTTATTTATGTAAAAACCTTTCAAACAACATAATTATCTTAGATTATTCTTTAAAATTCATAGGACAGAGACTCTCTGTCAGAGAGTAATATGGACAAATATTCGCGGTCACGTCACCGAAGTTATTCATGGCCGTATGCTTCACCATGGCAGCTAGCCACTTGTTTTGTTCCGGCAAGCTGCATTCTTTGTTTGCTTTGTTACGTTTAACACACTACTAAATAGTAATACGTAGCTGTGAAACGGAAAGTTAAATGTGGTATACATAAATGCAAAAAAGATTTATCAACACAAAATGTAGTATGTCTAATGAATTTTCTCATTAATTTCTACCAAAATTATTTTTACATTTGTTTGGCCTCCTGAAGCTGTAGGTTGCCTTATATTCGGGCCAATACGGTATTCACAATTTTAAATTTTGCTATTCGACTTACGAATGCGAATAGTTTGTCAGTTACTATTCGCAACTATTCGTGTTTACGAATATTCGCACACCCCTAGTAATTAATTTTAATCTGCGATATTTCAACCGATTATTTAGACAAAATTGTCAACATTTTCTCATATTTAACATAGTTATCTCTTAACATTACAAGAAATACATGCGAATGATGCTAATATATTCTTTTAACGGTAAATAGTAAACTCTTTTAAGTTTAATTCATGAAACACCGTTCAGACTTTAGGCCTACACACGTGCTGAAAGTTTCAGAAACTTCGTCTAATAAATTAAATATACTCTTATTTTATTCAATTGATGATTTTCTTGTAGCATGTATGACTAGTATTTCCATTATTGTTAGCTCCATGCATCAAACAACTGCTTTGAGTGCCGCTTCTAATAAAATAAAACAGTATAAAACACAATAGTATTATTTGAACAGCATCATCACAAGATGTCCATTTTACGTTTAGGCATAGAATACAGAGGCGTTTAGGTTATGCACGTCATGTGATGAACAAAAACAATTTGGCCAACCTATTTCACTTCACCGGAATTTCCGTTGTATACGTGAACCTTTTTCTATTATTTTTTATTATGACTGAAGTTGCTTTATTAACGGGAAAGTCTTCTTTACTTTTTATTTTTACCATATAACAACTAATATTTAACCAGGAATAAAAGTTCACGATTGCGATAGTTGGTGGTCGGTTGTAGGAATATTTCTGTTTGCTACCGAAATTAATTTTTCGAATATTGGTAATGTCTGTGTTAGCGAAGACGACTCTGCGACTGTAGATTGTTTTATTAACTAATGCACGTCTATACATTACGTAAACGGAGTGACGAATTCTTTGATCAAATATTACAGTATATTTTGCTAAGTTTTCTATTTGTTGGTATTTACCAAAATAAATATTTGTTAAGAGCCGTTATACAGGCATTCACTATTTAATGTTGCATAATAATCATGGGTATGCTAGTCGCAGTGCTGTGTGGAAATATTTTTTTTATGGTCCGGGGCGGACGATAAATATGCAGTGTGTAAATATTGTTCTCAAAAAATATCGCGTAGTGGCGTACATGGAAACAAAACGTCTTTCACTACAAGTAATATGTGGAGTCACACAAAGTCAATCAGCTTGTATTTCTTCACAAAAATCTAAAAGCTATTAACTATAGCTATTATTTGTGCAATGCCTTACCTAGCTTACCAAAATCTTAAATATTTATGTAAATAAAAATGATTTTGTTTGCATTCTATACATATGTTGTATGTACACTTATGCGTTATGATCCATGCCTCCATTACATCAATTTTAATCACAATGTTGTTCTCTTTGCTTTCTTTTTTATTTTATGTATGTAATAATCGGGCAAATATAATCACTATTCTTAATCGGTTTGGAACATCGGCTGAATTTGAATTTTATAGTGAATCGATAATCGTAATCGGTAACCGGTTTTTCAATATCTGTACATCCCTAGCAATTTACCATTAGTAGATTGAGAAAACAGAACAATTAAACATAACATATTTAAACCCTTTAAAAACTACACGTTAATTTAGACTTATTACGTATTGGTATTACAGTTATTTAATTATTAACTATATTATTTAAAAAGATTAAGTCTCCACTGCTCAAGTTAGGGTGGGTGCCAAAAGGGTTCGCGCAGGGTGACCGAACACATGCACACACACACATACGCACATGTTGGTGAGAGGTTTGAAACAGAGGGTGTCAGTGGGGGGAGAGGGGGTCGGCAGGCAGCGGCATGAGGCGCATCGGGCTTAGGGAGGGCGTAGCCCTGGTCGACGTCAGTATGGTTTGTATTTTAATCGTGTGCATGGGTTTAACCCCCTCTCCCCCCCTCCTCCATGGTCGGAAGATAATGGCCATTGGGACTCGTGAATGTTCGTCAAAGAAAAATAAAAACAGAAAAAAAAATCAGTTTGTGTCAGAGAGACATAATTTCAGTAATTAGTCATTGACAGTCTTGGGAACTTAAATATTTTATTCAACATTCACTCAAAATTTATTCAAGTGTTTATGTATTGCAATTAAGATCATAGTTAGCTGGTGAGGTCTGGATTGTTACACAGCAGAACATGGTCCTGAACATGGTTTTTACTCTAGCCATATAGGAAAATTAATTCTGCATCCTAAATTTTTTTAAAAAATGCATTGTTTGATATGTTGGTCATGAGGTGATTTTTTGGGGAGGGGGGGGGGATTTTTTTGGGCAGAACTGTATTTTTTCAGGGTAGCTACTACCAAAGAAAATGGGGAAATATGGGAAATAAGTCAGTGAAATAAAATATATCTGGAATTTTTTCTGCTGATAAAAAAGTGAAACAAGATCTACTGCATTTGCAAACAACGCTGAACAAAAAAATGGTAAAATGTAAAATTTCACGAAATTGCAATAGATTTATGGGAAAAACAAAGTCAAACACAAAAAAAAGTATTTCTGGATGTTTACGTATTTGTTCAATAGCCTGCATTACATCAGCAGTTGTTTACAAACACATGTATCAAAATCTACATTCTAAAATGGCATTTATTCTTTACTCTTCCAATATCTTGGAATTTATCTACCTGGCCATTTATTTGAACTTGACTGCAGCACCTGTTGACAACAAAGATATGTAGTTGACTTCAGACCACTCAAGACAAGCTAGCAAATACCAGAGGGCTGAGGCGTTTTTCATTTCCGTGTCTCGTTTGACTATTTTTGTGTTTCATTCCTAAGACATACTGTTTGACAGCTAGACTGTGTCCACCATGTTTATTTATTACATATATGCCGTCAAAGGAAGGTATTTTCCCAGAGTTTGGTTTCAAATGTGTTTAGAATAGTACAAATTGACTTAAGTCATATAGGTATTCGTGATTTTTCATTGTGGGCAGTCATTGTGTCTAAGTGGAACAACTGCTCACGTTGTGTTGTGTGGGGGATGTTTGCACAGGATCAGCAGTTGATTGGTGGTCACTCGGGGTCTGCCTTTACGAGTTTTTGATGGGGTTCCTGCCCTTCAACGCGGAAACCCCTCAAGCTGTGTTCAACAACATTCTCAAAAGAGGTACGCTGCCAGAGGGCAAATTCTGGTACGTGATGTGCTGAGACATGAGTATCCTTTAAGTTAATACTAGATTTTTGAGATTTGGGTTTTTCCAGTTGAAAGTTTCTTAGAAAACTCAGTTGGTGTCTTAAAAATTAGCATTGTCATCAAATATAGTACAGTATTCCCAGATTACTTTTACTTGTTTTTGTACATTGTACTATAATTTCAATATAAGCCCTATTTTCACATGTTATTCAGGGTGTCCACCAGACGGGAAAATATGGGAAGTACGGGAAATGTACGGGGATTTTTTATCATACGGGAATGTGCGGGAAATGAAAATTTCCATCCGGGAATTTGAAACGATAGACGATAACGTCGTTGTGATAGCCAAGCCCATGTTCGGAAACGCTCGTTATATCTCGGCTCGGTGGAATGCTAGATGCTACTGTGCTGTACCAATATTGTAGGACGTAAGAGAATAGTGGCACTTCTAAACCGGTAGCTTTGGGTGGTAATCTGTACGGGAACGAATTTTGTGGCGTGTAGTACGAGAATTTTCGTTTCTTGGTGCGAGAAACAAAAGGCGGTAAAAGTTACCGCAGTTCGTTGGCAAGTTGATTTGGTGGATAGGCCGTAGTGTTACTGTTTTACGGACATTTTTTAAAGAGAACACAATATTTCTCTCTGATCACTGTTTAAATTGTTTCAGTTGAAATGTTACTCTTCGTGGGATAACCTCGGACTCTTTGTTAACATTCTCTAGACAAAGGTGTTGATACTACTAAGTGCGCCGTGAGAGATGGGTTATGACAGTATTTTTCCGCAGCGCGGTAATTAACTAGAATTACAGATTTGCAAAAGAGACGTGTAGTCCACAAAAAGTGTGATTTTCTTTGTTGTGATTAATGTAATATTTATTTATTTTTATGTGACGCTTCTCGTATGCTGCGTAAGTGATGTTCACATTGTGTTATGTTCGATACTTTTGTCTAGTATTGGTCATGTAGGCCAAGTTTACTAGTGTCATTTCAACATAGACGCCAGTGTCTGTAATTCCTATAGATCATAATGCGTTCGTAACGAGGCAAAATAAAATATAATAGTAAGTGGAGCAAGAATCCACTTGGCTAACCCTTGTTACAACCGACTTGTATAGAGCTAAATGCAAAGTGTGCAACAAACATTTTGCTATAGACAGTATGGGTAGGAGTGCGGTGGTTTCTCATAGCAAAGGAAAGGACCATTTGTCAAGAATTAAAGTTCAGAACTCAACGCCACCATTGATGTATTCATTTGCATCAACATCTGTTGTACGTGATTTCACATCTGCTGCTTCAACATCTGCTTTACCTGCTTCTGCATCTACTGCTTCAACATCTGTTTCAACCGCTTCTACGTCTGCTATACATGCCTCTACGTCATTTGCACTTGTTTCATCAGTTGTGTCTACATATGCATCCAGTCAAGATACGTGTAAAATAAGCATTGGACAAGAAACGTCAGTTGGTGAGTCAGTGAGCATACTAAGTAAGCATGCCAGTAAACAAAAAATCTGAATCGTCACCATTTCAATCACCTGACATACAACAATCACATTTACACACAGTTGAAGGTAGTGGTCTGAAAAGAATGCTGACTAAAGACAGTGTTACAAAGGCAGAGGCTTATTGGTGTTTATCCACGGTGCTAAACCACTCATCCTTACGCTCAGCAGAAAGAAATTGCAGCCTCTTTAAGAAAATGTTCCCAACATGTGAAATTGCCAATAGCATGCAACTCCACCGGACTAAAATGGCATATTCAATTGTTTATGGCCTAGCACCATACTTCAAGAATGAGCTAGAAGGTCTGTTGAAAACATGTAGTAAGATTACTTTAGGCTTTGATGAATCCCTAAACAAAGTAGCACAGAGCCAGCAGATGGATGTAGCTGTACGGTTTTGGGATTGTAACACCAATACTGTATGTACCAGGTACTTGACATCTGTTTTTTTGAAGCATTCTACATCTGAATGTCTCCTTCAAGGCATTAAAGAGGCACTGATAGGCATACCACTGAATAAAATTATGCAGTTGTCTATGGATGGACCGAATGTTAATTTGAAACTTCAAAAATTATTGAACAGTGAACTCTCGTCCTGTGAGGTTGATGGACCCAAGTTGCTTGATATTTGATAGTGTGGGTTGCACACGTTGCACAATGCATTTAAGGTAGGGCTCAAGGGAACTGAATGGAATCTAAATGAATTTCTTAGAGCTTTTTATTATTTGTTCAAAAATTCCCCTGCTAGGCGAGGAGATTACATTCAGGTTACAGGAAGCTCTGTTTTCCCATTGAAGTTCTGCAATGTAAGGTGGCTTGAAAATGACATTGTTGTATCAAGAGCCTTGCAGGTTCTTCCTTGCATTGAAAAATATGTAAAAACAGTTGAAGGCACTCCAATGGAACCCAAATGCAATAGTTTCAAAATTGTTGTTAGTAGTCTCAAAGATAGGTTATTATTGGCCAAACTGACTTTTTTTCAGTCTCTGTCCAAAGAGGTCGAGCCCTTATTGAGAGAGAGTTTCAGACGGACAGTCCAATGGTGCCATTCTTGTTTGAAACACTGTCTGATCTTGTACGGAATATCATGACAAGAATAGTCAGAGCTGAAGTAATGAGCTCAAATTTTCTGAAGATTGACATTGGAAAAAAGGAAACTCTTAATGCTTTCTAAAGACATTGATGTTGGTTTTGCGACGAGGTCAGCTCTAAAGAAATGTAAGGGTGCTACTGAAAAATATATTCTTGTCTTCAAAAATGACTGCAGAACATTCCTGAAGTTATTTATCCAGAAATGTATGGAGAGGTTACCATTAAAGTATTCTTTTACAGACGCTGTTTCTTGCCTTAGTCCGCATATTTCTGCATCAGATAAAGGAAATACAAGGCTACGACAAACTCTTGAAACCCTTGTTTCAAGGAATGTAATGGAAGGCAATGTAGCAGATAAAATACAACGTGAGTATACTGACTTGTGCTCTAGAGAAAGCGTCAAATATCAAATGATTCACTACTCAAGAAGTGATATACGTTTAGATAAATTTTGGATGGAAGTCCTTGAGCACAAGGTAGAATACAGAAATCTAGAAAACTTTGTTAAACTCATTCTCATCATGTCACATGGCAACTCAAATCTAGAAAGGGGTTTTTCAGTTAACAGGGAATGTTTGGTGGAAAACTTAAAGGAACAGTCACTGGTGGCACAGCGAATGATTCATGATTCTGTAACTGTGAAGGGAGGCTTGGACAATATTGAAATAACAAAGTCTGTTGTGTTTGCAATGAGAAATGCCAATGGTAAATACAAAGAAGCCCTGGAAAAACAGCGACAGGAGAAAGACTCAGAAGAGCAAAAGCAAGATAAAAGAAAACAAATGGCTTTGGAAATAAGACAACTGGAAATACAGAAAAGAAAACTAATTGAAGAGAAGGAAAAGGCACTTAATGAAATTTCAGCAAAAATAAATATGTTGAAAAATTGAAGCAGCAGTTAGAAATGGATTTGGATTAATAAGTGATGCAATGCAGTATTCTTGTAAAATAATTTATAGAATCTGAATTTGGTTTGCAATAATACTTGCTTGAATTATGTATTATAGGCGTAGGCATATTTTAATTCACTAAACAAATTTTGAAACACAAATCCAAAAATTGGTTTACTGATTACAATAATCAAGAACGTACATTGGTTAACTCTTATTGAACAATTGCTTGTGGCATAGTTGTAATTTCCAGAATGTTGAATGGCGTGGGTGTCATTGAGGACATTGTTTATAAGTGATACATAGTGTACTCAGTATTAGCAAGGTTTTCATAGACACTTGTACTGAAACAGTTTAACTTGCTACTACTCTAAAGGGTAAGTTTGCTCTGCAGTATTTTTAAAAGTATTCCATTTATATACATTAAATGGACTATATTTTGTATGTTATTTTTATTATGTGTAATTAAACTATGAATCAAGTCTACGTTCTTCGTGGTTTTAAGAAAATTAAATTGAGGCATCTATATTTATGCTATTTTCAAAATTGAGAAGTAACTAGAAATTAATTTGATATTTTTGAATGTACTGGAAAATGTACTGGAATTTTTTGTTATGTACTGGAAAATATTTTGTAAATATTGGTGGACACCCTGTTATTTTAAGATATTTTTAACTGGCCATTAAACTAGCGTTGGTATGTTGGCATATATTAAAGCATCCTAATTTTATAATGCATTCACATTCAGCACATATAATGTTCATTTTCTATTTCACTTCACGTATTTATGAAAAGTGTGTACCTGTTATCAATGGAATTGATCAAATAAATCCTGATAGTATGTGCTCTTGATTATTAACTTATTGATTACCTTGTTCAAACAATAATTTTTTTCACTTATCCTTTTAATTTTCTTTTAATGTTTTTTCAACGTGCATTGCCAGTACAATTTTGTTAAACTACAACTATTTTATTGAATTGTATATTTCAAGACGGTTTAAAAATGAAATCATTAAAAAAAAATTAAATTTTTAAATACTCCGTCCTTCGGAAAAGTAACATTCCTGTTAATTAAGATTATCCTTTTGTGAAAATTAGCTGTTATAGTCATGAATGAATTGGCCGTAAGTACATTTGGTTTGGAGCCTTTAGATCTTCGTTCGTTACTGCATCGATGTACTGCCTCAACTACTCGGTGCGTGGGTTCGCAGCCATCCCGTGGCCGAGCGAGGACGAGTGGGAACTGTCGAGCGACGCCCGGGCGGCCATCGACGCGCTGCTCACGCTGGACCCGCTGCAGCGGCCGAGCGGCGGCCAGGTGCGGGGCATGCCGCTCTTCTCCGGCCTCGACTGGAGCAACCTGCTTCGTGCTGAGCCTCCCTTCGTCCCGCACCCGGACAGCAGCGCCGACACCTGCTACTTCCAGCGTGAGTCGACCCGCCCAACTGGGTCATGAAACCTAGGAAACCCATCGTGCAGGAATGTTATTTTTCCGTGCCCTTATTTTTTATGTAGTATAATTGCCGCGTGTGTTCCACTACATGGGCATTTCATTTTGTTTTTTTGATAACAGGATTTTGAAGTTTATATATATGGCTGGCACACGTACTTAAAAAAAAAATGATCCGAGTGGCAAGTACGTACAGTCAAACTTCTCTGAAACGACCCCTCACGGTTCCCAGGAATAGGGTCGTAATAGAGGGGGGGTTGTAATAGATGTTTTCCGAAATTTTCAGTTGATTGTACCCCCCCCCCCCCCCCCTCCCGGTTGTACAATGGCAGGATGCTGTCACTCACAATGCTAGACGGCTTTGCTTTAAACCCACTTCAACCTTCATGACAAGTCCGTCGCCCTACAGGCCACCTCAAAGAAAATATGTCAAAAGACAGTTTATTTTTACTGGTTAGTTTACATGTACGTTTTCTGCTGCCGTAGTTAAATACACTAGAACCCCGATGTCACGAACCCCGGATTTAACGAAGCAGTGATTTTACAAATACATTCTCGGGAACCGTCAAAAAATTGGACATTTTGACCAAAATGTGAAAATAAGAAGAAAAGAAAAAAGAAATGAAATGAAAGATCATTAAAATCTGTTAATTTTAACACACAACGTATTTTAGTGTCTGCTTTAATACTTCCAATAATGTTCATGTAAGAATAACAAAAAAATAATGAGACATTTCCTTTAAAAATATGGCAGCTGTAGGTTCTGCAACGCGAGTGGGCGCACACGAAGCTTGCCCGGCTGGCTGGCTGCAGCGGCTTAATGACGCATAAGCTCACCCCTCCCTCCCCGTGTCCACATTCTTCAAGGCTAGCTCATCCCTCCCAGACACACAAACCATCTAGTGTCCTCCCATATAACACCCCAATTTCGCTCCCCTTTGAAAAACCTTCAGTGAGAAAATGCTCATTTCACCCTCCCTTCTCCCGTAAAACTGGACTATTATGAGGGAGGGGTAACACAGTTGTAAATATTTTCGGACCCCTCCCTGCCCACTAAAACACGCCCAAAAGAAAGTATGTCAAAATATGTCACTTTTCTCACCAAGTTCGAGTTTAGTCATCTCTGGCAAGGAATTTACAAGCTTTCAAACTTAAATATAAATGTATTTTAATAGCAAGGTTCCTATGAAAAGGAATATACAGTAGAATCCCGCTGATGCGACCTGATCCTCACGGTTTCCGGAAAAACTGACTTATAAACGGAATGGTCGCAATAGAGAATTCGGGCCAATTTCCCCCCCCCCCTTTCCCCCCCTCCCCCGTCCTAAATAGGTATATCCAAATACATCAAATACTCACGCTAAAGGAATTCGCGTCACGTGAGTTCGGCTATGCTAGCCGGCTGGTGGTTATTTTCGTTCAAAACGTGGCGAAGGAACTTGTGTGGATCAGGTAGAAAACATTCGGCTATAAACGAAAGATATAAGAACAATGCTATCCTGAAATGCTGTGACATGTTTTTGGAGTAGGTAATCACAGCGACAGACGGACAGGATGCGCTCCCGCCCTAGCCGTCAGCGATGTTTATATTGACAGCTCAAGCAATTATCATTTCACATCCCTTCGCAGCGTAAAAAAAATTAAAAAAAAAAAACACGTTGGAAAGCAGATGGAAAAGTAACTATGCAGTAAAATAAATATATTTACGGCCCTGCTAATTTTTTCTATTCAATAAAATTCGAGGTATTAGTGATTTTTCAGCAGAAACTGCTGTGTGACTAATAAACAAATTGTATCTTAATAACTTAAACTTATAAAGTATTTATTAACGGCGAAGGACAGTCGTATAAGCCCATAAAAATATTTATTTTACCGTGAATGGACTATACAACCTGGCTTTTGTCACACGCTTTGTGGGAGGGGAGGAGGATGCTAGCCGGATGAGTTTCTTAAGCTCTCGCAGAAGCTACCACAGCGGTTTTTCGTGTGGGCGGGTAAGATAACATGACAGCTGAGACGGCTTTTCGTGCGATAGTGGACGCGCCGAGCTTGGCTAGACACTGCCGCGTTGACAGTCCAGCTCTCGCCAAGATAAACGTGAACACACAGCACCCAATAAAGTGTAACAGACTTGTTTTTCAGCCGATTTTACTCAAATTTTCGTCTTTTCCTGCTCAAATTTTTCACGGTTTCTCAAAAAACGGTTGTATAAACGGAATGGACGCCTCAGAGGGGGGTCGCATCGGCGGGATTCTACTGTACCAAATAAAATCAGGCTGCTGTCACCAAACAAAGCATAAAACGGCCCAATGCGTGGTCGCTGCGTTATTGCTCACGCGAGAGGCGAGACGTGGAATGTTAGAAGAAAGATAAATGCGGGGGAGACAGACGGCAGCCTGTGTGTTTCCTGTGTGGGGAATAAGTGGCGTAGTTTTTTTTTTTTTTTTTTTTTTTTTTTTTTTTTTTTTAAACTGGGAGAAGCGACCTTTTTCTATCAACCCACGGGAAAATATAATTGCTTGAGCTGTCAAAATAAACATCGCTGCGGCAGTTAAAACAAGTCGGCACTCGGCAAGAGAAACGCAGTAACACGCTACTCACCACAAAAAACTTATATTCTGTCCGATTTTCTTTGGATTTTCGGCAACTTTTTCACGGTTCCTCGAAATATGGTTGTAATAGAGAGGTGGTCGCAATAAATGGGGTCGCAACAAAAAGGTTTTACTGTACATAGTAAAAGTGAAAAGGGTACTCATGGATTTTTAGGTTATGGCAGACACTTAATTATCACCGAAAATTAACAAGGGTATCACGTATCTGCACATTCAACTATCAACTATATCAACAAAATCTGCTATTGCCGATTCATATCAGTACAGCTCTAATAACAGTTTTATTCTCTATTTTACCATTTTAATTCTGATACTGATGCTACAGTGTAATCTCATTTAAAAGTCTGTTTTTTAAGTTATAAATATCCAATTTGTGTGATTTCTATAAAAAAAAAGTATGAATTTTTAAATTTATGTACCTCATGGCGTACATGTGTTTACTGATTTTTAAATATTGATTCTTCATACTTAAATTTGGTTTTCCTCTTGGAATTTAGGATTTAATTTCACAGCCTTTGCTTTTTCTGAAGTAATATCCATTGTTTTTTTTTATTATTATTGTACCTGGTTAGTTACTTGTGTTGTTGTATATGTATGTTCCAGGTCGCAACATCCTGCAACAGTTGAATGTTTCCAACATAGAGTTTTAACAACCTCCAGCTAAGCCTTGTTGTAGAGAAACATGAGCTTGGTGATATGTTGATCCTCTTTTAGTTGAAACAAATTTATTTGCTTGTAAAATATAACTAATTAAAATTTTAATTCAAGAGTTCTTCTGTTGTGCTATAGGAACAGATGTGATTTGTGTGTGTCTAGTCTCAAAATAGGGTGCTTTTATTATTACACATTCTAGTAAGCAGGGAGAAAATTGCGGAGATTGCAGCAAAATGATGGTATTGAATTCTAAAAGTTTTTATGGAAAAAAAAATTGTCGGTAAAAACTTTATAAAAAGTCTTGAGCACACCTTATAAGACCAAGTACATAAATGTGTGAGGTAATGTTTTCTCCAGTGGGTAGTATAATCTTAGGAATGTACTAAATTGTACACTTTCATGCTTTTCCATTTCTTTCAAAGTTGGAACTATAGAATTTTTTGCTCCTTGTGATTAACTTTACAAAATATTTAATTGTTTTTATTTTTTTATTTATTGCTTCACTTACCTGTATGTAGTATGTATGTTGTGACCTATCACTGTAGCTCTGTGATATGTTCCCAACGTTCTCAATGGCGTGACTTCATTTGGGGAGTAGTGAAACTTGTTGTAAAAACTTCTAAAAGGACCAGAAAATGTTTTGTTAAATATGTACCAAAAGAGTTGTACTTTTTATGGTTTTACACATTTGATGTATTTTATGGGATAAATATTTGCAGTGTTAAATTAGCAGCGAAATTTTTACAGTATTTGTAAAATAAATGCCGAAGTCAAAAATACTAGATTTTTTTTTTTACAGTTTTTCCTTTCTTTGCAAAATGATGATTTCCTCAAAACACATTAAATTATTTTTCTGAAATATATCTTTTTCCATTTGATTACCTGCATTATAAATACTTGATAATTGCCATGCCTGATTAATGAAAAAAAGTTTGCTTCAGGTTTATCTTGAATTATCAAGTTTGTGAACTTCAATCTTCCTAGTCAGAAACCTTTTTGAAAACTATAGAACAGTGGTTTTTCACAAAATGTAATCAAGAAATGTTTGTAAAACATTTTTATACCTAAATGTTGGCAGTCATACAATTAAAAAAATTAAAAATATTGACAAGTAAACATCCATCTTTGGTTTGAGAGTTTGAAATGGTGAAGAATACACTATCAGCAGCTTTGATATTCAGTAGTATTGAACGCAACATTACTTAAAAATAATTGTAGTAGACATCTTGTGTGTGTGTGTGTGTGTTTTTTTACTTGATTTCTTAGGTCTGGCAGCCAAGTTTGATCTTTTTTGCACATTCTTTTAAATTAACACTAAATGCCAAAGAAAACCTTAATCAATAATATTGTTTAATACAATCATGCAAAGTTTAATTTCTGTGTGTTCTTAAGTTTTTAAACTATCACATTTATAGATCACATTCAAACAACATCTTAAACATAAAAAATTTCTTTTAGCTATGAGTGTGTTATGTAGTAGCATTTGTCAGCTAATGGGCCATTGAACATTGTTGTTTTAACTTAGCAGAGAGTAGTTATAAGCTATTAATATTAATTGTTGTGAATTTTAAATAAAAAAAGATAATATAATTACTCTTCCAGAAAAATTCTGCAATATTTTTATTGTTTAAGAATGTTTGAGAACATAATGCATGCATAATGCACTTTATTAGAAGGCAGGGTTAAAAGCTACTTTTATTCGTGCAAAAAAAATCTAAAACCTACAAAGCATCATACCTTATTTTTATTATCATTCAAAATATGATTGGTTACATCTTTAAGTGCCATAGAGATGAGAAAACTGATGCATTGCTTTGTGCTTATGGCTGATGTGTAGAGACAATTTTTTATGGTTTTATTTTCAAGCCAATTAGGTTAAAACGTAAAACAGAAGATTTCTGTGTTAATGGCTTTATTTTTCATGAAATCTGTTTATTAAAAAATATAGCATATTACTAAACAAATATGACACTGAAATGTTCCATAATACTAATTTCTCCAAATAGTGTAATTTGGACTGATACATGATGCATTTTTACATTACGTAAAATGATTTGTAAAAAGCATGTCTTAACTATTCCGAACAATTAAAGTATATCGGTGAAGTATTTTTGTGTTAGAAAAATTTACTAACGTCATAATGTAAAAATGAGTAACTAATAACAGTTGCAAGTTTAAAAAGTAGGTAACTTTGTCTAATTTTTTTTTGCATTAAATGTGTTACAAACTTTATGCTAAATAAATTACTTTCATATAATTTAATATTTTTAAAGATTATGTATTTGTCATTAGAGTTAAGTTTGTATTGAAAATGCTGATTAGTTTCATAATTTTAATTGCATTTGGGTGCTTTGTGGTGTATTAACTTGAATTTGGGTTTTATCCTGTGTATTGACATGCTTTTTGGTGTTATTGAGATTTCATCTCAATTCACCATATAATCTTGTCCCTAGTGATGTGACATTTGATCTACCATAAGTAGGGACACCTGTATTTCGCGAATACATTTTGTGTCAAGGTATTTCACAAAATACTATAGCTTTTCTCCTGTGGTTATTGGCTGAAGTCGGTGAGAGGTGTCGTCCCGCTCTTGACGGGGCCAATGAGAATGTGGTCACCGTACTGCTGCATCCTCACAATTTGCCATGACTCTTAGAAAAAGCTACAGTGTTTTGTGAAATACCTTGACATGAAATGAAATTGCGAAATACAGGTGTCCCTAACCATAAGCTATCATGTCCTTCTGGACACTGAATGTGCAAGTTGGCAGCCTTGAAAAAGATGGGTGTTACCTCTTGACGACATGTCTCCCAGTTGTCTGGAGCTCTGCAGCGGCTGTGCGGAGCAAGCCTCGTTTGCTGGGATTTCCGTGTCCTGTAGAGTGATGCACGCTGGGATAGCCCGGGCCTTTGCCTGTCTAGCAAGGTGTCAGGAGTCAAAACATTTACGTATCTTTATTATTGTGTGGGTCACTGTCCCAAGTCTTACCAGTGCTATAAGTTTCATTACTGTTATGAGATTTGTGGTTCTGAAATCAGATGTGTATCCAAAAGTGTGAACCGTAACACTTGAAAAGTGAAGACTTCAAAAATACACACTGTTTTCTTTCAGCCAAAAAGACATTTAAATATGTATTCAAACTTCAGTAAACTCCCAATTATCCTCCATAATGTCAATGATGCTGCAGGTAATTTTATATCTGGAATAAACTATTAATTTGATGTACTTGTGATGCATATTTATTTAAACTTGCATTGTTGTAATATAAATTCATAATTGAGATTGGTCTTTTAGTAGCATCGTACAAAGAAAGTGTGACAATATGAACAAACTGACACCTACCTACTTTAAAAGGTTATATTTATATGCTATGCCTTGTCGCCATCGCCAAAAAAAGTGGAGAGCGAACTATAACTACTATGGGAATGGTGAATGCAGGGTTTTCATTGTTTGTTTCAGAAACTTGTAAAATAGATTAGAAAATGTTAAATATTTAAGGAAAAGCCAGGGAAATTTAAATTTTATTACAGGTTTTTCTTGACACACTGAGTGAGTCATGAACCCTGTGAGCGGTCAGCACACAGTTTATTTATGTATTAATTTTAAAAGATTAATTTTTTTATTAGATTTTTCACGCTTCATGAAAAAAATTTGATTGCCACCCAGGACATATTCAAAGACGTGTTATAAAAGACAAAGCATAAGATTCATAATGCTCAATGTGCATGTAATATCAATTTTAAGGGTCTTATGAGATAATAAAATAGATTTAAAATTATTTCAGTACCTAGAACTCTCTGGATTAAAATAATGCCATATGAGGGAAAATATGACTGTTGTGGCCAAAGGAAAGCAGTCCTGTCAAGAAAAAAAAAATTGTGTGGTTATGGGAGAGTTTGTGAGTGAGATAGGATCGACTCTATATGGCAGACCTGATGCAAATTCAGCTTTGACTACGTTATGCTATTTATTTGGAATTTTAAAGCAGGAACCACTTGTTTTGTTTAAGCGAAACAGAATTATCATAGTAACACTGTTGAAGCTGTTAGCTAACAGTGTGTAATGAGGTAGCACTTATCACCTTAGTGGGCCGTTGTTATTTTAGCTTTAGCAGATAATTTATCATAAGCCGTAAATATTAACTGTCCGTGGGTCTTATTAAAAGCACGTATTATTTTTAATATGTATCCAAGAGTTACATAAATATTTTTAAAAAAGTCTGTCTTTGGGTAAATTTTTTCTTTAAAACCTATTTTTATTTGAAGTATTTATAAGGCTACTTAATTGAACAATTTCATAGTAATATAATTTTTATTATTGTTTGAAGATAAGTTTATTAATTTTTCTGATTTATTACTATTAATGTTTATCACTTAATTATCAGTTCACCAATAATATTACTTGGCATGGTACACCTAGGTCCATATATTTGCTTCTGATGCAGATATTTTCTTTCAGGGTAGTTTCGCCTCGGAGCATAGTATACTAGAATGTGTTTTAAAATTGACAACTGTCTAGTTTAAGGAAACCCCCACACAAGTAAAGATGTGGTGAACAGATTAGTGATAAAGGATGTGATGGAGAAATAGATGAAGCTAGACCCAGTAGAACACTGCCAACAACCAGAGGCCGTCTCTACTAGCAGATAAAAAGACAGGGGCAAGTGTTGAATGAAGAAGCAGAGTGGGTCCCTATGTTGAATGCTGCTACCAAACAGGCAGCAGTACAGGTTATAATGTTGCGTGAGTCGTGCTGAACCACTTTGTCTGCAGTTTTTTAATTAATTTTCTTTTTCCTTTCGTTAGATATTGAGATGCACCAAATAAGGGTGGTGACTATACAAACACTATAATTATCACTGTTAGTTATCAAAAATTATTTCAATTTATTTTCTATTGTATTTCTTCTGTGATTTCTTCAGAATAAAATTAGCTTATTTTATAATTCTGTGGGTGCTGTAATTGATCTGCAAAATGGATAATCCACCCCTAGACTACTGGTATGTAATTTTTTAAATTATAAAATAAATTGGAATTAGGACTGAACTTAAAGTTTTTGCACTTACATAAAATAGTTAAATTTCATTATTGCCTAAGGTGGGTGGGGAAATAAAATTCAATTGTATTTTTAAATAAATGGGCTTACCCTGATAGTAGGATGATATCACAAGTCTGTTGCCAATTTGAAACCTTGTAAGTCATGCGATATTGGTAGGTCATGTTTACAGTCTTTAGAATTTTTTTTTTAAATTGTGGGGTGTGGTGTGTCCACCATTCGCTAAGCTTTTTTTGTAAATTTTATTTTAGTTTGTAAACTCTTGAATATTTTTATATTTCTTTCTAGGAAAGGACTTATGTGGCATGCCATAATTTTAAGTGACATGCAGTAAGTTGGCAATACCACTCCAGAAACTCTGAGAACATTAAGCCGGATCTGAATCAAGTGTATTGTGTTTTAGCTTATATGTTTGAAGTTTATTTTTAGATGTTATTTATGTAGGAATGGCTACCCATTTATTATAACTATATTATCGGTTGTGTGGATCTTAATGAAGATTGTCAGCGGACTTGTGGTGCGCACGCCGCGTGAGTGGGTGTGGCAGTACTGTGGAGGGGGGACAATAGCGAGGCGGCGACTGCGGGCCGAATTAAGGCAGCCTCTCGGAAGTACGTTGTGGTGTTTATTTAACCTTAAGTTACGTGGTGCGTAATGACAGTGGTCGTGAAAAGCAAGTGTGTGATTCTGAGGGAAAGCGGCTCGTCGTTCAAGCCTGTCCTGGTGCTTGTTCCTCTGCTGGTCTGCTCAACTGTTTCATGTTGGATAGGCAAAAGCTAAAGCATGCAGGACAAGCATGCCATTTTAGGAGGTGATAATCGTCGCCGAAAAAACAATTAAGTCTTATTCAAGCAATTTAATTTGACAGCGAACCCACTGTGTGAAAAGAATCGCGTTACTACAGCTGTTACAATCAGTGAATTTATCTTGTACTAAATTGCCATATAGTAATTGTTTTTGGCGATTTCACAAATTAATATTAATAGGCCTATAACTGTCTTAATTTTTTTTAACTGACAGCACTGTTTTCATGAGTGTAAGTATGTGAAATGCCAACGCCCTGCCATGTCCACAAAGACTCGGACCGGAAATGTTTTTGGTAATATTCAATAATGGAGTCCAGTCCTTTTTAATTGTAATTTAATTTTAAATGGTAGACATTTAGGTTCTTTATGTAAAGTATTTGGTTTGGAAAACATCTAGTATAGTTTTTAGATTCGTGTTTGTAGATTTACAGAAAGCCTTGTCTGTTGATTCTTTTAAGGCGAAATGACTTACAACTCATGTGTTATCCTAAAAAATTGTCTGTTAGTATACAGTTTACATACTACATATTTACAGAATTGTCACAGTAAATTTACCGTTAAAAGTTTGTTCCTTTCATTTACTGGTTAGTTCTAAGTGCCACTTCCTTAATTAAGATTTTTTTTTTACTTTGCTAAATTTGATGTCTTTTTCAACATCCTGTTCTTGGGGAGGTAAAGTCACTTAAGCATGCTGTAACTTTTAAAGATTTTGATAGTTTGATGTCTGCTACATGGTGCGTGCAGTAGACTAACTTCTGGGAGGGTGCCGAAGTAGTCGGTTGTTGCTCTAGTTGAGGGAACAGCTGACTGGGTTTGAACAAGTGTGTGTTAAGTAGGCGGGGGTTTGAACAAGTGTGTGTCCCTGGGCCCTTAATATCTCTCGACAGCCCTGTTGATCATCACCCAGTGTTAAGATATCCTTAATGAGAACAACTACTGTTTAGCATGGTGCCAAACAAATATATCAGGAAAGAATAAGTCTTAGATGTCAAGACCAGTAGGACTTGGAGTGCAACAATTACTTCATGAGTGTTGTATGTAGGGGTGAATAAGTTCATTAAGGCACCTGGTTGCATGGTTGTGTTTTATTGCACTGCTTTATTATTGTCCCTAGTTTTATGCTATGACATTGGGAGAGGGGTGACGTACTAGGTAAAGTAAATCTAGACTTACTATTAAAAGGGTCACTTTACTCAGACCTTACCTGTGATGTGTTCAACACTCCCTTGCAACACGGTTGTCTTTACTTCAACCAATAGTGTCATAAAGATCAGCACTTGGTGACAGTGCAAAATTTCTGCTGTTTGGTAAATCATTATTGGAGATCATATTCGTACGTACTTGATATTACTTAATGAATATTTTCATTAGCCCTTATAGTACAAATTAATAACTCTTCCAATTTATAAAATTCTCATTAGTTAATACATTTCATTGTCATTTTGACATTAGTTAATAGATTTGTAACGTAAGTTACATTTATACTTAATAGCATACTTATCTTAATCTCACTGAATATAGCTTGGTTCAAACATTATTTTTTTTTTCCAAAAAAAATTTCCTTATTTTACCTTTTTAATTTTTTCCCAAGGATTCCATAGGGTAAATAAATACGCTGCTATTATGAAATGGTCACTGTTATAAATATACGTACATTCTATACATACACATTATTTCCCACATTGTGGTAGCAATGTGATGCAGGTTGCCTAGGTACTTTTCCTTTCTCGTCGTTCACAAAAGAAGTCATAATATTTTTTCCCCCAAGATTCTGCTTAAAACAACCTAGCACAATTTGTGTACAAGGTTACCCATTTAGAAACACTGCAGTATGTAAAAGTCTATGCACCAATAATCAATGTTTTTAGGCTCAGAAAAGCATTTTGCTGGCATTTCTTCAAGAATATCTTGATTGACACACACATGTTAGTTTTCTTTTAGAAAAAATTATATCATCAATATGGCATATGGTGTAACTATTATATCATGGTCTCAGAAGGTAAGTATTCACTATTTACTTGAACTGAGATTTGTGGTGCTCTTGTTTGGAATGCCAGCTGATGGTGAAATATACGTACCTGGATTCATATCCATGTTATAGTTCACTTAAGAGTTAACTACCCCAGTCCCTCCTTGATTATTTGCATGTGCATATTAGTTAGCATTCATCAAAAAAAACTTTTTTCCTTGTGATTACGACGGTTTGGTTTTATGCATTAATCACAGACCTGTAATTTTAACTAAACTAAAAATTTATAAATTGTAAATATTTTTTCTTTACATTTATGATATGGATATAATAAACACTCACGAAGTAAAAATAATGACTTTGGGGAAAATGGTTCAGTTTAAGATGAAAGTAGCAAGATAGTTGTCTCACATTTAAAAGTGTGTAATAGGCATAAAATGTGAATTGTTATGTAAGAATGAGAGTGCAATTTTATGAGTAATTATTTTACTAGGAACTTTTCTTATACTTTTATCCTCTTGGAATTTAAAAAAAGTAGTAAGATATCATAAAGAAAACTGGTGTTTATCTCCTGAGACCATGATCTGTTTGCTAGAACAGTTGTAAAAGTTGGTCCTCGGATCACGTGTGACATGGCAGCCACTGACGGAGCAGTACGTCACCTGGACGGACGAGCGGTTTTCGACGGAAGTGACGGTGCTGCGGCCAGGGGTGGAACGATGTGGCAGACCCAGGGCACCATCCAACTGAGGGGGGGGGGGGGGGGGAGGAGGAACTCTTCGCGGTCGCGCTCTGCTCGATCTGCCGTCGAGGGAGAAGTGGAAATGACAGTAGTGATGTTCTGTGGGGAGCCGTTAGTTCTTGAGGTTTTTGGTGATCCAGGGCATGAAGTGCGTGACCCTGGTGTACACCCCTGGGTACTGCCCCTTGCCACAGCCGATGCCCCAGCTGACCACGCCCACCTGGGTCCACTTTCCGCCAGAGTTCACCATGAGCGGCCCACCGCTGTCTCCCTGGGGGAAAAACAAAGCAAGTCAGAGTTCAAGGTCGAGGTTTGCTCTGAATGATGGTGTGCAAAAAGAGTTTAGGACGGAATTCCTGTACAAGAGTGGAATCTGAATCACTTAATGAATGACTGGACTTAACATTTTGTAGGCCATATGAGATGATGAGAGGTAATAATATGATAATGTAGCACTGACAATGTATGGGTGAGACCGCAAGGGCGTAGATCCCCAGGCAGAAGGGGGGGGGGAGGTTGGAATAAAAATTACTCGTAATTGTGAAATGGGAATGATAAAAGTTATCCCATAGGCTCTCCCTGAGAATCCAGATTTTCACCAATGAATAAGGGCAATGAGAGTACCCAGGAAGAAACCCACCAGCAACTTGTTTGTAAAAAGGAGGGGGGGGGGGGGAGATTGTGGCCTCCGAACAACTAAATACTGACTGATATCCAATGGGTAATAAACTTGAGAGGATTGGGCTCAAGCCTTCTTAGTGAATTAGACTATGGCTAAGGACAAGATTAGATGGTTAGATGGTGTATTGTGATTAAATTGAAAAAAAAAAAAAACTGCAAAGCGTGTCATTGCACTATAACTCCGAACTGTAAGTTAATACATCTTTTAGCTCCGAAATGTAACAAAATATATGAAAACAATCAGCAATTTGACAAAAATTAACATTTAATATTTTGAATGGTTATTTCATTTAATGTAATTCGTTTATAATGAATTGTGTACCAAAATATTAAAACTAAACAGATTGGAAAAAATTAATACTACATTGTTTGATTTAAATCTTTTTTATTATTAACATTTTTTACTTTAATGACATTAGCAAATTTGCTAATATATTTTACTGAGTAGTTCTATTCTGGACATGCTAATTGTTATTACTAATGATTTCATTGAGTAAGTCCATCGTGACTGTAATTCCAAATGAGGCTATTTTTTTATGAATGAAGACAACTGAAAAAATAACACCAAAATCTCATGTTTTCAAAACGAAATTGATCTAAAAATAAAACCATAAAATGTTGTCCCTATTAATGGCATATATATATCAACATAAGAGCAGGTTTGTGGTTACCTATTGCAAATGGTCAGAAATATATATGTTATTGCTTCCAAAAAATATTTGACTGGTGTAGCTGTATGTTTGACTATTTAGTCAATTAATCAGCACTTCTGACTGGTGAGCTTAAGCAAGAGGTCTCTGGGACAACTCTTCATCAATTATGGGAATCTTGCTTCCCCTATTGGCAGGGTGTGGTGATGTCACTTTACTTTCACGCTGTGGAAGGCGATAGAAACTTCAGGTGCGTCGCGTCTTTCACCATGCCGTTATTGGCGGGGGGAGGGGGGGTGGTAGTCGGGAAATTGGGGAGGTGGGTATCACCAACAAAATGATTCATAATCGCTGCCACACATGTTAGAAATAGCAATAAATTTACGGACTTTTCAACGAAGAATTCACCTGAAGTAAATAAATTAAATGTTCTTCGTAATTTCAGATGGCTGAATCTTTATAGAAACTATACCGTATCTAGACTTAAGAGTCACGTGTTTCGTAGCAAAAAATGTAAACACACACGTGGGAGAATGAATAGGTAGTGTTTTTTTGACGTGTAACATCTTAGCTCTCGCTATACGGCAATTGGCAGGAGTAATTTCGTGAATGAACCGAAAGTCGCATGGGACGGAAATGTGTAACCAACCACGTTGCTGCCATCTGTGGCGGATGGCGCGAACCAAAAGTTGAAATGCCGAAGGGATATCTTATAGTATTAACTGTTCAGTGAATTTTAACAAGATGGGCAATATTTTAATTAAAAATTCCTTGTCATAATTAGGTTCAATGCCGGGGTTTTATTTATTTTTCAGGTATTATCCCTTTTATCGGAGCGTAAACTGTGTGCGATTCGCGTTGAAAAATGTATTTTTTTTTTTTTTTTTCAATTGGGGGTCCCCCGCCAAAAAGATGCCCATTTTATTGGGTAGAGTAATACACGGAAGGTAACATTTGATACAGGTTAGTGAATACATGGCAACTACAACAATTTTCACGGATTAAACCGCACAACTCCTTCCAACTCATAGAGTCCTTGGAAGGTAATAATTCCGCGAGTGGCCACGGGGGTTACGGTTTAGAGGATCGGTGACTGAATCCTGGTGGCGGGTTTCAGAGTGGAGCTGGGTGGTACCGTGAGTGATTTGTCCCGCAGTGCATTAGAAGAAAATTTGCGTGTGCTTATCACGCTTCGGCATCATTTTAAAGAATTCTGCGTTTGATTTCGTGTCCGAGTTTCGTATCATGAGTGTATGTATGTATTTGCAACACTCGTTAGCGAGGTTAGATGTTTACACATCTCTGGCGAGTACTGAAAAGACTCGCTCTTTTTTTTTTTTCTGTGTACAATGGCGTCGCCAGGGGGGGGGGCAGCTGCCCCCCTAGAGGTTAAAAAAATGTAGCCAAATGCAAAAAAATACATAATTTTCCCACAACTTGCCCCCCCCCCCCCTAGGCCATCGGCTGGCGACGCCCTTGCCTGTGTAGCTAACAGGTTTGTCGAAGATCAGTTGGTACACCGGGCTCACTCCCGTGGACACTCGTGTGTGAAGCGAGCAGAAAGGTGAACTGATGGAAGGGTGCACTCACGCTGCAGGAGTCGCGGCCGGCCTGGCCCGCGCACAGGAAGTGCTCCACGATGCCGCCGGGCGCGGCGTTGCCGTACTTCGCCTTGCACTCGGAGTTGGTCCACACGGGGATGTTGACCTCCTGCAGCACGGCGGGCTGCGGACCGCCTGTGGGACCACGCCGCCATTAGCACACAATGTGCGTCGCCGCCCGGGCGACTAAGGCCCGGCCCCACCCGCCACGTTCAGTATTCGGCTGGTTTCACATTTATGTTAAATATTTACAAAATTAGACCATACAAGCAATTTTTGTGTGCATTATCCAGCAGTGGAAACAAACAACAAAACAAAAAAAAAGTCCAGTGAGTGAACAGGACGTAATTAATTAGCCAGCCAAAAAGCACGTTCAGGGGCGCAACAACAAGGGGGGGGGGCCTCCCCTCTGAAACCTTGAAGTGGGGGCAAAGAAAGTGCTGTGTAATAAATTTTTAGATAATAAAACTGCTTAAATAGCACCATTTTCCACCTTGAAATACAAATTTTCCCGGGGGAGGAGCCCCCCACCCCCCGCTTCAATAGGGGGATCGATGATTCTTTATAAAAAGGTATATTTCCCCCCCCCCCCCTTTTGAAATTTAGTTGTTGCGCCCCTGCGTAACATGCATCTAGAGACAAAAATAAAATTTGCAACGTAATCACGATGCAATGAAACGCCTTTATGGAAAGAATGTGGATTCGGCCCAATAAACCTCAGCTGCTGGTTCAGTAAGAAAAACTAATTTTAAGAGTTCATATAAACATGTTCCGTTCGCTTTGTGTTCTATTCTAAGTATGTACTTTCTCTAATATTTACAGTGAATCAGTTGTTCGACTTCACCTTCGAACGTGTATACGAGCTTCAGGAAGCACTTTAGACCATTGCTGTGTGTGTATATACATAGCCTTGTGTTATTAATTTGTACCCCACCGTTTTCGAGAGATGCTAGTATTAAATTTAAAAGGTAAACACTGCATCGCGTAGCACAAATCAGTACGCTAAATCTGCTACTGATTTGGGAGGGGGGGGGGGTTCTTACTGTTAAGTGAAGTACATTCCTGTGAAGGTGTTTGCAAGCATAAATTTAATTAATAATAATAGTTAATTTTTGAATTACAGTTAATAATCCACCTTTAAAAATCACATAATTCTTACACGTTACAAAAATTTATGGGAAGTACGGGCGTTGCCCCCAATTAATTCAAAGAAATAATTTTACCATAGTGACAAGTTTTTCGGTGATTGAAAAAAAACTTTGTTCATTTAAACATTATTCAGAAACTTAGTTTTCTGTCTTAAAGCCAGATGTTCCCCTCCAACTCCAGTCTCTTTAGAAATCACTTTAGACCATAGGGCGAATACATGTTTTAAACTTGTTTTTCCTTGATGAACCTGCAACCGAGGTTTTCTGTAGAGTTCAGACTCATTTTGTACAGTGGAATCATTCGTAGAGATTTCCCAAGACTGGACATAACGGCACGAAAATGCAATAATCAAACGTAAGCGGGTATAACACAGCCTTAATGGTCGGAGCCTTGTTCTTCACGCACGGGGCCGCCTCTGCTTGAAAACCCACTGGCACAGAAAATTGTCTAAAGAAACTGCGTACCTAAAGGCCCCCACACACTATCAGTCCAGCTCCCAGTCCGCACTGCTCAATCCGGAACGAACTGACAGTTTGGACACATGATCAGTCATGTAGTTGCTGTTGCTGTTGGATGTATATTTTCAACGTAGAATACGGAAGAAACGTTGGATGTTGCAATTTCAGTTGCACTTTTAGTTAGAAAAAGGATAATAAATAGCAAAGCAACCAAAAATGTCTGCTACGACACTCAGCTGATGAACTGATTATTTGGACTGACGAGACGGCAGTTTGGACTGATTGCCCCCAGTCCGATTTGATGGGAAGCCAACTGTTCGTTTGGGAAGGGGGAGGGGAAGCTTAGGATCGGGAGGTCTGCGTTCGCCAGCTACAATGACGAAGCTGCGTTTAGCGAAAACATGCAGATCGACCTTGTATTCATTCTCTGGCAAGGGCGAAGCCATTAGTGGGGCAGGGTGTGGCATGGCCCCCTAGAAGTCTAGAGACAGGTGGTTTTCAATTGATAAAGCAAATTATTAACGATTTGTAAAATTACTCAAGTATGACTCAATATTTTGCCACTGAATATACATAATGCAACAGTGGCCGTGCCAAACACATAAAATAATAAGGACTATCAGAGAGCTCAAAATGAGTTTTCAAGCATTTTTTTAAGAATTTTCCGTGGAGAACTCCGGGCTTCCCCGCCTCCCTTGGGGGTGGTTGAGAGGTTCCATAACACTCTAGGGACTGACTTGATGTATGCTTTTGGACATACGCCATTGCTGAGCACATGTATGTCTGTAGAATAAAAATACAAAAAACCAAAAGACAAAAACACAAATTAAGCAAAAAAATGCTGTTATCAACAGGATACAAACACCACATAATATTACATAACAGGAATATGGTCAACAAAGAAAATGGACTAACAGAACGAAAAAAAAAAAAACACAAATGATGACAGCACAAAAATTTTGAACCCAAAAAAATTCAGCACAACAGTTGAAACGAGACAAAAACACGACAAAACGAAAATACGAAACAAACACAATTGTTTTCCAAAACAGAAACTAGCGACGTTTCGGGAACTGCTATCTGCTCCCGTCCTCAGGCAGAGACGCACATTTTTACGAAAAAACAGGTGCGACTCACAAATCCTGGCTACGTCCCACAAACGCTGGTTGGAGCGAATTAATTTATAAACTGTAAGCAATGTATCTTTGCTACTCGACGATAACGGCATCAAGTCAGAGACGCAGTGATGCCCACGCACAAGACAACCTGAAGGAGGTAGGGCGAGAAGGACTCACTCTCTCGCAAGCTGCCCCAGCCGATGACAGTCGCAGTTTTCCCCGCGTACAGGCTGTTGCCCCTGGGCAGACAGATGGGGTGCACTTGCTTCGAGAAAGGGACGGCCGAGTCCAGCGTCAGTATCGCCACGTCATTGTACTGAAACACACACACGCGCGCGCACACGAGAAATAAGTCTTGGAAACAATCGTATATGCACTTACTTTCCTTAAGGAATATTTCCTTCTCAGGGTTAAGGTTGGGTCTCGCACACCATGTTGATTTTTTTTTGTCCTTTAAAGTATATTCGTGCACTGAAGTGGACAAGTTATATCTCGATGACACTTGAAGTTTATCAAACCTTGAATGTGTAGTTTAAAGGTGTACATACATTATAGAACTACCATATACTTTATGGATATGACATAAATAAATGTAATTTTACTTTTGTGAACTATAAAAATAATTATACATTAATATTATCATTCTAGCATAGGATTACCAAACAAAAATTGTTTAGTTACAATAAAAAAAAAATGAAAATTAGTTATATGTTCGGAATTGACAAAAGTGTGATTGAAAGGGTCAAGAGCTATTTATTCATAGTTAACACTATACCTCTCTTGCATGTGTAGCTTTGTTTGGAATATTTGTAACAGATATGTACTAAGTGTAATACATGTTGAAACATTTTGTGATAGAGCAACAAATGCAAGAGAGGTATAGTGTTAAATTACAGAAATTCCTATTGACCAATAGTAATTACGAGAAATTTACAAAATAAAAATAAACATGGAAAGTGGAACACAGCTTTAAAAAAAAAGGGGGGGGGGGGTGAATATACTCTCCGCAAAGACGTGCGCTGCACGAATAGAGCCTAAGCCCTGCCCAAAGTTTTGGAGGGACTGACGTGTTGCTGAAAAAAAATCAACTAAATTACAAAAATTGTGTTGCAAATCTGTACTTCTCCAAAAAACTAAAACTGGAAGGAATAAAACAGCTTGAGAAAATAAACCATTATCGATTAAATAAGTATGTTACTATCGTAACATAATTCAGAACTTACTAATTATTACGTTTAATATATGTAATTTATATTAAAATAGTACTATTAATTCCTGTGAGCAACACATGAATCTCATAGGGCTCATTGCTTGGCTAAGAGCAAGGGCGTGCGCGGGGAAGGGGGATGTGGGTATACATCTCTCCTGCCGCACACTCCTGGCTAAGAGGCCCAGTAATATGCTCAGGCCCTTCCCTATGCTTGATGGCTGCGCACGTCACTAATGTTCCGTGTCGCAAAGACGTTAAACAAGACCCGGGGGATCTAACAACAAGGGGACAGGGGAGCTAACAATGGGACAGAAGAGCTAACAAGGGGACAGGGGATCTAACAAGGGAACAGGGGAATTAACAAGGGCACAGGGCAATGGCGGCTTCAGGATGACTTTTCGGGAGGGGCTATTGCACAAAGAAAGGTCGTAGTTGCAAAAAAATGCAAGTGGTCAGATATTGGCCTCGGAATATTATTTACAAATTAAAGGTTTCAAATACAGAACCTTAGTAGGTCCATGCAACTTTTGATGATATAAAAGTTTAGCATACGAAATTAAATATTTAAGTAAACATAAATATACACTAATCAATAAAATTGGTCTCGGGAGGGGCTATCGCCCCCACCGCCCCCCTTCTGGAGCCGCGCTTGGGACAGGGGAGCTAACAACAACGGGACAGGGAAGCGGGGAGCTAACAATGGGACAGAAGAGCTAACAAGGGGACAGGGGAGCTAACAACAAGGGGGCAGGTGAGCTAACAAGGAGACAGGGGAGCTAACAACAAGGGGACAGGGGAGATAACAAGGGGACAGAAGAGCTAACAAGGGGACAGGGGAGATAACAACGAGGCAGTTGACTGACCAGAGTCCTGGAGTCGAAGCCGCGGTGTCGCACCACTCTCTTCACCTTCTTCTCGATGTGTCGCACCTCCGAGTTGGTCTTGATGTTGTGGTCTCCCAGGCGCACCGTCACCCGCGCCACGTCCCACGAGCTCATGCTGCCAACCACCGCACAGTGTTACCAACCCCGCATGCTCCATGCCCTCCTGGAGGGGCGGCTATCAGTACCTCCTAGATCAACAAGGATCGCAGGCTGTTGTCTGAGGTTGCTTGGCTTTTGGGTACTAGCCGCGAAGATATTGCAGTCGCCATCTTCAGGGTGTCTGCATCCTACTGAGGGTCTTGGAAGTTGTCTTGCCTGTAAATACCCTCACCTGAGAGGCGTAGGCAATCATAGAGCACAAACCTCCCAGGCGAGAGTATTTAAAGGCCACGGATATTCCAATATTCTCAAGTAGGAGACTGCTACCTTGACGATGGCGACTTCAGTGTCGAACGAAACATCGGTTAATTCTTCGCCTTTCATGCGGCTAGTAGGCTCAAGCTAAGCAACCCCATATCCTATATTTTTACCAATAAAGCCTTCTAGATATTAACCGAATATGTAAAAAAATATATTACATTTGAAGAAATGTTTTTAAAAGAGCTTTTATTTAAAACTGGTTTGAAACTTACGTTTTAATAGTTTATTTTATGAGAGGATATTTTTCTGCGCACATTTATTACACAAGGCGTTATTAGAACATTGTCATGAAATTGTCACAGGTTTAGTCATAGGAGAGAGATTGCTCTTGGGAATTAATAACTACTAGTCCATACACCTATTCGGCACTGTGCATTTTGTTAATTACTATCTACGGATAACATTTAAGTAAAAACAATGCACATACGCCAGTAGTTTTTCTACCCTCCGGATAGCGAGGTTTCATTCTCGAATACCGGCAGATAAGAACTTTTGTGTCGTTTATTTTACTTGCTCCAAATACTAAAATCGCCCTTAAAAATAATTAAATATCGTATGTAAGTTAATTTGTAAGTGATGCTACATAGTTGAGACATAAAAGTAGCTAATGCAAATTACATCAGATACAGAGATTTTGAATGATAAAACTAAGTTTTGGTTTAATCAGGAATTTGCATGTGAAGTTGAACGAGGTGAGCATCTTCTGAATCAAAGTGTATTCAAAACTACTTGTGCTTGAACCATTACCAGCTCGACCTCCTACCGCAAGATCGTGACGCCACATCAGCAGAGACCGGAAAAATTCGCGGATTCATTCGGCGATAGGCTAAACTACAACTACATAATATGTTATATTATACCTTTAATCTGCTCTTACTATTGGCTCACTGGTCATCTGAATAACTCTGGGCCAATGAGAAACCATCAACCAAAGACGTATCGAATCGCAAGCAAGCCAGTTGAGACGACTCACAAGTCAGCAGCCAATGAACTGGTGTTATTTTCCTGAGTATACAGAGGACTGTGAAGTCAATCCTGAAGGTCATTGAAAACGCGAATTTTTCCAGTCCCTACACATCAGTCATAACTACTGAAAACTCTTACACAAAATATTAGGGAGATATAGGAACAAATAGCAGAACGGTATCGAGAACCTAAAGTTGAGGAAATTATTTCCTCACACAGTGACATGATATTTCCGACTAATTTTTTTTTAAACATATCATGACTAATATATTGTATCGTTTCTGCAATGTAACCAAAGAGAGTCCGAAATTTTCGTTCTGCGTGGACTCTGAATTGCAGTCGATTTGAGGTGTGTGTTCAAGACATTTTAAGGCCCCCTCCTACCTGGGCATACACTTGGTGCTGCAGAAAAAAACAACAACACGCGTTTTGAAAACTGCTCAAGTTATCAGAGTGGTGTCTACTTAGGGAAAAGAAACATTTAAGCATACGCTGATGGCGGATGAGTAGTTGTATTTCCATTTTTAGTTTCTAAACTATATTTTTAAAAGAGTAAAAAATGGCTAAAATGTTTTTTTTCTTCAGAATACTTTTTAGGCAATAAACATCCAGTAGAGTTTCTTGAAAGCACTCAAGCATTGCGCATTTATCTTCATTTCTCCGTATAATGTTAAGGTCACCACTCAACTCTCATGGTCGTTCTATGCACGACGAGAAGACTGCGGGGAAGCCTTTTCACAGACGAGAGAGCCAAACCACCGATCGTGCATCTTCGGGGATTTTTTTGTTCATTGTAAAAGGTTAGGTTAGCTACATTATAAATACTTTAAAACATTGTGGACGGTTTATTTGGTTAGTATAGCTACATTAGAGATAGGTACTGTGAAATCATGTGAACGGTTTCCTAGCCCTGGATAGCTACATATTAAAAAGTTATTTGCAAAGCAACCATAAAATGATTTTACAGTATTTTTAATGTAGCTATACTTACCTAATATAACCAACCATCCACAATGTTTTAAAGTACATATTTATAATGTAGCTAACCTATCCTAATCGACCGCAAAATTTAATGCCACATCGGTTTATACAATGAGATAGAACGGGGAAAAAAAAGGCGAGCAAGAACATGGGGGAACTTCGTGTGTGTCTCTCTCGTCTGTGAAATGAAGGCTTCCCGAAGACTGCGCGCCAGTCCAGAGGAGACACCGTGCTGGGAGCACCAGCGAGCGTCCCGCCTCACTAACACAGGTACACGCCTGACTTGCGGCGGGGAGCCTCAGACTCACTGGGCGACGCAGTGGGCCGCCGTGAGTATGTGCGTCTTGTCGACGAGCGAGCCGCCGCAGAACTGCCGCCCGCCGTTGAACAGCGCCACCTGCAACACACGGGCGGAGCCACCTGCAGGCCAGCACGCATGCGCGGACAAGAGTCCGGGTCGTTACCATAACGCCGAAATAAATACCATAACGCGGAATGTCAAAAGTGACCACAACGCCGACAGCTAGAAAACTGCTGTGTACCACAACGCCGAAATAACAACTGAATGTATTTGTGTGTGTTTCTTAAATGTACCTTAACGCTGAAATACCACAATCAAACCTAACCTTACCTAACCTAACCTAGCGTAATATAACCTAACCTAACTTAACCTAGCCTATCCTAGCCTAACCTAGCCTAACCTAACCTAGTCTAACCTAACCTAGCCTAACCTAACCTTTGTGGCAGTCCTGCAATGACATTTTTCGGCTTTAGTGTATTTCGGCGTTGTGGTATTTCGGCGTTGTGGTATTTCGGCGTTGTGGTGCGTCCCCCCAGAGTCTGGTCAGGGCCGTCGCCGTGGTGGTCCTGTGGAAGGGGCGACCTCCCCCCCCCCCCCCCCGTCAACTGCCCACAAATTCATTTATTTTTTTTGACGTGATAGCGTCTTATAAATCGATGAACGCCGGCTGCACGCACGAAAAAATTGTCACGTTCCGCCTGAGCCGAGCGTGCAAGAACCTGGCCAACCACCGTGCGAGAAAATCTTCTATAACATAAAACAGGTTAAGGCGGGATTTTTAAAGGCAGAAATTTAAAAAAAAATTGATTTATTTGTCCAATTTCGTCATTTCAAATTAACAATTTATTGACATTGATTTGATTTCAGTTTTTTTCTGTAACTATATGTTCGTGATAATATTTAAACAAATTATTTAAATTAAATTTGCAAAAACTGTAAATAATATTTGAAAATTAAAAAGTATGCAATTTTTCATCAGTGTTTTCTTATGACGTTATCACGTAAAATTATAGTCCGTAAACCGATTTTACAGACAACTTCACTTTTTTTTCCATCGAGTAAGCTAGCATTCGGAACATAAAAAGCACCTTCTAAATTGAACATATCCTTTTAAATTACGTTGTTGTACGTCGTTTAGCATATTTTGTTTTTATTATTTATAAACGACTGAAAACGTTTTAACTAGTATAATTATTACATTATTATTATTACAGGTTAACGTGGTACAATTAAACATTTTGAATTAAACGATTTTAAGTAATTCCCTTTCTCTTTGCAAACATTTTTATTGTATCTCTTTGCTGAGTGTGATTTTGATTTCAATTTACCACGTTAAAATAGCCTTTTAAGTAGCTTTTATATATAAAAATCTCACTTTAACTGAGGTGTATTCCATAACTTTACCCCCGCCCTCTCCTCTAAGATGGAAGGGAGGAGCTCTAAATCCCTGGGCTTAGGTTCACCCTGACAGTAGGACAACATTCAAAGTATATTTATTGCTAACAGGATTAGTAGGAAAACTGACATATTATGCGGTACGAGCAGATAAAGTTTGCAGTTATGGCTCCGGTAACGTTTGAAGTCTTGAGATTTCTTGATAAATTGTGGGGTTTCAAAAGTTGTACACTGAATAATGTGGAGGGGGTTAAAACGGATTATTAGCCCCCAGTCCCTTAGTCTCTCAATGGCCCTATGTCTAGTGGCAGGACTTGCCGAACTTAGGAGTTAGGTGTAAGTTCCAGTCTTTGATGCCATTTCCCACTCCCTGTGGAAAAATTGAAGATCTTCGCTTATGCTGTTGATTTTTAGGTGTTAATTTCTTGGATAGATTCGCCCATATCAAGTAAACACCAATGAACAGAACATGACTTGAATTATATTCTCATTAAAACGTATAATTTTACTAATAAGCATTTTTTTTAACTCGGTGATTTAGAACAGTTGAACGTAGGAGTGTGTTAATGTGTGGCTTTCATTAAACGTGCCTATAAACCTGAATTACTGAAACTAATACTTGTGGCTACGGGAGAGAGGTCAACACCAAGTCAATGTTGCCTAAAAAACTAGTAATCTATATTTTAGTTTTCTATGTCCCTATTTCAGTTTTCACGTATCTGACTATCATGAAACAAGTTTTGCTGTTAAGGCATGTAGCATGTATAAGTGCAAAATTTGTTTCTAAACTGAAATTAACGTCGACCCTGTTGGGCCTTATTTCCGTCTTCTGGACAATCGCCAATGACGTGCGCCGCGAATATCGCCCTCTTGTTGATCGATTGTTCGAATTTCCACGTTTTTGATAATACGCATGACCTTGCGATGAGGAATACCAAACAGAATTATTATTGTTCCTAACCTTCATCAAGAAATGATTGGCGCCGGCGAACTGGTTGGACATCACTTCGCGCGAAAGATTGCTGTAATCTGTAGCTACAATGATCCTGTGGGAATACCAAGATAGGTGACAGGATTATTGGACAAAGGCCAAGCGCTGATTGACAGAGACATTTCTTATTTACTGTGGTCGTAACCGTGAGCGCGATATTCGACATTTTACTTTTCACAACTAGAAATAGCAAAAAGTCTTACCTTGCTGGTAGTTTGTTGAAACATGTCTACGATTTGCCTCAAACGAACTATTACATAATTCTGGTAACAGAAAAAAAGTTGTTAGTCATCAAACAGTTATAAATAACAAACAAAAAATTACCAGTTCAGCAAATTTTTAATTTGATGGTGTTGTAAAACGCATATATGGTGGGAAACTTTCAACACTCTTATTACATAACTTAGATATGCGGAGTTTGTAACTCTTGATTCATCTACCGTAGTTGTTACAACTTTTCTGGTCTTCAGCCTTCACAGCCATTTAGATAAGTTATAAGGACCACAAGAAAAAAAAAACTTCTACAATATGTATTGTGATGTTCTCCAACCAACATTGATAGAACCGATAAACTTAAAGATATACCTACTTACGAAAGGAATGCGAAACTTGAACGATACCAATTAGAAGATAGTGCCATGATTGTCAGTGCAGTGCTGGGTGTCGCACATCCTCACTGCAGCTCCTGAGGTGGACTGAACCAACCAGGGCTCCGCTCTGCCAGTCTGCGCCAGGGAGGGAGGGTACTCACGATCCAGGGCCACTCCCCCAGGTCGGCGTTCTGGCCGCCGACGATGCGCTCCTGGTCCTCCTGGCCGTTCTTGGCGCCGCACGCGGCGTCGGTGGAGATGCCCGGGTACTCCTCGGGCGGCTCCGTGGTGGTGGTGGTGGGCCGGGTGGGCCGGGTGGTGGGCCGGGTGGGCTTGCTGGGGCGCGGCGGCCGGGTGGGGTGGGTGGGCACCGAGGGCGGCCAGGGCTGGGCGGTGGGTGGCTTGGTGGTGGGCGGCCACGGGTAGGGCGGCCACGGCCTCTTGGTGGTGCTCGTGGTGGCCGGCATGGTGGTGGACTCGATGGGCAGCCCCGGCCAGCCGGGGGAGGGCGGGTGCGTGGGCAGGGGAGGGATGGTGTGGTCGGGCGGGTGGGTGGGCAGCGGGGGAGGCCAGTTGGGCGGGATGGGGTTCAGGTCCACCGACTCCTCCTCCTCGGGTTCCTCCGGCTCCTCCTCTTCCTCCGGCTCCGAGGGCGGCGTGGGCCGCGGCGGCTGGATCGGCCTCACAGTCGTGGGGTTGGTGCAGCACACGCCGAACATCTGGCAACACGGGCGAGTCGCCGGGGTCCAGGGACTCGCGAAGAAACAGTACCAAACATGTTCAATTCTGCATCATTTTTGCCCTGCAAGGATTATGTGCTGTTGCAAGTACGAGTATATCCAAAAATGATTTATAACTGAGTCATCTACATACTATTGTGAGTGTGCCGTTTATCATAATTTTCGGGCACAAGTTTTGAATTTTAAGTTTAATTTTTCATTTTTAGAGAAGGAAACCAAAACATAAAGTTACATTTTTAATTTAATTTAATTTTGATTCCATTACTGTACTCTCCGACGTAATCTTGTGCAACCCAGTGCACCTGCGCTTGTTCGCAGGCCCAATTAGATACTTTTGCTGACGATTGGTTATCGCAGCATCTCGGCCGCAGTTTGCATCACGTTTTCTCCCTGTAACAGTATGACTTTTCGTGCTAGCGAACGCTACCCGAGCCCACCGCTAGCATCTTTCATTTCTCAGAGGCAAGCATAGGTAAGCTGTTTGGCAGCACGTCGAGGAGCATATTACAGTCCTCGGCGACGCCTCGGGACGGTCCACACGATGCTTTTCCCAGGCGACATAGCAAATTTTGACCCCCCTTCCCTCTTCTGCCCCCTGTGGCTTCTTGGGAACTTCAACCCGGAGCATCGACCTCCAGTGAACCCGCGCAGGGTACATGCTCTCTCCAAGGACCTACGCCCTGGTCCGACAGAGCCCTCAGCGAGCTCTAGCGGCAGCAAAAATCCCTAACCTAGCTCTGTCTGCTGGTTGCGAGTGCGCCCAGTGCACTCTAGCGGATGTTTCTGTGACCCTCCGGCCAGTTTCTCCTCTTGGCCGCCAGAGCGCACTACTCATCCCTCCCATAAAAGACAGCTTGTCATAATCTACTTTGGAAGCAGTCGCGGTGCGATTGCGACCTTAGTCCGCCCGCGACACTGGTGAGCGCGCGGCGAGCGCTATTTCCGCCTGCTTAGCCCTCCGGGCATCTTCGGCTACCTTCGGTATCCTCCCACACCCCCACCTTTTGTTCCGGGCCTGAGCGCCCGTGAAAATTACGATGTTTCCCCCCACCAGCAGGGACTTCGGCACGCGGGTCCTTTCTGGCTGGTTATACCGTAATCGTCGGCGCTAGTCTCCACCAAGAAGACCGTCGTAACTTGTACTATGTAGTCAACAGACTACGAGGGATGAACTCCCTGATTTAGATAGAATTGTTTAGCCAGCCAGTAGAGTATTTAATAGTCGAAGTGATATAACGATCCTCTTTCCCCCATTTGTTTTAGGGGAAAATCTAAATTAGTTTGTCTGGCCTCTCGTTGCTCCCTCTGATGTTATTATTGTTATTTACTTAGCTCTGTTTTTGCTCTCACACTTCTGTTTCTTTTACAGCCACTTGGGCATTTATTTTTAATAGTAGCACGAGAGTTAGTTACAAAGTGGTAGCAGAACGTGGTTACATCTATAGGCATATAAGTTTATCCCTGAAACAGAAGATCTTTTGGACACATGTCGAAAGAAATAGGACGCACCTAGCAGGAGTGATCGTGTATGCAGTGTTTTCGGCAGGAAAATTGTTTGTAATTGATCATATTCCTGGCTATGTCAAAATTAGATTAGCAGAATGATTTCAGGCTTACGAAGGTTCGAAAGATTGGGGGGGGGGGGGGTACCTTAGACTGTTTCAGGCAAAGGATGTATAAAAAAAGAGATCTATGGTGTCGACAAACTTGAAGTTTGTTTGAGTCTTACTGGATAATTACTCAACACAACTGCTCGTAGCAGACAAATGTATTTAAAATGCTGCTCTATTTTTCTGCTATTTTTAAACAAATTAAGGGATGAATATATTTGAGGAAGCCAATATATTTTGATAAAATAATGATTGTTGTTATAGGAACTCGAGTGAGCACCTAGAATGATTGTCTGGAACGAGTGGCCAATAGTTTTTTTTTAATATGAGCTGAATGTTTGGGAGAAGAATTTGAAGAGTATTGAAACGAATAAAATAAATCTTTGAAAATAATATCACTTCACGTGATTTAATAACTATACGCTATCAATTGAAGGGACCAACTTGACATGAAGGTTTCTACGAAAGAGTACAGAAATTATTAAAATACTGAAATTATATTATCATTTTACTTAATTTAATATGCAAGAGGATTAAATATAGATGATATGTAATGAATTCCAGGAAAACATGCAATGGGCTTGTAAACAATTTGTACCATGGCTATGATATTACAGTGAGAAAACTGAAGTCACGTTTAATATAAAAATACACTTTTGTAATAAAATGCAGTTCGTATTTTAAACGCAAGCTTTATTTTAAGTAGCTGTAGAAGTAAGTTTGATGACTTATGGATGATGAAACAACTTTGTTTTGTGATAACCTTCTGGTTCTTGCACAACTATCTCAAAATGTTCTAAAAGACAATATATAGAATTTAAGTACAGCGGTATAAATTAATTGAACTTGGCATGCCAATGTTATGGAACTGCAATTGAAACACAACAGACAGTGTCATTTACCGGATATTGGGTCTCAAGTTTCTCTCGACAACCATTTTATCTCGAATATCTAAAGTCATGCCGTTAAGACTTGCTTATATGGAAAGCTTTAATTCATAATTTGAAAGTAAATTTTATCGCAAACATCGGGTGGCCTTAAGAAAGAGCTTCCATATTTCACTACGGCGAGCAATTTCCATATTAATGTAACTTGATATTTAATTCAGTGAACCTTATTTGGCCAACGTAATTATTCGCTGGAGAAGGAATGAGGAAGGAGGCAGTGGAAGCCCAGGTAAAATTAATTTTCCATTTATTTTTGCTAAGATATTTCCAGACACTTGTCAATTACAGTTATTTTCCCCTTAAAGAGCTCACACCCATCGCTCAGCAAAGCACTCATCACGTATTTTTTCAACAGGATTTTCATAGACCGTTTAAAACTAATATACTGTTTTGGTTCTTTTACAATTTAAATACTTCGCGAGAAAAAAAAAGAAGTAATGAAACCATCATTGTAGTGATAATTTCACTTCGTAGGACTTGACGTACAAATTCAAAAATTTTATATCTGGTTAAATGTATTGCATAAATAATAAAATGATCTACTAAATTCTAATATTATTACCCACTGATTATCAATAAGTGAAAAATATATACATTGTCCCTAAATACTTCGTATGAGCAACAAATTGAAGGAAAAAAATTATTCACCTCGGGAATAACAGGTGAGAGAAGGGATCTAACTGTAAGTGGACGTATGTATCACCGTCACTTCTGGACATACATCAGGTTTTGTTACAACCGCCGAGAGGATAGAGATGTAGGGACCGGACTCCTTGGACGCGCGCATCTTGTGACGCGTACAGTCCACTCTCAAAAATATCGACGTGTGGGGGTGCACGTTCTGACTGGAAGTAAATTGTGAAATGTAGAACATAAACTGAATGGCGGTCCAACCCCCTCAGAACACTGTGCAATGGTTTTAACCTGGAAGGCCAAAAAACGAACGCGGAGGCTGAAGGGACACGATCAGATGTTTTTGCAACAATGAGTACACATCCAAGCAGTTCTGAGCGTGTCATATGTGTATTCAGACCTGCGATGAGAGTACAGTGTCGAATTGGTGGGAGTACAGGCATCAAGATATATCTGTCTCAACAAGTTGACTGATTTTAGACTCATGCACATGTAAAATATATTCTGAAACAATGTGATGAAAACAAAAAGTAATTTATTCACTAAATTTTTTTAATTAAGTGTGATTGATGGTTTATAATTAATAGGTACATCAAAACCCACGCTTTTTTTCAATAAGGCCTCATGCATGCTTAGTAAGTTTACGTAGTTAACTGTTTAATTTAATACTATGTCACATCACTATAAATTGTTTAATATTATACAATAAAAACCATGCACCAAAGTGGGAACTCATGACACATTATTTTTGCAGTTCCGATAGTAAGCCAGCAGTTAGTGTTATGATAGTAAGCCTACAGTTAGTGTTCCGAGAGTAAGCTTACAGTAAGTGTTCTGATAGTAAGCCGATAGTTAGTGTTGGGTCAAGATAGAGGTAGGGTTTGCGTGACAGACCTCCGAGAAGGGCTTCGAGCCACTACCTTACCAACTTGGTGCTCACAAAACAAAAATGGAGTAATGTCGTCGACCCTGGTCCCAGAGACAATGGCTGCCGAGCACCTTACGAACTTGTTCCTGCGGGGCTAACATAAAATATGTGTGCTGTTCCCTTCATCAATATCCTTGCGATTAGTGGAAGTTACGTGAATAAAGATGCAATATATCGCAATATTGTACACTAACGGCAATACGATACACACTTTGATTCTCAATCAGTGATTTGAAACAGTGAAATATTAGTAACGAAAATTTCTACTATCATGTGGTTGCTGGCTTATAAATCAGTGTACCTACTTCACTGTGAACTTGGGGTTAAAAAAAAAAAAAATTGTTGATATCCAGTGACTCAAAAGGAGCGGTCTCAACATATTCGAAACCAAATGTCATTTATTTGGAAGAGTCAAAACTAATTTAAATTTCGAGTGCATATTTGCACCACAAAAGTCACATCGACAAATCGACGCTAACTTCGCCAAAATTAGTATTATTGAACTGGCTTATTGGTACAGGTATCGGAAAGACGTTGCAAATTTCAAGCAGATATCGACAACACAAGGACATAGACCTAGACTAAGACAGAGTTAAACATAAAGTATTTTATATGTGGTTAAATTTGTAATCAATACCTGTCTTGTGGGAAGGAGATCACGATAGGCCTATGTAAGTAGGAAATCATTATTTGTAATATCTGTTACGTTCGTTTTAACCGAATTCAGAGGCGTGTGTTATAATTAGAGACCCGAAAAATTCGCGGGTTCATTTCGTGTTACGCTAAAATTAAATTATTATACCTTAGTGCTGCTTCTGTCATTGGTTCACTGTTAATCTGGAGGACTGAGGGCCAATTAGAGACCCTCACTCATAGAAGTGCCGAATCACAGGCCATACCCAGTCGAGACGACTCACAAGTCAGCAGCCAATGAACAGTTGGCATTTGCCCGAGTGTATAGAGGATATTGGAGTCTATTCTAGAGGTCATTGAACCCGCGAATTTTCCGGGTCTCTAGTTGTAAGCATTTACAAAGTAATGTACTTTTTTGAAGCAGAACTTATAGAACACAAAAAAAAACTAAACATTTTTTATGAGTGAATCTTACACTTCCAATGTTTTAAATCTTTGCTTAAAATCACAACTGAAGCTTCAAATAAGACCAATAGCATATTTCTTGGTGGAGTAAAATCAAAAAATTAGAAAGAGCTTTGATTGATTTGCTTAGTCGAAGCTTTTTGCACAGTCCTGGTTTCCAGGAACAAATTTTGTTTCAGAACTAGCTCTTGTGGATTGAAGATTAAATTCTTAACAGTGTAAGGTCTAGGTAATGAAGTTATGGTTTCGGTTCCTACGAGACGCTAAAACATAATTTTTTTTAGTTCGTTGTTGTGAAAAAAGAATAGCCTATTTTTCAAACCGGGTTTCAAACACGGGAATTTCGACCCCCTAACTGAACTGCAAGTCTCACAGAAAGTTCAAGACTAAGTATGTAATACTGGTTGTATTAAGTTTGTGGTAGAATTAACTTAATAAAACAAACGCCGGAGACGGCGTGGTAACGGGCGGTACCTGTCGGCCGGACGCGCTGAAGTAGCTGCAGGTGTCGTACAGCCCCAGCACCCAGGTCTCCCAGTTGTTGAGCTCGGGCAGCTTGAAGTAGGGGTAGCAGGCGCGGAAGCTGGTGCAGCGGCCCAGCACGCCCTTGCTGGAGAAGCAGGGTCCGGGGGGGATGACGCCCGGCCAGCCGCCGAACTGCCTGATCTCCCTCTTCGCCGTCTGATTGGTCGGCGCCGCCCTCGCCTGCCGTCTGCCCGCCGGCGGGAGACCTGCGCACGCCGCGCCCGCACCTCTTTGTCCGGGCGAACACTTCTTCACCACCCGCCCCCCGCTTGCGCGCATCTATCTCTCTTCCACTCGATTGGAACAACCATCGATTTGACTTTTTCGAGGCACATCAAACTTGAAACACTCCCATTCGTTTCCTACTTTTCCTATCATCGTCCTATGCTTAACAGAATAACACAGATTGGAAGAAGTTAAATAGCAAACATGTATAAAAGTTATAGTTAAAATAATCTCTTCGTTAAAGTAATAAACATATTTGAATTAATGAGTGCAAATAAAAGTAAATTTATCAATTAAATTGTATATTTCATTTCACTCCTTCTTTGTATCCATACAAAATAGTGATAAATCAATTAAAATGATTCTATTTTATTCATAAAAGTATGCAATCATTTCATCAATGTTTTGTTATGACGTTGTCACGTTAAACTATCGTCCGTAAACCGACTTTACAGACAACCAATTTTTTTTTTTTTTTTTAAGCACCTTCCAGACCTTCCACACCTTGTTGCAAGTCTACACATATTGACTAACAAGCTCTAATCTGTAAGCTCCGCGGCTACAACTGTCATGATAATCACATCAGTTCACAAATTCAACAAGTAGCCAAAGCTAAGTTCTATGCCATGATCACGAAAAAAAAAAATATATCACGGAAGCTAACATGGAGAAGCCTAATAACCCCTCAAGGCCCCGGCCACCTCGGTACACATACGGCGTCCAGGACTTTAGAAGGAAAAAAACTCGATTTTAAATCTGCTAACGATATCTCAGTACGAAAATAATTTTAGAGTACGCTGAGGGTGTATCAGTTGTTTTGTTCCCGTATTTTTTAGGAGAGTGAAAGCAGCTAAACGTGTGTTTTCAGAGTAAATTTAGGCATTAAATATCCCGTAGAGATTCTTTGAAGCACGAAAGGGCCTTGCATTACACCTTTATTTTCAATTCTCCGCCATATCATGTTATGGTTACCATCCAACTCTAATAGTTGCCCTATGCCCGACGAGAAGACTGCGCGCCAGTTCAGAGCCTTGCGCTAGAAACATAGTGAACGTCGCACTCTATATTCCGCCTCACTGACACAAACACAACCCTGTCCATGCGGCTCATTGCATTATATTATTTAAGTGCATATACTTATTCAATAAATACACAACGGCAATGAAAGTCTAAATTAGCAACGTTTGTATTTAAAATGTTTCTTGGAATCGTGAATAAAAATCTTCAAAACGTTGCGTGACCTTGTTGGCTGAAGAATGTTAGCACGCTGGGCTTTTCTCGATACTTGGCAAGTCCTTTTATGACTTTCGCATGTGAGAAACATGGCGGATGGGATTTCTAGTGGAATTAAAGTTTTTCATATCATAGTACTTTGCCGCTGTTCTTACCTGCCTTATTTCAACCCCATATCTACTTTACTGCCTAGCGACTAATTTATCTACAGTGTACAGCAAATTGCTGCACTACTTCTTCAGAACTCCCTCATAACACTGCTTGCAGCGGAATAAACGAAAATGGTTTATGATTTTTACTTTTAAAAATGATATCAAATTATTTTAATGCTATAGTGATGAAAAATTTTATATATTGTGTTTTTAATTTTTTTTAAATTTTGTTGAGTGGTTCAATTCTACTAACCACGAGAGATCACTGGATTGTTAACTTTCAGGGCAAGGTACACAGGCTACGTCGCTATCATAAAATCAGTTTTTACAATCGAGTCTTTTTTTTTAACAGTCAAACAGTTTTAACGAGATGAGGCGTAGTGAGATTTTTACAGATCGAATCAGTCCAAAAAACTTGTTTATCACAAAACAAAAACCTCATGTTCTGCGTAGTAAATGATAGCTCCTTGGTAATCATAGTATACGCAAAGTGCTTAGCAGACGTGCGTGGCGTGTTGCAGCTCATTGAGTGGCAAGGCGCCACCCGCGCGTCTCGTGCCCACGTCATAGAGCATGCTAGGGCATAGAGTGTATCACATGCTCGGGCATAGAGTGTATTACATGCTCGCGTATTATTTGAGGAGGCTACACCGGTATTTGTATCTCTTATTCACAGAAGCCTCGTTGTGGTGCAGACCTGGCATCCTAAACGAACTGCATTCGAGTAAATTTTAATAGAAGCAGTAAAGATACTGCAAGCTCGGAAAACGAATTACGGCATACATAATCACAATGAAGATATGTCTGATAGTAAAAATATTTCAGTAATGGAAACAAGGGAAGGCTTATTACACGCAGCTTTATATTTCAAGCTAACAAAATTGTGTTAAAAAAATCATTACTTAACCGATTATTTAAATATTAATCACAAAATTGAAACTTTCTAATACGAACCACTTTAGTTGCAGTTTACTTATCCAACAAGGCTCACATTAACATACTTCTTAAGTGGGTAGCATGTGTGGCTCAAATTAGCTGGTTTCCAAATTCCCCGTTCAAGGCACTGTGATTAGAGACATGCATTTTTCGTGAAAGATTTCAAGACTATCTGATAGTTAAAACAACGTAACATCGATTGTGTTTCGTGATTTGTTGAGTTTCTTTCAGGTACATTTATACTTTTGGTACAGGAATCGCAGCGATTCAGAGCGGAAGACAGCGCGTCCTGAACGGCTTGGTCAAATAAGGCAATTGCTTCTATTGCAAAATGCCAGCAATCACAAGGTAAAACTCCTGAAGCGAGCATAACTTTTTGCAGTCTAATGAGCGTTCAGAGTATTTCGACATGGCTCTAACGATACTTAGGGCCATGCATATTTCGCAAAAAAAAAATTCCGAGATTACCTGAAAGTTACAACACCGTAGCATCGTCTGTGTTTCGTGATTGGGTGAGTTTCTTTCAGGTACATGTGTACCGTTAGAACACCAATCACAGTGATTCAGCGCGGAAGCAAACGTGTCCTAAGTGGCTCGGTCAAATAAGGCAACGACTTCTCTCGCAGACGTCCGCCAATCTCAAGGAAGAAACAGCTGGTGCGATTATGCCTTGTTTCAGACTATGAAATGGGCTTTCAGAATTTTTTTGCGAAAAAAAACCTGCCCCTAACGATACTACATTTCTTCAGTTTCATACACCTTCTATTCATTTAACTAATGATCTGTACACACTTGCGTAGTAAACGATACTTATAGCACAGCTTTACATTTGCTTACGTTCTTGGGTCAAAAGCTGTTAAAATAATATTAACTGCGTCAAGAAGGTGTACTCTAATAAATTAAAGTACTTCTACGGACATTTCCAGGAGAATCCCCGTCAAATGAACTAATGGCTCTTTAAAAAGCCAGACCACTTATTGTGTGTAACTACTGTTGTAAACTGGGTAAACATGCTTGTAGAATGAAGAAGAGTGTTTTTGCTACGGACTTGACAAGTTATGAAGATATTCTTTTGAGTAATATTTGAAGTAGGTAAAACTCAATAGCGGTAAGCTCTCGTATATGCCCGTGTAACCAATTTTCCTGGTGAATAAAAAGTAAAAAGGTTCAAAAATGTTTTCAAATATTATGTTTTCGAAAATTTTAATTTCTCCTGGAACCAATCCCGATTAGGGAATATTAGGAGATATGTGGTCATTCTTTTTATTTATGAGCCGATTTTCTTGTCTTCTTTCAAAGCTTTCTTGGGGACACAGGTTTCATGTTGTCATTAGCATTATTGTTACACTCAATGTTCTGTCATACTAAGCTTCCTGATTGGTAACTTTAATACTTATTTTATAATACATTCTGATTCGCACATGTGCACGTCTAATAATTCACTAATCACTTATAAGCTTGGCTCTTGCCGAATACATTTTTTTTGTAATAATGTAAGGCCATGCAACTTATTCAAAGTGATTATTAAGCGAATGAACTACATGACAAAGCCACAGTAACGTGTCCCTAACAAGGTCCATGCACGGATGTGAAGTGCCTCGCTCGACGCTGGACGGACAGGGAAGTCTACGATTTACAAATACTTTAAAATGTCGTTGCTGAACATTTTGCGTCTTGTTTCGTTCTTGCGTGGAGTATAAAACAAGCCTTGAAAACGCCATAGCTAGAGACCTGCAAAATTCGCGGATTCATTCGGTGATAGGCTAGAATTCAAACACATATACCTCTTAGATAATTTTGCTATTGGCTTACTGTTCATCTGGACGAATCTCAACCAGTTATAAACCCTCAACCAAAGAAGGATCGAATCACAGACAAACCAGCTGAGACGACTTACGAGTCGGCAGCCAATGAACTTGCGTTATTTGCCCGAGTGTACAGGGGTATGTGCAGTCTATCCTGAAGGCCATCAAAACCGCGAATTTTGGAGGTCTCTAGCCATAGCTTAGAAACAGCTTAGAAACATAGAACTTAGAACTATTACAAGCCTACAACCTATCACAAACTAGAATCACATAACTTAGAATTCGTTATGTTATACTGTTTTGCTCGATTACTCACGTTGTTGAAACAAAATTTATTCTTTAAGTATCATAAGAAAGTTAGTTATATCCTTCCAGAATTTAATTGATATTCTTTCAAAGGCACGGAAAGTAATAAAACGATACATGTGTACGGAAATAGATCCTGAAATACGGAAATTCCATGCTACTGGTATGGAAATCCAGCATAGGAGATTTGGCAATGCTGCGGCTCATGGGGGATTTTTTTCCCCCTGTTCTACGAGTAATATCTTATGCATATAGCGTAGGTTGTAAACTGAAAAAAAGGGCAAAGCTAAGTAAAAAAAAATGGTTTTGATCAAACCGTCCTGTAGACACGTTTTAAATTTATTTTCTAAATATTTTTGTGTGTAGCTACTAAGAAAACACTAAAATTTCTCTACGCGTCGATAATTAAGGAACTGTTTAAGGTTATTACTCCGGCTGCTGTGTTTTGGAACGAGGCGTGTCAGAGTTCTCCGGGCGGAGTATTAAAAATGACGACCCGTGTTTAGAGGAAGGACTGGGCGGCGGTAATAGACACCCTCGGCGCCGCTATAATGAGGAGAACATGGCGTGTTCCGGGGGACGTATGTAATGACTCCGCCGGCGGCTGGCCGCGACAGTCGGTGCCTGGGTAAAGTCACGTGACTAGCCTTTTGCTCTGGGGCGCCAGCCAACACCCACTAACTAGACCCCAGATATCCAGTATCAGGCTGTAAGGATCTCAGAGGAAGTGTACATCAGTAACATCGAAGACAACATACGAAACACTGCAATGCCACCTCCCGATATCTTATAATTTCCTGATATCACAGAGACACAAACAACAAGCAATATTTGGACCAAATATACAACCTAACCGACCACTTTTAATATTTGAATGCATTTTTCCTGCGCAAAAATAAAACAAATCCCGAAGTTGGCCGAAGGTGAATTCTTCGGGTGTAATCGGGAATGGCAGAACTTTATGTGCATCTTAGGTCTCCCTACAGTAAGTAGTTTATTTATTTAATTTTTTTATTGTAAAATTGACGAGATTGGGTTATTTGTTCAACCCGCCAGCCAGCTTTTTGAGCGAGCCGCATCATGATAGTATCAAGCTATTAGGAGCGAAGAGGAGGTGTACATCTTTAACACTATGCAACGAAATGTCACCACCAAACAACTTATAATATCCTTACACCAAGTTGACATATATACAAACTGCAATGAATTAAAGGTTATTTTTAAACAAGTTAGTGTTTGCAATACCAGGCTATCAGGACTCTAGAGGAGGTATCAGGGTTAGTGCATTGTCAGCCCAATAACAAACACTACAAGTGTTCATAAAATGCCAGTATTACTTATCTGTTTTTTGTCTGGATTCTGAATTACACAAAAACTACTGAGCGAGTTTAAATTAAAATAATTTCGGCTAACTTTCACTAGTCTAGATATACTATTATGAAATTCCACAAAGGGAGTGAAAAGGGGGTAAATATTGTTTTATGATAGTAAATTCATCTACATATTGAACATGACCAAAACCTTCAACTACCTGTTACCATTTTACGAAATTTAACCCCCAAGAGGAAAGGATGAATTTTAGTTCAAATAAAAAATAGTTATATTTCTTAGAACTTAGCACAATGGGAGATAAGATACTCAACACAAAAATATCGTACGCGAAGAGTCGCGTAGTATTCGAAATTTTACCTTTATGGTAGTGAGAGCATGGAAAGATTATTTTAATAATAATAATATTTAATATCCATGTAATAATCAAATGGCGTGGAAGACACGAAAAAAAAATTACATTAAGTGTAATGTAGTGACTAGTTTTTGTTTATTAAAATAATGTTGCTAAGATGTTGGAAATGGTGTGAGCTTAGTTTAGTAATAAAAATTAATGTGTCTGAAACTATAGAATCTTATGTAAGACTTTTAGTTTGTAAAATAAACATACCGGAACTGCAAACTTCTCTACACCACTTCCTATAATTGCACCCCAAGATGTTTAAAATAGGATTGTTTTAAAAACAAAAATCTTATCTCTAAAGCTGAGAAGTGAGGGGTAAGAAACTAAAGAAAACAAAATAAAGAGTGACGTAGTGTAACTTAACGACTTTTTATGAATTAAGTAGCTAAGTTGGAAATGAGTTAGGCTTGATTTCACAATAAAACTCATAATTACACGTGAAGAGAATAATATGAATATATGACAAACAAAAACACAAAAGCCTACAAATTCACTGTTCCATTTTTCGAAATTCTGCCTCTAAGAGAAGTAGGAAACTGGGGATGACTAATACACATAACCGTTGTTTAAGGCCTCGATTTCAGTTCAGCCGCAAAGAGTTCTGAAGCACTCACCTCTGCTTTGAAAATAACTGTAATCTGCAGTATTATCACCACATAATAGTATAGAAAAATTTATGTATATTAAAAAAATTGATCATGCACACTAAATTATTATTGCAACTTAAAACATAGGCAGTAAGTAGGCTTGATTAAAAAAATTAAAAACATGGCTATGCATGTTCAATTCTATGCATTTTATAGCTGTGGAAACACAAAAAATTAACTTCTAAGAGTTGACAATGACGCAACTAGTCAAAAAGAAAGTTTTTAAGCACAAATACTTGCCATAAATATTTACAAAAAAAAAAAAACAGAAAGTGTGTAGCTCGTATACTATGGTGACAAAATTTAAAATAGGACATAACCTGTTATGTGTATATGATGTAAGATCGGAGGGGACTGTCATTAAACGAAACTAAGGCAGGAAACGATTGAAGTATTAACGTCTGCAGTCGTGGATTTACTGTAAAAAAAAAAAAAAAAAAAAACAGTGAAAAATCATTGTAGCAGCAGAAATAATTACCGAATAATCAGTGTGAATCGGTCAATGATTTAATTAGTAGGGTTCCTCTGATTCACGTGGAGCAGTTAAAAACTTATTTGCGAGCCAGGCGACTCCGAAAATCGCGCTGTTCCTACCATTTTGTGATTCGGAGTGTACGTCCGGGCAGGTTCCGAAATAAAAATAAGTACACGCGCGTCAAATAAACAATGGGCGGGTACACGGACGTCGTGTGTGTGTTTCCCCATCCGGGAGGTGGGGCGATCCCTTCTTCGCGCTAAATGGTCGCTCCGAGCTGGCAACGCGCAATTAGCGTTGGCTGACGTCCTCTCTGTCGGCCGAGTCTCTCCCCTCCTGCACCCCCAAGCCTCCAGTCACGTCGCAAGCGGTCTCCACCACTGGGGGAGAAACTCGAGAAGCCTAAGATGTCCATCAAGTTCTGTCCCTGCCCGAACACGCCAGAATATTCACCTTCGGCCAACCTCGGGATTTGTTTTATTTTTGCGCAGGAAAAATGAATTCAAATATTAAAAGTGGTCGGTTAGGTTAGCTACATTAAAACACTTTAAAACACTATGGACGGTTATTTAGGTTAGTATAGCTACATTAAAATAAACAGAGAAATATAAATATATATAAATGAACCCGAGGTTGGTCGAATGTGAATATTCGGGCGTGTTCGGGCAGAAATAGAACTTGATGCACATCTTAGACTTCCCGAGAAACTCCCAATTGCCGAGACAGAGATATAGTTTTCCGAAGCAGTTCCGGGCCCACCCGCCAAATAGCAGCTTTCATATTATATACTAGCTGCCCGACCTGGCTTCGCACGGCTATACTAATGGAAAAAAATTAAGCCACATCGCCCATTTACAGTAATGGTAAATAAAAATAATACAGTGAAAATTTATTACAATGCTGTATAATGTACCGGAGAGAAAATGAATAGCACCAATGGTTTCCCGACTCGTGCACGCAACGTACAACTGATGTACCCGTACTTCGCTACGGCAGTCTACAGGCAGATCACTCTTGCGCCGATCATTATACATGCCCCTCCTTGTGGGTACGCCACTGCCGCGCGATGCCCGTTGCCATGGAGACGCAGAAGGCATGAACAATGCAAAATCCTGTTCTCATGCAGACAAAGTACCCACTGTTGCCTGGTTTTAACCACCCATGGGATCTAATTTTCGGAAGATGTCATCCTGCGTAACATAAGGAACATTACTGTGAAGTTTCAAGTGTGTAAAATATATATACTTTAAAAAAGGGCAATAAAAACAAATTAAACACAGAGAGAGGGGAAAAAAAACAATAGTTTAGGTTTGCGATTTAAAGTGATAAAAAGTATTTAAATACTAATTGAACTCTTATGAGGGTACTGATTGCTTCGTTGTTAATATCACACAGGTGTTTTTTTACTTGTATGGGAAAATTAAGAATGATAAGGCATCTAGTGCGTGGCAACAATGTTAATAGGCAATAGAAAATAAACTTTATAGCGCCTGCGGCATTGTCAACACACACTTCGTACGTGTACTGCATGTTGTATCTAACCCCCTCCAACGCATTTGATTCTAAATTGGACTTTTAGTAAGGATCCCTAATAGTATTGATAATATAATATAGCATATATGCTTCCTCGATAAATGTACTATCCAACACTGAAATAATGTTTCAAATCGGACCAGTGGTTTCTGAGATTAGCGCGTTCAAACAAACAAACAAATAAACAAACTCTTCAGCTTTATAATATTAGTATAGATTACTAACATAACAATATTAATTGTGAGAAGTAATGCATTAGCTGTTATCAGGAAAACAAAACAGTGAGTATTATTTCAGTTTATTTAGGTAGCTACATTTTTTCTTGTGGTGTGGCATACTAGAAATTCTGCATTTTCTACTGATTTATATAGAATTGTTCTTAAATATAAAACCGTATTAAGGATTTTCTTGAAATTTTTAAATTTCAAATCTAACTTATTTCCATCTTAACTACTTAATTTAAAAAAATCCATAAAATTACACTACTCATTATTTATTAAATAAGTTAATGTTTAATGTTGGGAATATTAAAAAAAATATTTCAGTTGTTTAAGCAAAAAAATTATATATACCAACAAAACCTTAGTGTTATAATGATTGTTTTAAAATGTTTCAGGTAATAATTTAGTAATGCCAATGAAGTATAACTTCTAACGTGTGTTCTTTAAATGATTCATTCAATGGTGAATTTAGATTAAATGCAGTTACGCCACTGCAGTTTTGCACTATTTATCAAGGAAAATGTCAAAAATAAATAAATAAATATGAAGATTTACAATTAACAGAAAAAAAGACCGAATCAGCTGATGTCGGACGAATGAAACCAAAGATGAAACCAAACAAGTATTAACGACAACAGAACGGACAAAAATGTTCAACCTCTAAATATCAGACAGCACAAGAATTCCCTTGAAGGAAATTAGTCATGAAAAATAAAAAAAACAACAGAGATGAACACAGTGGGCTAACAACGACGAGACAGATTAAATGCAGGCAGTCAACAAACCTGGATAACGAAGCAAACATAAAAACACAACGATGAAGAAAAATAAGTACTATAGACAACACAACGATGATTGCACTGACGACTGTTTTGTGCCTGATCACGGGAACAAATGTCAGTTCCCGAAACGAGGCAACTGTTGTCATTGGAAAACTTCTGTGTTCGTCCGAAACCGAGTTTCAACACAGAAAGTGTTTTCAAATTCCGTGTCCATCCATACGAAAACTGTCGCATTATAGCTTGACATTTAACGAGGAGCCTAATATGAACAAATCTTCTGTAACACACTTTTAGGTTTTTTGAACTACTTTTCCCCATGCTACTATGTATCTTTTGTCGTGTATTGTTTGTCATGTATGCTATATTGTCCCTTTGTGTTTTATTCGGGTATTGCAGCATGTTTGTGTGTGTAAATAATTTTTGTATGTATATATTGTTGTATTTCTTGGCTTCACCGCCATATGTAATCTCTTTAATTAATAAACGAATTTATGAAAACAAAACAGTAACACCACGCCCGTTCGCGGAACTGAGGAATTTTGCTTGTGGGAAGGACAAGAACCCAACCAATAATTCACTTTATTTGTGACCATCTGGACCTGCGAGAAGAAAGAAGGCGTGGAACTTGGGCGTGTGACATCGTTTGACAACACATGCATTCAAGACAAGCGCGCGTGTTTCAGTTCAGTTTGAACTTTGAATATATATACTGTATAGAAGTCGCGAGTGGAAAGGATTTACTGTACGTTTTTCAGAAGCGTATGAGGAGCAGCTTGGGAACTTCACCGCTGCAGTGCGCTGCCGTAACGCCCTGTATCGTCTTAGGTTGTTATTTACACGTTAGAGCGCAGCACTGTCGCCCGCTGTCATTCCCCGCACCCCCCACCTATCATTCACTGCAGCTCGAGGTCGTTCAACGGGAGGGGGAAGGGGTGTTTGAAGAGTTCGAAACTTGTCCGCTAGGGACCACCACATGTCGATGCCCTAGAGATGCTAGAGATGGTGGCGATTGCGGCGGTGAATTAACCAACTACCTCAAAACCGTATTAGAAATTTTAACCTGGGCTGGCGACTTCTATACAGTATATATATTCAAAGGTTTGAATAACACCGGCTGCGAGTCAGTGTTTTCACATCAGCTGGTTGGACAGTCGCGTGGTCAGATCGCTGAGCGATGCCAATCTGGGGCGCAGGTGACGTCACCACCGGACCACGGAATGGCCGCCGGGTGGCGAGCGCGCCGCGGGTCAAGGGCAGGTCAGTGACCGGCTGCCGTCGCACCCCCTCTGACGGGCCGAGAGCGAACTAACTGCCCTCCCCCTCCCCCTGCGGCAACCCTGTCAGCGGCCCGTGAGGAGTGGCTGGCTCGCCGCGTGCGTTTAGGCTCATTGCAACTATAGCGAGCTCATAGTCCGTGTCATGTGACTTGTCTCAAGCCCACCGCACACGGTACAATATTTTATACTAGTTTGCTTACTAGAATGCTTACTGGTTTCTGTACTGTGTAGGCTACAAGCTGAAACTACATGCGCTACAAGTTTCTGCTGCACACGATTCTAGCTGCCTTACGAGTTTTGTTAAGAGAATATTCTCCACAACAAATTTTTATTATGATAATTCACATTTTTACTGTATACAAACAAGGCTCTTCTTTTTATGCATTTATTAAAACGTGGAGTTGGTCACTATTCCACTTCTTTCCGTCCATGTTTATCACGACATGCGCACTTAAAAGTGTAAACAACCCCTCATGCTCTTTTCGTGAGTTCTGATTGGCCACTCCTTAAATATTGGAACACACCAAACAACGAAAATAGGACGCAATCTATTACGCAAAACCAGTAGCCCAGCTCGTACAGCTACTAGTATCCAGATTGAATTCGAGTGATGAAACTAGTAGTAGAGCCAGTAACACTCCTAGCTTACAATATTGTAAGGAATATTGTACCGTGTGCGGCGGGCTTCAGTATTGGCAGTTCTCATAACTGCGTATCCTCTTCCACTGTCGTCCCGTTGACCGCGGCTGCCTCCGAGTACTAGATCCCTTGGCTGAGGGATCCACTAAAAGCGGCCATATTTGCGTTACTTCTCACGAGGGATTACTACGCAGCCCTTACATGCGTCCACTACACTCGACATTCCCGGGGATGCGACACTTGCTTCCACTGACGTGTCCCTACGTCCATTGGCTTCGGAATAGTGTTTTATTTTGTTTGTAAATAATATTACTCCTGAGTTTTGGCATGGATCTAGGCAAATTTTTATCTCGATCGCTAACCATTTATAACATCTACCCCACGGTAAAATTGTGCAATTGTACTTGTCAACGGTCATTGTTATTCACGTTTTGTCGAGGACTTGGTTTGAATCCCGGCGTGGCCATGGTTTCCCGAAGTTCCTTGCGATAGACCTCGGCCGATTCCTTCACAGGCTTCCGTGACTCTTAATGTACTTGTCCGTCTCTAATCACCTCATCGTCTAACAAGCGTTAAAAAAAACCACCGGTTCTTAATATACGGGCATTTGTGTGCGGCCACAAAAACATCAACTGTTGAAACCACGTTCAAAGTTGTTAGCGTCTTTACGCGATGGTTCTGGGCGACTGCGGCTGTTCAGACGCCAAGCACATGTGACAATTGTTGACGGGTCGTTCGTAATCCCTAGTTCAACACTTCAACGAATTGTTGAAGGTTTGTATTTTGTTGGACTCACAGAGTTATTACTTGTAGTTTCTTCCTTTTTTTCTCGCAGAAATTTAGGTTAAGACACCTGTTTGACATTAAAAGTTACTCTTTCAATACCGAATGTATTATGAATGAAAAGGAAATTCAGACAGATAAATTCGATCTGCAGTATTTTAGTTTATTTTTAACATTGCTGATATGAAGAGGTGTTGTTCCCTAAGACATTGAGGAAGGCCACAAAACGCAATATCTCTTCTCAAAACATTTTTGGTCGAATTAAAGTACAACTTGTATACATTTGTAACTGTCAAAGAGAGCGCATCTACATTTGCTGCAAATTTTTCGCATGTAAGATGGCAGTTAGACTGTGCCAGTTCAAGTATACTTGTCGTGCTGCACGGCACTAGAACTGTGTGGCGCAAGTACACTTGATGGAACTCAACGTGCTTCTAATGTCTCCCTCGCTGCTGTCCCACTCCTCCGCCGGAACATGAGTGCAAGGTCGTTCGTGCCATGTCATGGCACGAGGAATTAAAAATATTGGTACACTGGCAAAAAAAAAAAATGTACATTTCTGACGAATATCAACAGGCGTTAATTTACAATATTTCTTAAAACAAAAGTTAATTGATTGTATGAATTTAAATTAAATTTAAAAAAAGAAATATAAATATATTCCAATGTATGTCAAAAAAAATCTATAATTCTATTTCAACTGTAATAATTGGGCTATTCTTTAAGAACCCATTTTTCTCACCAAATTACATAAATCGTAACAATATGAAGAGGTGTACTTCCCTAAGAAATTGGGCAAGGCCACAAACTGCAATATATTTTCTCAAAACATTTTTTATTTGCATTCTTCAATATTTCATTTATACGTTATAATTTTTTTATTATATGTTATAGTTAATTATATGGCATGTTCGTTGCCACTGTCTGTGTTGTCATTTTTTTTCCCGGCCAAATTTCTTCCCCGGAATCCTCTGTGTTATCTAAACATTTGGCACATCTGATATTGGCTTGTTCTTCGTTGTCCATTTATGAGATTTTTTTTCTATGGCATTCAGCGTGAACCTGCAATGGCCAGGGCCACGCATTTTCCGCGAAAACAATTTCGAGACAAACTGCGTGTTGAAACACTGCAACATCGTTTGTGTTTCGCGATTGGTCGAATGTCTTTCATAGTACACCAATAGCACCAATTCTGTGCGAAAGCAAACTCGTGCTGACTGGACGGCCAACTAAGGCAATGGCTTCGCTTGCAGACTGCCGCCAGTTACGAGGAATAAACCGCTAGCGCGGACACCGCGATTCAACGAGCGTTGAATTTTTTTTTTTCGCGAAAAAAAAAAACCTGCTCTTAGCGATGGCATACGTCAAAGAAATCGTGGTATCGATCTCCTCCATCGTATCGTAAGAATCTTTCCAAGCACTTAAGGGGGTTCAGAGATAAAAAAATCGCTACATTTCCAAATCGAGTTAACTTTGGTAAAATGTGAATAAAACCTTCGAAATCAACTTACCGACCACTCCGCCCGGTCAGTATAAGTATCTGCGTAGCTGGGAACAACAGTTATTCGAGTCAGGCTCTTCAAACGAGACTTGATGTAAGCTTTTGGACTTACGCCATTGCTAAGCACTTTTTCTGTAGAAGAAAACTAGAAAATACCCAAAAGACAAAAACACAAATTAAGCCAAAAATTGCTGTCATCATTTGTGTTTTTTTTTTTCGTTCTCTTAGTCCATTTTTCTTTGTTTCTCTTTGTTGTTGACCATATTCCTGTTATGGAATATGATGTGGTGTTTATATCCTGTTGACAACAGCAATTTTTTTGCTTAATTTGTGTTTTTGTCTTTTGGGTATTTTTTAGTTTTCTTCTGCAGAAAAAGTGCTTAGCAATGGCGTATGTCCAAAAGCTTACATCAAGTCATGCACTCCCATTGCACAATTCTTTCAAAGATAATATTCAAACGAGGAGGGTGTGTTTCTCCTCTCTCCTGGCCGGCTTTAGACACATGCGTTCTGCGACTGCGTCACCGCGTGGTACATGGCGCACGAGACAGCCCTGGAACCAGGTTGAGCGAGGCCTGTGTGTTTGTGGTTTTTGATGGGGGGGGGGGGAGGGGGTTGTTTTCGTCTGGCCCCTGGCGGCAGCCGCGCGAACTGCAGCGTCTCAATGCCAGCCGCCGGTCGGGGTCGTAGTCCCGTCGCAAGGCCAGAGCCCGCCGCGGGGTCCGTGGTTCGCGTCCCGTCCGCTGCGCAGCGACTGCGATGGTTCGATATATATCGATCACAGCAAGGCAAGGCGACGATATCATAGCGCGATGCCAAAAAAAAAAAAAGAAATGCTGAAAGTAGCGGCTCCTTGTAAATAAGGCAAATAAAAAAAATTGGTTGTTTATAAAGTCGATTTACGGACGATAGTTTAACGTGACGTCAATACAAAACATTGATGAAATGATTGCATACTTTTATGAATAAAATTGAATCATTTTTATTGAATTATCACTATTTTGTATGGATACAAAGGAGTGAAATGAAATATACAATTTAATTGATAAATTTACTTTTATTTGCACTCATTAATTCAAATATGTTTATTACTTTAACGAAGAGATTATTTTAACTGTAACTTTTATACATGTTTGCTATTTAACTTCTTCCAATCTGTGTTATTCTGTTAAGGATAGGACGATGATAGGAAAAGTAGGAAACGAATGGGAGTGTTTCAAGTTTAATGTGCCTCGAAAAAGTCAAATCGATGGTTGTTCCAATCGAGTGGAAGAGAGATAGATGCGGCGCAAGCGTACAATGAGCGTAACAGGACACAGCGTAACGGAACAATGAGTCATCCTTTTTCGTGCGTGTAGCCGGCGTTCATCGATTTATTAGACGTTGTAACGTCAAAAAATTTAATGGTTATATTGGACCCTCCGGACCGATCAAAACAATAATAATAATAATAATCAGTGCTCAATAAAGGTTCTAATTTGTGTAACCGAGCAAGTGGAGGTTCCTGCTCTACTGATAACACATCACTTCTAAACTGTTTTCCTCGTTGTGAGATGCATCTCAACGGAAAGGTCACGAAACAAGTGTGGATTATCACTATAGGAAAAATAAAACAACTAATTACAAGGAAAAAAATATTTGCAACGTTTTTAGTTGAAGTCTGAAGACAGCACGGAAATATTATAATGCCGATTCAAGGGAATATTTTATACATACTTTCATTACTGCTTAAACGAAGTTTTATTCTGGCCATCACTTATCGCAATCAATAATAATAATAGGTGACGGAAAATCATGCCATACAGTGGTGGGTGCAGAAATTATTTGTCTCGCAATCAGATATTTAAAAAAGCGCCTGGTTTATTTATCAGTTTATTCATAACAAAGAATTAATTATATTATTCTTTGTTCAATTTTGTGTCAGAGACTCGTTTTATAAGATTATTTTCAACATGAACAACACAAGCACAAATGAGTTTGCTTGTTACCGAGGCTGGATAAGTACTGAAAGACTCACATTTTTTAAATACTCTACTTGGTACATAATTACTTCCAGAAGTACGCACGTGGCAAACCAAACTACAGCAAAATCGTGGAATAACATCATGTCTGTGTTAAGAAGACTTCCGATCGTCGCTCTACCACTCTGGTTCTGGGGTAGAGCGCCTGCCTTGTGACTTGTAGGACCCGGGTTCGCGCCCCGGCTCCTCCAAGGCGGATTGCCCAGACGAAATGGTGGCATTTTCTCTGGTAGGAACACAATCCCTTGTAACAAGTCAAGCTACCAAAGAAACGGTGGGTGGAACAGAAAAAAACCTTCCAGGTGGCTTCCAAATGGGGAGCCCGTTCCTTCTTTTCTTGGGCTCCCCATGCGGTGGCCATTCCGGGGGTTTCTCCGGGGGAACGGAGTTTTGCAAAAAAATAAAAATTTTTTTTTTAGTTTTGTAGCTTTTTAGTAACTGTAGCATTATTATTCCACCATGTTATGAATAAAGCTCAAACAAAAATATTTGAATTAAGTGTGTATCAGTCAGTGAGTGGTTGATGTGTGTTCAACCATTTATGGCTATATATTTTCTCGAATTATTATTGACGGTTAAATTTTAGTTGGAAACCTTTGTTTTATAGTATTTTAGAAGTTTTCGGGAACAAATATTTGTATACACACGAAATTTATTCCTAAAAATATTATTTCTGTAAAACCACATGTATGTGTACCAGTATAAATCCAGATGTAAATAAGATATTTTATTTATTTCAACATGAGAAAAGCCTTAAACACTTTCCAACATAATCTTATGATTAAAAAATGATCGATTTTAGGCCTCGTATATATGTTTTAATCATCACAAATAGGTGCTTTTCAGTCAAATTTGCAAATGCAATTTCATGGTATTAGGTGTTCCGCAAAGTAGTAGTTTATCAAAACTACTCTTTAATATTTAATAAATGATATTCCAACTGTAATCAGAATTGATCAAGAAATATAATTGGGAAATATGTTTTCAAGTTAACAAACGTCTCTGAATTACGATAGCATTTATTGTATAACCTTTTATCAAAAAACTAATTTAATTAATCAGAATTATCACATAGTAAGTAATGACATTAAACGTGGTGTCCTCTTTTAAGACCTTCGAGTTATATTGGATGCCAAGCTTTTTTGTTTACCAACATGTACATACAGTAATACTATTAGCAACACATGAAGAACTTTAGGTCTTATTAAATTTAAATTTTTCTCTGCCTTAAATGATTTTAACTAGAAAAGAATTAAAAGTATGCAGAAAAAGTTCTTAGATTCATATTTAAAAATTTCAGGCATTATAATTATTTTGAAAGTGCTACATTCCTATATAACCTATTTGCATTTTCTATTTATTAGACGTTCGATCAGTGATGCAATTTTTATTATATACATTTTATTACCAGTTTTGTTGGTTCAGACATAATGACTCGGTTTTGATTAAGAATTCCAACTTGCAATTACAAAATTAGTGACACTTTTAAAACCATTAGTAATTGGTTGTCTGTAAAGTCGGTTTACGGACGATAGTTTAACATTGATGAAATGATTGCATACTTTTATGAATAAAAATGAATTATTTTTATTTTAATAATAAAAGAATAAATACTTGAAATTATACTAGTTATCAGATTTTTAAAATGCAAGAATAATTAACCTTTATTGCCAAAATTTATTGTTGTTGTAATAAGCAATGAAAACCACCTTAACTTTTCACTTAACTTTATAAACAGTCGACGAAACAGTTCACGTGTAGATGTAAGTTGTGTGCTGCCGCTGTCTTTCTTCTCCTCGGACGCATAGGCCAATCGAGTGGAAGAGATATAGATGCGGCGCAAGCGTATAATGAGCGTAACGGCATAGGCGTGCGCACGGTAGGTGCCACAGGTGCCTTGGCACCACCATTAGGGTAAACATTATTTTGTTTTTTACAAGCAGAAATAATACATACTTACAAAAAACCGTATTATTTCCAAAAAAATATGTTTTCCAATCGTGTCGAGTTACAGATATGTGCTCATAACACTATCAGTATATCAATTATCAATCGAACCAACTATACACACGGAAACAAGCCAGGTGCAATTACATGTGTTGTACACGCGGGCCGTGGCTACGAAACTTCTGAAATGTAAATACTTCTCATAGTTCTCCTCGAATTACATAGAATGCGCGCTCGGTGTCCACTGTTCACTCCACTCGGCAAGCGCACGGAATAATAGCCGCCGTCCGCCAGGGATTATTTATATAAAGAGAGACAGTTTAGTTAGTTAAAAGGATAGGCTTACTCGATTACTTATACGCAGTCGCCGACAAAACATTTTTGTTGTATTCCAAAAGTTAAAACTTTTGCCCATTCTTATTTGTGTATTTTTATTATTTTAATATTTTACATATTTGAGGTATGTTACAAAAACTCCCTTGATTTGTTGATTTTAAAACTTAACATTTGAGAATGTTTTTTTCTAGCATTTATTTGGCGTCTTCAGGAAACATGTAAGTACGATTTTTCAAAGCCACCAGCATGAATTCCGTGCAAACAATTTGTGCAATTTACCTTATGGCTCAACAAAGCTTAGGGGAAGGCGGGGTAACTGGACGCAGTGGGTAATGGTACGCAGGTCAGTATCTGGCTAAAGAAGAGGAGACGCACGCAGGAGTACTGGCACTACCATGCGGCAAAAGGAGTCACTTCGTTCTAGTCGAGTTGCAATAGCGTGCGGCTGAAGTTGTGTCGGATATACCTGTTTTTTTTAAATTGGAGATTTTTCCAATAAAATCCTGCATTCGTTGCATTCGAGGTAAGGGGAAAACTGTGTACTTATGTAGAATTTTAGGTGTTTATAAATAATAAGTGGTGTTTTTGCTATAATTTAACGCGGTAAGGGCTTGTACTTTGTGATCGTTTCAACTGTGACTGTCAGTAAACTGACATGGCATCGTTTGGGGTATTCGTACGCAGGGATGCGTACCAGTTCCCCATCTGCGTTTCATTCACCCGTGCGAAATTTGGTAACTGTTATGTTTAAATGGATCATATCAATGGTTTTTTTAATGATGAAAATAACAAACAAATATGTATACTAATTTCCCCAGTTACAAAACCATCGACATCAAGGACTGCAGGGACCAGGAAGGCGCCGACACAAAAACGTCGTTCAGAAATTCTAACAGCCACTCCAAGAATAAATAGTGCTGGAAGAAGTGGAAACTAAGAGGAAAAATAAAAGGAAACACAAGCTGAACATGATACAGGGAACTAAAAAAATGAAAAAGAAGAAAACAAAGACAAATATTTTCAGCGATTCGTCCGTTTCTTCTAGCAAAAACAAAGGAAATACAAAAGATCTTTGTCAAGATGATGACATTGAATATTTGGATATGGTGGCTTCAGCTTTCCAACAAAAATAGTATTAATGAGATCTGTATGTTTTGTGGAGAGTTTGTTAAGGACAGAGAACTGTGGTACCGCTGTGGCAGATGTTCGGGCTGGGTCCATTCAAACTGTAGTGCTGCAGAAAATCATTCAAATTTTGTATGCGATTTTCGTCAAGTGAAAGTATAATTATTTCAATAACTTTAATGCTGAAATAGTCTACTTCTTTGTCAAATAAAAAACTTTGATCAGTTATTTTGATGGAAATTTAATTTTTCCATATATTTGTAACTATGGTTTGTCAGTGTGTAAGTGTATTGTTTTGTGTTAGCTCTCTCTATTTGTTCATTAACAAAAACAAATAATGAGTAAGCTACGTTCTAAACTATAAATAATTTCATTCAAGTACCTACAAAAATATTTTAAAAATACTCAACTGTAAGCTTGAATTAGAGGCTATGAAAAATAAAAAAAACCGTACATAAATATCAAATCATGTATGTATTTAATTTTAAAAGAAAATAAATTTTTGTATCCCCAGTATAGTACAAAAAGTGTATTTTGTTATTTAGGTACATTGTCATATTTAAAAAAAAATTATATTTCCATTCAGGGAATATTCGGGAAACTTTATATACCAAAATTGGCATAGAGGGTAACAGTACGCAACATAAATTTAGTGCATACGATAACCCACTCAAGTCGGGTAATCGTACGCAATACATATTTTAATAGTTTAAGTAAAAAACCACACTTCCCTTTTAAACAATGTACTAATACTTGGCTATATTTAAACTGACTTAATGTCGCTTTGCTACAAATTAATTACATAGCATTTTAAACTTTATTAACATAAATATAATGTGTCAAAGTTAAGTGCGTGCAGTTACCCCGCCTTCCCCTAAAACTGTAAATAGTTTAGTAGTTTTCCTGGCGATTATAATGTTCAAAGCCATAATTTGTCATACAAAATGTTAAAATTTTTACATCTGTGTATTTAATGTTTTTGTTCGGAAACACCTTAAATAGCACCATTTTGCGCTTTAAAATCCAAATTTTTCCGGGGGAGGACCCCCTGACCACCCGCTTTAGGCTCGGGGTCTGTGAATGATAGGGCTGTTGTGTAATCTGGCACCACCACTACTGAAGTCCTGCGCACGCCTATGCGTAACGGGACACTTTTTCGTGCGTGCAGCAGGCATTCATCGATTTATTAGACGTTGTAACGTCAAAAATAATTAAAGATAATGCATTCTTGATAATTTAAATTATGTGTTTAGTTTTCAGTTGCTAATGATTACAACGATATAATGGTCACTTGTTCGTGGTTACTTTCTCTCACAAACTAAAATGACGTAAAATAATACCAATAGAGACGGGTGGGTTTTCATGGTTGATTCTTTAAAAAAAAAAAAAAAACTTCCCAGACACAGATTGACTGCTAGATGAAATTTTCTAACGTGGTCCTCACTGATGAGGGTCGATGCTAAAATTTTCATTCTTGATGGGCTACGTGAATAAATCAACACAAAATTGGAGCTGAAATGTATGGTATACTCTCTGAGGTTGTAGTGATTGTCAGTCCAAAGGCAAAATGCTGCTGCAACTGGATCTAGCTCAGAGACCAACACCAACGTCGTTCGAGACCAGGACGGAGACAAGTGTGTGCTCACCGCCCGTGGAACAGGCCTGCTCTGGGCAGGGTGGCCACAAGGGAAAAAATATTTCGTACCAAACTTAGGCGAGAAAAAAGTACTAGATTTGAAAAACAAGCACTAAAATATAATTTGTTATGGTTTTAACAATTTAGGAAGTTATAATGAAATTGCAATGCTCTAACTGAAATATCACACCACACACACACATACATTCCATAGTTTTTAAAAATATTTACGCTTAATAATAAAACATAATGGAGTTACTGTAATATTATTATATTAAAGAAAAAAAGTACTAGATCTGAGTGTAAATATACTAGACCACTAAAAAACTTACAAAAGTACTAGATCTAGTAGGAAAGTACTAACTGTGGACACCCTGGCTCCGGGGCGAGCGAGCGAGGAGAGAAATGCGCGGTCGGGAGGTTTGCGGGACCGGGCGAGCTGTCAGGCTAGCACGTGCGCGGCGCGACGTGCCAAAGGCGCTGACCCACTGACCCCGCACGCACCCGGCTAGCGGCCTTGAACTCGCCAGGCCAAACAGCCTCCTGGCTTCCTCCTGACGCGACCTCCTGAACTCTGCGACCGGCGCCTCTTCACCGAGTTCAGAACAACACTCCACGAATAATATATTATAGTAGCCGCTGTAAATCTACGTGGTTTCAGAAATTCATGCGTACAAAACTGTTACTTCGAACAGGCGACGAAGTGAGTTGGCGTCGTGGCAATTCCAGTTCAGCCAGAGGCTGGTACATTAGGCATGACAAGATCGATAATACTCATTGCAAATGCATATTGGTACAAGGTTTTTGTTTCCCTTGCATAAAACCAAGAAGGGTTAACTAGGAGATCATAATTTTGAGGACATGCTGGGCCTAAACGAGTTGCCTGTGTGGCCGGGTGAGCCCGTACGACAACGTCCGCCATGTTCGCAGAGCTCGTCACGCTGTGGCTGCCAACAAGTCGATAATATGTCCGAGGTTGTCTTCGCGCGTCGAGGCAGAACTCCCGATACTTTTCAAGGGCGGCTCCAGGAACTCTAATCCGGAGGGGCTGTCGCACATAAAAAAGTATGCAATCAAAACATGACATTAAAAAAAGTCAGATATTGGCCTTCGAATATTTACAACCTTGATGGTTTCGTACGATTTTTCATAAAATAAATGTTAAGACACGAATTTAAGTATTTGAGTAGACATAAAAAATACAAAATTAATACAAAATGTAATAATATTCAAGTTCAAGAGGCCCCGCCCCCCTCCCGCCCAATCCAAAACCGTTCTGGAGAAGCGCCTGCGTATATGCCATAAACATAATTGGAAATTTTAAATAAATATTTTAAAGGAATCATGCCAAAATGCCTTCAAATACTTAAGTACTAAAAATACAAATAATAGAAACCCAGTGTCGGATTTCTAACGGCAACATTGACATGACTCCTCGTGTTCCGACGATACTGTCGACTCGAGACAGACGTCGGTGATCGACTGCGAATTATGGTCGACACATATATCAGGCGAAGGACCCCCTTACTCCTCCTCACAAAGCAACTGAGGCCGAGGAGCCAGTGTTGCCAATGCAGTTGTTCATTTTCACCCTCATGGGAAAGCCAAAATATTTATCCGCACTTCTAAAAAACGGAGTAGTATAGTTTTACGCCAGGCAAAATGAAACAAAGGAGCGGTGAAGGTGAAACTAAATTTTTTTTTCTGGAGTTATAACTTTCGTGAACTGACATTTCTGCTTTGACAGCCATACACTTAACAAAACAAAAAAAAATATATTCTACATGTAGCATTAGCCTAGCTAACCATAGGAAATTGCTTTCTTTGTTTTATAAGAATTTAAAGCTGTCAACGTCAAAATGTTAGCTCAAATAGCGTAGATATATTTATATAAATGATTTACAGCTGTGCTGAAAAGCACAAATAAATTTTCAAGCAATGCATATAGCCAAGGTTAGATGTGGCACACGTAAGTTATTTCCAATAGTCATATGAATATTTTTGTCCTTTATTTCTATTTTCAAAAGTATTATATCTTGTAGTGCAAAACTACCCTAATTTTCACCCTAAATCAGAGAATACCCGCAGTTATCCCGGCAGTAGTTTTACCTGAAATTCATGGAATTACCCGCAAACTGGCAACACTGCAAGGAACAGCGCTCGCCTATGTGTGCCAAGTTGACGACCACACATTGGAATTTCAAGGTCAAAATTTTTCAAAAATTAGTGCTCAATTTGTGCTAATTTGTGCCGTAGTAAACATAATTTGTGCTGCATTACGTAAAAAGTTATAGCATATAGTAAGTTGGTCGCCAACTTGACGTACAAATTGAGCACTAATTTTTGACCAATTTTTGACCTTGAAATTCCAATGTGTGGTCGCCAACTTGACACACGTGTGGCCCGGAGCCGGACGACGGCCCGGGAAGAGTAGAGCTCCCCCCCCCCCCCCCCCCCACACACACACACAGGACGTGACGACAGCGGGTCGGTGTCGAGTGCGCCTCTTCCGTAAGACGACCCCGTGCGACGCCGCGCGGACTGCGGCACCTCGGAGCGTGAGATACAGACTCGCTGCCCCAAGCGTCACCCTCTGTCAGTTCATTACGGGGATGTTCAACTGATACACTTCTCTCTACAATTGTTCTTTCGAAAGATTCATCCGAATCTTTTGCATGTCTAAATATAATATATATATTTTTATATATAAAAAAATATATATTTAAGAGTGTTTCTTTTACGTTGTTTTGGATCACTATTGTGTTCGTTTCGTCTTTTCCTTTTTGTCGTGTTTTTGTCTCGTTTCAACTGTTGTGCTGAATTTTTTTGGGTTCAATATTTTTGTGCTGTCATCATTTGTGGGTTATTTTTTTTCGCTCTCTTAGTCCATTTTTCTTTGTTTTACTTTGTTTGTTGACCATATTCCTGTTATGGAATATAATGTGGTGTTTATATTCTGTTGACAACAGCAATTTTTTTGCTTAATTTGTGTTTTTGTCTTTTGGGTATTTTTTAGTTTTCTTCTACAGAAAAAGTGCTTAGCAATGGCGTATGTCCAAAAGCTTACATCAAGTCCACTTGCGAATCCTACATATTTGCGACCCTGAAGCACCCCATTACTAATTTTAAGTTCATTATTGTTATTAAGTTCATATATTCATGACTGTATCCTAACATTTTCAAAATGACTATATCATATTTATTTTTGTTTTGTCTATATCCTAAAGTTAGTGATAGAAAATCTGTTGCAAATCATATTGTTTTTACTAATAGAAAATTTAAGACAAATAATATCAAGCACCCCACCTTTTTTGCTATACAGTGTTGTGGTGCATTATTTGGCTATTAAAGAACTAACTTAAATGTACATTAAATTTTTTAATTTTAGTTCATTCAACGATAGGTTTTTTTTTTAAGTTTTTGAACTATAAGCTTATTTACTCGTGTGAATTAACTATATTTGTTGGGTCAATTTTTTAATGCTAAGCTCTGTCATGACTTGTATAAATCGAGTCGAAAATACATCTTAATGCTTTTTGCCTTACTTTTTAACTTTATTCTTGTTCCCGTGGGTATCCTATTGACTAGTATTGACACAGACCTACTCTTATATCCAACATTTTGTTTCGATTTTCCACTTAAACTGTATAGATCAGTGGATGTAAACAATTGCACGTGCGTTTTGTTTTCAAACGGGACTCATACAGATGCCCGCTTCGATTCAAATTATGTATCCTTGTTAAGTTTGTTTGACGTTGTACGTATCTTGATGTAGGGTAAATGTTATAACACTTGCTGCATTGAAACCAAGACACGTGCTATTTTATAACCTCAACAATGTGCCAGCAGCCTTCGCCATACCAAATATTTTCCACGGTTCTATTGGTGGTCCATCTCATCGTACGTCAATGGCGACCATCTCATCATTTCATGGAATACATCTAATCAGTCGATGGTGTCCATCTCGTCAACAGTACAAGACGTCGGTTTCGTCATCAGTCTATGATGTATATCTTGTCACCTTCTATGGTGTCCATGACGTCCTCGTCATCAGTCCCTATATTGTCAACTTCCACGGCGTCCATCTCGCCATCTGTCTAAGACTTCCATCTCGTCATCAGTCCATTATGTCTATCTTGTCACCTTCCATGGCGTCCATCTCGTCATCAGTCTAAGAAGTCCATCTCGTCATCAGTCCATGATGTCTATCTTGTCACCTTCCATGGCGTCCATCTCGTCATCAGTCTAAGAAGTCCATCTCGTCATCAGTCCATGATGTCTATCTTGTCACCATCTATGGCGGCCATGGCATTTATCTCGTCATCAGTCAAATGGCGTGTCCCGAAGGAGCTGCAGCCTCGCGAAGGGACTGTGGAGGAAAGGCTGGATCAAGACGTTTGGCGGGAGGCGGAGGACGTGGGCCCTAAACAAACCCACTGCCGGCGACGCGCCGCGCGACTACCGCCCTTCATGCATAGTCATGAGCGCGCGCGGGAGTGGGAGGAGGGAGATGATGGGCGCGGCGCGCGGAGGGACCCACCGGGCCGTGGGTCACAGTTCGACGAGCACGTGTGTCGCTCACCTCAGGTCCGTGTCCCACCTGGGCAGGTATCAAGATAAAGCTACAATATAAGCATTGAATACATATATTCAATGATATAAGGCACTTAACGGAAACGATATCTTGTTCACTCGTTTCGAGTCATAGGTGACTAGTTTCGAATATTGATTGACTCTCTTCTTTGATATTCTAAAAAAAAAAAAAATCCAACACTTACCAACAAAAGGAAATAATTTAACAGCAAACAGCAGGCAAGAAGGTTTTATCCCCCCCCCCCCTTCTCCCACCCAAAAAAAAAAAACAACTAAATTCTGCGTACGCTCCTGTCGGTGTCACGTTACTTGTCTTTAATTGGACGGTTCTCAAAAGTAATATCAACGAACTTTGTATCCTTATGCCACTGTTGTCCTGGCCAATGTGTACGTAAACCACTTCACGTGTTTGCTAGTGTCCGTATACAAACATTATGCGTTTCCTTGCAAGTGCAATTTTTGGAACTTCTCAACACTGTCCGATTTGAAACAAGTCTCTGTTCATCTGGTGCTGAAAGTAACGTTTATCAGCGAGGAAGTGCGTACTCACGTTAATAACCTTCGAACGTACGTACGTACACAATGTTTACGTGTGTTCGTGCACGTGGTATTGTACTAGGCGCTCGATACTTACGTATCATATTGACAGACAAAACGGCAATCGCACAAGGTTCTGTGAGTATGGATAGTTGGTATCGAGAATACTTTAATTTTATAAACTGAGAGCATAGTAGCTAATTCGATAAGCTATTCATACTACAGGTTTTTTGAAATGGCTACCATCAAAAGTTAAAGATTAAAAATATTTAATCCTGAACCTGTAAATAAAGTAATATCAGAGCTTTTTTTTGCACTGAGATTTGAAGGATGGATAAGTAACTTTAAACGTGTACTGTTCACGTTATGAATAACAGAGGTATGAATACGATTATCAAAAAAGTAATTTTGTGAATTTTTCATATCGTTTTAGTGATTTGATCAGTCGGAATATTTCGACGTATTGGAAATTTAAATAAACACTGTCTGCAAAGTTGCTAAAACATATTTAGCATTAAATTAAAAAAATTGAAAAGTGCCCCCCCCCTTTTTTTTGACGTGATAACGTCTTATAAATCGATGAACGCCGGCTGCACGCACGAAAAAGCATGACTCATTGTCACGTTCCGCCTGAGCCGAACGTGCAAGAAAAAGCCAACCACCGTGCGAGAAAATCTTCTATAATATCAAAGAGGTTAAGGCGGGCTTTTTAGAAGCAGAAATTTAAAAAAATTGATTTATTTTTCCAATTTCATCATTTAAAATTAACAATTTATTGACATTGATTTGATTTCAGTTTATTTCTATAACTAATTGTTCGTGATGATATTTAAACAACATTTTTAAATAAAATTTGCAAAAACTGTAAATAATATGTGAAAATTAAAAAGTATGCAATTTTTCATCAATGTTTTCTTATGACGTTATCACGTAAAATTATCGTCCGTAAACCGACTTTACAGACAACGCCCCCCCCCCCCCCATTTTTTTTTAGAGTGAAGTGATGTGGAACGCATATGGTACTCTTATGCTCATTCCATAAAAATGCCATAAAAATGGCTTGGTCCGAGACCAGAAATACTGTGCACGTAAGATATTACTTTCTCAACTCGGCTCTGCTAATTTGGGAACTGGACCCTGTCTGAAGGAATTTTGCAACGGATCCCAGGCCTCTAAAGCCTGATTAAATTTCAGTCTGTAATTCCCTTGAACCCGGCCTGTCCCGATTAACGCGTCTGTCTGCGCTCTTACATTCGCTACTTTAACACTGGCAGTTTTCGCTAACACGTCGCGAAACGGTACTTTATACTCCCATAACTCCTCCTATTTTTTTTTTCCTTCGTTGCCTCGCAAGGACGGCCGAATCTTATGCGATGAGTTCGTTACGCCAAGGTCACCGCTGGCAACAACTCCCTCTTCAGGTTGGCCGGGAGCCCGACGGAACGCATGGGAGTCGAAGCGGCCGTGTTTCGGAACACCGTGTGTCTGATGCCCACGCTCTTATGCGTTCGTGCAGAAACGGCCTCTCGCGCTGGCGCCTGCCGAGACTGGGGGACCCGTTCTCGCCTTGCTCGAGCGAGTGTGTGCTGCGAAAAACACGAAATTTACATCGGAGCTGCAGGTCGTTTGGCAGGAAGCCAGACGCGTTCGCGTTTGATTTTATTTGAACGAAAAAAAATTAAGATGGCGTATGAAGCGCCTGGTGACGGGATGGAGGTTTTTTTATTTCATTTGCCTTACTTTATGGGCATTTTATGGTTATCTCGAAGGCTTTTGTTATTAAAATATCACTCCCGCGTTTTCAAGAAATTATCACGGGATACATTGTGACTTGTTTGGACAGCACTAATTATAACTGTATACGTATTCATTAGTTTATGAGTCTAAAATGCAAGGACAATTATTTTTGAGAACAGCTGCATTACAATTACATTACATCCATACACAACTAGTCACATATTTATTTTGTTAATAAAAAAATTGGCGAATAATAAAGATATTTCGTGGTAAATACATATATGAGGGCTCTGAAATTATTTTAAGGAACCCGCGGTGGTTCGAGTGTTTTACACTGTACCTTGGCGTTCAGGTCTATTTAAAACGATAAGTGACGTGGCTTGATGAATAATACGACTGTCAAAGCGTAGGTTTTCTCAAAGTGCCGTCGTATTTCTTTCTCACTGTTTTTAAAAAAATTTTTTCTCCTCATTATTCTAGTCATCATCCCACCACTAACATCCTTCAAGACGGGCAGTAAAGTCATGCCAGATGTAGACAGGACAAACACTCCTCTTTTCTACGCAATAGGTCCCTGAGGACCAAGCTCGTCGCACACTACGTCTCGCCGCGCAGCCCCGCGCAGCCCTGGAAAGAATTCCGGCTCAACAGTTTGCATGTATTTAAACCAGGATGCGCCCACTATGGCGCAGCCCTGTCCGCCGCGGAATTGTTCCGGCGCCGGAACTCTCGGGAGAATTCGGAGCGGAATATTTCTGCGCGGCGCGGCGGCAATTACTGGTCCTAAAATCTTAGTTGTAGCTGGCCGTCTAGTGTTGTATGGGTTATTGCTTAAGTTGTATGGTTTTTTTTGCTTAGTGCTTGCATTTTTCTGTTTAAAAGAATTTATTATATTTCTTGCTTAACGATTCATCAATATTTTAAAAATTTGGGACATAAAAGATTACTACATTTTTTTTTAAACTTTCGAGGGAGCTTTAAGAAACAATTATAGGTATGTACAATACATATGTATTATCTTAAAATAAATCTATGCATAATGCTAATGCAGGAATGAATAAATTACAAAAACTTATGTCATGCGAAAGGGGTACATAAACAGCTGGAGTTCCATTATGCTGCCCGAATACTGCTGAATCCTGAAAAGAGACACCGCAAAAACAAAATATGGCCCACAATCATTATGTGCAACGTTTTAGATAACTCAAAATGAGTTGCATTTTTATATTTCGTGTTACGTTAGTGCCTACTAATTCTAAATGTTAGTCACAAAAAGAAACATTGTCTCATGAAGTGGAAAAAACAGAAAGGATATTCTAACTCAGCTCGAAAACTATACTTAGGTTTATTTAATTTAGTTATTTTGAAAGAAAAAAAATGTTTTATTCATATTGGACTCTGTAATTTGTGGCACCAACAGTAAACATTTGTTTGCCAATAGATCTGTCAAAGACATCGGCCATGGCAGAAGCAGTTGGCACGAATTTCAAAATTACTTAAATCTCAAAAACTTAGTAATTTGGAGTTTTGAATGCTCTAATTGTTTTAAATTACGTGACTAGTGTAGTACTAAAACATGTAATGTATAAAAATAGAATTATAGATTTTGAATTGTGAAAGAGCAGCGCTTTTGTGGAAATAAAAGTATTAAATGTTAACAAACATGCGTCAAAACGTGGACTGGTTTTGAGCTCCCTAGTGGAAATCATAACCTAATGTCGGCCCCATGCATAGAAGACTAGAATAAGTTTATATCATTGTTATGGTCTGTGCGTCTGCAGGACTTCCCCTTTACATATTCCTGGCCATTGATCAACATTCCATATTGATCTGCATCGATTACTCGCGGAGTTCACCGGTGAACCTTTCCATCGGCCTGCCAACAGCAACTTTCCACTCCAATAACTTCGTGGACCAGCGACGCGGCACCTCGCTGGCACCAGGCTGTGCCAGATCTGCCGTCTTCCCTTTGCCGCGCCTTGCAGCGGGTCGAGGATCTGCAAGATGCTTCGTTCGAAAATAAGATCTTCGGTTAAGTTATTTTGAACAATACTCCACACCACTCATTCATTTGATGCAATCTTTAAAAGTTTCTTGCAATTGGGATAAGTAAATTGGTGAAAAATTATGATGTTGCACTGCAGAAAACCAAGACTGATTAAAAAAATGTGCAAACCAAGTCTAACTACATATTATAAAAAATTAATTATTAAACATGTTTGGATTTCCGAAGAAGGAGTTAAGTCAGTAAAACCACGTGGAAAAACAAACTGAAAATAATGAAACAGACGAATCAACGACACAATTACCGACAATGGGCAATAGCTCTTGAAGACACCACCAAATACACAGGCGAACGTAGTAGGCTTCTTAAGACTAAAAAGTTGCTAAGTTTCGTGAACCGAGATATACTACCGTCATCAGCAGGCTGATTGTAAATGCTGGGAAACATGGGGATTTCATAGTTTTGACCACCTCTGCTGTCGCGGCTTTGACCAACGAGCGTGACCTGATTGGCTGCGGATCTGTGAGTGCTAATTCATCACAGTCAGGTTATGCCATCCGTGCTGCATCTACCGCAGAAGAGAACAACTGGTAGAGTTCCACTGGAGTGAACCTCTGGACCAACACACTCCGGTTAAAATTCCGCGAATTCTGAAAGAGGCATCTCTTCTTCTTCTTGAGCAAACAAACTGGCTTATGAACTTTGTTTCTCTCCAACTTCTGCTTCGAAGTTACAAGGAAGGCCAGCTTTATCTTTGAAACGAGATTAAAAAAATTTTAAGCACACTGTGAAAATTCGTATTCATCTACAGAACTACGGGCAATGGTTATATTTAACTAAACTTCATTTATTTTTAAGATTTGTTTCAGAAATTTGACAAATCTTTGCCTGGCCTTGCAGCAGTGGCGCCCATTGTGGCTCAGAAGGGAGGATGCGAGACGAGTGGGATGACCGAAACTAACCTCACGCACTGAATGTCAAAATAACCGGTTTAAGTGTCCATACAACTATCTTTAGTTCCCGCTCGTATGCTTCCAGGACAGCCTGTTTATTTATCTATAAAGGCTTGCCAATTTTTCTCTCCGGCTCTCTCTCTCTCTCTTCCTCTATCTCTCTCCCTACTATTCTTCATCACTTCTGCTGGCACAAACAGCCTCTTGGCCTTTATGGAAATTCATCGATCTCCGCTCGTTCGGCAGCAAACGAGCTTGTCACGGCCTACTTTAAAACGCGGCCTAATTGCAGGAATGGCGTCGACCTCACACCTTGTAATCGATCAGCGCCTAATCCGGACGGTTCCCTACCTCTAGGCGACAGCCAGTACGGCCGGCCGTCTCGCAATTCAGCCAACACCACGTAGTTAGCGGCAGGGTTGCCAACTCATGGGAAACAAATGTCTCCATATCTGCAAGCTCTTCAGAAACACCAGAAAATCACCAGATTTTCACAAAATCTTCAAATTAGTTTGCAAACAATAAGCCAACCAACGAAAAAACCGAAGTGATTTAATACCTTTATTTACAACACGTTATCTTTCTCTCTGGATATTCTGAATCATCTGCTAAACAATCACTCAGTCTACACCTACTCATCCAGGAATCTAAGATTCCTCATTATTTACCTTGTTTCGTTATTTTCCAGATGTACATCAGATTTGTCACCATTTTTTTTTAAAAAAAAAACCTCGCAATCTATCGACATGTCACAAAATTTAAAATCTGTCACCGAGTCGTTTTAAAAATGACCAGATCTGGTGTAAATGTCACCAAATTGGCCACACTGGGGCCGGGCTCGAGGATACGAGAACCGCGCGGGGAGAAGGGGAAGAGAACCGTGAGGGGGGGGGGGAGGGGGAGACCACGCCTTGTTCTCGCCTGCGATCGTTCACCTTCCGAAGGTCACTGCTGAGGAGTCTTAGCCGGGAGGGGCGGCACGAAGGAGACGGCCCCGCCAATCCCAACGAAGAACCTTAATTTTGTTCGCGCGCCCGGCGAACCGATTCCAACTACTTCTTTCTCTCTTTCCTACAGGTTGAGTTTTTGTTTACAAACTTTTTTTTTTTTTTTTAACCTTCATACGTGACTTCCTTGAGGTCAATGCCCGTGCCGCTTGGTAGGCTATGAGCGAATTCTTTCACCTTTGAAATCAAGGCCAGTTTTTGCCGATGCTAAATTTAAAATCAAATTGGTAAACGTCAAGTAATCTAAGGCAGTTATTTAAAAGGAATTTAAAAAAAAAATACTGAAATAATTATTATTACAATAAACAATAAAGTTTTAGAGATCAAATAACAATTGGAACTGCATTCACGAAATCAAGTTATTTTTGAGCCTATTTAATATAATTAAACCAGGTATTTAAATATTGGATTATAAATACACTAAATTTCTGTTTGTACTTGTTTACGGAAAAAAAGCAGAATAAGCAGAATATGCTATCACAAGAATATTAATGGAACAACCAAAGAGACCAAAGAGACCATGAAGTCATATATTTGAGGTCTTTAAAAGTGCTACACAATCACAAATAATATAGCAATTTTTTGAGTAAGCGCGTTTGTATATTAGACTTATTTTTGTAATATCACAACAGATCAGATGAAATTACGGAATAATTAGGGTCTTTAGTCTTTATAATATTTACGAATTACATTTAAAAAAAAATTTTATGCTCAAAACAAACATTATATTTTACTTGCCTCAGTAATAATACACTTATTGTTGGACACTACATTAAAGTTCTGATGCCATGTCTATAGAATAGGTTCCCAGAAGTATTAAATAAATTGTAGCTAATTTTTGTAGTCAACGTTATTTCACACACTTACAGGAATTTTCACAGAAGAACTGTATTTGATTAAGGACTTAGCATACCATTTCATAAGGTAGGTACTTTTATTTGGCATATGCAGAACGTGTTGTATATTTTGCTGTACAGCCTTTCTGTTTCTATGACTGTAAATAAAATAAAAAAATTGTCGAAATGCATGCCCAAAATTTGAAAGTATTCATTCCATTGTGTTACCTCAAATTGTGCAAATTCGTGTGTTGTCAAGAACGTGAATGCAATAATAAGCTAATAAGTAAATAAAATTTGTAATTTTACTATTTCCTCATAACTAACTAAAAAATTGGTTGTCTGTAAAGTCGGTTTACGGACGATAGTTTAACGTGACAACGTCATAACAAAACATTGATGAAATGATTTCATACTTTTATGAATAAAATTGAATCATTTTTATTGAATTATCACTATTTTGTATGGATACAAAGAATAGTGAAATGAAGTCTACAATTTAATTGATACATTTACTTTTATTTGCACTCATTAATTCAAATATGTTTATTACTTTAACGAACAGATTATTTTAACTATAACTTTTTGAATGAAAGTGATTGTTTAATTGTAATGTTCAATTGGCTTCATAAAATAGTATATTCCCTTGCACGTCGGTTAGGCGGTTCCTTTTGATATTAAAATTTCTAAATATTTTTTAAATTCTCTTTTATGTTTCTTTTTGTTTGTTGCTCTTTATTTTGGAAAAATTGAAAAATAAACAAAAACAATTAATTAATAAAAAAATAGTTTAGTTAAAGTACTAAATTTAAAAGCTACTTTTGAAAAGCCCGCCCTAACCTATTTAATATAATAGTAGATTCATAGGCCAATCGAGTGGAAGAGAGATAGATGCGGCGCAAGCGTACAATCAGCGTAACGGGACAATGCGTAACGGGACAATGCGTAACGGGACAATGAGTCATCTTTTTTCGTGCGTGCAGCCGGCGTTCATCGATTTATTAGACGTTGTCACGTCAAAAAATGAAATTATGGAAATTTCCATAAAAAAAAATTTTTTGGGTTATACATACTGTCTTTATGTACTGACATATGTTGCCGATCTTCGTCGCTCGTCGTAATATAAAAAATAGGTTAATTCCGCCAAACACGAGTGCAGATACCCGACTGTACGACGAACAACGCTAGATAGGTTTTCAAGACCAGGATGGCTGGATAAGAATTCCACGGGGACGCACCACAACGCCGAACGTACAATAACGCCGAAAACCATAACGCCGAATGCCAAATTGACCACAACGCCGACAGCTAGAAAACTGCTGTGTACAACGCCGAATTACCACAACGCCGAAATACATTAACGCCGAAAAATATAATTGCAGGATTGCCACAAAGGTTAGGTTAGGTAAGGTTAGGTTAGGTAAGGTTAGATTAGGTTAGGTTAGGTTAGGCTAGCCTAGGTTAGGTTAGGTACACAAATTCATTCAGTTGTTTTTAATTTTTCTCCTGTGGCCCCCCTCCCCGCAGCAACATTTTTCGGCGTTACTGAATTTCGGCGTTGTGGTACACAGCAGTTTTCTAGCTGTCGGCGTTGCGGTCAATTTGGCATTCGGCGTTATGGTTTTTGGCGTTATTGTACGTTCGGCGTTGTGGTAACGACCTGAATTCCGCACGCGAGTTGGGACACGTCGCGTCGGTCCGACACGATCAAAACTTGTTGAGCGCGGCGGCGGCCGAACTGCGCCGCTAATTCGAGGAGCGCAGGCGGTACCGTTGCTCGCGTTTAGCGCACGGGGAGGGGGGGTGGTGGAGGGGGGTAAAACAGGGAGGAACGAGAAGCGGTGTAACATTCTGCAGTTGGCTCACGGTCCCCGCGGCTGGCATTCCCCCGGCCTGGTGGCCCGCGCGGGCCGCGGTGGTGGGGGGCAGGTCCCTCGTCATTAGCGCTGTCGTGGCGCTGGTCAGTGGCGCCCCCCCTCCCCCCCCCCCCTCCCCCAGGCACTGACCCTGCGCCGCCGAGGAGAAGGTCATTGCGAAGGCCCGAGCCCGCCTTCCAATCCGCTCGGTATTCGGTAACTAGCGTTCGGCGTTTTAGCGTTTTTACAAGCTTCCGGCAGGAGCGCTGTAATCGTCGCAATTATTTGCAGCTCTGCGTCACGCGGAAAAAAGGGTTACAACAACAACGACTTAATATATTTTTTTTTAGTGTATTGCAAAACAATAAATATATTTATTTAAAATTTGAATGACGTAGAGCAAGTAAAAACATTAAATTTATAACTTAAAAAAAAATTGATTGTCTGTAAAGTCGGTTTACGGACGATAGTTTAACGTGACAACGTCATAACAAAACATTGACGAAATCGGCGCAAGCGTACAATGAGCGTCACGGGACACAGCGTCACGGGACAATGTGCGTAACGGGACACTTTTTGTGCGTGCAGCCGGCGTTCATCTATTTATTAGACGCCACGTAAAAAAAAAAAAAAACATTTTAAAAAACTGACAACATGAAAACGCAAAGAGAAATGCGAACTCAGTGCTACATACCTCGCTCCAAAATACGCATTCGTTCATTACCGTGATTATTTGAGTCCGTTAGAAGCTTTTTCGGTGTTCAGACGTTGTGCCGATTTGGTTTTTGAGTATTTGTCAACTCAGAATTTTCGTAAAATCAACAAAACATGGATGCCATATAACGGAAATACGTGTTCGATACTTCGTCGACAGAATCGGTTCTCGCGCCCCACTCGCAAGCAAGAGGCGCGGGTCGGAAGGGAAGGGGGGGGGGAAGCTCGCACCCAAAGGACGACATCGGCACTGGCGTCCCTCGGCGCCCCGGAAACGTGCGTCAGGAAAACTGCTCGTGTACTGACCGTATGTCTATAGAAAGGATATAGTTTCATTCAAGTCAAAATTATTCAATATATATTTTATGTATGTTTTGATTTATGTGTATATTGAAAGGTCTAAGTTCTAATCCATAATCTGAATATTTGAAAACTGCTTTTCTGGTAAAACTTTTTGTAATATTGAAAATGCGTTTAAATCAACCGGGTCGTGCAGCGCGTCGTATGACGTCTGGGGTTCATACATTATTTTTTAGACGTGACAACGTCTAATAAATCGATGAACGCCGGCTGCACCCACGAAAAAGGGTGACTCATTGTCCCGTTACGCTCATTGTACGCTTGCCCCACATCTATCTCTCTTCCACTCCATTGGAACAACCATCGATTTGACTTTTTCGAGGCACATTAAACTTTTCCTATCATCGTCCTATCATTAACAGAATAACACAGATTGGAAGAATTTAAATAGCAAACATGTATAAAAGTTATATTTAAAATAATCACTTCGTTAAAGTAATAAACATATTTGAATTAATGAGTGCAAATAAAATTAAATTTATCAATTAAATTGAAGATTTCATTTCACTCCTTCTTTGTATCCATTCAAAATAGTGATAATTCAATAAAAATGATTAAATTTTATTCATAAAAGTATGCAATCATTTCATCAATGTTTTTTTTATGACATTGTCACGTTAAACTGTCGTCCGTAAACCGACTTTACAGACAACCAATTTTTTTTTGCAAAGTTTTTACATGTATGTACCGTAATCGTTGACGGTGCAGTTGAAGACAGGGTCCGAGCGATCCGGCATTATTGTAGCGCCGCGCTGGAAGGAAACCAAGGGCGGTATTCGAAGACGTTCGGGTAAGCTGGCGAATAAGCATTCCCTCGTTGGGACTCGACCGTAACCTAGCCCGCGGGCCGTATTCCAGAACGCGTCCAAACCGAATTTCAGCGAGGAAACAGATCGGCATCAGTTTCAATAAACGGAGCCCTGGCGACGAGGCTAGAAACGTTTCTCAACCATCGATATAATTGTTACGGCAAAAAAAAAAACCAATAACAATAGCAGCACCGTCGCACGAAAAAAAATAGAACGGCCTTTTTTAATTTTCTCAAGAACTTTTTGTTTTGTTTAAAATTGCGATTATTGAAGTGTACAAAATTGTTGTATTCCAGGAGAGTTTCGCTACCGTGAAGTTTCATTTGGCACACCAACACGTTTGGTACGTCTCCCGATGTTCACGAAATTGAATATATACGAGTCAATGGCACCAGACGCGGGTCCGCCATCTGGACGAAATCAACTAAAAAAAAAGTGAGCCTTGCGCATGCGCGGCCGTGTTTGGGCAACAGATAAGCAACGGATAGGACACCAAAGAAAAAAAAAATTGTTTATCTGTAAAGTCGGTTTACGGGCAATAGTTTAACGTGACAACGTCATAAAAAAACACTGATGAAATGATTGCATACTTTATGAATAAAATTGAATCATTTTTATTTTAATAATAAAAGAATAAATACTTGAAATTATACTAGTAATCAGGTTTTTAAAATGCAAGAATAATTAACCTTTATTGCCGAAATTGTTGTTGTAATAAGCAATGAAAACCACATTAACTTTTCACTTCACTTTATAAACAGTCGAGTGGAAGAGAGATACATAGATGCGGCGCAAGCGTACATGGAGCGTAACGGGACACAGCGTAACGGGACACTTTTACGTGCGTGCAGCCGTCGTTCATCGATTTATTAGACGTTGTCACGTCAAAAAGAAGACTAGCCTTGTTCTTTCATGCACCAGGAACACGGTTAGGGTTGAGGTGTAGCGTGTTGAACAACCAGGGCGGGAGACCCCGGAGCAGCACCTCAGCGGGGCATGCGCCGCGGACAGGTCTGCCCCTCGGTGGCCTTGGAGCGAGGCGACCCCCTCCCTGCTCCGGCAGCCCCCGTCCAGGGTTCGACACCTGGACTCGATCCCTCATGTGCGCCTCCTCCCACCGCCGGCGAGCTCCGACCAATCGGCGCCCCTCGCCGGCTCCTCGGCGGTCCCGCCCACACGTCGCGGGGGACCGGTTACCTTGTTGACTGTTGCCAATTTCCTCGACCGAGTGCTTCGACCTCTCGCAGATATCCCTCGGCGCGCGAGAAGGGGGAATACCATGAGACAACGGCATGTTGGCGATGCTCTAAAGCGTTTTTAAAGGAGGCAGACTTCATCTCTACCTTTTTTTTTAGGGAGCAAACAAACGGAATTTCTTACCCAACTGAACTCAGGCCAAGTAAAATCCAGTCCATTATCTGTGTGCGCCTTAGCTTTACACTGGCTAGATGTATCACATCGATAAAATGAGGGGGGTACCTAAGTATGGAACCATTTTAAAGCAGTTTCTAAGATATGTATAGAGGAAGAAGACTACATATGAAAGGGGTCCGTATGGACTTTGTCTGGTGTTAAGCGGCTACAACTACACATTAACAAGCTTGATCCACTTCGAGCTAGCTCCTACATACATCTAAATACCTACCTGCATCAAAGAAAAATATATGCGGTGGCCAATCTGTAAATACTAAGATGGGCACATACGTTTTAGTGTGTAATCCTGACCAAGTTAGATGAGGGTGAGCATCTGAGCATTTGACCATGCAGTTTCTGTATGGAGGATGTCGAATGAAAATTTACCATTTCAGGTCTTCTAGATAATATTAATGTAGCACAAGCAAACACACACGAGTGACATTCGCTATGAAATGGTGTCTACGTTGGGAACACCGGTATGTGAAACTACAGAACAGCAAACGAAGCTACGCAAAATTGCTCAGTGTGTTTGGACACGGCCTTTGTTAATGTTGGCATTATTCACCTTTCAGGTAGATTTCGAAGAAGTAATACCTGTTGTAGCCGTTACCCTGATGTGATTTCCGGAAAAAATTTATGTAGTTATTTGTTTCATGATCCATAGACCCCAAAACCATCGTCAACTGAAATGTGTATGTATAACCTCCCATAATATGGAAAATATCACATCCGTTTGAAAGTATTATAACTCGTAGGTTAAATACAAAAACACTTTGTTTGAATAGGTTTACGATACGACTAACCATAACTGCAAAGGGTAAAAAAAAAAAAACAAGGGTTGGAGGACAAAATAAAATCATAACTCCCTTCGTAGATACAAAATCGAATTCGTACGGATTGTGTGTTAATCTTATAATTTTTATTTTAAACTTTTGTCTAAAACAAATTTTGATTAGATTAACCGTTGCTGCAAGCGGTTGAAAAATGAGGGATTAGAATTTTTAAAAAATCATAACTCCTTTAGTAGGTACACTATCAAATCCGTTCAAATAGTTTGTAAATCTTAAATTTTTTATCTAAAACTTTTGTTGGAAACTATATTTGATAAAACAAACCATTGTTGCAGGGGTTGAAAAAATAAATGGGTATGATTAAAATAAAATTCATAATTTCCGTACCACATACACTAATAAATATGCTCTTTTTTATTTTAAAAACTTAAATTATTATCTACAACATTTGTCTGAAATAATATTTTATACGACCAACCATTACAACAAGGGGTGGAATAAACAGGGGTTGAATGAGAAAAATTTTTATTACTGCCCTCGTAGGCACATCATCAAACTCGTTCGAATTGTTTGTAAATATTATATTTTTTATATAAAACTTTTGCCTGAAACAAGTTTTGATTAGACGAAATATTGCTGCAAGGGGTTCAAAAATAGGGTTTGATTTAAAAAAATGCGTAACTCCCGTAGTAGGTACACTATTAGATCCGTTAAAACAAAATTCTGAATCTTCAATAATCTTTACCTAAATCTTTACCTAAAACCTTTGTTTGAAACAAATGTTTATAATAAAAACCAATACTACGAGGGTTGAAAAAATTGAGGTTTGAAATAAGAAAATAGATAAAACTTCCCTGCCATATATTCTATATATTAAATGTTTATTTTTTTAACATTTTTAATACATTTTAAAACTTCTGTCTAAGGTAAATTTTATATCAAAAACCATTACTGCAGGGGTGGAAATAACAAGATTAGAAAGACAAATGTCATTACATTTTTAATATACTATCAAATCCATTATAATTTATTGTAAAACTCCTAAACTTAATCTAAAACCTTTGGCTGAAACAATTTTTAATGAAAGAACTATTATCGTAAAAACAGGGTTTGAAATTAAAAAAAAAATTAAAACTTTCTTAGTATCAAATTCGTCAGAATTTGTAAACAACCATTTTAATATTACCTTAAACAATTTGTCCAAAATGTTTTTTATGTGACCACGTATTAGTGCAAGGGAAGAAAAAACAGTTTTAAAAGGCCAAAAATAATTACATAACTACCTTAGTAGGCATCATATGAAATTCTTAAATACATCCAATGCTGGATGCATCAAGTTAAAAACATTCGAAACATTTTCGCTGCATGAAATATGAGAATATGTTAAATCGATCTTTTATTTTTTCATTATTGGCGAACATATAGGATGATACGTAGGCTTCATTAAATGTTCCGAGAGTTTATAGAAGTTTCCAAAATATTTCCAGAAGAAACAGGTATACTTCGAGATCTACTCACGTCTGTAAGCTGTTCCAAAATGTTTTTTTTTTTTAATCTGGAAAGTCGGACCAATATATTTTCCAGATTGTTTGAAGAAGTATTTACTTCTTTGGTTATAATTGCTGTGGTGAACAGCTCCTGGTTGTGGTAATGTACAAGGTATCTCCAGGAATTAAAATATTTCTGTAAAACTAGCTGTAAGCTGTATTCCGCAAGTGAAGACATATCACAACCGCGCCTAGGAAATGACGGGGCTCGGTAAGTACCAGGACAGGGAACACCTCCCGACGATCTCCGTGCCAAAGGTTCCCACGAGGACTCCCCCACCCCGCCCGGAGGTGCGCCGGGGCATAACTGGCGAGTAACAGGCGATTTGCCTAAAGGCGGTTTGCCTAAACATGAATTCGTTACGCCGATTTGCCTAAAGTCATTTCGCCTAAAGGCGTTTTGCCTAACGTCGAATTGCCAAATGGCTATTTGCCTAAAGGCGATTTGCCTAAAGGCGTTTTACCTAACGGCGTTTTCCCTAACGGAGTCCTGCCTGACGGCGATTTGCCTAACCGCGATATGCCTAACGGCGTTTTTCCTAACGCCGAATTGCCTAATGGCGTTTTGCCTAAAAGAGGAAAAAGCGTTTTGCCTAACGGCGAATTGCCTAAAGGCATTTTGCCTAACTCCTATTTAGCCAACGGTGATTTTCCTAACGGAGTTTTACTAAACGGCGTTTTGCCTAAAATTAGGCAAAACGCCTTTAGGCAAAACGACACATGCCCCTAACTGGCAGGCGGCTGACGAGGGGTCAGAGTGCGCGGGGCGGGAGCGGAGACTCGTCGCGGATTGAAAGCCGGGCCGACCCGCGCGATCACTGTAATCTCGCCGGCGCGGCGGGCAGAGACTACCCCCTCCTCAAGAGTGGCTGGTGGAGGAGGGGGGAGGGAGGGAGATTAGCAACAGGCATTTGGCGAGGTCATTAAGAATTCCTCCTGCAGCCGAGCGCAAATGTACCTACGTGCGGAGCTGAAGCTTATCACTTTTTTTTCCTCCCTTGGATAACCACTCATTATTTCCGCCCAAGGCCATCGTAGCAATGGGATTAAATAAGCATTCTTCGTCTGGAGTCATCGCCTCAGCGTCATAAAATAGCGCGCGAAGAATTCGAGAATTAATTAGTTAAATTACAGCGTAATAGAACAAAAAAAATATCTTGAAATAGCGCATTTGTAGTGTGCTACAGAAATATTAGCAGCCCATTAGAAACACCACACACTACCTCACTTTATGCTAGTTACCTTTAGCAAGTGTGCGTCTTTAAGTTTCTTTTATATTTTTTCGAAAAATTGTATTTCGTAATCAGCACTGCCCGCAATTAAATGTAACAACGACTTGTCATACTCAAGGCGTATTTAAACTTGTAACCCAAAAAGTTATTCTGCTGCGCAGTTTATAGTAATTTCATGCCAGTATTGCAAACAAATATTTATATGTGATACATCAAGCAGAACAGCGTGATATTAACAGCATACTGTACATAAATGCTTTATCTGGACAACAAGCGAGCAAGTCTGTGCTTCAAATGTATGACGAACATGAATGTGTCGCAGGAATCGTTTTCATGTTTTCAAGCATCAAACAATATAGTTGTAAATAATCAATACAAATAATATAAAAAAAGTATTTCAGGAATTACAGAATCCCCCACCCCCCCAAAAAAAAACTTTCACGTTCACTGCGTGGGTCAAGATAAAGCGCTCCTCATCTAAACAAAAAAAAAATGTGGAGAAGGCACAGGACGCGCTGGACCCAGCGGAAACCGGGAGTGAAAAGGAGGAGAGAGAGAGAGAGAGAGAGAGAGAAAGAGAGAGAGACCACGATGGCACTCGTCAGGATGTCCACAGTTAGTACTTTCGTACTAGATCTAGTACTTTCATAAGTATTTTTAGTGGTCTAGTACATTTACGCTCAGGTATAGTACTTTTTTTCTTTAATATAATAATATTACAGTAACTCCAATATGTTTTATTATTAAGCGTAATTATTTTTAAAAACTATGGAATGTATGTGTGTGGTGTGATATTTAAGTTAGAGCATTGCAATGTCATAATAACTTCCTAAATTGTTAAAACCATAACAAATTATAATTTAGTACTTTTTTTTTCAAATCTAGTACCTTTTTTTCTTGCCTAAATTGGTACGAAATATTTTTTTCCTTGTGGACACCCTGGCACTCGTGCGTGGAGGGTCAAGCCGTCGACCCCCGACGCGATCCTAATTATTCCTGAGAGAGACGGAGACCTGCTAAAGTGTTCAAGGGCCCACTACAATCGCAGTGGTCCAGTCGCTTCGAGCCTCCGTGCGTAACCGCGTAACGCGCCCTCTGAACCTCAACCAGTGAAATTACAATGACTGTTGAATCAGCGGGTCTGTGCTCAAAGAGAAGACGAATTAAAAAAAAAAAACCTTGTTACGTCTGTGATTCATAGTCACTGAAATAAACGGTAGGAACCCACTGAAGTATAAAAAAATACGCGGTAAAATTCCAGAAATTATTTTGAATTTTCAAAATATTTTTAGTTTAAAGTTCAAAACCCTGTGACACCCCCGGGTAGCCACCAATCAGCGACGGCCACGCCCACAGCTCTCCCGGCTATCACCGCGGCGGACAGAGGCTCTGTCAGTACACCGAGTCCGCTCTGCCGTCGAACACAAGGGCTGTGTCGACACAATCACGTGAACAAAAACGGGATTTTCTTGAACGTTCCACTATAAATCCTCTTCCCCCCCCCCCTTAAACTCTTTTGTCTGAGATGACAGGAGTAATGCACAAGAGGGGCAAAAATCTGGCAGAGATTGCATGCGTAGTGTTAAGTGATAATGAACACATTTAAATATTATACAAATTCCGCACGACCCCTTTTTACAAATAGACAAATGCTCGGAATATGTACACTATGTCAGTTAGTACATATCAGTTTGAACTTAACAGTCGGAACTGCAGTGTGTGTGTGCAAGGACGGTGGACTGATCAGTCGCAACTGATGGACTCACGAACTGGTGGCTTTCCATCAAATCGGAACCTTGGGCTTGAGAGCACTCAGTCCGAATTTGACACGTATTGGATCAGCGTCTTGCCAGTCCAAACAATCAGTCCATCAGCCGAGTGTCGTGCCAGACATATTTGTTTTTTGCTCTTTGGGTGTTGTGCTATTTTGTTTTCCTTTATCTAACTAAAAGTGCAACTGCAATTGCAACATCTAAAGTTTCTTCCATGTTCTACGATGAAACGATACATCAAACAGCATCAGCAACCGCAAGACTGATCGTGTGTGGGGAAGACTTCAGTTCAGTCCAGACTGCCAGTTCGGACTGTTCGGTCTGAAATGAGCACCTGGACTGATCGCGTGTTCTCAAGGCCTCAATTTAGTCCAATCTTTCAGTTGGGAGCTGATCGTGTGTGGGGCCTCAACAGCTCGCCCGATCAGACCGGTGGATCTGCGACTTCCTTTGTTCCTCCTCCCGGCCGGCAGCCCGAGCCCCGCCCTCGTTGAAACAAATAAATAAGTGGTTTCAAAAAAAATTGGTTGTCTGTAAAGTCGGTTTACGGACGATAGTTTAACGTGACAACTTCATAACAAAACATTGATGAAAAAATTTTATGAATAAAATTGAATCATTTTAATTTAATTATCACTATTTTGTATGGATACAAAGAAGGAGTGAAATGAAATCTACAATTTAATTCATATATTTACTTTTATTTGCACTCATTAATTCAAATATGTTTATTGCTTTAACGAAGAGATTATTTTTAACTATAACTTTTATACATGTTTGCTATTTAACTTCTTCCAATCTGTGTTATTCTGTTAAGGATAGGACGATGATAGGAAAAGTAGGAAACGAATGGGAGTGTTTCAAGTTTGATGTGCCTCGAAAAAGTCAAATCAATGGTTGTTCCAATCGAGTGGAAGAGAGATAGATGCGGCGCAAGCGTACAATGAGCGCAACGGGACACACCGTAACGGAACAATGTGCGTAACGGGACACTTTTTCGTGCGTGCAGCCGGCGTTCATCGATTTATTAGACGTTGTCACGTCAAAAAAAAAGGGTTAACTGATGCTAAACGACCTTCGTTACTAACATAAAACAACTATTTCTGAACCACAAAATAATATTCGACAGCGACTATCGATCTAAAATAATAGAGAAATAAAAAAAAATATGGTTTGTGTTGGTTTTGAGATGTTTTGGAACCGTCTGTTTTTGTGTAAATATTATTATTTTTTAAACATACACTTAATAGATTCATTTAAAAGAGGTCAATTCAAATGTCAATGTTAATTGTGCCATTCATGGTCACATTAGAAGTTTGTAAACGTTGACAACATCAAATGACTCTGCCTTCTTCCGATTTCATTTATAGTATCTACCAGTAACCTACTTGTGCATAAGCTTGAGAGGAAAAAAAAATAATTTTTTTTTATCATTATCATCTATGGATGAAAATCCAAGTGGCTAAAATAAGAGTGTGATTCCTTATTGCGACACGCACCGCAAGAAAGTTAGTATCACGCCTGGAAGTTAACAAGCTAGCTAGTATCGCTCGTTAAAAATGAGAAGACTGAGTTGCCTTGTTAAACAAATTATCTGCTATCACCTCAAAATATGTCTCCTGTTGGCTAACACCTCAAAAATAACTTTGTCGCCCCGCCGTGATTTGGGACAGGAACTCACGCAGTGATTACGGCTTAGCTCTCCTCTTCTTAAAATTACGTTCTTCTTTCAACAAGCAATTTCGTCATAACTGCTTGATTATGTCGTGCGTGGTAAATACCGGTTGCTGCGAGATTACGACCAAAAAAAATTTCGTGGGCCCAAAATTACCTCACTGGGCTCCACTTCCGCCTCTTTTTCCACCAATGGAAGCTCTCCAAGAACGCATTAAAAACGCTTCAAACAATGCTTCAATATATTCCCTATCATAACGCAATAAAAGGGCTGAATATTGGAATTGCACATTACCATTTATTAAATTCAAATTATTTGGCTCAAAATATTTACATGCAAACATTTTTTACAGCGCAAAAATGAGTGTGCGTTTAGTTAAGACTTACTGGATCAAGGACAGCTGGAGTAAAATGTGTATCCGGATGCGCTGGTAGACTAAATTCTAGCGCCTCTCTTCTTTTAGTTCATCCCAAATCTTAAAAAATGTTTCTATCATAAGAAACGTATTTAAAATGAAAATTTATTCTGAATAGTCTTTTTTTTTGCGTAAAAAATAAGGAGAATGGTATAATTTATTTACATTTTCTACTTAATGTTCTTTGTAGTTGAAAATAAAAATAACAATAATTAATTTGAATAGTCAGGCTGTGAGTTTGATATAAATGATAGTTTTCACTGAAATACCGAAAACCAACAATTTTAGAATTAAAGACTGCCATTTAAGCCGATCGAGGAGTTATAAGGAAGCTGAGCTTATAGAACTATTTTAATAAATCACTCGAAAAATGTTTTCAATATTTTAACATCAAAGAGAAGGATTTTTACTTTATTAAACATTGTGTGTGTATAGTAATCATTGTTTTTTTTGTTTCGTGAAAGATAAAAAAATTGAGATAAAAGCCCTTGGCGCTATATGCTACAGGCTTCCCTCAGAACTCCTCGATTTCCAATCTTCATGGCCGCAATGCAGCAGCCTTTCCTGCGGGCTTGATGAGGGGATTAAGGGGGGGGGGGAGATTGCTGAAGTGTCGCCTGGCCCTTCAGTCACTCCTACGTGGATTACACAACACTTCAGACCAGCGGCAGCCTTCAGTGACCTCGAGTCGGACGATAGAACAAGCCGCGTTCATCCAACTTTTAATTTTTTATTTGTGTTGTAAAAGTAAAAGCAATGTAGTTTAATGTTTGTCACACAAATAAAATTCTAACGAAAATTCGATCCTTATTTTTTTTATTTTAGAAAGGGTGGTTGTATTTAAAAAGAAAAGTTATTTAGACTAAGCCAGTTACATAAATAATATGTAAAATCGCTGTTTTAAAATATATTATAACTAGGTGAAATACCCACCTTTGTCCGGGCTCATCGTAAGGAGACTTATTTGATTGCGATGCTTACGTAGTTAAAGAAATATACGGTCGGAGTTTCAAGTCAATAAAACTAATTTTTGTAAATTGATTTTTTTTAACGCCCCCGCGAGAAAAATTTCGGTAACCCACCACGTTCTCAGTTGATGTCCATGTACATAATGTAAGTAACATCCCTGTAGTGTTTGAAGTCTGTCTGTAGGACATATACATGAAAAATGGGTAATCTTGATTTTTAATGCCCCTGCAACCCCCCTTTGCAGCTGGTTTTTGTAAAATACGTTCTTAGCGGATGCTTGTGTAGCGAAAAGAATATACGTGCTGAATTTCAAATCTGTAAGTCTTATAGTTCCATAGAATTCGTGATCAGTAAGTCATTAAGTGTAGTATTTAGCTTCTATGTATATAGATACTAACAAAAATTATTTCTTTATTCTTCCTCCGAGAATATAGGTTCATTCTCATCTAGGGAATAGCAACATTTAAATTCCTTTTAATTGTAAATCTTCATAAAATCTCAGTTTTTTTTTTAAAAATAAAATTCCAACCGTAAAATTGTCCGAGCAAGCAGCGAACGTCTGAGACCGATTCGAGATCGGTGATTCGTTGTCTTCCCCATAAAGAGATGGGTTCCACTACGCATATGGAGAAGAGGGAGAGAGAAATATATGAAGGAAAAAAATAAGCACACACCCCGGAAGCCAGTAAACAATAGCTAGGTAGTTAAACAAAAGGAAAAAAAAAAAACTACTCGCGCGGATACTCAACTCAAGAGCACAGACTGTTGTCGCCGAAGGGTCGTCGACGTCTGGTAGCTCCTGAATCTCTTCTCTCTCTCTCTCTCTCTCTCTCACACACACACACACACACACACACACATCCTAACTCACACTAGCCTGGCCCGTTCAGGGTCGCATTAAACACGACCCTAGGAAGGACCAGTAAGTCCTAATGGCGTCATTCCGCCAGCCCAACAGCGAAGCCATAAATCGTAATAGTTTTTGTTTATGAAGTTGGGGGGGGGGGGGGGAGGCAGCTACTCTAGTTCAACGAACACTGCACACGCGTGCGTTGTAATTTCGTTGCTCTATTTTGTTTTATGCGCGCGTGGAAACACGGGACGAATTTGTGCGGCGGTTAGTTTATCGCCGCCTGCCTACACGCGCTCGAGAACGAGACAGGTGTGCCTTGGTCCGTGTTTTATTAGGTGTTTTGAAACCCACTTCTGGAAAACAACTCTGCCCGTGACTCCTTAATGAACGTGTTCGTTTACTGGCACACACCCATGCGAGCTAATAAATGTAGTTCCACGTGTGGTCGCTTTATAAAAGAAGTAATGTTATGATTGGGTAGTCACCTAAGTATTTAATGTCATTTTTATGTCAATTAAAAGAATAATTGGCCCAATAACTATATATTTAAACCCAAATCGCATTTTCTACATGACCAATGTTTTAAGCACAAGTAATTAGAGATAAGTCAAAGTTAATTACCGAATTCCGCGGAAGAATGCACAAAGAGATCAAATAGTATTTTTAGATGAGTTCCCACACACATATTATACATGTGTGTGTGTGAGATATATTCGGAAATTACTGGGCATTAATTTAATGGGTACCAGGGAATGCCAAAAACAAGCAATTTTGGTCAAGGAAACGCAACACTGCAAAGTTACAGTTGCGAACAGTAGCGTACCTACATATTCGAATTTCGCGCGCATCCATCCTTCACTCCATTGGCCGAGAGGACGCGCGATGGTCGCGCCGTGACGATCAAATGCTCCGTGGGAATCAGGTGACGAGCCAGTGTTAAGAGTTACCCATGCGCACAGTAAGCCAGGTGTCTGGTATTCAGCACAGTGGAGGTTTAGTGACGGTACAATTACATGCTTGTCTTTGGCCGACTATTGTGGTGTTGACCATTAGTTGACTGTCAATATTCACGTGGAGCAAGATATGTGAAAGTAATTGCAGCAGGTGCAGTGCGCATTTAACAAGGACTCTCGCACAACAGACGCGTTCCTAATAGGCAAGGCCTTCTTACCAGCAACTGCCTGAAACTGTATGTATGTACCTATATACATACTTTGGACTTGTGTTTCTTACATTACAGGACTTGGCAAACATGAGATGCAATCACTAATTTTTGAATCGTTTATCTTCCTTGATAAAACCTGTTGTCGCCCTCTCTTTCTTTTTACTGATACACCCATGAAACAGCAGTCAAATGTACCTATTTATCTGCATTAGAAGCGATCTAGAGAGATAAATCGCGATAACAGATCGGTATTTCAGGGTGGGATTCTCACGCACAAACACACACATTAAAACCTGAAAACGAGTTACGAAACCATGGTTCAAGTCAAGGATAAATACATATAACGAAGTCAGATGTTCTGAGCATTTGTCACAACTTCGCTACGGAGAGTCAAGATGTTTTTACTAACCACGAATAAAGATTCAACTTCGTGCGGATGCGATAAAATATCGGATCTTCGAACTAAACCGTGTGTCACGGTTGGCGAGTTGTTTAAAAACGTGGTTTCTACACTAAGGGATTAATCTAAATTTATTACACATACACCGAACTTAAGTTCGGGATACGAACGCACAGCAGAAACAGCTTTAAAAATAAGAGGAGGGAGTTAAGAGCCGAATGATGCCATATTGGCTTCAACAATTTTTTGGCCATAACAATTTTTGTCGGTTAGTTCTTAAAACTTGGATTCATTTAAGCAAAGCATATAATTTAGTGGAGTGCCTGAAGTTAATAGAGAGTGGCTGTGAAGTTAATTGTTAGTCCTCTCTGAAGTCATTGGCGTAAATAATTGAATTAATTTTTCGAGAATGTATATAACTGTAAAAATACTGTTAATATACACGTTTTTATCTTTTGAAAATCTCTTGAGTGTGCTCTATGCATTAATGAAGGTCAATTAATAATATAAAATGTTGAAGAAAGTGTTATAGCATTAGAACTGTAGAAACCAATATGGCGAGTTACGGTTGCTATCTCTTCCCTTCAAAAGTGAGATCATGAAAACTATTTTCAGGTGTTATCCTAGGAAACAATTACATAACCTATGGAATTCTGTAGAATGGCCTCCTTTTCCTTTTAGTGTGAACATTACACATCTGAAATTAGGGTGTTTCCTGGTCGATACCTCAGCAAGTCGAGCGCTTGTGATGTAAGTTCACTTAATGCATTGAAAAAGGTAGCTCGTCCGTGGGTGGTGACGACACAATCCTCGAACGACTTCACCGCTTTGGTCTCCGTCGACGAGCGGCGAGTGTTGTTCGGTCGTCGGAAGGCGGCCGCACGCCTCGCAGTGTTTCAGGGCCCGGCGACAGGCGAGGAAAACGGTACCAACAAAGTACCGGCCCAGGCAAGCGATGTGTTGCTCCACCAGCTCGCGAGTTCCCGATGGCCTTCGCAGTCCAAGGCGTTGCCTTCGTGAGGAAAATTGTTTACGGCAATCTTATGCTGACTCGTGTTATATTTATTTAGTCCTTGAAAATCGGGGAAGGAATTTGGATACCGGAGCTGGTGTACGCAACCGACTGCCAAAATTTGGACTAGCATTCGCGAGGACGTGGGTTCTAATACCAGTTCATCCATTCTGATCTCGGTATGCCATTGTTTCCCCCAAAATTCCTTCTTCAATGTTTTGAAATTCGTGTTACATACATTATGAGGGGTGATAGAACATTAATAGAAACGAAAGAAAAAAATCGTCGTACAATATATGCTCAGAACTCAACCAGTGAAGCTCTAGAGGGCTGTTACGTGCTGGTCATGAAATTATGAGAAACACGACAGAAAGCGACTGAATGACAGGACGCCGATTAATTTTAGGAAAATGTTTTATTTAAAAAAAACTTCCAGTCACGCTAATCCCACACCACAATATCTCTTCGAAATTGCCGCCTTCAACAGTGAACCCGGTAACAAAGTTGAAGCAAGCCTGTCTCTTATGGCATGGGGCTGCAACGGTAATGCGGCTAACGAGGTCTTCATCCGAATTGTTGGGACTTCCATATGAACTGAGAACTGCGCGTTCATAACGTTTTACGGAAAGCCACCTTACGCGCTTCATTACCGATTGAGTTTCGAGCGTACATTACATGGTGACTTGTGCTTGTACAGTTGCATTTTATCACCTCCTAACGTAAGTATATACTAAGAATTAAAACAAAAATCTGTAAATTTATGCATGTAATGACCTTTACGTTGAAAAGAGTGAAATGAAAGTTACCAAAATTCAAGAGATCATATTGTCTTCAGTGCTACGCCTGCTCAGACGTAGACCTTCTGACCAGGACGTAAACCTCCATACAGAGTAAAAGGCCGAGTGTTCCTTGGAGAAGACCAACAAAGTTGAGCCGGTGTTCGGAGGCCACCAGCAGGTCCTCCGCGGCTTCACGGACCGTCGCTTCCGCTCCCCTCCCAGCGGAGACGTGCTGCAACTGCCAAGAGGCATGCAGATGCTCCTGCAGTCTACTGACCGAGGTCGGTCGTCGACCCCCGTCAGAACCTCCCCCTCCTCCTGCTCACCCTCCTTTGCCGCAGTCGCTGTCGTCACGGTGCTGTCCACATCTCGCTTCATTCAGATTTAACTGCATATGCTTTGATATTTGATATATTCGCAGAGAATACGGATTTCCCCATAACTCTGATTTAGATAGGTTTTTCGGAAGCTAGGAACTCAAGGCAAAAAAATCACAATGAAATCGCTAAAAAAAAGTATAATTTGCAAGCTTATAAGCTTATCCTCATTATCGACAGCATCATCATAAATCATCATCATTTGCAGTTCCCAGTCATCGGCCGGATCTGCTTGGAACATAAGCCTTTCTACTGCCACCTGTTACACCACCATATCTCGGTCTTCACTTGGACAAGTCTTCTCCTCATCTTTTATCCTTTGTCCTTAGGTATTCCTCTTGGTCATTTAACCCACATCACATTCTCGTGCATTTTTTTTGGCATATGCTCATTTGGCAGTCTTCACTTTCATAATTAATCTATGCAATATCTTAGCTTTGATATGGATTCGCAGTGACTGGCTTTTACGCTGTGCGTTTCTATTGGGTATCTAAGAGCGTAAACGCTAAACTGGGAACCGAGACCTGATTGATGTTGCCTCAGCTGCTGAACTCTTTATTTGGTTTTCTGCGACCTTCCTGTGGACGAGTTCATTTTCATTCAAGTCCGTGGCTGAAACATTTATTTCCGAAAGTGTGCACTAAATAACTGCTACGGAAAGGTCACATCCATTTTTTTTTATTAGAGATAATATATATATTTTTTGCATTGAAAGTTATACCTGTACATTTTCTTCTGTGGGTATGGAATGAATTTAATAAATACCTTCAACATTTTTGGGGGAAGTTTCCCACGAATATATGATTTTTAAAAACTGAAGTGTTTTGAATAAAGGGAGTAAGACATAATAGCTGTAGACATGATAGCGTAGATATTTTCTCGCAGTAAAACGCGAAGAATTTCAATAAATTACTCGCACGAAACATGCATCAATCTTACAAACTAACAAGTGTAAAAAGATTTTTTTTCCATGTAATCCAACGCCGAAACTGCTGTGTAATTTGATCCGCGAGTCATTGTGGGAACATAAAAAAAATCCTTCGTGTAGAGACGTGCTTGTAATCTTCGCTGATGTTCTTGCCCTGAAATTTACCATGGCAATAAGCCAATCCTAATTTCTTCTTTTTTCAACGGAGCGTGATGAAGCCTACGACTATAATTATGTGGTTATGGTTGCTTAAACACGGCGTGTGAATGCCGCTTGTTGTCCTGCGATAAAAAAATTATAATCTCTCTCCTAATATAGCACGTGCTGTTTCGAGGAATTTCGATACTTGCTGCATACATTACCCATTTGTGATTTAGATTTCTCGTTTATAGAAGGAATTTTTATTTTGACTGGCTTGTCTCAACTCAAAGACTGGGCGATGACCCAGGACTGAGATGAAACAATCCAAACCTCCTTAAAATTTGTTTTTATTTGTTTAAGCACAATAAAATATAAATTTTTACTTTAATCACCCCATTAAATTTAAGTCCAAACACCTGTAAACACAGTTTTTAAAGATTTATTTCAGTCGTTTAAGCAAAATAAAAATAAATAAACTTAGATGTACTTAGTGTTATAATGTGTTTAAAAATGTTTCAGGTTAATTTTGTTTTAGTGTATTATTTTGGACTGCAACTTTAAATTTGAAAAAAAAAATTGAAATAAAGCACAGCGTTCGTAATTCTTTAGAGACAAACTAAATTGTAAAATCCTCTGATATATATACAGGGGTGCCCATCAAATCAGTTACTTACCTATGACTTTGCATTTAACAGTGTCCAACCTGGTTGTCAGATTGTCATAACCCAATTTTTTTTTAAATTTTCAAAAAAATTTTTATGCAAATATAACACTGAAATACTAAGCGACATATTGCACTTTAGGGGAAATTAAAGTAGAATGATAATATATATATTTATATATTACATTTTGTATGTATTTATTTTTCTTATTTACCTTCCCCCCTCCCCTTGTGTTGTAAAGCTATCATCAAGTTTATTTTTCAATGGTGCAACTTACGCCATATATCTCCCCACATCCCTGATGCTATTCGTGGGTCATCCAACATATGTAAGCAGGAAAGTTCCCTTGATCCTACTTTGCAATGCCTACTGTGTGGTAATGGCATTATGGCGATGCGTACACAAACAGGTCGGGTGGTTCTCGATCATGCATAGTTGTGATACCTCCCGCCGTACAGCAGAGGTGAAGATGTTGCTGCCATTCAGGACACTATGGAGATTACAACTAGCAACAGGTTTAAGAATATTAGTAACAATGTTTCATTTGCTGAGCTGTGTGAAATTGAACTATTTTGTTAACCTTGATCTGTAGGCAACGATTATTTTTTGTATAGGTGACATCACTTATAAAATAGCTTGAAATATAAATTAAATCGAATTTCGCTTAAAAAAAAATGTTAATCTTAGGTGGTATTGCACAGATTTTGCTGCCTGTTTTGCTAACATTTTCGAGCTTCGATATTGTTTTTATGTAAAGAGCCTTGTATACCTTAAGTCACTCAGATATACAATGCGTGATTGCGATTAATTTGCAGGGGCCACAGATAAAGAAAATTAGGTCTAATCTCTAAAATATACCAATGTCACACGGTTATGTCCATAGCTTCTATACCTACTATTTTATGTTAAAACACACACTGTGAGATCCTACGCCATACTTGTAGCATTATTTTGAAACGTTTACACTATGAAACATATATGTAATATACAAAATATAAATAGCTCTGGTTACATAATTTATATTTAAAATTTGAAAAACAACTATAGGTGTTTTCATGAAATAAATTTTTATCAATATTTCGTTACCTCAATTTGTTAAATTCCACTCAGTTCTTTGAGAATAATGATTTCCTGTTTATTTGCATAAGTAGATTTATCCAGCTCAATAAGTTATTTCTGATCAATAAAACGATCAAGCAGATCAATTTGAATACGAGCCAGCAAATCCCACGTCCAGGTCTAAATGTGAAAGGCATAAAAACCCTAATTGAAGTGGAACTGGTTTATTGTTTTACAATATAGGAACACACCGACACTGTTCGTTTGTGGGACTGAAAAACCTTCAAGTTCGAAGTCGTTCTTACACAAGTCAAGGTTGAACTGTTTAACCGGTTTCCAAGTACGGGGACTTGGACACTCGAAGCTGCGCATAAATTTCCCTTGGAGACTTCAGGCGCCGACTGGACGAGACAACACACGCCGACGAAAAGGTTCGCGCGTTTCACTTCCCTCGTTTGAATTTTCCGTGTGCGTGGTTGTTATTTTCATTGCTCCTTAGATTGGATTGGGCAATGATTCAAAACGACTTCGACGAAAGACGAACATCGCGTACTTTCAACTATACAATTATTGCTATTGATGTAAAGCGCCACATCGTCTACACAGAAGTTCCGTTTCGAACTATGAAACATTAAGCAGTTGAAAATCGTGCAGTCTCGTTCAGTTCAGCGTAAGTCTAAAAAAATTCACACCGTAGATATTACGCTGAAAGATAATATATATATTTTTTGGAAAAATGACCTCATTTATTTTTATGTCGAAAACCTCGGAAATAATGTTTACATATGCAAAGTATAAAATTGATTTTCCTGATTAAAAAATCACGTGAGCGAGTCATTCAGTACTCGCCAGAGATGCGTAACATCTAACCTCAGTAACGAGCGAATTCACGTGTTCTCATGGTGCAAGTACACTACTTATAATACGAAACTCGGACATGAAACTAAACACGCCGAATTCTTTTTAAGAAAATGCCGAGCGTGATAAAAATACACAAATTGCGTTTTAAACCACGTTTATTGACGCGAAATCACACGCAGTTTCCGCACCCACCGCAAGTATTCGCTGCCGGAGCAGCTACGACGACTATTTAATCATTTGATTATCAGAAATTTTGAACAATATAATAAAACTGCTCCGATAAAAGCGAAGAAAATAAAGAAAAAAATATATATTAAACCCTGAATTTGGTCCCGAATTTTGTCCATTTTGTTAAAAAAAAAATTCAATAAACAGTTACTACTGTATGTTTCCCTTTGTCTTTGTGAACAACGTTCGTGTCATCCCCCGTACGTGGCGGTACCGTTCCAGGCGACTCCCGCAACAGCGAGGATATCGCCCCCGCCCATAATGCCGTGCACCGGGAGCCGATGAAGAGGAGTCCCTGGGACCGCTGTCTCTGACGCCGCGGGCGCTACGGCAGGTCGCTCCACCCGCGTCCACGCTCGAGCGTCGAGTCCCGAGTGACCGCGCGACGCAGGATCCTCGAGGCTCCGTCTCACACACCATCAGGAATTTTTTAAATGACGTGACAACGTCTAATAAATCGATGAACGCCGGCTGCACGCACGGGAAAAGTGTCCCGTTACGCACATTGTCCCTTTACGCTGTGTCCCTTTACGCTCATTGTACGCTTGCGCCGCATCTACCTCTCTTCCACTCGATTGGAACAACCACCGATTTGACTTTTTCGAGGCACATTAAACTTGAAACACTCCCATTAGTTTCCTACTTTTCCTATCATCGTCCTATCCTTAACAGAATAACACAGATTGGAAGAAGTTAAATAGCAAACATGTATAAAAGTTATAGTTAAAATAATCCCTTCGTTAAAGCAATAAACATATTTGAATTAATGAGTGCAAATAAAAGTAAATTTATCAATTAAATTTTAGATTTAATTTCACTCCTTCTTTGTGTCCATACAAAATAGTGATAATTTAATAAAAAAGATCCAATTTTATTCATAAAAGTATGCAATCATTTCATCAATGTTTTGTAATGAAGTTGTCACGTTAAACTATCGAACGTAAACCGACTTTATAGACAACCAATTTTTTTGTGCAATTTTTTCATAACTTCGGGGGTGGTGGAGGGGGACATAAACCCCCCCCCCAACCCGGTTGCATCCATGCATCTGCATCATTAGCCCCCGACAGATCAGACAAGACGCGACTTTCAACTCCTGCAGTTCTTCTCGAGGGGTTTCCACCGACTGCGCAGCGGATCCCACCGCCTGGAAGCCACAACACGGACGGACATTCCGTGCTGGATCTTCGGTGGTAGCCATGTTTTTTTTCATATTGTAAACACGCTCAAAAAAAAATGTTTGAAGTGAAATACTATATTTATTATTACTTTGTCGTTTATGTGTACGTGCTATGATCTCAAATATTTTTTTTTTGAACTTCGTAACCTTGAAAAAATTGGCCACTTGTTACGCTCCCGTGCACCGTGGAGGCAGCGGACGCGGTACCCCCTACGTCGCCTGACGCGGCTGTCGCGCGCGGAATGAGGGCGGCTGGCGGCGCGCGGGCATTCCTAGCTGTCGCGCTCTTCCCCGAAGCACAGCCGGCCCGCGTGCGTCGAATATCACACTTGTCAACTGTACTGCGCCTCAGAGGTCTCCAGCACTGCGCGTTCAGGACCCGCGTCCATGCCGTATCACCCAACACCAACATAGCTGTCCACCCGGTGCGCTACGCTTCAGACAGAACCACGCTATTTGAAAGCTGCTCAAGATATCCGAGTGGATACTGAATACGAGACGAAGGCGGATGAATACATAGTTCCATTTCCGTGTTTCTTTTTTTTTAATGTATTTCTAGAAGAGTGAAAATGGCTAAAACACGTTTTTATCAGAATAATACTATTTCAAGCATGAAATAATTCAAGGGAATTGCATTGTTCCTTTTCATTAATTCCTCCGCCGTATAATGTTATGGTTACCACTCAAATATCACAGTTTCCCTACGCACGACGAGAAGACTGTGCGCCAGTCCACAGTCTTGCGCTTAGAGACGACACCGCGCTAGAAGCACCAGCGGGCGTCGCACTTATCATACCGCATCACTAACCGAAAATACACCCATGACTAGGCGGGCCCCTTAACGATGATATTACACGCGTAAATGAGTAGTGTAACACGCTAGAAAACAGGAAACACTGTACTGTTATCAAAACCGACAGTAACGGTAAACTTTGAACGAACTATAAACGCCTGCAGCCCAGTAATGCCACCTGGCGACCAAAATCATCAGTCGGAATACAACCGAAAAAAAAATCTGAACGCGAATTGTTCGACTGGTGCCGGATTACAGAATTTGACGAACCTTAGATCCCGGATGGAAGACCTTTTACTTTAGTTCCAATTGTCTACATATATATTCTTCAGCAATCTTTGTCAGCAACTTCATGTGATTGACAGTGTTTGTAAACAAACATCACGTGACACTTGCATGAGACAGTTGGGACATTGGTAACATGGGCACTTCTTTTGAGAACGGTGACATTTTTAGAAACGTGACATGAAACCGACTACACTGAAGCTTGTTACGTGTAGCCTCGGTACAGTAATTTCTGCCACCTGGTGGTCGCTTTGTGCCGTTTGCTGGTTGCAAGACTAAAATACATTCGCAACTATGAAAAAAAAAACAATTAATTCAAAGTCTTTTCTCAAACGTTAAATAAACGTAAAACGTAAAACTTTTCCTGCCACTTTATTTGGATTTTTTTTGCCTCGTAGTATATTGAGAATAAAGAAAATTAAAGTAACGTATACACTACACAATTTAATTCCTTTAACATAAACAAAAAGTAGATCTCTGAACACTACATTCTATGCTACATGCCTATCTAATTTCTTGCAGTAAGTGATAACTGAAAATATTGCTCTTATAAATATGCTTTAAAACATTTCTTAGCATTTTATTTGGTGAACAAAAAGTATATGCTATGTTCATCACGAATTACACCAAATTGTGGATAGAGTCTGCCTAGTTCCCATTTGATAAATACGTCTTTAAGAGGACATTCGATATAGTACATAGGTTTGTGCGTTAATAAATTGAGCCCTTTGGGCTTTAATGTTATATAGTCTAATTAATTTGCGGAACTCAACCTAACATTTAAGGAAAACTGTATTTGATTTATCTACGGAAATATAGCTATTAACTTTGTAAGACTTGCGTTATATATAATGCATAAATACGAATCCTCTGATATGCAATCTTATTCTTTGAAAAATTTCAAAGCTTCACAAAAATGATAAAATTAAATCAAATATAAAAAAAATTATTTTAAAAATATAATGATTGTTTACGAATGTAGGTTTTATTTAAAAACATTTAAAAACATCTGTAAAGAATTAAGTTAGTTTACATAAATGCGAGAATTCTTCTTACCTTATTCGGTTTTTTTGAGTAATTTTGTTACACAGAAGAAAAAAAATTGAGTTTCGAAGTACGCAGAAAATTAGAAAATCATTGTGGCATGTAAAATATTATATATAAAAAGGTTTTGATAAACTAAAATTCTTATGATTCGCAGCACTAAGAGCGGTGGAATAGCGTTAATCTCCAGACGTCAATTAAATAACTAAATAAAGCTCATAAAATAGGAGCATTATGAAAAAAAGAAACATTTATACAAATGTCTTCACGTTTGCAAAAAAAAAAAAAAATCACGCCATGGCATTCATAACGTCACTCACCAGAACGCCTGCGCAGCGTATTGAAAACAGCGAGACGAATAACTAAAGAGCAAACGTATGTAGTCTTGGGTATATAGAATTAGCGTCGAACAGTCTACGAATACCTGGTAAGGACCTTGCACAGACAGCAAATATGTCCTTGAGGTCTCAAAACATTTTAGTTTTCTGATAAGGCGGAGAAACGAATACCTTACCCCCATGTGGATGTCATTGAGAAGAATCGTAGCGATCTTTCCTCCGCGGAGATTACCTGAAAGGTTGTCGAGGTATCGCAAATGGGTTACTTCGACGCATCACGAGGACGCTATCCGGAGGCGCAGATCCCGCCGAAGACGTCGGGAGGAGCTCTGGTACGCACCTTCGATGACGACGGCGTCGTCCGTCTCGTAGCGGCGGTCCGGGAGTGGGAAGGGAGGCTGGGGGGCGGCCACTAGCGCCGCCGCCGCCGCCGCCGCCGCCGCCGCCACCACGGCTAGTCCGCACCACAAAGCACTCGGCATGTCGGCGGCACAATGCCGGCCCGCTCGGCGGCGACCGTCGCTTTTAACCGGGGGTGGGCGGGGGGCGGGGTGGGGCCCCGCGGGGAGGGAGCGCCCAGCACGTGGACAGAGTCCCTCTCCCAACGCCGAAGACGTTGCGGGCCGCAAGGTTCAATACACTTGCCGGCTCTCGCCCGAGGTGGAGGGGATGGAAGCAGAGCGAAGGAGGGGTGGCAGGAGGGGGGGGGGAAACAGGCCTGAAAGAGTTGGTGCAGGTCTTGCTCTTGGACGGCCTGCGTCGCTGTTTCGCAAATCAGGTTCAAGAGCAGGCTTGGACTCGGGAGCGGGCAACAACCGGCCAAGTCCCAACGCTTCACTTCATGCGGAGTACATTTATTACTTCAGATAGACCATTCAGCACCTTCATGGGATGAAGAGGTTTTTTCAATGCACGTAGGGAAAAGGTGGGTAGCTGCGGACACATAAGCATGGTTGCATACAGCTCAAAATTTACTATTCTTTAAACATAACATATGCTTATGCATACATGTTCAATTGAAAATAATGAAATTATTCAATGTTCGCTAGTTTAGACTAAGACTAAAAAGAATGCTCAAATTTTTACACTGTACTGATGTGTGCCAGGTTGCCCCGAGCACATAATTTCTTAATTAAGCACAGGTCACAGTAAAAAGATACATAATCTTCATCAACTCCAGCACATTCTTCATGTTCCCAGCCCTTACACCTGCAGCTCTGTGTTCAGTTTTCTTCAAACGATTCACAGTATTGTTAATTTTACTGGTGAAGATTTTTTCTCGCCATTTGTTTCTAGTACTGCTTCGACTTAGACTCTCCCATGTTTAATAAACTTTTACGAGATTATCTTTGTAGCAGAATTTTAGCTTTCGGTTGTGTCTTCAACTCCAATGCTTCTTTAAAGAGGTTTTAAGTGAGAATTTCACTTCGCTGAGCTTTTCTTGTCTACGAAGTTCTCCTGTTGCTTTCATCTGGAAGAGGTGACAACATTATAAAAACTACTCCCACATGTACTGATGTTGAGGGTTGGCAGTCCCCTTGAATATGATAATTTTTTTGTTATGGTTGATATTACACGATCTTTGGAGTTTTCAGACAGTGGTTTTTGTAGTTATGTTACATGAGGACAGACTGAACTTCAGTAATAGCAGACACATTGCAAGCAGCTGTTGTATTTGCAACCTCTTTTGTATCACAATTAGATGCTTTGGCAATTTCTCTTAGAATTGAAGGGAAAAAAATCCATAGTCAGGATAACTACTAGGTTTAAGGGATGAACTTGTGTGCAAGAAAACCCATTGATTGCTACATCAAGTCTACAAGACTTCATATATGTACTTGAAACCAGTCCTGCTATTTTATTTTCTGTGATTATAAGACCAGAATTTTGTCGCATCCACAGTGATTGTTGTGCCAAACAACTATAAAGAAACGACACCATTATGTTTAAGTAGCATAAGTTTTCTAAACATAGGATCATCATGTTTTTGATTTGAGGTGATGTGTCCATGGGTACTCGCACTGTATTATCTCGTTTAAGTAACCAGAAAAAAACAATGGTAGCCAATTTGCGCATCCATAAATGATATGTTCAAAAACACGTTTTAAACAAGAAATCGCCTACATGGAATTACTTACTATAAGTGCCGTTAACATTAACAAATCTTATGCACAACATCCACACGCTGTAACGAATTCCATTCAACTCCCAGCAAACTGTTTCGTATATGAAGGGAGTTTAGGCCACAGATGGACAGAGCTGACACCTAGCGAGAAGAAAGTAAACTTTAACGTGTCCGGGGCTACCCTCTTCGTCGCGTCGAAGCCCCAATTAAATAATTGGCTTCAGACAGTCCTCAGTAAATAAAGAAAAAATTCAACATATTAAGCTTACAAACAATCGAGATTTAAATATTCGCATCTGGTCCTCAGACCCTTTGCGATTAGTTTCGCGTTCGGTTGTCTAATGGGAACATCACCTCTATTCTCGCCAAACGAGATCAGCTGTAGAGGAAATAACGGGATCTGCTTTAAGACACTATGTCTGAAGCTCAACCACCACGCATCAGTGGCGTAGCCAGGATTTGTGTATGGGGGGTGTTAAGAAGCATGCGCCCCCCCCCCGTATTAAAGCGGGGGGTCCGGGGGTCCTCCCCCGGGGAAATTTGGATTTTAAGGTGTAAAATAGTGCTACTTTAGTAGTTTTCGGTACTTAAATTTAAATATTGTAATGGTAAAATTTTTTATTAATTATAATATGAAATTTGTTTGAGTGATGAATAAGAAATTGATTAAAGATTTGGTGCTAAGCCGGGGGCGGGGCGGGGGGGGGGGGGGTTTGAACCCCTAAAACCTCCCCCTGGCTACGCCCCTGCCACGCATACACCTATGTGTGCCCATCTGAAATACGCCTGAAGCGCGCGCAGTGTATACTGCCAGGGTGATTACTATAAATTTTCCGAAATGACAAATGGGAGAAACGCGAGGAATTTCACGTTGATAAATATAGTTTAGTAAGTATACAATCCGTCTCTTACTAAGCCCACCTGCCCGAAGGCCAGACACGTTAATAATCCCTCTAAAAATTAATTTGCTCGTGTTGACATGACGGATTGTTCTTGGGGCTCAGGTTAGTAAATCTGCGGCGGTGAATTTGCGTGGGACTACGTAATTGAATGTTTTTACCTACTTCTCCTTGTACGTGAGTTGCCCATCTACTTTATTACCTTCGAGTTTTGAAGCGAAGGTCGCTAAGAGGTCCAGCCACCTGGAGTTAATATTATTTGAACAGAACCCAGTAAGTAGGTTCTAAGGGCGATTATGTGTCGGGTTTGAGCTACCGTATCGCCTCTAAGAATGAGGCAGCGAGCAGGTGTACAGTCTTGTGCTGCGTGACTTTAGTAGTGATCTTACAATTATGTCGTTAGAACGTGTGTAAAAAAAGTTCAATGCAAACCTTTAAGATGATTTCGTAGATATTCAATTTAATGGTTTTAAGATATAGCAAATGTGAAAACTTCAATTATGGACAAATGAATGGCTCCAGACAAATATTAACCTAACACCAAAATGTTCTGAAAGTAGGTATTCCACGTAGGTTTAAGTTTTTTTCCTATGCTTAAATGGTTTGAGAAATCCCCTGTGTAAATGTGAATTTCTAAAATTCTATAGCGTAAATTCGTGCCAATAATGCAGGCCAATTTCTTCACTGAATATCTTTTAATTTATTATTGTTTTAACTTTTAACAATTTTTGGCACTAAACCAAAGAAAAAAAATATTTTTAAGACCAAACTCTACCTAAGCAATTACAATTACTTTGAAAAGATAATATACTTTTATAAAGGGAAAAATCTTCAAATAATATTAAGAATATCATTGTATATAGAAGATAAATTTTGAGAATGAGAAGATGCGAGAGCACCCTGAGAAAACACACTCTTTGGAAATGCCCACGCCACTTCCCACGTGAGAGTCTGGCATTCCAATGATTTACACCCCCGAAACGAGGAAACTCACACATGTCCTAACAACTCAGCGAAAAACGGGTCCGCAAACGATGCTGGTAAAATTATGTTCGGAAGTCGTTCATCTTTATAACTTAAAAGCAGTTATAAGAAATACCCCACAGTCAGTTCCATGTAGCGCAGTCCAGTGGTGGTGTAAATTATAATTAAAATCAGGTTTTATTAAATCAAAACTGTAGTTTCGAAGCTTAAACTTCCTTACCAATGCCAGCGTCTCAACAACTTAATAACGAATGGTTACAAAGTTTTGTACTTACCTGCACGAAGACAGCTGTTTAAGTAGCCCACCTAGACAGGTATTTGTGTGTGTTAGCGAGGCGGGATGATAAGTGTGACTCTTGCTGGTGCTTCTAGCGTGGAATTTCCTCTAGTGCAATGATGTGGATTGGCGCGCAGTCTTCTTGTGCTTGTGCATAGGACAACTAGAAAATTTTAGCGGCAGAAATAAAAAAAAAAGTGTAAAGCAAGTCCCTTGAGTGCTTCCAAGAATCTGTACCGAGCGTTTTAGCTATATTCACTCTTTTAAGAAATAAGTACAGAGATCGATTTACATGATTTCTTTAAACAGACACCACTCGGATAGCTTAAGAAGTTCTCAAACAGCGTGTTTTCTTTTCTTTCTTTTAAAAAAAATTATCTGCAAAACGTTATGTGTACCGAAGTAGATGGAGCCAAAATGAAGATATCAACTTGTCCAATCTTGCGGGTTTTTTTTCGGACCAGTTCACAGGGAAGAAGTGAGTTATCCCCTCGATGGTACTCTAAGACATTCATATGGGGACAACGGAAGCACTGATGTGTCTTTTTTGGCGTGACAACGTCTAATAAATCGATGAACGCCGGCTGCAGGCACGAAAAAGTGTCCCGTTACGCACATTGTTCCGTTATGCTGTGTCCCGTTACGCTCATTGTTCCGTTACGCTGTGTTCCGTGACGCTCATTGTTCCGTTACGCTGTGTTCCGTTACGCTGTCGGCGAGTGCAGTAATAATAGGTTATGTTACAATTGACTAAAAAATTATGGTGATTCATATAATTGATGATAGATATTTGATTACACTTTATTTATATGAAAACTTGTTCATAATTATATTTAAACTTTATAGCTAAATGTCAGTTCTTAAAATTAATTACAAGTCATCTACACGTGAACTGTTTCGTCGACTGTTGATAAAGTGAAGTGAAAAGTTAATGTGGTTTTCATTGCATATTACAACAACAATTTCGGCAATAAAGGTTCATTATTCTTTCATTTTAAAAATCTGATTACTAGTATAATTTCAAGTATTTATTCTTTTATTATTGAAATTTAAATGATTCAATTTTATTCATAAAAGTATGCAATGATTTCATGAATGTTTTGTTATGACGTTTTCATGTTAAACTATCGTCCGTAAACCGACTTTACAGACAACCAATTTTTTTTTTAATGGAAAATCGTCCAAATCCATTATAATTAATTACTTTGAGAGGGGAGAAGTTAGGGATGAATAAAGTTTTCCTTGACGAATAGTTTGAGGTGTGATCGCTCGTGAGTCACCGGCGACCGCGATGGCCGGCAGGAGCGGGCGCCGCGGGCAAGCAGCGCGCAACTGAGGGACTTGCGCCGCTCTGCCGCCGAGGCGCTGCAGGGACCTGACCCGACGACCGGGGAAGAAACAAGGAGGCGGGCGGTCCAGATGAGAAGAGCTGCCCCGCCGCAAAGGGAGGAAAAAACCAACAGGTGGCGAGCCTGCCGAAGCGTGCGCACTCTTCGGGGCCTTAAACAAACGCACGTGGGGACGCATTGTAGAGAAACACCATAGTTTTTTCGAAGTAGTTTTGGGCCCATCCGCTAGATAGCAGCTTTCATAATATAATACTAACATGGATGTATTGATTGTGAGAAGTATTACATAAGCTATTATCAGGCAAACACCACCAATGAAAATTAACTCACCTTATTTTGGTAGCCACATATTATGTGGTGTGACACATCATAAATTTTGCATCTTCTACTAATTTATATAGAACATGAATTTTTTTTAATAAGAATACAGCATTAAGATTTTTATCGCGCATGTTTAAATCTCTGTTACCAAGCAATTAGTCATCAAGTATGTAGTGGAATTAACATTACAAACATAACACTTTGGGTTTGAATTTTCCCGTCCTTGCTTTTGTTTATTTCCCAACAGAAAGCGTCACATGTAGCGCAAAACATGGTATCAATTTCCACTGTAAGAGTCGCACTTCTATTTTATCTCCCTCCTTGTTCTATAATGAGACGGTCTATGTGGAAAGACCATAAGGCATGAAGATGGTCGTGATAGGGGAGTCTGGAGGGATGAAACAAAGTCTAGGAGAGGGAGCTGACAGACCATACACTCAAAAAAAAAAGTCTCCTTGAGCTTGCTCCAGATGACGTCACGAAGGTGGGGAGTCGTTACCTGCATTCCGACCGGACTCCTTCTCGCAAATTTCTCTTGCCTCCCCTTCTTCGTGCTCGGGGAGGGATCGGGTTAGAGAGAGGGGGGTATCGCGTGTCTCCCTCGCTCGTGTCCAGCCCCAGATTACGCGGTCGTGACCGACCAACAACTGCGCGTAATGCGACTCCAGAGCCGCCGCTCTGTAGTGGCAAGTGTTCCAAGCTCCGCCTCTCTCACGCGGCACCTCGCTGGACACTGCGCAGTGCAGTCAGTTGGGCCGCGTGGTGCCACAAACTCGTGTGCTTCGGTTCGCTTCGCCCGCTTCCGCGTCATTCAACCTAATACACTATTCATAATACCAACTGTTGTTTATTTTAACTGCACACAGTTGAGAGATGACACGAATGACATTCTTATATTGTGTTCGCCTCCAAAATCCACTTTATTTTTGTGCCATGTACCCTATCCAATGTTCTACCTTCTCAATACCTTTTCATGATAGCTTCAGAAGTAATGCTGGACGGAAAAATCAATATTAGAACGACGGATATTTGTATACTCTTTGGTGTTCGAGTCCAAATATGAAACATTAAAAAACTTGTTTTTCCTTAGTTTATCTCCACCTCACACATACTCACGAAGAGAAAATAATAAAAGAAAACTGCAGATGTGGGAAGGCGTGCGAAGATGGAACCTTTACATGGTACAGCAACTTTATCACTGAAATAAACCTTTATCTTTTTCTCAGATTGTTTTCCTAAACCACAAAAACTATAATAATTTACACAAGCTACTTAAACTCACAGGATATGTTCTGTTATTTGTTAATGGAGAAAATTACAACATAAATTTCCCGTGATTTATAAGATAAACATTTTAACAATGTACAATCCATGGTTTTACTTCAATGTAAATAAATGAGATTACAACTTAGATAACATGTTAAGTCGTGGAAATTTTGGTTTTTAGTTTATTGCCAGATTGACAGGCTGTACGTAAGTCCATACTTCAATTGAAAACTCAGATGTGCTGTCATAAGTTAGACACACACAAAACATAGTTTTCTAAGTTATAACCTTTCTAAGATAAGTGTTTCTGACTTGTGATAGTTTTTATTTTTAATCACGTTTTTCTGACTTGTAAGATTCCTAAGTTGCGTGTTCCTAATTGTTTACTTTTTTAAGTTGTGTGGTTTGGTATTTTGGGATCCAACTTATGATGATTATAAGTTAATCCTAAATTGTAATCGTTCTAGGTTAGTATGTTTTAAGTTGTGACAGTTCTAAGTTATAATTATATAATATGGTAGAGTTATAATTCTAAGTTTTGACTGTCCTCAGTCGTGTGTGTGTGTATCCCGAAGGGGTCGAACGTCGAACTGCAGAAGCGCCCTTGCTGGCGAGGACGCAGATTCGTCGCAGAGGCGCAGCGCGATCAAAACTTGGCCACGCGGCTGGTCCATCAGGTATGCACGAAGAAGTAGCTGGACGTGGAAAAAGGGGGGGGGGGGGCAGTTCTCGCGACACCTCAGAGAGCGCCAGGGGGTGAGGGCGAGGCAAACAAGGCGCCGCGGGTCAAACATGCGGAGTGGCTGAGTGGACTGCGGTGCGCGGGGGGCTGGCAGGCAGAATAATAATAATAATAATAATACACCAGTCTTGTGTACACATTACGTTGCTTTCCATCTCCACCTCGCACTTACCCGCGAAGTAAGAATAATAAAGGAACCGGCAGATGTGGGAAGGCGTGCGGAGATGGAACATTCAAAATTGTGGACACCTCCGAACCAGTTCCTTCCGTGTCGATGATGAGTTGAGAAGGAGCGAAGTGGCTCACTGCACTGACATTCCTGAGGAAACTGGTTTGAATCCTGCAATCACTCCAAGAAAATACTTGGATGAATCCTTACCACAGGACACGGCAGATTACTTCCCAACTCTTCCTGTTCTGTGTCGTTGTGGGTTACCATCTTTACTGATATCGCTGTCGCCAATATAATAAGCTTTAATAAATAAAATTGGTAGGTTGTTCAGCCTGATAGCTGAGTTGTATCCCTAGTAATCGCCACGGTGAGACTAAGGCTCTGGGAATAAATATAATGTTGGTCCCTGAAGTATGGAGGAGAAAGGCAACAGAAAGGCCATAATTTTAACGTGTGAAAACAGTCGAGAATCCAACCTGGGACTTTTTGCTTATCTTACAGGAGTCATGTCGACTAAACTAAATGACTACCGACTTCTGGCTCACAAAGTGTAAGTAGAGTTGTAGTTCAAGGTAGAAATATTGTCTTTATCTCTACGAGACATCATACGCAAAAAACGCACAATGACACCTTAGAACCTCATGCACCTTCTGAAATCACATATTACTGCATGAATAAGGCTTGAGAAGGTTGGCACTAGCAGGCGAGCCCTAAGTTTGAAGGACGAGGAATGAGATGAGGTAGCAGCATTAGCGACAGGAAAACAAGAGTACTCCTTGAAAACCCCTCATCGCGAAACAGGCGGATCTAAGGGGCAGTTTGAGGAGCTGAAGATCCCATTCTTGCTGAGCTTCTATCATTCTTGATGAACTTCAGTATTCACTTCTCTTCTGTAGATTTCAACCAAACTAATCCGAAATTGGAAACTTTCATCTGAAAAATATTAAGCGTTGTTCCAGCGGCAGTGATCTGATAGTGACTGATCATTAAATAACTTACGGGTCTGCAGTTGCATTTTAACCAGAGGAAATGCAACTGATTTGAAATACAGTTATTGGAAAACATAAATAAAATTAAATGTCACTACGTGCTCCCTCTTAGCAGAAGCATATGTGCCAAATACTTACACAAGAGTCGTATTCCGGTTCGATCCTGGTCATACTAAGAATACCTCAACAGGGTTCTTTCACTTCATGGAAATCGACTCCCAACTTTCAATGTCACTAGCAGGTTTTCATGGGTGTCAACCAACGTGACCCTTTCTTCTAAACCATCCGAGGAGCCAAGAATCACGCAGGTGTTGTTAGGAACCAGGGACTGTATGTTGAAGGCTTTGGATTACAGAGAAGAATTCAGGATCCACCCATTTTTTTATCCACTACCTTTTTCCAGTTTTTTCCCCCCAACAGCTATTTTGAATGTGATTTTTTCATGCTATCGTTTAGCCACTTATAATCTGCCATTTTGGTTTGATATTCTATAGCATTCTTACCACATAGTTCCCTTCCTTTTGTGCTCTAAACCACTGCATCGAGCATTGACCTTCGATAAGTTACTGGATGTCAGTAGAAATTCTGATGATATTTTGAAATTTACGTTTCCGGAGCTTAAAGAATCGCCAGTAAATAAGCTAGGTTATCTGACCTGCTTTCCAAGGCGTTTACAATCCCACTCTGTAAATTAATTCCTATGTCCTTTACTTGGTAATTTGCATTATTATCTTGTACCTTATTTAAATTAACATAGCCCGTTGGGTGTTTATTATGAAAATAAACATTAAAATAAATAATTAGAATTCATGGCTATTTATAAGTGAAATAAAAAAATGGAATGTCATTAAAAAAGAGAATTTAAAACACATAGTTAACACATCACTTGAAACATATAATCACCATACATACACACACACTCGTAAACAATTCAAAATTACTTAAATGCAATAAAACAATATAAAAACTATTCCAACTAGTTCCTGTGAAAATAGTTTGCTGGAATAAACAAAATTCTAACTAGCATTACCAGAATGATAGCCACTAACAAGTCAAAAGTCCTTACTTGTCGAATATTTACTCAATTCATAAATAAAAAATTGCTAATTTCTGTTAAAAAAAAGTATTTCAGGGTTATTTGAGATAATTAGTTATTGCTGCGGCAAAGTTCAAATCGGTATTGCATGAACATCCTAAGTCTCAGACTACTGGACTTTTAATACTTGGATGTGCAATACTTCAATGGCTGTTTTATTTCATAGGCAAAATTAACCTCTTGAAACAAATGCCAATATGTGCAGTAATGTTTTTATCACATGAGTATGCCAGTTTCAAGTCTCTAAACATGTTATCAGTGCTCAAAAACTTGGTGGCGTTACTTGATTTTGTGGCACACCTGACTTCAACGATTTTTCTAAGATGGCCAACCTTGGATGATGCAGGTATGGACCAGAGAAAACTCATATATTTTCACCGCAATGGCCACAATCGTAGCAAAAAAAATTTAATCCTTGATGTGACGACACTGCACGTCACTTGCGCACTATTTTAGGTGCCCAATGAACTTTTAACTGTCAATCGGGCGCACCTGACACAGATGACGCCATATTTTCTCATACCTGGACCCGCCACTTTTTCCCAGCATTCCAATTCCCATGATGCAACAGACCTAACGCTCAAAATATTCAATCAAATTATTTAAACTATTGAACGACACTCCGGCCGCCGAGGCATTAGCCAATCACATCATGCCAATTGAAAATGCTGTAGAATCGGGAGCGCGTAAGACTACCATACTGGAAGACTACCATAATGACAGTATTCCGCCTGGCCTCTTCCAAAAAGGCGGAAAAGTACCATAACGGAAATATGCTATACGTTCAAAGGACGAGATGGAATTCTGCCATAATTTCGTATATACTCTATGGAAAGAGTACAGCGGCATAGCCCTCAAAGTAGTGTATAGAATACTCGGTAGGTAGCGCTGTCAACCCTCTAGCTGTTTCTCAGGTTAACTTTAAAGCTACAGATAGCGCTTCTGACGGTGATAGTTGCAATTACAAATAACGTCCAGATCGCGGACGAGAAGAAAGAAATGTTTCCAAAAATGGTTTATAGGGAGCAGCACTGTATTCTTATTACGACGATTTAAAAAAATACATATGGTAGGTTTCCATGCACGAAGAAGAATTCTGCCAAAATTTCTTATACATTCTACGGAATGAGAAAAACGGCTTTACTCGTAAAATCGTAATGTAACTAGCTTCATAGAATTTACATTTTTGCACACTGGAATACTTGAAGTAATTGTAGATCATTATTTAATGAGTACAAATCCAACGCAAATATTCAAGGATTTTCTTATGTTTTCATTTATAGGGTGACAGAACACAAAAAAACTCATATATTAAGATTTTTAATGTCCATATTAAATTATTTGAAGTCTACAAAATGTATTTTTTAATTGATGAAATGCGAGGGAAATATATTTGTGAAGTGTAGTTTGTTGGCACAGGGCAAGCATCACAGGCGCTCTAGGGGAGACATAGGCTCGTACATGGAATGTTGGTGGGCTTTGCACAGGCTTGCAGTATTTTTTTCTATTAGGAAATAAAAAAAATGTTACTATGCGTAGCATATTATTCTGCTTCTTAAAACTGCCAGATCAAATTTAAATTAATTTTTTTATGCGTTACAACACTTATACATAAAAAATTAGGTACCATATAAGCACATAGAATAACAACCAAACACACATTAACATATGACATACACTGATACATATCAATAAATTTACGACAAAACACGAAACAACACAACACCCAGCTAAATAAAGATTGATAAAGTTTATATTAACTAATTGGTTATAATTGGTTACTTTGGTTTTCAAAAAATCTTAAAAAGAAACTAAAATGGAGATTATAAAAGTTTTAAATAACTTTTTGCTTAGGTTTTTTACCAATGAATGTTTCTAGATTATTCAAAAAGAGTTATAATTTTTTACAAATTTATAGTTACTAATTGGTTTTAAAAGTGTCACTAATTCTATAATTGCAAGTTTAAATTCGTAATCCAAACCGTGATATTGTGTCTAAAGCATTTAAAATGGTAATAAAACGTATATAATAAAATGTGTATCACTGATTGAACGTCTAGTAAATAGAACATGCAAATTAAATTTATATAGGAATGTAGCATATTTGAAAGGAATTTAAAAGCCTGAAATTTTAAAATATTAATTTAAGAATTTTTTAGGCGCATTATGAAAAAAATGATGAGAGTGAAATTTTAAGATACGCGCGCATCACTGTAACACAAAATTAACAGGTTGAAGCTGCCCGCTAAACCGCTCATTAAGTCTCGAAAAAAAGCTACCAATAAAATATAAATAGAACCTCTATCAGTCGCGCATGTTGGCACGCTCGTCGCCTCTGATCACTGTTTTCATATTTATAATGTTTCTAGTTTCTACATTCACAATCACAACACGTGTTTTAATCATACAAGTGCGAATTATATATGTGCTAATAAATTATATTCAGTAGTGATTTAAATTGAATATTTTGATTAATATTATTTACTATTCGTAAATAATAAAAAATTGTGCTTAAATACTTTTTCAAGTGCTCCAATATAATTGAGGTTAACTATCCGTATGTATTATTTATTGATATAAATTAAAATATTATTATTTAATATAATTAATACTAAATATTAATAAATTATTAATGTTAAATACATATTATTGGTTATTTAATATTTACAAAATAAAGAAATAAATTTAATAAAACATTTTTTAAAAAAATTGTGATAAAAATTAAAATCGAACATCATATTAAAATATTAATTTTTATTATTAAATTGAATAAATAATAAATATTTATAAAAATAAATATTTAAAAAATGAATAAACTTAAATTAATTTTTTAAATTTATTATTAAAATTATTTATTTTCTTTTAAAATATTAAATAATCAATAATAAATATTTACTTGATGCAAGCTTTTTGACATACGCCATTGTTAAGCACAGGTATGTCTGTAGAAGAAAACTACAAAAAACCCAAAAGACAAAAACACAAATTAAGCAACAAATTGCTGTTGTCAACAGGATATAAACACCACCACCAAAAGCTTACAACAAGTCATGCACTCCCATTGCACAAATCTTTCAAATATAATAATAAATATTTCAAATAAAGAATCTTATAATATTTAGTACAAATTATGTCATATATATTTATTATTCTATAAATTTTATTTATTTAATTTTTCAAATTTACTCTGAACTTTATTGACTGTGTTCACTATCTTTTTCCAGCCCATTTATTATTTTATTGTAATTAATTATTTTCATGCAATTAAAAACTATTTTTTTAATGAAGCCAAAGAAGTGTAACTTCTCACGCGCGTATCCAAGAACACGCACCCATTTTTTTCTGCATACTTTCAATTCTATTAAAATCAAAATTAGTTATTTAATTCCAAAATTACAACACAATATTCTACTTCATAGCTAATCAATTTTAAGAACAAAGTATACAATCAGGTATTGATGCAGAGGAAGTTATAAATATAATAATACCTAAGATCTTCAAGTGCAACCAATAGTTTTATCTACATGTTGGTGAAAAATAAATACTTGGCTTCCACTATAACTCGAAGGTATTAAAAGTGGACACCACGTTTAATGTCATTTCTTACTATGTGATAATTCTAATTAATTGAATTAATTTATTTTTACTAAATGTTATACAATAAATGCTATCGTAATTCAGAGACTTTTGTTAACATGAAAACCAGATATGGACAGCTGAAATATCTTGCTGAATAGTTTCACAAACATATTTCCTATTTTTTTCCCCTTCAGCATCTTTTCTTGATCAATTACGATTACAGTTGGAATATAATTTATTAAATATTAAAGATTAGTTGAGATAAACTACTACTTTGCGGAACATCTAATATCATTAAATTGCATTTGCAAATTTGACTGCAAAGCGTCTATTTGTAAGATAATTAAAACATATACTGTGTGTGTTAAGGACGATCTTCCTGATTGAGAACTACGTGGTTTTTCATAAATAATATTTTTAGGAATAAAATTCATGTGCCTATAAATATTTTTTTTTCGTCAAAAACGTCTAAAATACAACAAACTTAACACAGGTATTGGTCAATATTTTGTGACTAAAATTTAACTGCCAATAATAATTCAAGAATATATATACCGATAGATGTTTGTACACACAACATCGGTATACATACACTCACTGACTGATATCTACTCTCTTATTTCAAATATTTTATGTACAAAAGACAATTTTTTAAAATGTTTTAAATGTTTGTTTGAGTTTTATTTATAACATGTTGGAATGATAATGCTACAGTTACTAAAAAATAAAACGCTACAAAACTAAAATTTTTGCAAAACTCCGTTCCCCCGGAGAAACCCCCGGAATGGCCACCGCATGGGGAGCCCAAGAAAAGAAACGGGCTCCCCATTTGGAAGCCACCTGGAAGGTTTTTTTCTGTTCCACCCACCGTTTCTTTGGTAGCCTGACTTGTTACAAGGGATTGTATTCCTACCAGAGAAAATGCCGCCATTTTGTCTGGGCAATCCGCCTTGGAGGAGCCGGGGCGCGAACCCGGGTCCTACAAGTCACAAGGCAGGCGCTCTACCCCAGAACCAGAGTGGTAGAGCGGATACTTGCAGTCTTTTTAACACTGACATGATATTATTCCACGAGTTTACTGTAGTTTTGTGTGTCAATGACACGTGCAGTACGTGTAGTAACATCTAACCTCGGCAACGAACAAATTTATGTATTCTTATGTTCTTCGTTCAGCATGAATTGTATAATTTCTGCAACCAAACTTACAGTCGCGCTGTACAATAATCATATAGAACTATAGACTGTTGAAAAATATGTAAAGAGCTTGCACTGTCGATGGATTTGAAATAAATGTTAGATATTAAAAGAGTGTGTTTATTTTAAATATGTGTGCGCTTACAAGCATGAAGTTAATGTATAACATTTTGGTTTTAAAGCCACAGAAAAGTTAACCTTGTTATTTCACTTTTGGCTAATACTGGAAAGCTATTCAAACAACCGTTTGCAAACAGGCATTTTCAAAATCTTAAATTAAGTACTAAATCAATGATGGTGTTGGAGATGTCAAATTAGAAGACATCGCCGGAATTTTAGGTAATGATAGTACTTACTGACCCTAAATCGGTCAGTTTCTGAAGACTAATAATTTAGATGACACTAGTTTTGTGAGATTTTCTTACTTATTGAGAAATATTTACATTATTTGAATACAACTATATTTTATTGGAACTTACAGTTCTCCTGAGTACAGAATTCTTGGTAATAGCTTACACCAGGGTTAAGCAGGGGTTAAAAGTTTTATTTCATACAATGAAACCCTCAGAAATTTTAATTAAATCATCAGGATTATTTAACATGAACTTCTTTGAGTATACAACTACAGAAAGGTTTTATTTATTATTTGTGCACATCGCTACTTAATTATTTGTAATTTTAGTTGTAACAAAAATTGTAATTCGGTGTTTTTTATTTTGGATGTGTAATATTTATACGTGTAATAGAATAAAACATGTAATATTTGTTAACTGTTACAGTATCAAAAGTTCATTTAATGGTTGTGTTTGTTTGTTTTCGTCCAAAAAATATTATTTTGTACAGAAAATATCCTACAGCAAGAAATTTCACTTTTTTTATAATTTTTTGGTTTAAATTATAATGTTAGAATTTTTCCTTCAGTTCAACAACTTAAGTAGATATAATAATTTCGTTATGAAATTAAATTCTCCATACATACTACACTTGATATTTTGAGATTATTACGAAATAATTTATAATTTTATTTTAAATACATTTTTTTTTGCAAACGTAGGGGTTTCAAATACCAAATAAATACTTTAATATTTATTTTTTTTAACGGTTCTTGCAATTGGGGAGATTTATTATATATATATAATTTAGGACATATAACATTGCTGATTATAATGTATGTCGTAAGAAACCTCAATAACAGACAAGAAAGATAAATGTGCTAACAATCAGAAAACAAGAAAAACATTTAAAACATAGAAAATTACGTAGAAGGAATTGGTAAAAAAATTATTTCAATACAGACTGACACAGTGGACTAACAACGATGAGACAGTAGCAACAAGAACAGTAAATAAAGTCGAAAAATACTTTGGACAACTCACAGAATTGATTTTTCAGTACTTTTAAAAAAGATTCTATTGGAAAACAGTTGACAAGGAATAATTTGCAATACTAAAATAAATATATTATAACGTTGTACACCACATAGCTTTGGTTAATTTTGCACATCTGAAATACGGTTTATCGAGGTAGGGCCTATAACTGAGTATTTCTTACAAAAATTGGCTAATAATTTTATACTTCAATTGATTTGTACATTAGGCATTTTTTTTTCAACCATGGAAAAGATAATTATTGATCAAATATTCAACTATTTGGTTTTCTTTTGTTTTACTGTGCTTAATATGCGCAGTTAATACTGTAAATCTATTCAAACAAGGGTTTACAAATATCGTTTAAATATTGGAGGTACTGGGGCAACACAAAATATAAATATTAACACTATTTTGTAGTGATACAGTTATTTTCATGTAAATCAATAAATTAACAAATATATAAGTTTATATGAATATTTCTGTTCCATTTCAAAGAAAATTTACGGTGCACAACGGCAAACAGAATAACCCAACGATGAAACTTAACAGATAAAAATTGAAAAAAGAAAAAAAAAAACGGATATACAGAGACGCACAGGTGAACCCAGCGATGTTACAAAACAGCGACGACAGCACACACGAACACCGTAAGCAACAGTTGAGCGACAAAACAGATATTTAGAAAACCACAACGATGGTAGCACAGAATAACACAGTAGGTTTTTCCCAAGACAACAGTTGCGACGTTTCGGAAGAGAGATCTATTTATTCCCTTCTTAAGGCACAAACAGACAGGTTTCTCATGACATACAGTTTAATGAGTAATAGTGTATGTCCGAAACTACATCATAAATTAATTTACCTATTATTTATAATATTGTATATCGGTTGAAATTATATTCAATGAACTACACTGTTTTTGAAATTCACTTAGATAGGTACTGACTTTCTTTAAACAGATTTGTATTTAGATTTGTTTTGTGTGTATATTTGTTAACACTTCTGTTAAAAAAGCACAAGTATTAGTGCAGAGAAGCTTACTCAAAAGAGGAACATGTTTCTGTAACAATAAGTGTCAAGAACGTAGTAAAAAAAAGAGGGGAGGGGGTAGGGTGGCCAGATTTATTTAGACAAAAAAATATTATTTTACAAAATTTACAATGACAGGAATTTCAAAAAGCACTTAAGGGATCGTCAACTAGCCTAAAAATGTATTTTCAAGCATTATCTTTGTAAAAGAGTTTCCTGAGGATTGACTGGCTTCTGTCCTCCCCTTCCACAAATACTGTTTACATCCATGGTAAATGTGTAAACAAAATCACATGTAGTTACACACACTACTACACGATATACTCAAAATACGTGAATTAAAACTTTCGTGACTGTAATTTATGATAGTTGTGCTTATAATATTAGATGTCAATAATTTTTCAAGACAATTAATGATAGCCTGCAGGGAGTACTATAGTCTTAAACTATGTAATTGTAATGTTATGTAATTATCGTACACTCAAGCCTGTAGCATGAGGCATAAAAACAAGGCAATCTGAGGTGCAATTTATGGACCGAGTCGTAAGACACTAGACAAGTATCCCAGAGAACACTGGTTCAAATCCCGGCTGGCCATTGTCATATCGTTTTGATGTGAAGCGTCTTAGCGAAACATATGGGTAACAGAACAGACGAAAAGGTCTGTATCATCTTTCTGTAACATTTTCCTAACTATATAGGCTTCGGCCTGAGTCGCATTTAAGAGTCTTCCCTACCTAGAACTCCCAAATAGGTATACTTAGTTTTAATTTATGTTAGTAAAAAATTCTGTTCAGTTTAGCTATCTCACGACTCAGACGTGATAGCGCTGTGATTCGTGTGTTTGTGTATAGAGAACCGACAACACTGGGCAATACATATTGTACGTTCACCAAAAAACATTAATTTTGATTATATGCCTTCGGTATCTCATTTATATCTCAGACCAATGTTAAACATTTTCGTCGAATATTAATTGAAATAAATAGTAAGCTACCATTTAGTGTCTGTTTTGAATTGAAATATTTAGTACGTAGACAATGTCTCGTTTTTATTATTTTATTTTTAAACTATTACACTAAAAGCGACTCGCTGACAAGGAAGTTTCACGTAGGTCATGGATAATTCCTTTCATATTGTCGTTCTACTAAGGCGTTGTGTTTTGTCGTCTGCATTGATCTCCCTATTAATATGTTTACGGCCAAGCAAGCATTTCAGAATAAGAAGAAAAATAATATCGTAAATAGGCTATTCTCCTGGCAAACAAATATAAAATTGAATTCAAGGCTTTCATAAATTAATATTCTGAAATGATTTCGTTGTCATTGACGCAGTTAAAATATAGGCCTAATGTCACAACTACTTAATCAATAAAACTTAAACAGCAAACATGAATCGCTCTCACTATTCCGTATTCACATTTGTGATTGCTTTGATCTATTCTTAAATGGCAATTATTTTTCTGTGCATCTATATGTTTAAATACTTTTCTAATGGTTTTGACAGCACATGCTAAAAACAATGCTGGAATCACAATACCCTGTAACAGCCCCGAGATGACAAAAACAACACCACAGCCATTAAGAAGTAAGGTCGTAGTGATGTCAGCCCATGAAAAGTGAACCCCAACAGCCCATCAGAAACATAATGTGGGTGTTATTAAAGATGTAGTAACGTAAACATTTTTTTGTGAAATAATTCATGCTTAACTTTATTTCATCGTTCCTTTGATAGACATGACGTAAAATAAACTCAATTGAATTGCCATCTCAGAACTATATATGACTATACACCTGACGGTGATAATCTGTCATGTAATTTCAAACATATAATATAAATCATGCAATATTTTACTTACTTAACCGTCGGTTGTCAGGTAATTGTGATTTTCGGTCACTAGATTGCATTTAATTTTAACTAGTGACCTGGAGTTAAAAACTTAATTAGAAATACAAGACTTTGTACGCTACTTATTTATACAAATTATTTCTAAGATACTAGACATAATTTAGTCTTGTCGTTTGATTACTAGGACTGTATGGTCGCGTTTTAACTTATGATAGTTTTACATTATGGCACTTTTCCGTCGCTCCCCGGAGGAATTCTTCTATTATGGTAGTCTTCCATTATGGTAGTCTTCCAGTATGACAGTCTTCCAGTATGGCAGTCTTCCAGTATGGCAGTCTTCCAGTATGGCAGTCTTCCGTCGACCCCCTTCAAAACAGGAGGAAATGTGCCATAATGGAAAACTACCATATTTTTATTTTTACAGATCATAGTTATAAGTATACAGTGCTGCTTCCTATTACCAAATTTTTGGAAATATTTGTTTCTTTAGTGCGCGATCTGTTGAGTTAATTTATGATTGTAACTACAGAAAGTCACCGTCGGAAGTGCTATCTGTAACCTTTTAAGTTAACCTAAGAAACATTAGGGGGCTAACAGCGCTACCTAGCAACATATTCTATACGCTACTTCGATAGTAAAGCAATTGTACTCATTCCATGGAGTGTATTAGTAAATATGGCAGAATTCCGTCTCATTATGGCAGTTCTCCATTATGGTATTTTTCAGCCTTTTTCGAAGAGGCCAGGTGGAATACTGTCATTATGTTAGTTTATCAGTATGGCATTCTTCCGTCGGCCCGTAGAAACTGTAAAGGGTCATTTAAATAGATAAAAACTATTTATTTAAACATAATAAACATAGGCTGAGTCTTAAAAGCACAAACAAAAGTGTTAGAAACCAAAGATAGCATTTACTAGCCATAAATATAAACATAAACAAAACAAAAAATTGAAATAAAAACCGTAATTCAGCAGCTGAAATTAATATAGATAAACAATGTTTCAGTACTCTATATTAACGTTTTAGTACGAAATGTGTTTTTTTTTTACTTCATACGAGGTGTGGCAATTTAATAACCAGACAGGTGCTGCTTCCGCAAACAGCGAGCGCGCCGTGGCAGGTTTTAACCTGTCTTTGCCTGTTGCTGCCCCCACCCTGAGCTCGCCATCGAGTTAAACGTGGGTCAGTCCCATTGTAGTAATCGCCCTTTCAAGTCCTTGCGTTAGCATCGGAAAAATGCAAAAAGCTCAGATGGAGCAACGAGTTAACCTCGAGTTTCTTGTGAAACTGTGGAAAACTGCTTCAGAAGATCATGCCGTGTTAAAGGAAGTGTACGGAAGTGATTGCTTATCGCGCACCCAAGTTTTTTGAGCTGACGACACCATCCAGAAAATTGGTAAATTGATACGCTAAAATCGTCGTCTGAGTGTCTGAACTCTTGCTGAAATCAAACGAAAGAAAGTGCCCGTCATATTTGGCATGAATCATTCAACAAGCACAAAGTTTGCGCAAAAATGGTGCTAAAACTTCTCATTCCAGAGCAAAAGGAATCGAGGGTGAACATTTTTGCTGACCTTTTTAACAACATCGGTAATGGTCCAGAATAGTTAGACGGAGTGATAACTTGTGATGAATCGTGGATTTTTTTGTTTACCTAAGATCCTGAAACAAAGTGCCAATCGATGCATTGGAAGAGTCCAAACTCACTGCAGCAAAAAAAAGGCTCAAATGAGTGAATCAAAATTCAAAGCGTTGGTGGTTTTTATTTGACAAGTTTACGTCGATTGAGTCCCTGAAGGTCGGACAGTCAATCAACATTATTACGTCGAGGTTCTGACTGCTGAGTGAGGAGACGAAGACTCGATTTGTGGAAGAGAAAGTCCTGGATGCTTCACCAAAACAATGCGCCAGCCCATTCCACCATGTCTGTGAAGGAATTCTTTGCGAAATACGGCATCACCGTGTTGGACCACCCATCGTACTCGCCCGATCTGGCGCCTTATGACCTTTTTTTTTATATTTCCTAAGGTCCATTCGGAGCTTAAGGGACGATATTTGACAGTGTGGAAGCGGTGAAAGCAAAAGCGATGGATGTTCTCAACAAGCTGACAGAAGTGGACTTCCAGCACTGTTTTGAACAATGGAAAATTCGTATGGAGCGGTGTCGGGATCGGCAAGGAGAGTATATTGAAGGCGATAAACTTTATAATGTAATTGGTGATCAATAAAACGTTTTGTATCACCAGCCAGGTTATTTAATTGCCACACCTCGTATGTCTTCCACATCCAATTTCGTTCTACGTAGGTGTTATTCCCATTACTACGCCTATCATATTGACACGACGACTAGTAAAGAAGAAATATATGAGCGTGTTAAATACTTAACCACATTAAAACAAGGTTTAAGTTAAACCAGTATTTAAAGATACATAAATTTATGAATGTGGATGGGAAAAAGTAGGGGTAGGGGACACATGATTACAAAAGTGTTTACTAAAAGCTTTCAGAACTCACAAGTTGGTTTGCCGTTCTTTTGTCTCTCCACTTCCAGCAGCGCCAAAGACCGGGAGTTATGTGTTCCGCATGTTGTGGGCGCAGCGCGGCCAGACGTGGGTGAGATCATATTTCAGTATATAAATGGGAGCCATAAAGTGGACAACACAAGTCTGCAACGCGTTTGAGTGTGAGGTTGGACTGTAAAACACGAAGTAAATTAACATGCTGCATAAAATATCTCTTTTGTGATGTTCTTTGCCGTGTTGTTTGGAAGGGGAAAAAAAGTTTTCATGCTCGCAGCAAACGCAAGTGTTGCAACTGGAAACGTAACATTGCATTTGGAAGTAATGGCAAATCACGGGACTGGGAGAGTTATTTTACTTTACAGATGTTAACGTTACGCCCGTAGGATACCTACATTAACGAGCAAATAATGTGCCCTACTCACGTTGCAAATGTTCATAATACTGCAGTGTTTAGCCGTTGTACAATGTATCGTGTTATAGTCATCTTTGAGTACTTCTAATACTTAAACTTCTAATGTTTATAATTTGGAGCGAAACCGCAGTTACAGTTTAGAAGGAAGAGCGGTTGAAGAGATAGAAACCTTAAAATTAAATGGCCCTCCTACATTTTTTTCTTCTGCAGCCAGTTTCATTTTGGAGTGACGAACACCTAAAATGACATATTTCACAGGATGTAAAGATATTTTTTTGTAAAATATAAATGCACGTGTCTACAATATGACCAATGTTAAACCAGAAGTGCATTCTAACCCAGATCGCCTCGGGAGAAGGCAGCGGGTGAGGGAAGGAGGGGTGGTAATAATGCAGCTGACTGGTGGCTGCGGTGACCCCGAGACTGCTGCGAGCAGACCCGCCCTCTCTGCGCATGCGTCACTCCGCGCGACTGCACCGGTCATGCCTCAGGAATTCCCCTCCTGCACATTCGGGGAAGCCTAAGGGCCAATTTCACCATGCGGTCGTTAAACAATGTGTTAACTAACGGTTGTTTAAAGTTAACACTCCGTTCTTAAACAACCGTTAAGCTTTTTCATTTCACCACGCATTTCTTACCATTGATTAGTTACACCTTGTTTTAAGTTTTATTCGCCTAGAAGATTCATATAAAGAAGGCGGTGGCGATGCTATATTGTTACGTATGTGTTGCAGCTTGGTGTGATGTAAAATAAAGTGCGCTATTGAAATTTAATATTTGTTTTGAAACATGGGTGAGAGACGCAAACGTTCTGTTAATTTTACTTCGTATGAAAAGGAACTGCTAGTTGAATTGGTTCAAGAACACGCGAGTACAATAGAAAATAAAAAAACGGATGCCGTTACAAATAAAGAAAAAAATAAATCTTGGGAAATTGTGACGAAGATATTCAATGCTTCAAGCCCTTCCACCAATCGCTGTAGTGATGCTTTGAAGGCGTGCTACGAGAATTTAAAAAGACAAACGAGAAAGGTAGCTGCAAAGGAAAAGTTGGAGATATTTAAAACAGGTATGTAGCAAGGTATTTGGGTATGTAGTAAAAATTATTGTTATATTTTTTTGCCGAAAATATAACCTAGAAAGTGAAGAAATACTACTCAATTAGAAGTTATTTAAGATATAAACTTGATACTGCTTTCAAATTAATATGTATATATATATATATATATACCTATACTTGTAAAACAACACTTTAAAAAACCTTTAATTAAAATAATGCTTGACAAAGTCAACATCATCATAATCGTCCAGATAGTTTGATCTTTCTTGAACCCATCTAGGCCTTCTTCGCACATTATCATCATCCTCTTCAAAAATTAAATCGTACATTCGCGCGGCCATTACGAGACACAACTCCTCTTTAAAACAACTGTTTAAGACTTAACCGCCCGAATTTGGGCGGTTAATGTTAAACAACTGTTAACGAACTTAAACACTGTTTAACTTTTGGTGAAATATAATTCACAACTAAACGATGTTTAAGTGTTCTTAACCAATGTTTAAACTCCTTAACCGGCGATGGTGAAATCTGCCCTAAGATTTATTACTCCCCGATTATTTCGACACTCTCTCGTGCAACTTAAAAACACCATTTTGCTAAAACACATACTTCGTCACAGTAGGCATAGCGATATCGAGTAACATATTTATTAGGTCAGGTAAGAGTCCTTGTTGCAGGGAGGTTGATTAACTAAATAAACATTTAAGAGCATAAACTACCTTTTGTTGAATCGTCCAGGGATCGAACCAGGGACAGAAATCAATCAGTACATTGATATGTGATTTTATGGTAATTTTTAGAATTTTTTTCCTAATTTATAGGTTAATAATTACATATTCTCAAGATGGCTGTCACAATGGAATCATAGGCTTTTAGGAAACATTACAAAATGAAAAAGTATTGAACTTTATTTAACTGTATTGCCAGTGGCATTACAGTTAAACCAAAAAGTTTCAGTTCTGCAATAAATTAAAATCTCCTTATTTGTACAACCCAAAAACGTTAAAAATGTAACTTTGGCAGATAATTATGCAAAAAGTATGCGCTATATATATTTTTCATTTCGTGAAAGTTAAACAAATGAAAAAGTCTAAAAGTTGATCAGTGATTAATGTAAATATAAAATCATGACCTGAAATGGGAGGAACCCCCTTAACTGATACTTCTTTAAAATAATTCCGAGCTTTATAAATAAACGCGAATCATTACATGGAACTTTTATTGTTATCTTAGAGAAATCAGGTTCTCCCACTTGGAGACCATACAGTGTCTTTACGCGACTAAGAGCTACATAAGCCTGTTAGGCAGCAAAGAAACGCGATCCCAAATAAAAAGCTGCATAATCTACAGTGAAGCCTTGCATTTTATGCATGGTAGATGCCCAACTCAGTGTTAATGACAACATTTGCTTTTCAGCAGAACCACAGCTGTATTTCGCTGGAAACTGAAAGGCTATAGAGTGTCCGTATCATACACTTCATCACGCCGGAACAGTGGCCACATAATTACATATATAGTACCCATATTGCCATCAACGAACCCCGGGCACATTATCCACCATAACCCGACCTCGGAAACACTCTAAATCGAAAATAATATATTTTGAAATTTTCAAAATAATGGACATTACTGCCCCCTTTTTTCCGAAGGAAAGGCGACGTTCCGGCACATTTTCCGCCATGACACGACCTCAGAAAAACAGTAAATCGAAAAGAAAATACTTTTAAAATGTTCAAAATTTAGGGTTATTACGCCTCCACACCCTTAATCTGGCACATTTCCGACCATAACCCAACCTTTTGGATCGGAAGCACTCCATATATAAAAAACGACTGCATAACACAACTTTCAAGTCGCATGATATGGAGTCCTTAATAACACTTATAAAAAGAAAACTGGAAAAATTATGTAGAAGCGGTGAAAAACTTGAAATAAAAGCTGTGGAGAGCTGACGAACATCATTATGACGAGGAAAGGTTTTTGATAAGTTTGGACTCATCAAATTCATCCCAGACACCTCCATCGCTCCATTCTTCTGTTCAGCCCGTTGCTAATCTTGTAGAAGGGATACCGACATACACGTTAACGTTATTAATTGATTTATCTGGTTTACTTCATGTATGAACGGTTTCTTGTTGTAAGTTGGATAAATAAAAATGTGGCGATTTATTACAAATTTATCAACTTTCTAGTATAAAGTATTATAACTTACAGTATGAGTTCGTAAAATGCTTCTTGTGCAATCAGAATTCCAAGGAAACACATTTATCGAAATTCTTAATGTGTGAGAGATTTGAAAACAGCGCGCGTTATAAGCCGTGTACTGCAATCTTAGAGTAAAGCGGTCTAACTAGCTTTCACTTTCACTAGTTCCATACGATATCCCAACGATTATAAAAGGCAATTCTAAAGGAATCTTGTGGCCGATCCTTGTACTTCCGAATATTTCCACCATTTTAAAGAACCAATTGGAATGAAAATAAATTTAATATATTTTATGCGTGGCCATAAAATAAGCAGTAAAACATCTGTGAACAACTGCAAGAACTGATGGTTCAAAAGTCGTGACCAAACGTTGTCCCGAAGACCTACACATGTGACGGCGGCATAGAGATCATAACGGTTTTCCGGGTCGTTTGGTCACCAAAATCGAGAAGTGATAATTCTATAATAGTGTTTTGGTTTTAAAGTCACTCTGAAGGCACAAATATACCAAAAAAAAAAAAAAAAAGGCATTTGACTACAATAATAACCTTCCAATTTCAGATTTTTTGGTACCATTTTCAATGTGTAATACATAGAGCAATTATTTCACGGGCAGTTTCAAGCGTACTGTAGCTACAGAGAATGATTTATAACAATTGCGAGAGTGATTAATTGGAATCAACAAAGACAATTTGCCCTTGGAACGAGTATCGATGTTATATGTATAGCAGAGAAATTAAGATAAATGTGTAATGCAAATTTCTTGAGTGTGTTAAAACATCTGAACAGGAAATTTCATTTTTTTAAACATTATTCTGAAAACACCCGTTTTACCCATTTTAACTCTTATAACAGTACAGTTTAAAAATGAAATCATGAAACATAAATATTCATCCACCCTCAGCTTATTCTAAAATGCTTTTTGCAAGCAGACACCACTCGGATATTTTGAGCTGTTTTTAAATCACGTGCTTTTTTTTCCTGAAGCTTTGGGCATCCCTTATGTGTGCCTGGGTAGGCGGGGCACTAACGACAGAGCTTTCGATTATGACGGAAACAAGGTAATTAGGGACTGTAACACTCAAATACTTAGCCCGGGAATGTTAGGAAAAGAATCGCAACGGCCTTAAGTAAAAAAAAAATATGTCAGTATCCAAGATGGCGGCCTATTGATAAATTTTCTTTTATTTGCACTCATTTATTCAAATATGTTTATTACTTTAACGAAGAGATTATTTTAACTATAACATTTATTCGTGTTTGCTATTTAACTTCTTCCAATCTGTGTTATTCTGTTAAGGATAGGACGATGATAGGAAAAGTAGGAAACGAATGGGAGTATTTAAAGTTTAATGTGCCTCGAAAAAGTCAAATCGATGGTTGTTCCAATCGAGTGGAAGAGAGATAGATGCGGCGCAAGCGTACAATGAGCGTAACGGGACACAGCGTAACGGGATAATGTGCGTTACAGGACGCTTTTTCGTGCGTGCAGCCGGCGTTCATCGATTTATTAGACGTTGTCAAGTCAAAAAAAAAATCCCCCAGTGCTTTGTCACTGCGTAAATTCATTCCATGAGTGCTTTCAATGATATTTTGACGTTTGCATATCTAGTGCACGAAACGATTGTTAATGCAATTAAAATAGCATGCGAAGAATAACAGCGTTGCTCACTTGGAAGGTTAGAAATTAACTTAATCTGGTAATACGTTAACACGCATTCTTTGCCGGGCGTTATTTTTTAAAAAAGTTTTCCTCAAGCGCATTTGTTTCCACCCGCTTTGTCGGTTGCCTTCTTGGAATCTGGAAGCTATACAGTCTGTAGTCTACGCGCGGTAACAAATGGCACTTCCATCCAGAGTGCCGACAGAGTACAGCTTAATGTGGAACTGCAAATTGACCCGCCCGCCCGGCAGAAACTAGTCCGGCCATCACCGCCGGCAACCACAGATTATCCTTGCAAAAGACACCATATACTTCATAGCTTCCGTGGTTGTTAATTTACACAGGTAATGGGTACGGCGGGGGGGAAAAAACGAGGTGTGCCAGGAAACAAAATCTATGTTTTTCACCCTTTGGCAGTAGCCGCAGTTATTCCTCTCGCTGCGGAGAACTCCGGCAGGCGCGCTGCGAGAGTTTATGTAGATGTGAGCAGATTGTGTTGAGAAGCGGCGCGACATTACGCGCCCGTATATCTTCCCCCCAGCGGACGTGAAAACACCGCCAATTGGTCGTGCTTCTCTCTCTCTCTCTCTCTCTCTCTCTCTCTCTCTCTCTCTCTCTCTCTCTCTCTCCCCGCCTCTCCGGCCCGCTTGTCCGCTCCGCCGCCGCCCACGCCGTACCTGTCCGCAGCCGCGAGGCGATACGTCTCCCCCCCCCCCACCCCTGATCACCCCCGAGGGTCGCCCTGTGACCACCGAGCTGGTTACCACGACAACAAGTCCACCACTTGTTTCCTGATTCTGCCTCTGAGGTGCACGTGTGTCTAGTTGGCGACCATATGTACATTTGAATTTCAAGGTCAAAATTTGTCCAAAATTAGTGCTCGATTAGTGATAATTTGTGCCGTAGGAAACAGAACTTGTGCTGCATTACGTAAAACTTTATAGCATATAGTAAGTTGGTCGCCAAGTTGGCGACCACCCAAGGAAAATATAATTATTTTTTGGAATGAATTTCACGTCACGAATTAGTGCTCAATATGTGCTGCCAGACGCCAAAATTTCGAGATTTGTGCAAAGTAAAGGCTATAACCTTTTTACGTAATGCAGCACAAAAATTCTGTTTTCTAAGGCACAAATTAAAACAAATTGAGCGCTAATTTTTGACAAATTTTGACCTTGAAATTCCAATGTGTGGTCGCCAACTTGACACACGTCTGAGGTGCGGGTGCAGGGGGAAAGGAGCTGACGACAGCCGGACATGTTCCCGGAAAACATGGTTCCCGAGCGGTTCGAAGGCCACTGACGCCTTGGCGGTCCCATCACTCCGGTGGAGCGAGATGGCGCAGTGTCGCCGAACTCCGTAGCGCAGTCGGATGCGAGGTGCGACGGGTCATGGGTTCGAGTCCCGGGCAAGGCATGGGTGGAAATGTGTAATAGTCGAAACTGGCCACAAACACGTCGGAGTCAATGCAACTGTCAACATGTCAATAAAATTCTTAATTCTGTGAGGGTTAAGTCAAAAACATAAAATTTTAAGAGAGGTGGAAGAAAGTCTAATATTATTTTCAAGATCAAATATTAGTCGTTATATTATTAATTATCGATATTTTATACAGGCAACACAAAACTACAAACCATATAAAGTGTCAAAAGGCATATCCTTCAAATTATCCTTGACTTTCTTCCACCTCTCTTAAAATTTGATGTTTTTGTCTTAACCCTCTCTTCCATAACACCACAGAATTAAAGAGGAGAATTGTTGGCTCGTTAGTGATTAAAATATCACTAATGAGACAAATATTTATAAAATTTAAATTAAAAAAAAAGTAGCAGGGCACTGGATACGAATCCTTTGTCTTGCCATTATGATTTATGTTTTCCCATGGTTTACCAAAATCACACCAGGCAAATACTGGGATAGCTCTTTACTGTAGGCCATTAATATTAATTTAAAAAATGGGGTTGTCTGTAAAGTCAGTTTACGTACGATGATTTTACGTGATAACGTCATAAGAAAACATTGATGAAAAATTGAATTCTTTTTAATTTTCAAATAAAATTTACAGTTTTTGCACATTTAATTTAAATAATTTGTTTAAATATAATCACGAACAATAAGTTAAAAAATCCCGCCTTAACCTGTTTGATATATAGTAATATTTTCTCGCATGGTGGTTGGCCGGTTTTTGCACGCTCGGCTCAGGCGCAACGTGACAATTTTTCATGCGTGCAGCCGGCGTTCATCGATTTATAAGACGTTATCACGTCAAAAATACCTTTAGTAGTAATGACCTCTCTGTCCACTAAACGGTAAGCCTGAATTAAGAAATAATAAATAAACCTTCGTTCACCTTTTATCCTTCACGTGCTGGTGACGGCGGTAGATGCCCCAGAGGCCCTCTGCGGGCCATCATCGCTCTTCAGACGAACCTGCCGAGGCGCTGACTCCTCACCTCGAGCGAATGGACGGTTGGGTGGTGGTCTGACGACTCGCCGAAAGTGTACAATCACATGGTTCACTCTGTCCGCCGTCCCTCACTGCGAACCTGTAGTTCGCTCTTCCGCCGCCGACGTCCGCGAACAACTGGGTGCTTCAGCACCATTAGGACTCACCTGTTGTTAGCTTCTTGACGCATGTACACTCACGTACCTCGGCGGCAACGTTCGCTAATTTGGCGTCGCGGTTTAACGGGCCCGCCCAGTCAAGGGCGTATCTGTGTTAGTGAGGCGCAGTATCGCCTCTATCTAAGCACAAGGCTCTGAACTGACGCTCAGTCTTCTAGCATAGGACAGTTATCAAATTTAATTTGAGCGGTATAACCATAACATTAGATGGCGGGTGGAGAAATGAAGATTAAGGTGTAATTCTAGGCCGTTGGGTGCTTTGAAGAATCTTTACCGGGCGTTTCATGTCTAAATTTATAATTTAATTTGAGCGGTAACCATAACATTAGATGGTGGGTGGAGAAATGAAGATTAAGGTGTAATGCTAGGCCGTTGGGTGCTTTGAAGAATCTTTACCGGGCGTTTCATGTCTAAATTTATTTTGCAAACATGCGTTTCAGTCCTTTTCACTCTAATAAAAATACAGTTTTAAAAAACGAAACACGGAAACAGGAGTACTCATCCTCCCTCAGCTTTCCGCAAACAGTCACACTCGTATATCTTGAGCAGTTTCCAAATGGAATGGTTTCATCTGAAGCTCTGCACACCGCACGTGTGCCCAGATAGGCGGAGCCTTCAGAGGAGAACGGTGGGGCGTCGGGAAAAAAATGTTCGGGTTTGACGTCGTCGGGAATGAAAACCGGAATCGCCTGACCAATAGGTCCCTGGGTTCTCATCTCGCGTGATTCACTGACGCGCATGCCGTTTTAGGCAAGTGGTCATTACATGTAAGTTTATTTAGTTATGAGGCTTAGATCACTCGAAAACAAGTAACGATAACTAACGACATTATAACATTTAATAAACGTCATTCCAAAACCTACGCTGTTGATGATATTCTAGCAATAAAACACATCGCATGACATTATCAATTGGCATAACTCTGTAGATTTAAATTTCTATTTTTTTTTCATTACAACTTTACGAAAATTGTTTAAAAATTTATTTGAAAATCCTTGTAAATCTAACGGAATCTTCAATCTTCACAGACGCAGTATTAACAAAATCTTCAAAAACTTGTCAAGTCTGCAGAAAAAAAAAACACCCTTCTTCCTTCCACGTCCTTGTTTACCTTGTTAACAACAGAACTCGGAAGTCAAAATATGAGATTTTTTTCTACGAACTGGAGCTACAAAGGTCCCCGGTTTCGTTTGATGTTCTTTGTTCGTTTAAAGTCCGTATAGTCGTAACCTAGATCTGGCAGTGGACCTACGAACGCTACTTCTGGAGCTAGAGGCACTACCTGAGGAAACGAAATGTATAAATCGACCCGAGTATTTAGTCTGTGCGTGTTTTTGACGTGATAACGTCTTATAAATCGATGAACGCCGGCTGCACGCACGAAAAATTGTCACGTTCCGCCTGAGCCGAGAGTGCAAGAACCGGCCAACCACCGTGCGAGAAAATCTTCTATAATATCAAACAGCTTAAGGCGGGCTTTTTAACTAATTGTTCGTGATTATATTTAAACAAATTATTTAAATTAAATTTGCAAAAACTGTAAATAATATTTGAAAAATAAAAGCATGCAATTTTTCATCAATGTTTTCTTATGACGTTATCACGTAAAATTATCGTCCGTAAACCGACTTTACAGACAACCAATTTTTTTTTATGATCAGTCGAACAGTTTCATGTTTCTTGCTCCGCAGCTGTTCATTTCTGCGGGGTTCAAGTCTACAGTTTGCTGTGTGGCGAAGGGAAGCCTTCTTTTCACAGACGAAAGAGCCAAACGCCCGATCGTGCATCTTCGGTTTTTTTTTTGTTCATTGTAACTCATGATAACTTATGGTCAATTAGGTTAGGTTAGCTACATTATAAATACTTTAAAACATTGTGGACGGTTGATTTGGTTAGGATAGCTACATTAAAGATACTGCGAAATCATGTAAACGGTTTCCTAGCCCTGGATAGCTACATATTAAAAAGTTATTTGCTAAGCAACCATAAAATGATTTTACAGTATTTTTAATGTAGCTATACTTACCTAATATAACCAACCGTCCACAATGTTTTAAAGTATTTATAATGTAACTAACCTATCCTAATCGACCGCAAAATTTAATGCCACACCAGTTTATACAATGAGATAGAACGGGGGAAAATAAGATAGCATGAACTTCGGGGAACTTCGGGTGTGGCTCTCTCGTCTGTGAAAAGAAGGCTTCCTGCGTGGCGAAGGCCTGGACGCGGAAACACGCCAGAGCCTCGTGCTCCACTCTCCCTGCACGTGAAATATCTGGCCCGACCACCGCAATTAACCAGTCAGACGTGAATCCCACAAATAGCAATTACCGACGCGGCCACTGTCACTCCGAGGGGGTTTCCGTAAGCAAGAAAGACGCTGTCCTAAACGGAGGGAATTTACAACCGGCGGCGGGTGGGCCACCAGCGACTCGAAGCCTTCTCGCTCGGAGACCAGTTAACCTCCGGCCAGAGTCGGCGAATGGGTATCAATAACGGCGCAGTTCGCCGTTGACGCGTGGCCCCCGAGGTGTGCGGTTCCGGAGATAAGGTCGAAGGCTGGGACTTGGGGGCGCCCGACAACCTGGCCCCCGTTTCTCAACCTCGCCTTTATTGTCTCTCCGCTTGCCTTTGTTCTCGCGGAGGTCCAGTGTAACACGAGTTGGAGTTTTATGGAACAGGTATGCAAAAAAGGGGAGACCGTAACCCCCTCTGCCGCCATTTTACTACCGCGCGCACCATAGCCCAGGGTGACCAGCCACAGGTTCTATTAAAATATTAACACAGACCTCGTTCACGTTGCAAAGAGTTTTGTTTTTGCTAACCGTCGCTAACAGCGTTGTATGCTTGAAGTAATTTTATGTTTTTATCCAGCTGATTTTATTGAATAACGCCGAACATGCCTTGTTGTTATTATCATACATTGCCAACCAATAATTTTAGAATGTAAATATTCTTAAAAGTTCGCATTGCTGCAAAAAGACACCAAGGTCGTATGCCTTGAACCGTATTTGCGGGAGTCAATGTTCAATTCTGTATTTCTCTAGCGGAACGGTCTTCACTATAGATTTTTTTTAAACTTCATTTTTGGATCCTCCAAAGTGGGAATAGTACTTTTATTTTAATTAAATGAATATAAGCCGTTTCTAAAGAAATATAAAATTATATATAGAAAGCGTTCTTTTGTTTAATCTATTTGGCTCCATTTAACATTGATATCGGACACTCAAAAGACAAAATTCAGAAACAAATCGTGACACAATACGTTAGTAGCGTGATTGCACATTCTTCAATACTTTAAAAATCTCTAATGTACTGACATGTAAAACAAATTGACAAACAAAATAGTCCAGTAATAATCAGTAGCAAGGGGTTCTGGTTGAATTCACTGCACCTATGGTCTGATGACCAAGACTTTAAACGAATCATCATTCGAACCACAAGAGCCGTTACAACGAAGCGATGTGAAGCTGTGGCAAGCTCTTCACTCGCGTTCCGGAGAACCTGGGTTTGAATCCCAACGTGGGCATCCTTTTGATTTTCTATGGCTCTTATAAGTCATTCCAGCCAAATGATGGGATGGTCCCCATTACTTTAGGCTGTCTGGGCCAAGTTTATAGAAATATTGAAATGTCCCGTTATCCCGGACGTACAGAGACGCTGTTGTTGGCATCACTTGGACGTTCAATTGATTAAATGAGGAATCGGTAGTAAGTTGGTTTCGTGCGGGCTTCCGAGAATTCATTGCACCATTTAGAACCGTCCACATTTTCGGTAGATTCCTTCCTACATTTTACTCATATATATATATATATATATATATATATATATATATATATATATATATATATATATCGTAAGCTATATCAAAATTCTGTTTAATTTTTTTTGAAGAAATTTTTCTAAGTTAGTAAATAAGTAGGTACTTACCTTGGACCTGCGGCTGCTGTTGATAAGATTGGAAACAGTAACATTCCTGGAAACGGGTCTTTACGTTGGCGACTTGCTCGCTCACATCTCTTTACCGCCCGGAGGCTTTTACTAGCAAATCATACGCCCGCAGGTTGGTTATACGTCTCACTTAAAATGCCTCATTTGCGAAAGAACGAACTAGGGAACAGGTTTTTTTAGGTCGCGTATCCAGTTTTTTTTTAAGAAGACTGTAATATAGAACAGCTATTAATTTTGCTATTAGGCTTTTAACTGCTAAACAAGACATTTTTTCAAAACAGTTTATCGTTGATTGGCTAACTAAATCATTTCTAAAACATCTGGTTTCTGTTTAAATATTAATGTACAAACTAAACACTCATAAACATTAAAATAACAACTTTGCTTTCAAGCATAGTATGTTTCATTCACAATTTTTGACAGGAGATTTTAAATAAATGGGGTAATTACAATTTGTAATTATGACATAAAGCTGAAGTAATATGATGAGGTTAGGTTGCAAACAAAGAACCCACGGAACTTTCCGTATTAGTTGCTAGAGGTAGGTGCAGTAAATTAGAGTGTGAAATAAAAATCCACTTAAGGAGGATCCATACCGGGCTGCAGTGTAAGTGGTTCGAACCTCTGGTAACACGTGCAAACAGTACGAAGTATAACAGAAATGTGTTGAGTGACACTAAATAAATAACGATTACATAAATTAGAAGGAAAAAAAACTTCAAAATATCTGATACTGTTTGAAGTCTCATACAGTCAGTTCGTTCGTTTTGAAACCCTGGCAAGCTATTTTTATTAAAGCATTCTGTCTGTAAATTTATTTAAAGTATCTCTCCGTGCGTTCTAACTCTGCGCTAGTGTTTCATCTCCTCATAAAGTTATGTATTATCGTCTAACTTTATTCGACTTTAGTAATAACTTAACCTCATTCTGAATACTATAAATGCTGTATTTTAGCAAATCTGAACACCTTTTAATTGTTTATATGTGTTTGATTTCAGACAAGATGGTATCAACAAATGTATGGAAAGTAATGGTGTTACCTCCAATTATTTTATCGAAATCATTTTACGATAGAAAAACGTTTAGCGGTCATTCTATAAGTAATTTGAACTTAACATTTTCCAGACTCTCAATTTATTTACTCGTATATGTGTTTTAAACTTTTTTTTTCGTTTAGAACCTGCACCCGACATTTATAATTGAGTCCTGCATAGGTAGTACATCTCGTCAAACATCGCCACAAACTCCTGCCACCTGCCAGCACCTTTAGGCCGGGGACGCACCACAACGCCGAAATACCACAACGCCGAAATGCCAAATTGACCATAACGCCGACAGCTAGAAAACTGCTGTGTACTACAAGGCCGGATTACCACAACGCCGAAATGCACTAACGCCGAAAAATGTCATTGCAGCACTGCCACAAAGGTTAGGATAGGTTAGACTAGGTTAGGTTAGACTAGGTTAGGTTAGACTAGGTTAGGTTAGGCTAGGTTAGGTTAGGCTAGGCTAGGATATGCTAGGTTAAGTTAGGTTAGGTTATATTACGCTACGTTAGGTTAGGTAAGGTTAGGTTTGATTGTGTTATTTCGGCGTTAAGGTACATTTAAGAACACACACAAATTTATTCCGTTGTTATTTCGGCGTTGTGGTACACAGCAGTTTTCTAGCTTTCGGCGTTGTGGTCAATTTTGACATTCGGCGTTATGGTATTTCGGCGTTGTGGTAACGACCCCTTTAGGCCTACCTTCACGTAATACTATCGACCTGCCGACGGATTCATCGGAGAGTGCGAGCCCAGGCACTCCAATTCCCCCCCCCCCTTCCCTACCATACCCTTTCCCCGCTAACCAGCCCGACGAGGCTTCGCATAACGGCAGTGCTCTGCCCCGAAAACCATCAGCGCACTCCGCCGGCCAAACAGGTCCTTCCAGAGTCCACCCTCACTCAGAGGTGCATGAACTTCTCCCCCATCTTCCCCCCCCTCCTTCTACGACACACGACCACTTGCCCCACTCTCCTTGGCTCTTGTGTTCTCTCGTCGAGGGGTCAGTTCTCTCGGGATAACGTGTGTGTGTGTGTGTGTGAGGAGGAGATAGCATCGAGCCTCGCCTGGTCTCTCGAGCGCTTACCCCGACCCTGTAGCCTTCCGCCCACACGTGACTGGTCTGTGCCACGTGACTGGTCTGTGCCGCGTGACTGGTCTGTGCCACGTGACTGGTCTGTGCCACGTGACTGGTCTGTGACACGTGACTGGTCTGTGCCACGTGACTGGTCTGTGCCGCGTGACTGGTCTGTGCCGCGTGACTGGTCTGGAATTTTGACAGTCTACCCAGGCCTACCCAGGCCACACATACTGTGTGCAGAGCTTCAGTTAAAACAACGCGATTTCAAAACTTCTCAAGATATCCGAGTGAGGTCTGCTTACGAAAAGCATTTAAGAGTTCCCTGAGGGCCGAAAAGTACTTTTTGATTTCGGATTAAGTTTTTAAACCGTATTTTTAGAAGAGTTAAAATGGCTAAAACGCATGTTTTTCAGAGTAATTTTTAGGCGTAAAACAACCAGTACAGATTCTTGAAAGCACTTAACGGACTTGCGTTACACCTTTATCGTCATTTCTCCGCCATTTAATGTTGCGGCCACCGCTCAAATTTCACAGTTGTCCTGTGACAACGAGAAGACTGCGCGTCAGTTCAGAGCCTTGCGCTTAGAGGCTATACCGCGCTAGAAGCACCAGCGAGCGTCGCACTTATCATCCTGCCTCACTAAAACACATTCACCCCTGACGAGGCGGGCCGCTCAAGTGCTGGTGGAATCCATTTCCCAACTGTCACTCGCAAAGCATCACGTGATGTTTGTCCCTGAATGTACGCTGACAACCCTGTGAAGCAGGGCCGTGGCCAAGATTTTGGGAAGTATGACAATTATATTATTTTTTATGAGTAAGTTTTATTTTTAATTTAATTAAAAAATGGTTTTCACATTAAAATACTCTGGGAATAGTAAACTTTTAGAACTCCGTTAACAGAAAACTGGACATTTTATGAATACACATATATTAATGTTATTAAATTCATGAAGTACACATGTAAAATTTATATGAAAGATATGCAGTAACACGTGTGCAAACCGGCATTAAATATAGACTATTTGGAAAAACAACACGTGTCACTTCTGTGTATGAGGCATGTCGGACTATAACAGCAAAAAAAATACGTTATTGTAACTCACTAAAAATTATAATAATCCTTCCACAATAATCTCTCTCAAACCCTATGGAGCTAAGTTGCTGTAATTTTCTTATAAAGACTTCGCTCTTTTATTTTAAATCCTGGAAGGGAGGGGTCTAGATGCTTGCTGGCTACGTTCCTGCGTGATGTTGCCCTGCGAATACTGTAAACAGAGCAAATGTGACAGAAGTATGCGTAGACTTTGTTTCTACTTCAGGAGAACTGTTGAATTCGAGACTAATTACATGACACAGACTAAAACCAAGTGCATTGCACAAATGGGGAAGAAAATTAGCAAAAAGGTTTTTTGGACTTACCTGACGCGAAGTCCACGAGTTTTCTCAAAAATAGTGGTGCACTTGAATTTACGCAGAGAGCTGGTTAAAAATTAACCTGCGACCTTTGTAAATTTTCGGCTATCTTCGTAAATTTACAGACACTTGAGTTTACTTATTTTGAACATAAATCCAAATGAATATTTTTGGCATATTTAAAAACTTTTTAAGTCTACAGCAAGAACACTGCAAGAACACTCTTATTTTTCCAACCCTTGTTTATAAAGAAGCATACGACTCGAAAGTCGAACTACGACGTAGTTTCTACGAAGAATAAGTTATTTGAGATTACGAAGTAGTGTTCGTCTGAGTAAAACCCTTCCTTGACAAGTTCGTAAATTTACTGTAATTTCTAACAGTGTGGAAGAAGACAATTAATTGTTTCGGTAAGAAAACAATATACTGTATTGTACTGTACTGTCATGGAGATATTGCAGAAAATACACACTTTGGCACAGTGATGCTGAGTTGGCGCGTCATGTCCCAAGTAATTATTGTTGATCGTGGTTGCGCTGGAAAGGAGCTCTGTATCAACGATAGCGAAAGCCTTTCGCGAGGCATCCATGAAGATGGGTCGTTACCACAACGCCGAAATACCACAACGCAGAACGTACAATAACGACGAACACCATAACGCCGAATGCCAAATTGACCGCAACGCCGACAGCTAGAAAACTGCTGTGTACCACAACGCCGAATAACGCCGAAAAATGTTGCTGCGGGGAGCCACAAGAGCAAAATGAAAAACAACTGAATGAATTTGTGTGCTAACCTTACCTAACCTAACCTTTGTGGCAGTCCTGCAATGACATTTTTCGGGGTTAATGTATTTCGGCGTTGTGGTAATTCGGCGTTGTGGTACACAGCAGTTTTCTAGCTGTCGGCGTTGTAGTCAATTTGGCGTTCGACGTTATGGTTTTCGGCGTTATTGTACGTTCGACGTTGTGGTATTTCGGCGTTGTGGTGCGTCCCCCATGAAGATCCTTATGGTCTCATTGCGACGGGCACAACATGGCCAATGTGGACCACCGGTTCGTCTCTGCAAGGTCACCGGGGAATCGCGAAAGATGCTCGTGTCAACGAGCGCTGCTGGTTCGATGCCAGTCCTCGGGCATTACCTAAATTTGAGGGCGCAGAGCCGGTGCAGAGTTCGGGAGCGCACTGTGGATTCCACACCCCCCACCGCGGACCTGCCGCGGGATTCCCAGCGTCCCGGAAGCTCCGACCGCTACTGTGTGACGAAGCTAAAACGGCGACGAGCCTAGCGTCATCAGGTATTTTAACACAGGGCCTACATAGATATGAGTTTGTTACGTGAGTTAGAAAAACCTTTGCCTTTGATTCGACTCCCTTCGTCTAGTGTGTTCTCTTTCAAGCGAAACAAATTTTGGTATCTAGTTGGTATGCCAGTTAAAGAAGTATTTGCCTGATGCTTGTATTAACTTGTGGAAAATTTCTGGTTTCTTTAATTTATTCGGCCAGTCCCAACACATTACGTATAGGTATGTTATTGATATTTTTAACGTAACTGAACGCTTTTGGTCACTCATTTCGAACAGCTTATGGTTAAATTGTTTTGTTTTTTCCCCTTCGTGGTTGTCGGTGTGGTCCAAGCGCGGCTCCAGAGGAATGGCGCAGGGGGCGATAGCCCCTTCCGAGCCCAAACTTTACTTCTTATTTCTTTGTAGGGAATATTAATGTTAACTTAAATACTTTCGTTAATGCGCTAAACTCTTCTTTCAATCAAAATTTGTACGAAAATACTAAATTTCAGTATTTGAGACCATATATTCTGTGAATATCCCAAGGGCAATGTCATGATTATTAGCTGCATCCTCCTGTGTGTGAGAGCCCTGCCCGAGAGGTCTTCCTGAAGCCGCCATTGGTGTGGTCACGTGGTAACTTGCCCGCGGCGGCGACAGCGGTGGAAGCGGGTCGACATGTCGACTCCCGACAGCTGTCTCGCGCTGGACCCCCCGTCGCGGCCGAGATGAGCCACTATCTCGCGACGTGGTGGGAGGCTGGCGCGCCAGCGGGCAATGGCGCACATACAGTGCTTCTAGACCCGTGCAGGTGTGGATGTCGCCGACGACCGCGTCGAATAACCCGCTTTGTATTCTGTTGTATACACTGGCCGAGACTTTTACTAGTTGCAGACAACAATATTCACGTGTCCAAAGAGCTGCTAATAAAATGTCTATAGCAAAAAAAAAAAATGTTAAGAATACAAACAGCAATGTATGAATAAGGAGATTTTTTTTTTACAAATATAACAGTTTCCAATTGTATGCAAACATAAATAATTACCTGCTCAGCTAAATAGTTGGTAGTCTGAATTATGTAAACGGAGATTGTTCATCTGGATATTTAATATTGCTACACCAAATGCGACACTACTTCTGTCAGCCAGTCATAAATTTTGTAATTTAAATAATCATTGCAGTTATTTCCTAAGTCATCACCTTCATATTGTTACGATTGGGGGGAAACGGGCACGTATGGTTAGCCCAATTAATTATATGCAGCTTTATTTGTTACTAATATTTACATTACTTATTAAATCACCATTCTTAATATGTGTTCACAAATAACTAAGTATCTGTCCAGTCCACAGTTCGCACTCCTCACTGGAGCTAGGCTCGACAGTGGTTAGCTCCTTAGCTCGCGCCTGTCCACACACACAGTCTCGGTCACTCGGTTGCACTGTGTCGCGCCTCTTGCAAAGGGGGTCTCTCATCCTCCTCGCCGAACCCGCACTTCACTCAACTGCCTGGAGGCCGGCGTCACCGCTTTTATACCCGTGGGCCGTCCTTCTGGAACCGACTGGAGTGGTTGCGACGTGTCGCGTCATCCCGGGCCGACCCGACGCTCGAAGCATCCAGAACACCGGCGCGTTATTCACGCCATTCCACGCGAACCTATATTGAACAGTTTACAGCCACCGGCTGATTCTTTAAAAGTTAATACTCGTGTGTAATAAGAGACAAAAGTTAATTTTTACAGTTTCAGCGTGAACTACAAAATGTATAAATTTATAAAAGTTCATATATCACCACTTACTGATGGTACATTGATTAATAAAGTTGCGATAACGTTATGAGCGAGTACATGGGTGAAGGTGGGGCTTACTGTCACGTCGTTAAATAAACGGTCAAACCATAGCATGACCCACACCCGATAGTTTCTATAACTTTCAAAATAATTCAAAATAGAAACAGTACTAACACTTAAATGTTCAAATTCAATATATGTCCTATATAAACAAGTATTATGTATTCTAAACTGTCGGTGTTTTACAGTTTAGGAAATAAATTTTCAGCTTTTACGATCTATCTCGTTTTCATACATAATCTAAAATAATACAAATAGATGCATGTTAGTTTTAATTTTCAAAATTTGTATTAGATACATCTACGAAGATTCCCGTAAAAAAATCCCGTATATTTCGCCACTTTCTGATCTAGCTCGCTCACAAGCTATAATTTTTTGATAGGCATATATGCAGAGTACATTCAACAGGGTTCCGCACCTAACAACGTAGCAAATACAGAAAAGGTCAAAATAACAGCTCTGTGGTAAGGAACCTCTTTGAGAATAGTTAATCTACAGGTTTAAAAATAATTAAAACATGCAAAGTTAAATAAACAGACCATGTTTATGGGCCAAGCAAACCATAACACCAATTAACTTCCTGAAAGCTCTTTTATAACTATCGTGCGAATGCTGGACGGGTTGGAAAATATTCCCAGCGAGAACGTGTTTCCGTCCAGCCGCGCGCAGCTATTGGCTCGTTTCCCCGGCCGCACGATTGGAGAGCGGCGGGCGAGATGCGCGCGCACCGCTAATTGTCGCGCGGGCCCGCCTCGTCAGGGGTGTATGTGCGTCAGTGAGGCGGGATGATAAGCGCGACGCTCGCTGGTGCTTCTAAGCGCGGTGTCTCCTCTCGACTGGCGCGCAGTCTTCTCGTCGTCACAGGATAACTGTGCAATTTGAGCGGTGATCGTAACATTATACTGCCGAAAAATGAAGTTAAAGGTGTAATGCAAGTCCCTCAAGTGCTTTCAAGAATCTGTACTGGTTGTTTTACGCCTAAAAATTACTCTGAAAAACACGCCTGTTAGCCATTTCAAACTCTTCTAAAAATACAGTTTAAAAACTTAAAATCCGAAATCAAAAGTAATTTTCGGTCCTCAGCGAACTCTTAAATGCTTTTCGTAAGCACACCCCACTCGGATGTCTTGAGGCTCCTAAGGCCCCCACACACGATCTGAACTGACAGTCTGGACTGAATTGAGGACCTCTGCACACACGATCAGTCCAGGTGCTCAGTTCGAATCGAACAGTCTGAACTGTCAGTTTGGTCTGAACTGAAGACTTACCCATGCACGATCAGTCTGTTGGATGTATCGTTTCATCATAGGATATTAAAGAAACTTTGGATGTTGCAAATTGCAGTTGCACTTTTAGTTAGAAAAAAGGAAAAAAAAACAGCAAAGCAACCAAAGAGTATAAACAAAGCTGTCTGCTAAGACACAGCTCCTAATGGACTGATGGATTGATTTTTTGGACTGAGGTTTGGACTGGCGAGACGCTGTTGTCACGCACGGCAGTTCGGACTGAGGGCTCTCAACCCCAAACTCAAATTTGATGAAAAGCCATCAGTTCTTCAGTCTATTAATTCCGAATGATCAGTCAGCCGTCCTCGCTTACACACAACAGTTCGACTGACAGGTCCGAACTGGTAGTTCGGACTGATCGTGTTGGGTGCCGTTAGTGTGAGTTTGCTTGGTTTTTAGTCTGCAATCAAATGGGCATTTATTCTTTCTTTCCAATACACGATATCTGCTATTAGCACTGCCGTTGTTTCACTGTGCTCTGTTGCCAGATACACACCACTGAGCGAAAACGTGTCAGACAACACTTAATAATGTAATGAAGTTTTTTTTTTACGTAAAAACCGACATTAAAAGAAATATTTATGGAAATACACTTTCTTGTCGTATTTCATTAAGAATATCATATAACAGTTAATTCTTACTAAGTAAATGTAACTGAAAGACGCCATATTGATCTCAATCATTTTCGCCATCAAATTTTTAAATATATTTTAATAGTGATCTAATGCTACAAATAATTGAGGTTTGGAAGTAATGTTTTTTTTTCATAATGTATATTAATGTAATATTTCTATCAAAGACGCTATTTTATGGTTTTGTAAATATCAACAACAGTACAATTATTACAAACAAACTAAACCTTATTTTATTATTGATGTATACATAACAAGCCGGGCGGTATCTGGCAAGAGTGGGTGCCCGCAAGTGACCCCCCCCCCCCTTTTTTCCTGTTTTAGTTCCAGGGGGCGGGCCCCCTGCCCGCTGCCAGGGATTTATGCGCGCGCCTAGCGGCGAAGATTCCAGTTCCCCCGCGACGACAGCGCAGCGCCGCGGAGGAAATGCGCACTTGGCCTTGGCGGGACGCCTGCCGTTACGTCGAGTGGCCTAACTGTTCGGAGCTCCCGAGACGGAGGGAATGTGGGGGGGGGGGGGGGGGGCGAGCCCCGGTCGTTTCTCCCTCATGCACACCCCGGCAGATAGCATCAGGCCCGGGGCGCCTGGCTCGCTTGTGCATGCGCTCGTTATATTGCACGTTACATAGAGGACATGGAGAGTGGGGTTAAAGTTGTTATCAGCCTGAAATTTTATTACGTGATGAAATATTGTTTTTATATATACCTAGCTTGGAATAAATAAAAGTTATTAAATATCATTTCTCAAAACATTAATAAGAATTATATTTATTCATTACGAGCATATCTAAGTGGGGATTGAGGGGGGGGAGGGGAGGCATAGCGGCATGCCGCCTGGGGTCTTCCCATGGAAACAATTCGTAGCCATCCGGGTTGCGGTGCCAAGAGCCCCGCCGAGCCAACACTCGAAGCTACTAGAATAATGGCGTCCTAGTTACGCAACCGCCTATCTAACGACTCGCAGAAACCATCCAGACTTCAAGGCATCCGGACCCCATGGAAAGACGTGGTGCGGGTTGAAAATAAGGGTTTGGGGGAGGGGTGTTTTGACGGATAAAGGGCAAATTAGTAGAAAGTCTCGTGTTATAGTCGAGGAAAGAGGGGGTTTGTCAACCTGTGCCTTAGCTCACTAGGCTTGTGTAAAGCTGCCTCGTAACATTAATAATATTAATAACGAGACCTACAACGATGACAAAAGAAATAACTAGCACAAACATGATGACGCATACAACGACCGCACTCGTATCGCATGCAAAAACGCGTGATTTTCATCCTGTCTTTGTTCTAAGTTCAAAACTAATGTAAGTTTTGTAACTGATAATATAACACACACCCGACGTGTATGATTTTATTTAAGTTTCACAGTCAGTTATTGCCACATAATATAACTTTACAATGAACGATACATTCTCACACTCACATTATTTCAGTTTAAGTAAAAACGACGGAAGTCGTATGATGTCAAGAACTCGCAACCAATAGAGAGTTGATTTTAATATTTACGTCGGGGTACAAAAAGTTAAGTTTCTTAATATGTAATAAAATAAAATCTTAAGTCCGCTCGGAAATAAGATTTTTCTTGGCTGCATTATATAAAATAATTATTTAAATGACATTATCTAGAGCGCCAAAAATATAAAATTTCCCATTTGTAATGACTGAAGGCCATACTTCTTCTGATAACAATTTGTGACTAAGCAGTTCAGTTTCTAACTACATATTGCAGACAGCTTCGGTCAATTTTTGACTCGTCTTGGGGTGCTATACAAAAAACATGTATCTATTTCGATGTACGTGAAGTCCCGATAATCCGAAATGATTGGTACCAGACTCTTTTCGGATTAAACGAAATAATTCCAAAGATAAACTTAAATTACATAATAACGTGTGATTACATATATATTTATCATTACGTGACTGTTTAAAAATAACCAAATCTCGGGACGAAACGGATGATAAGAGAGCGGATATTTAACAAAAAAAACTTAACAGATTTTCTTTTGTTGTTCAGTAATAATTATTTCAGTACATTATCTAAATTTTAATTATATTCTAATTTATAGAAGTAAACTTTATATGTATTATTTGGTATCACAGTGATTTTATTGTAACCTTAGTTCTTTTTGTCTTTTAGTTTCCGATTAAGGTCCGTTCTACGATAGCACGGAAACGTAAACGGAAGATCTCCAGAACAATTTACTATCGTGTCTGCTGCTTCCAAATTATACGGAAACGTAACAAATGGGAATCAATAGGATTGCGTTTCAAAGCAACGAAATATTAATTTAATAAAAAAAATATTTTTTGCTTCTAGATCATAACATGAGCTGAATTTACAAATATAATAAAATAAACAATAAAGTAATAATAGAACACTACATATTCTTGTACTTGAATTTTTTTATCGTATCTAGAACATAAACAGACTTGGCAAACCATACCGAAGCCAAATACTCTGCTTCTATTGGTCGCACGGGGCAACGAAAACGGAAGAGCTCAGCATTGCCGAGCTAATTCTTACGGGTCCTTCTCCGTCTGCGTGCTTTTGTAGAATCTCTGTTCCGTGAGATACGTCAACGTTTACATGATCCGTCTCCTTTTTTTTCTCGTGTCATTGTGGAGCGGACCTAAGCGGACTTTCGGATTGCCGACGTTCGGATCCTCGGGACTCCGCGTAGTAAATGACAATTCGGCGAGCCCCAGTCAGGTACCCTCGTGAACAGCAACCGCCAAGGCAATAAAATCGGCGTCGCCAGTGAGAGCGAAGGGGGTGCTGTCACAACTTAGAAACACACAACTGAGAAACACATAACTTAGAAACACACAAAATAGAATCTTCTAAGTTATGCCTGTTCTAAGTTGTGTGTTTCTAAGTTATGATAGTTCTAAGTTGTGTGTTTCTAAGTTGTGATAGAACTAAGTTATGACGTTTCTAATTTATGTGGTTCTGCATTGCGTGTTTCTAAGTTACGTGCTTCTAAGTTATGACAGTTCTAAGTTGTGTGTTTCTAACTTGTGCTAGTTCTAAGTTGTGTGTTTATAAGTTACGGCGTTTCTAAGTTGTGTGCTTCTGCGTTGCCTGTTTCTAAGTTACGTGTTTCTAAGTTATGACAGTTCTAAGTTGTGTGTTTCTAAGTTGTGATAGTTCTAAGTTATGACTTTCTACGTTACGACGTTTCTAAGTTGTGTGTTTTTAAGTTATGTGTTTCTAAGTTATGATCGTTCTAACTTATGACAGTTCTAGGTTACGTGGATTTTTTTCGAGGTTTCTAAGTTATGACTGTTCTAAGTTGTGTGTTTCTAAATTATGTGTGGTTCCCCGAGCGAAGCAGGAGGCCAGGGCTGGCCCCATTGTCGGCCTGGCGGCAGGGGGTCCGAGCTTATTGTGGCATCTCGCCAGTCATCGCGTGAGACTACAGAGCCCCGTGCAACCATTCATTACGCGGATCCATTTGTGTTCGAGATGATTCCCGTGGCCTTTCACGATCTGAGGCGCGCGGCGTGACAAATGTTTCACTTCCAAGCGGCGTTGGTTTAACGTTCAGCATGCATGTTGCAGGTTCCTAAAATGTCGTACCTCTGATTTACCGAACGGGTTGCTGGTTAGACAAAGTGGACCTATTTTCTTTAAGTACCTATGCTGTTTTACGTTCTATACGTGCGTACATCACAACATCATGTTAATGATAAGTACATTAATTTTTTTTTGGCGATTTCGTTCTTAGAGTTGTGGTATAGTGGACGACCAACTGATAAGTAGGAACTTATACATTAAAAAAAAAAAAAAAACTAATCTGAACGCTCCTGAATAATTGTTAAAAATTTTTCGTTCAGTCAAGAATTCATTAATAGAATTTATCATTTTTTTTTTTTCAAATCATCGGCTAGCATGTAAGTGATAAACCACGAATGAAACTCCGTGACACCATGCCTAATGGTTGATACTATCTAGTGAATTAGGATGCAGACCTCAGAATTGGTGAGTTAATTTTTTTTTTCGCACAAAAACTTATTAAATAAACGAATCCTTTGGAATATTTGATTAAGTAATCGGCGTTTTTCTTTGTTTGTTGACCATATTCCTGTTATGGAATATTATGTGGTGTTTATATCCAATTGACAACAGCAATGTTTTGCTTAATTTGTGTTTTTTGTCTTTTGGGTAATTTTTAGTTTTCTTCTACAGACATGCATGTGCTTTGCAATGGCGTGTGTCCAAAAGCTTACATCAAGTCATGCACTCCCATTGCACAAATCTTGCAAAGATAATCGGTAGGATGATCACACCCAGAGCGGAGCGTTGGGCTGAATTCAAGCATCCACGTGACCAGGAACAAGAGTGCAGGTCTCACGTGCGGTAGAACCAGTACTGCACTGTTCTTAAGTTAGAGTGTTTGACCCTGGGACGCCAAAATAACCCAACGTTGAATACATTGATTTTATCTGCTAGGTCTGCTTTTAACCACACGCAGTGTACTCTCGGCTAACATCGGCTCGCAAATAAAACTGCATTGAATGGCACGGCTGGCTTGGTTTTATGTGGTCCGAAATCGTGCAGCTGCTTTGGCAAGTACACGTTGAACATGCCAGTGCATTTAGGAGCGACGCGACGGCCAAATAAAACTGAGTCGCATTGAAGTTGGCACTACTGGCCGCTTTGTCTTTAGTTCCTGTTTCTCCGCATTTTAAAATTGCTTCGCGTTTCAAAACCTTGTAAAATACTTCTTGTTTTCCTTTTTCGTAGTCGTCCAAATGGCTAACAAGAACAACAGGCATAATTCACTTCCTGACAGAAAATATATTACGTATTTTCCTGGTAACTGTGTTTGTTTTTACAGCAGTTATGTTTCTGTTTTTTTTTTTTTTTTAAGGAACTAAAAAATGACATTAATAAACTGCACCACTTAAAACAGTGTACAATTTTTCTTCTTGAAAATAACGAGGAGTAAAAATCTACATAAACAACTGTAGAATTGGATATTTAAAAATAACATTACGTGAACACTAAAAAGTTTAAAAAGCATTGTCTAACACCTAATCAACACGTTTTTTTATTATTTTTTTTAGCTAAGATTTAAGTTAATGAGAATTGATCCTTCTGAGAACTGCAAATTCGTTTCAAAACTGAAAGAGAACATGGTCTGTTCCAAGGAGAAAGAAATTAACTACGAGAGAAAAGTCGTTCTCGAAGGTGGCAGTTGCTTGCCACCCACCCATCTTTTTCCGAAGTGGGGGGGGGGGATATATAAACAACAAATTAAAAAAAAACCTAAGGGTTGGTTCATGGTTTACAAACACTTTGAAATAATCGTCTTACGAAATAAGAGACACTGCGTCATATGTGAGAAGTCATAATAACTACAACCTGAAGCGTTTTTGATAGGATTACATATCTTCCGAAAAAAGCCCTTCCCCTATTTTATTTTTCGTTTTCTGCTTGATGTGCCCTAGCATGAAAGCCATTTATTTATGAGAGATTTGATAATCACCGCATGCAGTAGTTACGGTTCCAGATTAAATTAACAATTTAGCTATTCTTATTTTTTTTCTAGTCAGTAAGAAATTCAATGGCGTAGCCAGGATTTGTGTATGGGGGGTGTTAAGAAGCATGGCCCCCCCCCCCCCCGCACCGGATTAAAGCGAGGGGGCCGGGGGTCCTCCCCCGGGAAAATTTGGCTTTTAAGGTGTAAAATAGTGCTATTTTAGCAGTTTTCGGTACTTAAATTTAAATATTGTAATGGTAAATATTTTATTAATTTTAAAATGAAATATGTTTGACTGATGAATAAGAAATTAATTAAAGATTTGGTGCTAAGGGGGGGGGTTGAAACCCTAAACCCCCCCCCCCTGGCTACGCCACTGAAGAAGTTAACATATTATAAACTAGTTTAGTTACCTCAATCCTAGCAAAAAAAATAGTATGATATATTACATAACTTGTAGCATATCTGGCATGACTCAGTTCATTAGTGACCAGTCGTATTCAAGTTGTTAGGAACCTCTTTAATGTCCGATCATCTGAAGACTGCGCGAATTTAAATATCACGGAAAATAACATTGCCACGTCGGTTTCAAGGCCAACTCCATTGTGGCAGCCAGAGAGAAATAAACATTCTAAAAAAAAAACCTGTTTTAATTCCGCACAAGTACTCTACATTTACTTTACAGCGTAAGTTGACGTAAATTGTACGACCGATAATCTAATATCTGATCAACGTATAGAGTTTCACGTACACCAACACTTCATTACAAAAAGGTCCGGTGTCGTTTCAAGATAACATCGGCTCCGAGGACATAGGGAGTTTCAATTTGAGGCTCGTGATGTTTTTTTTTTTGTGGCTGCGGCCTGCCAGGAATAAGCGGAGTAAGAAAGAGGGTAAATTCAATCTTTTTTTTTTTTTTTAAGTTAAAAGTGGGCGACGCGTTTTGCATGCTAAATCGCTCCATTAGCGGAGGCGGATGGTTTGTAATTGAAGGAGCAAGGCGCTCTGACCGAGCCTTAAGGCACGTATAAGATTCTATCGAGGAAAACGGGCTAAGTTCATTATATCCATCAGTTATTAGCAAAACCATCTTTAATTAAGCATGTTTGTGGCTAATCGCGGAGACCGGCGGCGGGTCGCGTGATTGTTCAGTCACGAGCCAAGCGAAGCGTGACTTTAAGGGTGCCGTCTGGGTGGATGTATGTAAGAGGCTTGGTCAAGGCCTCTTCTCACGGGGTCGCTAAGGACGAAAGTCGCTTGCACGTCGTAAGCATTGGGGACTCTGTGAACCAGACACTGAATATAGCTGCGACCCGAAATTCTTATGGGTCCTCGTTTGCCGTGATCGCTAAGGCGACACGCTCACATGGCAGGGTCGGGGGTTCGACCCTAAAACCCTAAAGATGAGCATCGAGTTGGTACCCAAGTAGTTTAGGAGCTCACTGTATATTTGGAGGTGCCTTCGCCTGTATGCCTCTGTGAGTAATCGCGAGAAGTTAAATCCTATCAAACAAAACCTACAAATTTATGGTGTAAAAGGGAATATTAAATTATGTTCCATGTTCGTTAGCGGGGTATATGTCACCCTATTTTCTCGCCAATAAACAAAAAAAAAATCAACTTTTTTTTTAACAATTTGTACTTTGAGAACTTTGGCAAGACGCAAGACCAATACTACCAATCAATTGCCACTCAGCAATCTTGAGCAGGTTATAAATGTAACGATTTATAATCACCTGCAAATAGGACTGTATTGTTATTTATTTACCTGTTGGCTTTACATAATCCTGCTTACAATCTTATCACCTATTTCATAGCATGATGTAATAGCAAAAAATGTGATTAAGTGCAAGAAAAGGCGTATCACCTTTACTTCGCTACCAATAAAGTCGATAACAAATAAATATATATAATATAAATAATAAACTGACTCACTTACTGACTCAGTAACGCTGTGTGAATTCTGTTTTCATGCGCTTACAGTGTTACATTTTCAATGCTCTTTGCTAACCTGTTCCTCCTAGTATTGCTGCCGAGTCAGTGGCAATATAATAATATGCATGGGGGCATAATTTTGATATATAGTTTCAGCATTTTTCAGTGATGAAGTAGCGAGCCATGGTTTAATTTGCCACGTTTTGGCCGCGTATATCTGTTTAATATAATTCAAATTGTTGGCTTCCACTTGCATATATGAATCTACCAACCACTGTCGTGTCGAATTTTATAGCTACTGATAGGATTAAATTGATCGCGAATAGACGTCACAGCACATTTGAATTGTAGCATGCTAATGTTGTAGCGAACTTGATTGAGTTCAGCACCTTCATACTAATAGCACTGCCAATATGTTTGCCATCCTGGTGTATATTGAATCGAATCCACAGTAAGGAAGATTATTGACTGACAGAGACAATTAATATGCAATGTAGTTTTTCAAGAGGTTCTTTATCTAAAACTTTTTTGACATTTTTTATCATTTCATATATAACACATACATATTAACATAAGTATATAATAATATTCATTTACACAACATTAAAAAAAATTAATTTGAAAACAATTTCGTGTATTTTAAATAAAAGTTTTTGTAGTATTCATCATTTTTCATTGGGCACCTTAGAGGTCTTACAACTAACTAGTAAATAAATAAGAACCGTCCTGGCATTTTACACTCGGTGAAAATCAGTTGAAAATATTATTGAAAAAACAACAAATTCAAGGGAGGTATAGTGTTACAATTTCAGAAAGACCCCTTAAATAATACTTAGTAGGTAATGACGAGAAAATAAGTTAGTAACATTATTATAGTGAATAAATAGTTAAAGTATTATTACAGAAGATGAGATTCGTCGCGATTTTAATAATGGTACAAGCATTATACTTAAATGTATTAAAAATAATTCTATGAATATTTTACGTTCTCTGAATGATTCTTGCAATGGTGAACATTGATTTAAATAATTATTTTAGACAGTACGTCATTGCTAGTTTGTACAGATGATCTAGAGATAACCCATCTTTCCCTGTTCGTTTGTTGGGTTTTTCTCTCCGACATACAGTGCAAACTAGCAATTGCATATGTCCAATATAATGATTTTAATAAATAATTTTACTTATTACATTTACGTAGATAAAACGATGTAAGCAAACTTTATTAGCACAATTCGTTGTACCATAGGTTTTGGGCTTTAATTCCGGGTGAGGAATGACTAAGGGTGGCGTATTTTACTGTAATTTATAAGAACTTGGGTTCGTACGCTGAGAAATAAATGCCCCTTCCTGTAACGTGACGGCGTGAAGCATCGTCGCGCTCTTATTGCTGCAAAAGATCCACAACCGAAGTGTTTAACGTCACAGGACTGTGTTACACCCACCAGTTTAAACACATTGCCCCCTCCTCGCAGTGTGTTATCCACGCGGTCTCCGACGGAGACTAATGGCGGATCGCGTCAGAGCATTTGCAACCCCACTGCCTCGGGAATGGATGGTTGCTCTGCCGCAATGTTTTGTTCTTCCACAGGACCGCATCCGTCAAGAGGAGCGTGCGCAGGCGATGTATCTCCCCCCCCCTCCTCCCCCCAAGATACTGAAAAAAATAAGCATAATTCCCATCAACAAATCGAAAGAATTTGAAAGCAAACAGCGGGCAAAGTGGTGATATCCCCGCCCCACTCTCTCGCAAGGATTTAAAATTCTTCCACCCCCCCCCCCTTCCCAGTGGCGGATCCAAGGTGGGGGGGGGGGGGGGCACCAGGGGCCAAGTATTGTTTCTGAAACCAATAAAATATTTTAATATAATTCATGAATTTCTTGTAGAATCATAAAATCTGGTGGTTGGATGTTATGTGTAGTGTAAGTAGATTAAATACAAATGTAGTAATTTTAAGACATTTTTTTCTCTGGCTATTCTGAAATCCTAGAGTGCCCCCTCCGAGGTGAACCTCTGGATCCGCCACTGCCCCCTCCACACCAACTACGATTTTAAATTGTACGTACGATCCTGGCGGATGACGGCGCGACGACCGTCCACATATTTCATTCCGACTATCATGTCCAGTCGCTCGACCTAGCCATCGTGTGAACCTTTCCGCCGGGCGCCAAAACTACTTGGGCCGGTTGATCAGGCGCGGTTGCCAGTTTATACTCGGTGATTTCTTCTAGATCAGTTGTTCCCAAACTTTTTCAGCTGGCGACCAATTTTTCCTTATAGGAAGCCGCCACGGTCTATCGCTCCATGGTGGAGTAAAAAACCTTATTTATATCGTATCCCTTCCTTATGTATTTATAAATTACCATAAAATATTGTATATATGTTTTTTAAAGATACCGATTGATTATTGATAAACAATTTGTGTTATGATTTGAAAATGGTTGACAAAATATCACAATTTTGTGGCAAAACAGTTATTTATTTAACAATAGATATGTGTTTGCAAACAATTCAATTTGTTTCGATTTTTCTTATATATTCTGGTGGTTTATTCGATTGTTTCTGATAGTTTTAGGATCGAGTCGCGACCCACCTGTAACCCTTCCGCGACCCACTAGTGGGTCGCGACCCACCGTTTGGGAACCGCTGTTCTAGATCATTTACATACATGTTCAATAACCGATAAATTTACTTAGTGAATTCTTGAGAGACCTACAATGTGCACTCCAATAAAAAACAGTCGAAAGACTACTCAGCAAAAAAATAAAAAAATAATAACGCCGCGGAAGTTTTAGCTGCAGTTGCGGGAACTTGTAAGTACAACGAACCTTACGAACCACCCTCTTGCACCTGCTTGCCTGATGCACGTCACAATGCACCTCGCCAAACCAACTCCGGGGTGTCTACGCAGGTTTTACCTGGGCTGAACGTAATTAGTTATAGTGCAGATCCAGTACAGGGGAGCTAGCCAGGGTGCCAGTCGCTGCAATGGCTGGCCAATACCCAATTAAACCACACGATGCATGTTATTCTTCCTGTATGCTTGAAACCCCGCATGATAAGGCGTTTAACTTTGGCCTGAGATGCACTTGGAGTCTTCCCTAACCCGGACCTCTTCCAACCAAATACACACTTAGCCCGGTCTTCTAAGACAAAAAGAAAAAGGGTTTAGGTGTTTTATATGCTACACCTGTTCCCTAACCGTATTCCTAATACACGATAGAACACGACCAGTCCCATATTTTTTAGGGAACAGATATCGGTTTCCTATCCGTCACCTATCTGATTCCCAAATTCCACGCATGCGCAAAGCTAACGTTTTCGTTGATTTCGCCAGATGGCGGAACCGCGTCTGACGCCATTAGCTCGTATGCATTCAATTTCGTGAACATCAGGAGACGTACCAAGCGTGTTGGTGTGCCAAATGAAACTTCACGGTAGCGAAACTCTCCTGGATTACATTTTGTACACTTTAAAGCTCATAACAAGAAATAATAGCAACTTAAAAAGTACTTGAGAAAATTAGAATAACTCCATTTAATTCTTGCGAAGGTGTTACTATCTCTAGTATTTTTTTCCGTAACAATTTTATCGCCGGTTGCCAAACGTCCGGTAGGATGTATTTATTTTTTCTCCAATATGCTTTATTCACTGAACTTGTACACATATAAATACGATACTAGAGACTAGATTTAATGAAAAGGGAAAAAAAAAAAATCCACAATTTATATTTTTCTTCTAACAGTCTTTCAAAACGTATTATAAAGGTTTTATTACATATCAAACGCGTTCGTACTGTTATGTGCACAGTATATTTGTCTCGACATACTGAATCAGAGTAATTAAATATTATCATGGTATAAGAAATTTGCTCTACTTACGAAGTATTTTTAATTCTTCAGGAGAAAATTTACTAATTGAACAGGTCCAAAAACAAGAAAAATGTACATAATAAAGACTGTTGTTTACGCTGTGTATACGTATTTTCAGTAAGAACGTTAAAAAAAATACTCTCTATAACGCGATATTTTGCCCGCTATATTTTATGTGCAATATTGATGTAAAAAAAACATAAATTTTACTCGAAGAAAGATTAATTTTAAAGGAGCTTTTATGTGAATTAGTAACTTTATCTTACAAAATAATTTAAAATTAGTGCTGCACAGTTATGATTTTGAATAAAAAAATTATTTAGCTTTGATTCCAACGTAACTAACACACTATGAAAGCAAGGTGTAACTATTTATTAGCCAGCTGCGATCCCAAAAATTCAAGAAGTCAATAGATCCCATAATATTTCATGGTCATAAGCTATTACTGGTTTACACTGGATGTCATAGAAAAACCTCAATAAAGGGCAACGACGATGAATACGGAGAAGAGGCCAAAATCAGCTGTCAATTTTTTTTTTACATATTTGGTTTGTCAAATTTTGTCCTCCGTGTATTTATGTATTCATTTTGACGTGACAACGTCTAATAAATCGATGAACGCCGACTGCACGCACGAAAAAGTGTCCCGTTACGCACATTGTCCTGTTACGATGTGTCCCGTTACGCACATTGTCCCGTTACGAGGTGTCCCGTTACGCTCATTGTACGCTTGCGCCACATCTATCTCTCTTCCACTCGATTGGAACAACCATCGATTTGACTTTTTCGAGGCACATTAAACTTTAAAAACTCCCATTCGTTTCCTACTTTTCCTATCATCGTTCTATCCTTAACAGAATAACACAGATTGGAAGAAGTTAAATAGCAAACATGTATAAAAGTTACAGTTAAAATAATCTCTTCGTTAAAGTAATAAACATATTTGAATTAATGAGTGCAAATAAAAGTAAATTTATCAAGTAAATTGTAGATTTAATTTCACTCCTTCTTTGTATCCATAAAAAATAGTGATAATTCAATAAAAAATATTCAATTTAATTCATAAAAGTATGCAATCATTTCATCAAAGTTTTGTTATGACGTTGTCACGTTAAACTATCGTCCGTAAACCGACTTTACAGACAACCAATTTTTTTTTATTATTCTTGAGGTTTATTCCGTGATACCTGTGTTAACCAGCAATGACGTGTGTTGATGACTTGTTTTAAAATCAATCTTCCCCGTTTCGGTGATCATGCAAAGAACACAGATAAAATGGAACCGACGCAGATTTCCGCTTCTGCGCGTGTGCTTGTTCTGCGACCCTCGGCGACGCTCGGCCGTTCATCAACCGTCAGCACGTGGAAGTGCGGCGTGGGCTCCCGGGAGGGGGTGAATCATCACTTCCCCGAGCACGACAGCTGGACAGCTGGACAGCTGGACAGCTGCCCGCTCCTAACGACCACGGACAACCCCGGAGGAGCGCGCGGCAGGTGGCGTGACGTCACCCGGAACTGCTCACCACAACCTTTGAATATATATTCAAAGCCACAACCTTTCCGACTCCGAACAATTGCGCTGATTAGGACAGGGATCCCACGAGGCAAACCCCATGGCCCAAGACCGCACAGTCAAACTTCCCCTTCGAGATACCTTCCAATGAAGGCAGTCAACATACGCGTAGAACAGATCGTTATTTTATTTATTTATTTATTTATTTATCGTCTTTATTGGTGGCGAAGATAAGGCGGTATGCCTTTTCTTACATTTAACCACTTTTCTGCAATTACATCAAATAGTGGAATATTAAAAATTAAGCATGATATAAGCAGTTGTTGACTAAATATTAATAGAACAAATTAAAATTTTAACTTAATGTTCAAATATGAACTATTGCAAAAGATTCAACCATAACTAATTTAAAGTAATTAAAAATTAAGCATAGACATACATAAAAAGGAAAGTGATTAAACATACAGAAAATAGTATCAAAAAATAGGTGCTACTACATTAAAACCAGTCACTCGCACATTCACACACATTTTCAAGCAGTAGGGTAGCGGCTAAGTGGTCATTGTAAGCAGTTGTTACAAAGATGTTTTTTCAGCTAGATTGTTTTTTGTTTTCCTTGTCGCTTGGTCTAATTTTTGTTACATACTTCCATACACTTGGTCGCACGCTCATGTATAGCACATGTTTTTTTTCTACATACGTAGCTGCATACATACGGCTATTTTTGATTGCTGCAGCGCCGAGATTCCCAAAGTGGTCTATATCGAACCCCAGGGGTCAACTCCAACCTGCAAGGAGTCCATGTCAACAAAAAAAAAGGGGGGGGGGGTTGCGCGATATGTAAAAATGAGGTCCACGAGATTGTATTATGAACTATGTTTGATAGTTTTTCCATCTTCGTGTTCTAAAAAAAAAGAAAGAAAGAAAAAAAAGACGAAATCGATGATCGGGAAGGCTTATGGTTAAACTTAACTAAATTGAAGTCAAATATTGAAAATCTGCTAATAAAGCACCAGACCCATCCCTCCTATCAAAAGGATTTAAGTATTAAAAATACTATATTTGTATTTTGTGTCATTATAATTAATGAATGCATATTAAATGTATAGTTCATAAATGTATAAAACTTAACTTCTTTTGTTAAGTTTTTTCACTTTACAGTCAAACCTATCAAAATGAGGAAGTAGCACTGTATCAGCTGTCGAAAAAAATTTTGAAGTATGTTAATTTGTAAAGATTCAGTATAGCAAAGGCAGGGGGTATACTTAAAACAGAAATCATTGGCACGCGGTCTGCGAGACTAAAAAAGGTTTGGAAACCTCTGCTGTGGCGGTGTGTATTTTACTTGTTAGTGCAGTTCTTTGATAAACAACATTCCCATACGCTATAAGTGGTTCATTTGATATGATATCCAATTCTTTGAATCATTCTATCAACATTGGGGATATGACCCACATTTATATTACACATTTGTCTCCAAATCATGTAAGTAATTTGCTGCGTGAGTTGAAGAAGCTCTTCGTGAATAATTTTTTATAACACTTGGACTTTTGACGAGATCAGCGAGTCAGATTCGTGAATAGTAAAAATGTGATTTCTGAACGTCGACTCAAGGGAGACAAAAGTAGAACTGGTTCTTATAAAATTTGCCTGTATCAATCAATGATTTTGCTGATCGAAATCAAAAAACCACAATAACTTTAACAATTTCGACTTAAATCGTTTTAACATGCACAGGTCATTTAATAATTTCTAGTTTTATTTATTTTAATTATTAAGATATAGGTCAAAAACGTAACATTATAACATTTTTCCAGCTTGCACTATTATATTTGAATAAAGTTAAATTAATAAGTATGTACTTGACGGAGCGATAGGTTTTCAACATTTTTTTGTTTTTTTGTTTTTGTTAGCTATCCAAATTTGTGTAATAAAATAATTTGAAAGCCACATTTCGTCAAAGATTACCGTTTTAACTTTGCTTTCAAACGTAGTTGGAGCAGTTGGACTGGCCATGTTATCAGTTAAATCCCCGCAGCGCTCCGGGGAGGAAGGAGTTGCGGCGAGGTGCCTCGAGAAGCGCCAGATAAGCCCAGAAGCGGAGCCGACAGTCACGCGCAAAGCCCGTGGTACCGCCGTGCCCCGTGGCCGGGCAACAACGAGGCAATTGTGATGAACGGGCTGCCCTCACGGCAACCGGGCAACAACAACAACAAAAAAGAAAAGAATTTTAACAAGAAATAACACTTTCCGGGGCCGGCTTGCGTATCTGAGCTGTACCGGAGCTGTAAAAGGCGACACATAAATCACCATAAGGTCCAGTAACGCCCCGCACCTGGATATCTGAAGGCTAGCCGGTTCACACGCCAACTTATCGACTCGACCTAATGAACACTCACTCGACTAGCGAGTGGTTCGCGTTTTTTTCACCAATAAGCCCCGCACGAGCCCGGACGTTATTACTTTGCTGTGACATTACCGACGTGTTTTTTTTTTTTCGAATCTCCATCGCTGTATACTGACTCCTGAAACATTCCGTGACGTGATTGGGTGCAAACCGGCCTGCGTTTGATGTGGTCTTTGGTTCAGTTTCCGGGCAAACGACGTGTGCGTGCTTGTGTCCCTCTTACGGGCCCCGCCTACCCGGGCACACAGACGGTGCGCAGAGCTTCAGGAAAAACAACGCGATTTCAAAACTACTCGAGATATCCGAGTGGGGTCTGCTTACGAAAAGCATTTAAGAGTTCGCTGAGGGCCGTAAAGTACTTTTGATTACGGATTAAGTTTTTAAACTATATTTTTAGAAGAGTTAAAATGGCTAAAACGCGTGTTTTCAGAGTAATTTTTAGATGTAAAACAACCGGTACAGATTCTTGAAAGTACTTAAGGGACTTGCATTACACATTTATCTTCATTTCCCCGCTATATAATGTTACGGTTACCGCTCAAATTTCACAGTTATCCTGTGACGACGAGAAGACTGCGCGCCAGTTCAGAGCCTTGCGCTTAGAAACTATACCGCGCTATAAATACCAGTGAGCGTCGCGCTTATCATCCCGCCTCACTAACACACATACACCTCTGACGAGGCGGGCCCCTTAAAAGAATGAGCTACGGCAATTCAGTATGCGCAAAACCTTCCTTCCCCGTTGAAAAGTCGTGAAATCGCGGGGGGACGTTAATGAGAGTCGATTACACGTAATTTGAATTCCTGATGCTACCCCGGGTCGAGCAGGCTGTTGCGTCGAAGCGGTCCGGACTTCGGGCCCCGACACCTGGGGGCTGTTCGGGGAAGACGGGGCAGGGTCGGCGGGTCTTGTCCGCGGCGTAATGACCGCCGCCGCGGTGTCATTACGGCGGTACCCGTCGGGCGATGCCTGGACCGGCGAGAGGTCTCCCCCCTTGCCTTGACCGCCGCGGCTCGCAGCCCCGTCCAGGGTCGTCAGCGCACCACCTCCGCGGAGTGGTTCAGAACTGGTCTCGTCCCGGGGGACACCGCAGGGAATCTCTCTTCACCGGGTGGGTAATCACTCGATGATGCTCCTACTCCAAGCACAAGGGACACCTACTGCGCACGAGAACATCCTCATGAGGCAGTGGCGGATCCAGAGGTTCACCTCGGAGGGGGCACTCTAGGATTTCAGAATAGCCAGAGAAAAAATGTCTTAAAATTACTAAACTTGTATTTAATCTACTCACACTACACATAACATCCAACCACCAGATTTTATGATTCTACAAGAAATTCATTAATTATATAAAAATATTTTATTGGTTTCAGAAACAATCATTTTTGTCGGCAATATTAATGTAGCAGACAACGGGGTTTTTTTTGGGGGGGGGGGGGAATAGAGCACTGGCCCCTGGTGGCCCCCCCCCCTTGGATCCGCCACTGTCATGAGGCAAGGTGATCACGGGTGAGTGACTGGCCCAGGTGTAACTGGTTGCCACACCAGAAGAATTGGCGTAGTAAAACGAGGAGTGGTAGAAGCGGCGGTGGAATCAAGAGGAGTATATGCTCAAACATTCCTATAGGGTTTTCCTTGGTATCCTCTGAGTTTTTTTAAGTTATTATATTCTCATCAGTGGCCTAGTTTCACAAAATACAAAACACACTCTTACAGACCGAAGAATATATCAAATATATCCTTCTTTTTGAAACAGAGCACCTCCGGAAAAAGACAGAAGTTAAGTTATAGTTCCGTTTTGTACTGTTCTACGCACACTTGATTGTAGTGAGCTGCGGAAATATCAGTTACTGACTCTGTTCGTCAATGGGTTGCGTTAGGCTCATAACACCCATTACCAAGGTGTTTATGTGACCTCCGTATATTTCGTTCTTCTTCGAACAAAAAGGAGAAATTTCCAATAGGACGCATTTGCATGGTTCACTTCAGGGAACCGTCACCCGAAAGAGGTCGCAAGAGAGAATTAATTCCTGTTCGAAAGTCCTGGTAAAAAAAAAAAAACATGTTCGTTCCCCCAGAGTATGCATTTTTTTTTTGTCATACGTCAAGTAAATGTGTGGGTATCCAAGGTGACACCCACACCTTTTAGCTTGCGGTTAGTGCTGTTCATTTTTTAAACACGTGGATCCTGACGGCTGGCCATTACCAGGAATTAAGGGCAATTAAAGGAAGGCCTCCTTATCAGTACTGGTAAGGAAAACCCGCGAGCAAAATAAACTATCTGTGAACATGGGTCGTGCATTAAAACATTCCAAGAAGAGTCTTCTATTGGAATGTTTCGTTGGAATGAAGAGGAAGATGGTAGTTTCCCTGCGAATTGACCTTCATCTATGTATCGACAGGTGAGGTCAACGCTCTTACTGGGCTCTAGCAACAGGTCAAATGCGATTGGCCCTAAACAAAACAAAAACCACCATACGAACACTAAATTTTAATACATTTAGAAGTCAAGAAGTACATCTATAAAACAGGGCTGTATTATTGAATAAACACACTAAACAACTACATACACCAGGGTAACTACCAGTTCAAAATTTACAGCACTGCATAATATTTTTATTTTTTTAATTTGACTCTGAATTATGAAGGAATAATTGTATATATGTTTTGTTTATGTATTTTTTTTAATGCATTTAAAGGTTTAAGCGTAAGTTACCACCAAGGGTTTGAATTTGTAATTTTATGGTTACGTTTATTCTGTTGCGTATGTCACACGAATCGATATCGTTGTTTGGCTGCCGGAGTTATTCGATTTTTTTCCTAACCTAAATTAAGAGTAAGTGTATTTGGGAGGGGGTCTGGGTTAGGGATAGACTCTAAGTGCGTCTCAGGCCGAAGACTATACGCTCTAATCATGCAGGGTTTAAGCCATGCGGGAGAGGGAACATGCATCATGTGCTAGGAGGGGGATTGGCCAGCCATGGCAGCGATTGGCGCCATGAATAACTCCCCTCACTGACTATGCTAGACTAAAAACTAGATAAGTTGGGCCCAGGTAAAACCTGCATAGACACAGGGAAAACCCTGGGCACTGACTTGCGGGATGCAAGATTTCATGCATTAATTACAAGCAGGTTGGTTACAGAAAACAGAAGTATGGTTCTGGAAGAAGAGTTGGACAGAGTAGAAAGACTACTATGTAAATGGGCGGGAGCTTGGACATTTTTTCCGCATTTGGTTTGGTGGCACTGGTTGTTTCGGGGGAGACTTTGCCGTTTCCCACCAGGCTGCCAGCCAGCCTAGGAGTTGTTCGGTTGTGCACAATCGACGAGCGCCTCATTCGCGAGCTCAGATATCGTGGCTGGTTGTCGCTGTCCCTGCTACGATGCGTGTCGTTTACATTTATGATGCGAGTCTTTGACTGCTGGCTGGGGTATAACAAGCACACACCTAACTCACCGTGAACATTCGGTTACTCGGCTTGTTTTTCTCAGCAGTGGTGCTTGTGTTTTATTTTTTTCAGTTTCTATGTCGACGACGACAAGGCAAAGGACGATGTCTGATAAGAAAGATAAGACACGTGCGTCCTCCTCGTCGGTAGCTTGCGCGGCCGCTGTCGCGGCGGGAGATGACTTGACTAGATCGCGGCGCGGGCTGATTTACGTCGCCTGCCGTCGCGCGCGCGACTTCCAGCGGCGGCGGTGCCGGTCCACCAGGGAGAAGCCTAAGATGTACATCAAGTTCCGTCCCTGCCCGAACACGCCCGAATATTCACCTTCGGCCAACCTCGCGATTTGTTTTATTTTTGCCGCAGGAAAAATGAATTCAAATATTAAAATGTGGTCGGTTAGGTTAGCTACATTAAAACACTATGGACGGTTAGTTAGGTTAGTATAGTTACATTAAAATAAACAGAGAAATATAAATATGTGTATCAATAAACCCGAGGTTGGCCGAAAGTGAATATTCGGACGTGTTCGGGCAGGGACAGAACTTGATGTACATCTTAGGCTTCCCTTCACCAGGCCGGACCTCCTGACCACTTGTCCCGAGAAGTACGTCGTGGTGAAACTTATCGTCTTGCGTCGTGTAACTTCCTCAAACCTTGTAAGTTATCAAATCCCTCAAAAGAAGTAAGTAACCGATGGTCTAAGAATCCTTCCGCCATTTTTGGTTCTACACGAAAGGTGTTCGCAAAACAAAACACAATCTGTTGCTTTTGCAAGTGATATTTATAAAAATGAGACATTTTGAGAAAGTTCCCAAGTAAAACGTGTCATGTTTAATCACGTGTAAGAATACTGTCATTTGCTTCAAAACATCTCGTGGCTGTGGAACCCCCCCCCCCCCTTCTCGGGAAAACTGACGAACTTGGAACCGTTGGAATCGAACCAGCTACCCCCTTACCACACGAGCGCGACCCGTCAGCGACCACTGCCACCGATAACCATCTAGATAGGGGTTGAATAATCACGAGAAACTTTTACTTCCGTGGTCTTTGAATTACTCTTGCTGAGGGAAAGATCGATTAAAACTATCTTGGACAGATGCCCTTGCTGGTTACCCAACGATGATACTAAACATATAATCTGGACGATACAATGACGACGACGGCATGGATGAACAGGAAAGGCTTCCTTTGACAAAACCTTTGCGATGTTTCAGGAACTGACATCTGCTCTCGTCATTAGTCACAAACAGACTTGCTAGTGTAAGATGCGGTTATCATCTCCGAGCGCATGACTATGGATACCACGGTGTGCAGCTGTGGGATAAATGAATGGTGATTCTTACAACATTTCGTGGCGTTGACATATAGATTAAGGCGAAATGTATGTCCCCCGTGATGCTTTCAATATTCCGCAGAGCAATTTTCATACCTCGAAATTATTTTTAAGGCACCAGTTTCAGTCACTTTCTCTCGTCGACTTTTTTTTTTATTATGTTGTTTGAAACAAGACCAGTTGAAAACATACAAAAATATTTCAAAAATATCTTTTTTTTTTAAGTTCCCCATATTATTCTGTAAGCCGCTCAAGTATTCAAGATTGCGATGATATTTTTTGTAAGAAAGAACGTCAGGCGGCACCTTTGTTGTTACACTATTTACTTATCAGACGCATGTCATCTTCGTGCTGGTGCGACGCTTTGCAGTATAAATATCAGCCTCTGGTGGACACATTAATGTCACGATTGTTATTTCTGATGCTACGATAGCAAGCAAATGATTAGCATAGAAGTCTCAAAGTGCCGTGATGTCACTATCCAACATTTACATATTTTTAGAAGTTCTTTAAGAGGCATTAGGCCTCGCCATCTTTCAATTGCAAATATTTTCATACCGCTTGCAATAAATTTTTTTGCTAAATATTCATTTTCTACATGGCTCAGGACTTAGCTTTGGCTACTTGTTGAAGTCACTGGTAAGATTATCTTGACTGTTGTGGCCTGTCGCGTGAAATAATGTTATTTCCTCGCTGCGCTTACAGACTATAAGCCTGTTAGTAACTATGTGTTCGCAACAAGGTATAGAAAATCATGTAGAAATTATTTATGCTTTGAAATGCACAAAAAATTGGGATAAATAGTTCAAAATTATAATTATTGCAAAAAAGATTGAAAACTTCAAGATGGCGTTTTTTTTACTGCATCCGGCATTCTTAATTTGAACTTTACAAGAATGACTCCAAATGAGAAAATGCTACGTACTAAAAATGTTCTGTTATAAGCTTATGAAGTCCCAAATATCAGAGTAATGCACATCAAACGACTGCGATATTTTACTATTGAATTATTTTACTATTAATATCATTGAATATCCGTAACTGATACAATACAGTTACTTAACTTGCTAGCACTTTTCCCCCTTGTGTCATCGACATTATCGGAGAAAAATGAGGAGGCAATGTTGAAAGAAATTTATGCAAGTAAGAAATGAAATGAAAATTAAAATAAAAAAAATAGGTGACGATAGTGTTATGGAAGAAGAGAATAAAATGTAATGAATATAATTAAGGCAAATAAAAACTATGAGCAATAGATGGTTTAATTTATTTCACCAATTCCTATGACTGAAGCTAATAAGATATGAAGCCCGAATTAGCATAGGTTGAAAGGGAGTTTCTACAAAAAATTCTCTTTGTTTACATCCATACTATTTAGACAAAGAATAAACAGGTTTTTTTTTTTACTAAATCACGAATAAATTTTCTAAAGATCTTTTAAATGACTTTGTGATGTTTGATATGACCCGGACAAACACACAAGTGGATTTCCTGCTGGAAACGGAGCGACGCGGCGCAGTGCTAATTCTGTGGACTCGCACTCCAGAAGACCCGGCTTCGGATCTCGGTACGACCATTGTGATTTATGTCTTCCATGGTGGTCCGACATTACTCCAGGGTTCTGAGACAATTCCTTAAACAGATCGTAGCCGATTCCTTCATCAGCATTCCTTATTTTCCGTCTTTTGTGACCTTGAATTCAACGAGACTAAAAAAACTATCAATCAAATGAAAAATCCACCCTGGAAACGTAAGTAATTCCGCGAGACTAAAATTAAAAAAATAAAATAAGAGTTTTTTACAAGCCCGCAACGTTGTTGTTTTATCTGGAAACCAAGATGCTCATCAAAACATTTACATACTGTAACGGAAATAACATCAATAGTTATACAAAAGTTAGTCAACCAGAGGTTTTGAAGAAAAAAAAATAAAAAAAATTCTGAATATATTTGTTTGAGATGTTGTTCTTTAAGAAATTAAATCACGGATGAGATACACGCTAAACTAAATTCACGCATATATTTTTAAATACCATGATACATACATTATATTCCTCAATTACTTGGTTACCTCGACAACCAACAAAACAATACATAAATAACTGTAATTTGAATGGGCATTTACCATTACCAAACAAAAACCAAAGAAAAAACACAAATTACAGGGCAACACAATTAAATTTAAGAAAAATGTCTGTACAAACGACATGTAAACATAGGAATCAAATAATTGTATTGTCCTGTAATTTGTGGTTTTTAGTTGAGTCTTGCTAGGCAATAGTACACGTCCATTCAAATTCATAAAGCAGTAATATGTACTTCATTATTGTCATTAAAATGTAAAGAAACAATGGTTTCACGTGAGCGTGCCAAAAACACGCACGTTGATCGATCAAAAGAAGATCGCGTGCCCAAGGGGTTTAAATTTCCCATCTAAATTTCACCGTTGGAAATTGGCGTTAACTTAGCGCTGTCAGTAGGCGTGGCATCAACATCGAGATTTTCTGATTGGCCGAGCAGCAGCGAAAACGAACCCTTGCCAAAAATGTTTTCAATCTCGGCCTGGTTTACATTACAGGTCCTGCTGACTTGCCCAAAATTGGAGGTTTGGACATCATGATTGTAGCGGCAGTTGATTTACCCGGCAGGTGTTGATAGACTGTAATTGGCGCCTAGAAGATTTATAAAAAAATAATAGCTTAATTAAAACCGCAATTAAAAATAAAAAACTTCATCAAGAAAAAATAGACCAAAATTCGAATGACGACACGTTGAAACAGAAAAAATACACGCTAAGACCGGTGCCACATAATGCGGTAGAACCGGAGGGGTTGTCAGTTTATAGCCTACTCTGTGACTTCTTCTACATATTGTTTTTCTTTTTTTATATTTTGGTCTATTTACTTGGTGCAGTTCTGAAAGACCTGCATTGTGTACTCCAAGAAAAACGTTCTAAAGAATATTCATCAAAAAAAAAAAAAAAAAAAAGCTGTGACTTAGGCCTAAAGCTGTATCAAGGAGTTTATTTAAAAACTGGATTTAAACTCATAACAAACAATGTTAGCTTAAGCTATAGTATATCACATGAACGAGTGTACAATGTGAGTCAAATTTGTTGTTATTATTGTCATTCCGCACAACTTATTACATTACATCATAAAGCAAATTGTTTTCCAAAGATCTAAACTATCCAGCTGTGTACATACCAGTATTTTATCCACAAATCATGGAAGTATTTCAACTTCAACTAAAACTTAGATAAAGTTATAGGTCAGAAAAGTCCACTAGTTTTTGAGAAGTAGGCTACTTAACACGTAGAATTCTCAGCCACTCATATAGAGGCCGAGGAAACGAGAGCACAAGTGGAGAAGTTCTTTGAAATATCGTTGCAGTACGGATAAATAATTTGGTGGAGAAAAATATTTACATGCACCATTGCATAGCATTTGTTTGTCGTAAAATACAAAGACTAATGAGAAAAACAGTGGCAACGTTTCCGGAGACACAGACTTGTTCCATTTCGTCGTCGGGAGCACAGCAGACAGATAGTAGACGTCGAGACGCCAGAAGCTCAGGATGGACTCCCCGTTCGTGAACCCGCTCTTGTCGAGGACTAACCACAAGACGGAACTGTGATGTGAATTTTTCTAAGCCCAACTAAAACTTAAGTGTATTTATTTGGGAAGGATCTAGCTGAGGGAAGACTCTGAGTGCGTCTCAGGCCGAAGTCTGTACGCCGAATCATGCTGGATTTCAGCCATGAAGAAATGGTAGCATGCATCATGTACTTTGGGGATTGGACAGCCATGGCAGCAATTGATGCCACGACTAACTGTCCTATCTTAGATCTAGACTATAACTTGTTAAGTTTGGGACCAGGTAAATACCTGCACAGACTCCGGGAAAACCCTGGGTTCATTCATGCGGGGTTAAATTATTGCAAGCACTAAGCAGGCAGGTTCAGTACAGGACAAGAAGGATGGTTCAGGAAGAAGAGTTGGTCAGGGGCGGAGAAGTTTCAACCAAGCTGGGGTCGGGATCTTGGGCCTTGCGGTTCGCACTGGTGTTTGTGCGCGTCTGGTTGGTACCAGTGGCCCTTTTCCTCGGCAAAGGATTTGAGTGGCTCATGGAAACAAAAACAAAGTGTTAAGGAAAAGCTAACAGCATAGCTACAAGCATCTCCACTTGTTGGGCGCAGTCAGAGTTACACGGTTAAATATATATAATTTTTTACTTGAAATTTATGAAGAACAGTGCTTATAATATGAATCCAGGAATCTTCGTACTGCCGTTTATCCTGTTTGCAACAGAAGATAGAACTCAGAATTCGGAATATTGCGTTGATTCTACGAACATCCAGTTACCCGGACAAAGGCGTCAGGTAGGGGCATTGTGAAGCCAGCCCCTACTATCTCTAAAGCCAGATTTTTTTTCCCCCAATACATTAACCGGCTTAAAATGACTTAAGTATGTTCTAATTTTTCGCCATTGACTATGCAAAATGAGAGTAGTAGTGCCTTTAATCAAGCATTAGGATATAAAATAATAAACAGTGGTACATAATGTAATAATCGACCTTTCTTAAGTGAAAATTTTATCTAACAAAAAAAATGAGTTTTCAAGGATCATCTTTTTAAAAAAATTCCGGGGTAGGCAATTCATAACCCTCAGACCCTCAGAAACACGTATAGCCAAAATAAATTCTTAAAAAAAAATAACTTCTGCTTCCCTTTTCAATAATTTTTGGCTACGCACATGTATACTGATCGTTTATTTGAGGTGTACTCTTAGTCGCAGAGTCTGTAGTTTCTAACATTGTAAGGTAGTTTTTTTTTGACGTGACGTCTAATAAATCGATGGACGCCGGCTGCACGCACGAAAAAGTGTCCCGTTACCCACATTGTCCCGTTTCGATGTGTCCCGTTACGCTCATTGTACGCTTGCGCCGCATCTATCTTCCACTCGATTGGAACAACCATCGATCTGACTTTTTCGAGGCACATTAAACTTGAAACACTCCCATTCGTTTCCTACTTTTCCTATCATCGTCCTATCCTTAACAGAATAACACAGATTGGAAGAAGTTAAAAAGCAAACATGTATAATAGTTATAGTTAAAATAATCTGTTCGTTAAATTAATAAACATATTTGAATTAATGAGTGCAAATAAAAGTAAATTTATCAATTAAATTGTAGATTTCATTTCACTCCTTCTTTGTATCCATACAAAATAGTGATAATTCAATAAAAATATGCAATCATTTCATCAATGTTTTGTTATGACCTTGTCACGTTAACCTATCGTCCGTAAACCGACTTTACAGACAACCGATTTTTTTAAAGTATGATTCCAGAAGCGTTCTGATCGCCGTGCACGTGTTGAAGTGAGCCGAAGGTTGCGGGGCAGGCTCGGTCCGCGCGCGAGGCGGGGCGCCGAGGAGGCGTCGCAAGGACGCGCCGTGACGCCCGGGCGCGAGGGGGGGGGGGGAGGCCCGAGTCTCGCGGCGTCTCCGGGCTGGCGCACCCCCAACAGCCGCCAGCCCCACGGCTGACGGGCCGCACTAACGCCCGTTATTCCTTCATCGGCAGGGCGGCCTTGGCTCGCGAGCGACCGATACCTTCTGCTTGCATCGGCTAACCTGTCAAAGTGTTCACGAATTGTTAAGGTTAGTTTATATATATTTTTTACTTTTGCGGTAAACGACACTCATTCATAGATTAATATTTTAAGGAAACGTAAAAAAAAAAAAGTTCCGTGATTTGCCTCGTCCATGTCCTAATCATCCGAATATCGAAATTATACAATTTTTTGCATTAAAGTTCAACCCAAAAGTGTAGTGTAAAGTAGAGTTGAAGAAAAATAAAACTAATAATATCAGGCAACACAGAACAAAAAGTCTCACTGAATGATATGGTTTAATTTTAAAAGATTTAAAGTCTTTGTTTAATGCTAATAACGTACTTACATTGTGGGCTTTCAGCCGTGGGGAAAACACAATGAAGGTAATTTTTTTTTTACATTTCCTCTCTGAATAAAAGAAGCCTGCACTAGCGGGTTTTTAACTCACATAATTCCTGCAAACGTAATCCCGAGACACGCCAACGGAAAAACCAACCAACGATGGTGTGTTTGCGACCATTGGAGAGCTGGGGGACTGTGTTGGCGAACAGCTATAGCAGACGGCCGGCTAAAGACTGTTTGCAGACTACAGGAATGCTGTTCGCATCCGAAAGACAAACACAACTCCATTCCCCCTTTCCCCAAATACTATCCTAGCTGGACTCCGGGGTTGCCTGAGTGGTGAGTCTTTGGCCTTCTCTTACGTCATTCGTGTTCGCGACCTGTTCTCAGTCGACCTCTGTGGTGCAGTTACTCGCAGCTGGTTAGATATGCGATATATTCCGGTTAAAACTGCAAGGTGATTAGTTTATATTTAGTTATATTTCAACAGGGACGTCGGAACGTTTTCATGAGTGGGGGGGGGGGGGGGGGCGAAAATATGTATCACACTTACCTCAGTCCTAGAACGGTGGTCCGGGGGTCCTCCCCCGGAAAAAATTGGAATTTTAGATGCAAAATTGTGCTATTTAATGAGTTTACAAACCAAAATATTTAATATACCATTCCAAGAATTTGATGACGTAGTATGTATTAAATACTACTCTGACAGTAGATGTAGTACAATTTAAATAAAATACCATCTAGGAATTTGCAATCATTTTACAGTCTATTGACAATCATAAATTTGATTTTCTAATCAATGTGATCACCAATGCAACGTTTATAACTACTGGTTGAGAAAAATACTACTAGGACCAAACATTTATTCAGGGAAAAGGAGGGGGGCGAAATGCTACTCTCGCCCCCCCCCCATGCATAACAGCACGGGGGCGACTCGCCCCTGCTGCCCCCCTTGTTCCGACGTCCCTGTATTTCAAAGTGTTGGTCAAGCGGACGCTTTGCTGTCTCCCTGCTGTCAACACTCTTTCCTCGGCTACCAGCACGGGAAATAAACATGCATTGACTAATGCCAGTAACTGAGGTTACTGCCGAGCGTTCCCTTACATCCCTAGGCTGCTAAGGACTGAGATGTCGGCGCCTGGGTTGGAGGCTATAACTTCCTGCTGAAGATACTCGAGTGCCAGAGGTCAGGCAGTCCCAGTAGAAGCAGACATCGCGGCTTTGGAACCAGTGATGTTGGCGTGGGAAGATTTCTAGCCGTGTTACTGAGAATTAGCTTTATCTTTAATATTTCACCCTAAAATGATAGTCAGCACTCGAAGTCCCAAAGAGATGCGTCACCGACGCGAATACTGTATGCCAGTTGTGCCTAGCGCGTAGAGGCATGTGATAAGAGTCGACATTACTGCACAGTCTCTTTAAGGTCTCGTGCGCCTAGCCATGCACAAGTTTTCTAAACATAATATGTTTGGTACTGCAGTTGTGTTATTAAATGCACCCTTAAGTAAAACCAAGCCTAGCACAGCTGAACAACTTTTACTAAGTTAAAAAAATAATAATATTTCTGGTGGTAGCATCGATAGTTTAATGAAATTGTTTCATTCGATTGTAAATATTTATACAATAATACTTTACTTGTTGGGCTAAGTGTTTTCAAAATCGTTAGATAATGAAGAGATCTCGTGTACTTACGAGGTGACATAGTAGACTGCTGCCAAAAAATAATAGACTTCGCTTTTATTGTATGTTTTATATTGTGTTTACCGAGATATTATACGATATAAGTTATCTTGGAAGAACATTTTTTCAAAGCCTACAAGAATACAAGAATACATTAAGGTACAAATTAATCTGAACTTCTTAACAATCTTCAGCTGAGTATTCCCATCAACATATCAGGGAAATTATTATCGGATCACAAGGATGTATATAAGTAGATTTAGTACTGGAAAAATTTCATATATACTTATAAAAAAATTGGAGAGATTTTATTTTTTAAAAGGACTGAACTTGAAGAAACGACAGACAAAATCATTATAAATTGGTGTCTTAGTGTGACGAAGCAGAATATTTACTATTTGCCGCTACTACTCATGTCTGCGCCACTGCCAATGATAATGTAGCTAAGTCATTTTGTATTTTCTTCACCTGCAAATCGGCACAGCGAAGGTGTTCGGGAGGACAATGTGTAATGTATTCAGGCAAGCAGAGCGACTCTGATGCTTTACCGCAGTCACCCTCCTGGATACAAACAGCAGCACACGGTTGATCTGAATATCGTTTAGGTTTTACTGCGGACATAAAATTCTGTCGTACATGATGCGTCACGATAAAAATACCGTAAAAGTCGGCTAACAAGGCACTTTATCACAAAATAAAACAAGATACAAGGAAGTTTTATCCTGAAAAGAGATGAAGTTAAGGTAAAATTTTCCTGTTAAAATTTGTCCAAGGTTATATATGCTAACCATTTAAATACAAATACTATAAGTCAACGGCGAACATTTGCTTAATGTACTTGGCTTTACCTGCGTAGAATGTAGGACCACTAAACCTTATCTGCACACGCAACAATTAATTGCTAAGAAAAAATTTGCAAATGTCTAGTTTGTTTTGAATAAATAACTGTTTTTTTAGGTTGAATATCTTTTGCTGGTTTAAATCGGTAAGTCTAAATTTTATAGTAGTACCTATATCCATGCATGTATAAAGCTTCTCTATCACAATACGCGACGACTTTAATCATTCTTATTAACCCACCCATGCACGTAAGAAGTGACAAATGGCTAACTTACAAACCAAATAGTTTATATATATATATTTAAGAGGGTTAGACAAACTGAACGGGCTTGTTAATGGACCCATTTAGATAATACATATTGAGCAAAATAGCCCTAGGGGTTCAAATTATTATTTTTAAATTTGCCGTAAGTTTTACCGAAATTAGACCTCTTATCTCCTATTGATTTTTTTACACGTGTTTTAGATTTTATCTTTCTATTTACATTTGGTCCCTGATACATTCGTCAATGCAAGGCAGTGATAGATGCAAAGAACGACTAAAGAATTAATTCTGAACTCATGAAGTCTGAAAAATGGAAGCAAATAGACAAAAAGTCAACTATAACCTAATTAAAAAAACTAATTGTATTCTAGAAGTTCCAATGCTTTTAAAAATTTCTAGTTATTGTTTATTACAACGGTGTAAAGTAAAAATAGAGACTTAAAGGAAAATTGAGTAAAATTACAAATATAATTAATTTTATCAAATGTTTATCAAAACGTTAAAAATCTAACTCGAATATTGCACCATTATTTATAATACCACAATAACATGCTGCTTTAATAGAATTTGTGATATACTGTTAAATAAATGATTTTTATTCTTCTTGTTTGCGCTTAATTTTTCCTTTGCATCTCATTTTTTACACAAGCTTATAGAGTTTTGTACCAATCATGTATAAATTAGGTCCACCAACACGAAAGTTTGTGTCTGTATATTTATGTATGAATATATATATATATATATATATATATATATATATATAGAGAGAGAGAGAGAGAGAGAGAGAAAGAGAGAGAGAATTGTGACGTATGTACTAATAGTATTTTATTTAAAATTGTTACCGCTAAAAAAAGATTTGCCATCGCTCATTTTATTACCCAAGAAAGGATGATATTTACAACCATATTTATGTAAAATATTAGTTATCAAGAACATAATTCACAGATTTTTTTATTAGTTACAAATATATTACAATATTTCTAAGTAAATTTGTTCTTGAATTTGTATTTAATAAGGTGTAAATATGTTTTCATATAATTTTATCGTATATACAAAACTGTTATGAGCACTATTAATTACTGTCAGTAAGTAACTTGTCACTAAGGACTATAAGATTCTACCTTAATATTAATAATTTACATAAGGAGTTTAAGTATTTAAGGGTGATGCTTAAATCTTAAAAAGTTAATCTAACAGTTTTTATAAATGAAATATTATATTCTACAAAAGAATTGTTAGAATGTTATCACCTTTCTTGTCATTAGCGTTTTGTGTTTTGGGATTTTGACCCTGAACAAGTGTTCTTCGGATATAAAATATCAAATATTTGATTTTCTATTTATAAATACAATAACGTTACATTTATGGGGGATAAGGCCTCGCCATCTTGATATTCCAAATATTTTCATACCGCTTGCAATAATGATTCCGTGCTACCATTTTTGGTTTGACGTGGCACAGGACCTAACTTTGCCTAATTTTTAAAGTAAAAAAATTGGTTGTCTGTAAAGTCGGTTTACGGAAGATAGTTTAACGTGACAACTTCATAACAAATCATTGAGGAAATGATTGCATACTTTTATGAATAAAATTGAATCATTTTTATTGAATTATCACTATTTTGTATGGATACAAAGAAGGAGTGAAATAAAATCTACAATTTAATTGATACATTTACTTTTATTTGCACTCATAAATTCAAATACCTATGTTTATAACTTTAACGAAGAGATTATTTTAACTATAACTTTTATACATGTTTGCTATTTAACTTCTTCCAATCTGTGTTATTCTGTTAAGGATAGGACGATGATAGGAAAAATAGGAAACGAATGGGAGTGTTTCAAGTTTTATGTGCCTCGAAAAAGTCAAATCGATGGTTGTTCCAATCGAGTGGAAGAGAGATAGATGCGGCGCAAGCGTACAATGAGCGTAACGGGACACAGCGTAACGGGACAATGTGCGTAACGGAACAATGAGTCATTATTTTTCGTGCGTGCAGCCGGCGTTCATCGATTTATTAGACTTTGTCACGTCAAAAAACTTGTGAACTTGCGTGAATATCACAATAGTTGTAGTCGCCCGCGAGAAATAAGGAGTTTTTTTCCTCGCGGTGCTTACAGACTAGAGTCTATTCCTCGACAAGCCAAAAAAAAATTGGGGGAAAAAAATAGTTTAAAAAATAGTTTATAATTATAGCAAAACGATGGGGAAAAAAAATCCAAGATAGCGGGGCCTAACTCCTCTTATAGGGAAGTCCTCTGTGAATTAATTATCAGGTTATAGAAGGTGCAATAGGTGTAGTTGCAGGTTTGAGTGTGATATCTGAGTGTTTGGCACGCAGAACAAGGGCGTGCTACCGGCCGCTGGTGCAGCCACCGACCTCGTGGAAGGGGGGGGGGGAGGGACGTGCAGACGTGCAGACGTGCAGACGTGCCTGCGAGTCCCCGCTGACCCCGAGGTCACGGCTGGTATCAACGCGAGGTTATTCCTGCCGCCGGCGGCTCGAGACACAAACAAGGGCTCACCCCCCTCCACCAAGACTTCATCTCCCGGAATTACTGGCCTCCGCGACCCCGTGAAGGCTCTGGACCGAGAGAAATAGCCTTCTGGGAAGCATTACGTTTGGAACTCGCTCTTGAAAAGAAAAACCAAATTAATTTTTTATTTCTGTGTGAGTAGCCACTTTCAAGATAATTTCTATTTACCAACACCAAATGAGGCACGTGCTACGAAAAAAAAAAAAAAGTAACAAGCAAATATGCAGTCGGTGTATTGAGTGATAATTGAACAGCGGTTCTAGTAGCAATGAGGTCCTACACTGTAAACATTTTTTTGTACTTTTAGGATAGACCTTTTAGGATAGACCTTGAAAACTCAGTTATCATCGATATCATTTGCGGAATTTCAAGGCAAAGCTTTGTTACCATTTGCAATTTTACAAAGCTCTGCCTTGCAGTTTTGCAAGTGACATCGTCGGCAAATGAGTTTCCAAGGTCCATACTTGTAACAAGTACCAAACAAATTTACTGTGTAGTGAGGGCGTTACGTAACAGTTTCTTGATCCACCAAATCAAGTTACATAACGTGCGGACGGTTTCGTATTTAACTCCTGGGGTTCACGCCAGCTAGGGCCAACGGCAATAGATTCCAAACGATATATTTTTTTTAACTTAAATTCAATCGCAATGATTATTTCATCTTGGAATTACGTTAGTATCATGAATTGATTGTAATACAGTTTGACATGATATCTTAGCCCCAGATTAGATTTCTGGTACTTAAAAATAACTTGGGCCTAATTGGGATTTAATTACGCCAGTGGAACGTCAGTGTACAGCGCTTGGCGGGAATCTGAATCATTTTTACAGTTCCGACTTTATTTGAGAGGAACGACACAATTTTTAATAATTCGGCATATTATTTGATCACGTAAACGGTGGATATAAAATAACTAAGGAACATTTAACAGGTATCTAATATAACAGACATCACTCAGCCATTGCACGGCACCACAATGATCTAGAACAAGAAAAATACTTTGACCAAGTTAAATATATTGTAAATCTTTTCTACTAAAACCACATATTAATCATAAAATAAATAAATAAATAAATAAACGCCAATAACATAAACAGTGAAGATGTTTCGGATCGAGTAACATCTGGAATCCTTTGTTTCGCCAAAATCATCCAAGAATAGGCCACAGTAAAGGCTCGTCCCGATTGGCCAGATCCTCCTCCAATCATGGCCGCCCATCGGGACAAATCACAACTCTACTTTTAATGGCCCTAAATAAATACTGTGCCAGAGCACTGTCTCTCTCACGAGGAGTCTGCTTCGAGCCGTGGCCGACGTAAGACGTGTTGCGAGAAGCTCCGTGCCTAGATGGAACGTACGTTAAGCGGTTGCCAGCACTTTTCAGAGCTGCATAGCCGCGTCATTCACTAAAAGCAGCCTGTGTTGAAGGCACTTGGTTAGGGAGGGGGAAGGGGGTGGTTTCTCTCGTCGTCGCTGTCCACGGAGAGGTCAGTGTGGCCACGCTTGGCCCTTTTGCTGACGACCATAGTCCAGCCATGCTAGACCAGAGACGCACCCAGGATTTTTTTTTTGGGGGGAGGGGGGTTTGAAGTTTGTTTTTTTATGAAGGAACACCGGTTTCAAAAATAAAGAGAAGGCACTCTCCCGGGAAAATTTGGATTTCTAGGTGAAAATTTGTGCTATTTAAGAAGTTTTTGTATCTAATTATTGAATATACTGCTGGTAGAAAAAAGAATAGTTATAGTACGGTACTAAATTTTGTTTTAGACAAGAATCAAACAAAGATACCTTTATCAAACCCAAGGTCTCGTCCGCTCAAAAACAGTATTATTTTAATACCATGAGAATCATAGCATGCACATTCTGTGCAACTTAAATCACTGACAATGATGGTTAGGTTTTTACTACATTCGCACACACAAATTAAGTTCACTCTACGAGTAAAAACAAAGGGTATAAAATTCACACATATAATGTTTAGTTAAAACTGCAGAAATACAGTCCAAAATTATGCAAAAATTGAGATAAACGTAGCGCACAAACAATTCTTAGTTTTTATATAACACAAACTTATTTGTAAAAAAATTAAAGAAATTCACAGTAGCAGACTACTAATGTAATACTAACACCAACGTGAAAACATCTCACAAAGTTTGGTAGATTGAGCGCTACCCATAGACCATCGTACCTATTTTGCTGGGACTGGGAATGTTTTTACTTTTTTCCATTCTAGATTTTTTCTTCACATTTTCGGAGGGGGTTTAAACCCCCCCCCCCTGGGTGCGCCACTGCTGGTCGCCATAACCCGTGGGGCTTGCGTCCATTGTTTTTGATTCGTTCGTCGAACCTAGCGCTCAGTTGCACTCACTCACCACTCCCCCGGGGCTAGTTAGCCGGGTTCGTGGCTAGGCTACAGCGGTTCCAACAGCCCGGGCATCGCGTCGCTGAGAATGTCGGGCGTTGATAAACTGTACCTTACAACACCGTTTACCTTTCACCTGCCTGTACGGATAAAATAAACATTAGTCACCGCTTACGCCATTTGCATGGAAACTCATGGCTCATTCTGTACGTAATTTAATCATCGCCACCTAAAAATTAATGCATACGATGTAGAGGACTTCAAACCAATTTCATTCCAACATGTGAGCTGTGCGTAAAAATTGTGAATTTTGTTCTTGGTTCTTTAAAAAAAAATATCGAAGCTTATTTTATATTCACATTAATTAACTATATTTTCCAGTGATTGTGTGCATTTCGGTATTTCTTTTAAATACAGTTAGATAACGTAATTTTTTTTTTGCCTCCATAGCATCCCAAAGCACATGCAGTGCGGAGTACGCTGAGATTACCACGGACGGGAGGTAAGAACAGCAGTTAGGTGCCGGGCGGAATTGAAAGCGAGCGGAGCCGCACTTGGTTCACACTCCCCCGTAGACACTTAACAGCCGGCCGCGACCTCGACTGGACAACCCTGCATTCGATCCTCTGGAACCATTACAGCATTATCCGGCTTATTGCGCCGCGCCCGCTGCCCGCCACAAATAAAACTAAAGGGCAATAAAGCCGACTACGAATTTATTGTTGGCTTAATACAAGGCAGGTGTTCCCGGTATGAAAAGAAGACCTTGATTTTTTTTTTTTTCAATCCTCGCTTGTGTTGGCCTGATAGAAAACTCAGTTTTGTTTTTGTTTCGGTTTACAAAGCCTCAGAACGATATTCTTGAAAGTAAGTTTATACAATCATGATTTGTAGTGGTGCACGACTCCTCCACTCCCCCACTATATATGTATATATATATACACACACATATACATATATAGTCATTATATATATAATGATTTGTTTTGCTTCCATGCGTCTAAAAGAACATTTGTTCAGTTGGAAAAATTCGTGTTGTGGCGGTTAGAAAAATGTTAACCCAACTTTTCAAGTGACACCGATTTATTACGTAATTATATGATTTGCGGCCTTTGGCTGATCACAAAAAAAATGAGCACTCTTAAAAGTACTGTGACAGCAATTATTTAAAAAAAAATCACCGTCTCTTCTATAAAGACCCTTTAAAACAAACGACCCGTCAGTTACACAGTAATCACTCTGAGTATAAAAAAAATCGTCAATGCTTCTGTCGTGATAGAACTCTCATAGTGCAAATATTAAGGAAGTCAAGGAAGTTGTCATGCCCAGTGCGTGGGCGAGTAATACAAATTACAAATCATTTTAAAAGATTTATAAACCACTGAATTTAAGGGGTCACTGGACTTTAAATACTGTCCACAGTGAAGTGTCCTCGATGGATGTGAACGCTAGCGCGTCAAGCTCATGAGTCGAGGGTTCGCGGGTTCCAAACCAACACCCACGGCATGAATAAGATAATTTATGAGCATCGAGGCTCATTAGTTCGGCGCTCACTATGAACTCGGAGGTCCCGTCACCTGAAGCCACTTATGCCCCAGTAACTTTGATTTTTGAAGTGACAACGTCTAATAAATCGATGAACGCCGGCTGAACGCACTAAAAAGTGTCCCGTAACGCACATTGTCCCGTTACGCTGTGTCCCGTTACGCTCATTGTACGCTTGCGCCGCATCTATCTCTCTTCCACTCGATTGGAACAACCATCGATTTGACTTTTTCAAGGCACATTAAACTTGAAACACTCCCATTCGTTTCCTACTGTTCCTATCATCGTCCTATCCTTAACAGAATAACACAGATTGGAAGAAGTTAAATAGCAAACATGTATAAAAGTTATAGTTAAAATAATCTCTTCGTTAAAGTAATAAAAACACTTGAATTAATGAGTGCAAATTAAAGTAAATGTATCAATTAAATTGTAGATTTCATTACACTCCTTCTTTGCATCCATACAACATAGTGATAATTCAATAAAAATGATTCTATTTTATTCATAAAAGTATGCAATCATTTCATCAATGTTTTGTTATGACGTCACGTTAAACTATCGTCCGTAAATCGACTTTACAGACAACCAATATTTTTGTTCATTTTTGAAGTCAAACTTATTTGCAGCCGTTAGGGTAACCCGAGGCGATGACTCGTCAGAGAGGAACGAAAGTCAATCACTCAAGAGGACAACAAAAATTTCAACGGTCAGGAATGGGGAGCTCGATGGTGGGGAGAGGAGTTGGGCTCAGGAGTGGGGCCCTCGATTTCATGTATTATATCACACTTGAATATTCGCGCAACTGCATGCCAGAGTTTCGTAATGTGCCGTAGCCGAGAAAAAAAAAAAACACTGTGATATTTTTCATACATTCACTTGAGTAATGTGTTCGATGTAATGACGAATCTTGTTTTTTTTTTAGCGTAAGTAAAATGTAGTATTCTTTGAACTATTAATCTGTACCTGGGACCCGTGACCCCGGAACGTAACGACGCAGATGAGTGTGTTTTTATTTTTCCAATACCGGACTTGTTTTATACCTTCGCTTCGAAGGTGCTAGACTAATTAACCACCACGTTGAGCGGAAGTACACACACAGAGTGAGCTCAAGACGAGTTTCAGTTCGATTAGTCTGGAAGCCGAGAGCTTTTAGCACACGGACTATATAACCTCCCCCCCCCCCGGGGGCGGTACTGAGCAGCAGCAGAAGGCCTCTTCGACACCTGAGTGCAAGACCGACACTCTGTCGCTGCCGCCCACCCGCTTCCTGAGCAGTCCACGGTGACCTGTTTATGATTTGTAATAAGTAAAAAAAAAACACAAGCCTGCTTACATTTGATTGTTGACATAATCTTAGGCTTACGTTATGTATTTTGAGGCAAGGAAAATTTTTTTGGGGTGTCCGGCCGGGGGGGGGGGGGAGGGGCATTAAGGTTTTTCGCCTAGGGCGCCAATTTACCTTGCACCGGCCCTGTCTACAACGTAAGTACAACGAACGAGTGTTAGATACTCGTTGGGATAGGATTCTTGGAGCTGCGAACAGTTGGTTCCCCGTGCAGAGACTTTGCTTGGACGAGTTTGTTTGTGTGAAAGAGAATATGCTGGGGTGGAGAGGTCCGCCACACACAAAGACTGGAGAGGGGGGAGGGGGTGAAGGCAGGACTCGTCAGGGTTGCTCGCTACGAGAGTAGCGAGCCGAGGAAGATGTTTCTGCAGCGAGTGGAGGTGTGCAGAACGAGTGCGACTTCGCCCCAGCCTTTGCCCCGTGAGTCGTGGACTCGCGTTGGTGCCAACTACTTGAGTTGTCAGAGACTCGTACGGACAACTCGTCCGCCCAACGAACATTCGCGAGGTGAGTTACAACTGAGTATTAGCGTCCAGATTGCGGGACGTATTTTATTAGTTGGCCCCTGTTAAATATACTTGTCATTCATAAATTACATTCTGTTAAATATGTTTTTAATTAATATTTTAGTCATGGTAAATTATTATGAAGAGTAACAGATTTTGGATTTTTTCGCGTTGTGTAATCTGGCATGTAAACATTAAGTAGTCTTATATTCTTATTTGCCCGGGCTATTTACATGTACAAATATTAATTGGTTTTATTGGCAGTTATTATATTGGGTTACATGCACTGGAAAGTCAAATATTAAAAAAAAACTTAGCTTTTGTTTTCTTTTAATAATGAAGGCTTGTGCTCACAGTATGCATTTTCTGAAAAAGTTGAATGATTTCACTGTTATTAGTAATTTGAAGTAAGTGATATTTCAATATTTTGTATTGAATGTTCACAGTACCTCACAGGCACCAGTTTCAATACTGCAAGTGACGTCAGAAACATATGAAGCTTTCTTGCTTGTTTTGATTTTTCCCTATATGTGCTGAGATATTAAGTTTAAATTAACTTGTTTTGACACCGCACACCCTTTGCTTGTCTTTATGTTGTTTGACTGCCCTTCAGCGTCACAACAAATCAATGTTTATATTTAGGTTATAAAACCATTAAAAATAATAATAAAACATCCAATCTGCGCATAATTTTCAGTTAACTGAAAAATTACTTGAAAATTATAACCAAAGCACATATGGCTATGCAATGCGTATTTTATAGTAATTTAGGAGTTATTTTACTAACGTGATAAAATTAATTGGTTGTTTGATAATGTATTTTCGTAAAAATTGCGAAAACGTATCTGGTTTTGTTTCTTATTTCAGTTACCATAAGCCTATTGTATCGTTTCTAGAATATAATCAAATGATTGACAGTACAAATAGAATAAATACTGTTGAAGTGAATGATAATGATAGAGAGAATTAAGCGAATTTAATGCAGATATTAGGTATATAGATAACAAAAATGTATATTCGTTATTATTTTAATTAAGTTGTATTTATATTTAATACTGGGCTTGCGCAGCCCATGTGTCTTGATAAATAAACCATATGAAAATAAATATAATTGTTGCTCAGAGTGGCGATAGATGTCAAAACACGATGAATGTAAACAGTTTTGATTTACAAGTTTTAATTTAAGATCAAACAATTAATTCGGATATCCCAAAATAACAACTGTTTGTTTATAATTTTAAGTTTTCACTTATGTCAGCAGTCCTCATTACTGCTTTTTATTTTTTTTTCTGGCCGTACGTAGCTGGGAATATTCACGATGAATGTTCCAGAATTTATATATATTTTTTTTTAAATACGGAACAAGCAAAACACTACGTTTCATATTTTAAAAAACTGCATAGCCGCAAAGCATGAGTGTTGAGAATCATAACCTCAGTTTCAATTGCAAAAAAAAAAAAAAATCCTACACACGTGCACACGTTTGCACACAGGTTATGTACATGGCAGCCATGCTTATTTAATTGCTACCAAAATAACTCAACATCGTCAAAAATTTTTTTCCAAATTTGCCATTGTACTCAATACGCCACTCCGTCAATACACCATTCCATAAATTCTCATGTAAGAATGTCTGTAAAATTATTATTTTTTTAAGTCATTAATTTTTAACAAATTTCTATGTTTTTCTTTATATTTTAAACATTAAGTTTAGATGTTGGCATTTCTCAACAAAAATGTGCTTTTTTTGACGTGACAAAGTCTAATAAATCGATGAAAACCGGCTGCACGCACGAAAAAGTGTCCCGTTACGCAAATTGTCCCGTTATGCTAATTGTACGCATGCGCCGCATCTATCTCTTTTCCACTCGATTGGAACAACCATCGATTTGACTTTTTCGAGGCACATTAACCCTTTATAAGGCAGTACTATGAAATGTTATATTTAGACAGTTTTATTACTTTATTTACAATACAGTGGAAATAGTATCATACACAAAACCCTTATATAACAATGTTTTGCGTTAGTTTTTTCAAAATAGCATGGGAAATTATTTCCCATGGCCTGCTCAAATATTTAACAAGTGGGAATAATATTCCCATGGCCTACAAAAAGACACAAATCTTAACTGCTTTTTTCATGTTCCAGCAAAATTCTTCACTTTGTATGAAATGTCTTAAAGCACGGGACACTACAGAGTGGTACATCACACTGACTGCAACCAACTCTTGTCCTTTTTTCGTGTTTACTGGAGGAACACAGTCTGCATCTTCTGAATGATGCCAATTCAACAGGTAGATGTACACCAACATTTGAAAACCTAGTTTCTAAAGGAACTCCAAGGGGTTTGCCATCTTTATGGAAGCGTTTTTTCAAATAGTTGGCAGAAATAGGACCTTTCCGTTTTCGAGAAGAAAAATTACCAATCAAATGCTTTGCAACACTGATATGATAGTCAAGATGTTTGCATGAAATTTGACCTCTGTCACCAGAAAGTGTGTACAAAATGAACGAATTCACAAGTGCAGCATTTACCAGAAAATAAAAAATTCGGTGCCACCACTTTCTGGAACGACGTGACACAGTGTATGTTGCACGTATCTGGTCAAAACGATCTACACCTCTCATATACATAGTGTAATCTCTTACTGCTTTTGGGCATTTGACTAAAGTTCTTGTACCATCATTCTGTGTACGTTTCACTTCGACAATATCTTGAGGATTATGTGCAGATGATAGGATGTTTACATGCCTGTTGTCTTTCCACTGAATTGCACACACAAAAGCTTTCACTGAGTAAACATGCTCTCCTTTTGCTAACTTGTTCTTCTTCTTTAGTAGTGGTGGTAAGTCTCGTCTGTTTTGCCTAACAGTGCCCACAGCTGAGAGATTCTTCTGATACAGTATCTCCAGTAATTCTACAGAAGTAAAAAAATTATCGAATACAATCAGAGTAGGTTGTTGGCTGCCAAACAAACTGGAACAGAGCTTAGTAACTACTCTTGAACCAAGTGTTGAACCTAATGCCTGTTCATGTACTTCAGTTCCCTTACCTGTGTAGAAATCAAAATCGCTCATGAAACCAGTTAGTGGATCACATCTCGCCCACACTTTGTACCCACGTTTGATTGGTTTTAGCGGCATATATTGTTTCATACAAGACCGCCCTTTGAAGAGTATCATGCACTCATCAATTGAGTGACATGATGAAGGAGTATACAGTGCCACAAATTTAGATCGAAGAACAGAAAATACAGGCCGTATTTTGTACAGTTTATCATACCCTTCTTCTCCACGCTTTTTGGCCTTTGTGTTATCATTACAGTGCAATGCTTCTAAGATTTTTTTAAATCTTTTACAAATCATCGTCTGACAAATTGATTCAACTCTGAAGAGTGGGTCTGAAGACCAATAATGGTCTAATGATGGTAACACATGAACAGCCATTAGCAACAACACGCCAAACACCGCTTTCATTTCCTCAACACAACATGGTGTCCAGTGGACCAACTGTTTTTGCTTTGCATATGTATTTGTTTGAGACACTAGGTGCTCAAAGAGTTCATTGTCAAAAATGGCACAGAAAAATTCTCCTGCGCTGCTACACTCAACCAAGTCTAAGGACTGTATTCTAGGTTGCACAGGTACACTAAAATCTGGCAAAGATTCATAAAACTGGGGTACATTCTGGGACCATATTTCTTCATTACTCTGAACTACACACTCGTCTGACTCACTAGATTCTGAATCTGAAGAAACTTGGCCTGCACTAACCCTACTTAGATTTTCATCTAACATTTCATCTGATTTTCGTTGTAGGCCACGAGTTTGTCTGCACGTAGGCCTATTTGCTGACTTTGTTATTGCCCTCTCTTGGCTTTCATTTATTTTTTGTTGTTGCTGGACAAAACCTCTTGTTTGAGGCGTATGCGTAGAAGTTCCTGGGTCACAGACACTCGAAGAAGATGGAGATTGTTGTGCTTCATTTCTAGTTGCTACTGGAACAAAAGGTTCATCTTCATCTGAAGTGTCACCATCTTCTTCAGATTCACTTGCATTTTCAGGCAAAGAAAAATATAGGGCTAATGCTTCTTCTGAAGTTAGTTTCTTAGATGCCATGATCTGAAACCATAATTGGTCAGCATTTATTCCAACTGTCAAATCAATCGATTTTTTTACAGGTATAACAGCTAATATTCTGTGTATTTGCATATTTTAAACAGTTTACATTTAGAAATTAGTTCGGTGAGCTTTATTTATTTTGCAGAAATGCATTGTTTACTACATTCTAAAAAAATTTGGTTCTACATGTGGGTGCTGGGAAATATTTTCCCACATGCATGCAACAAATAAATATATTGTATCTTACATAATCTTAAAATTTCTTCACTTGTAGCTCGGTTCATAAAACAGGTAAAGTATAAATAATTATCATATAACTTTAAAAGTCATGTAGATATCTACTGCAATATTATTTACCTTCAAATATCAGCTATCCATTTCCACAACACTACTGTAGTCGCCATAGAACAATGTATACATCAACAATAGAAGGTATATATGCGCGCTTTCCTAATGTTACACTGGTTTGTCTGGACACCATAAGATAGCAGCACAATGCACAACTGGGAATAATATTTCCTTGGCCTGTTACACGATTAATTATTGAATGGGAAGATATTTCCCTCTGCCTTATAAAGGCACTTGAAACACTCCCATTCGTTTCCTACTTTTCCTATCATCGTCCTATCCTTAGCAGAATAACACAGATTGGAAGAAGTTAAATAGCAAACATGTATAAAAGTTATAGTTAAAATAATCTCTTCGTTAAAGTAATAAACATATTTGAATTAATGAGTGCAAATAAAAGTAAATTTATCGAATAAATTGTAGATTTAATTTTCAATACAAATTATTCAATTTTATTAATAAAAGTATGCAATAATTTCATGAATGTTTTGTTATGACGTTGTCACGTTTAACTATCGTCCGTAAAGCGACTTTACAGACAACCAATTTTTTTATTTTTTCAGTGGGCATATTGCGCCTATTCAGTGGTCCGGGACACGTCCCGCCCCTCGGCCGCCTGGCTCGGAGGCGGCGCGGCGGCGGGGCGCAGCCCGTGGGAGGCCCGCCGCCTGACGCGCGCCGTGGCCTTGGCATTTCCTCAGCGGGCCAGTTGGCCCAGGGCTGCCGTGGAGGCGCAGGAAGCCGTCCGCGCCGCGGCGGGGAAGCCTTCATTTCACAGACGAGAGAGCCACAACCGAAGTTACCCCAAAGATACCCCGTATCTTTAAGGGGACGCACCACAATGCCGAAATGCCAAATTGACCACAACGCCGACAGCTAGAAAACTGCTGTGTACCACAACGACGAATTACCACAACGCCGAATTACCACAACGCCAAAAATTGTCTTTGCAGGACTGCCACAAAGGTTAGGTTAGGTTAGACTAGGTTAGGTTAGGCTAGGTTAGGTTAGACTAGGTTAGGTTAGACTAGGTTAGGTTAGGCTAGGTTAGGTTAGGCTAGGATAGGATAGGCTAGGTTAAACTAGGTTAGGTTGGACTAGGTTAGGTTAAACTAGGTTAGGTTAGGCTAGGTTAGGTTAGGCTAGGATAGGATAGGCTAGGTTAAACTAGGTTAGGTTGGACTAGGTTAGGTTAAACTAGGTTAGGTTAGGCTAGGTTAGGTTAGGCTAGGATAGGATAGGCTAGGTTAAGTTGGGTTAGGTTATATTACGCGGTTAGGTTAGGTTAGGTAAAGTTAGGTCTGAGTGTGGTATTTCGGCGTTGAGGTACATTTAAGAAACACACACAAATTCATTCAGTTGTTATTTCGGCGTTGTGGTGCACAGCAGTTTTGTAGCTGTCGGCGTTGTGGTCAAATTTGATATTCGGCGTTATGGTATTTCTGCGTTGTGGTAACGACCCTATCTGTAATGTAGCTGTCCTAACCAAATCAACCGTCCACAATGTTTTAAAGTATTTATAATGTAGCTAACCTAACCTAATTGACCATTAGTATCCTCTTATCAACACCGCCATATTTATTTACAATGAACCAAAAAAACCGAAGACGCACGATCGAACGTTTGGCTCTCTCGTCTGTGAAAGGAAGGCTTCCCGTGAGGACGCCGCCCACCCGGGCTCGTACTGCTCAAGACATCCGACGAAATGCGTGTAAGAACTCGCCGAGGTTGGATGAGTGGGTCTGTTTCCGCATTTCATTTTTGTACAGTGTTTATAGGAGAGTAAAAATGGCCTAAAAATGTGTTTTTTAGAATAATTATTTAGGCATGAAACATCTGGTACAGATTCTTATGAGCACTCAAGGGACTACGTTCATTAAATAATTCGTGCAATTAGGATTTTTTATTTAATAAAATTTCTTGGACAATCGTCATTGCAGTTTTGCACTGTTTGTCACGGACAAAAATTTCAAGAACGTAAATTAAGAAATAAACATGAATCCATAAACCCAAATTGGGTTCATCTGTTTGACATCAGCTGATTTATGCTTGTTCTTTATGGGTTTATGGTTTCGTCTTTATCTCTTAATTTGCGCGAACAGTGCAAAACTTCAATGGCGTATGTCCAAGAAATTGTATTAAATCACTCAAGGGACTAGAATTACACCTTTATCCTCATTTCTCCGTCATATTATGTTATGGTTTCCACTCTAATTTCATTAATACCTTATGCACATCGAAAATACTGCGCACCTGTTTACAGCCTTGCGCTTAGAGACGATGCAGAGAGTCGCACTTGTCATTCCGGCTCACTAATGCAAATATACCCCTTAAAGTGTCCTTGCTTGGAATACTTCCCCACAGCGGGTAGGTTAAGTTGAGGAGAAGACGTCATCAGAGATAAATTAAAAATAGCGTAACGAAAAAGCATGTAAAGTTCAGTGTGTTACGAAAATTGTAACAATCAAGAAGAGTATGATGTGACTACATTGCTGTTAGGCGCTATGTTTGTTACACTTGGAGTTCTATGACGGCACAGAGTTATTTAGTGTGGTGAGGCCTTTCGGCTGCGGATACGTCAATTGTACATTCTTACGGACATTATTCTGAAGCCTTTTAACACTAATAGAAACTGAAATTAAATTTTTGTATCAATTAAAAAGCACATAACTTGCATACTAGTAATTGTTCTGTACTCTCATTAACAATAAAGCCCACAGAATCGCGAATTTATCTATCGTATTTTATCTATCAAGTTACATGCTAAAAACACAGATTAGCTTTAGCAGCAGCGCTGCCTGCAACGCCGTTAGTGAGCTAACGTCGAACTACAAACAGTATATGAGATTTCACTCTAACGCGCGTGTTTCGAAGTGAAAATTCTTTACAGCCGGTATGGTAAATCGAGGCGATATTATCATCAGAGCGTAACGAAAGTGTAACGCTCAGAGGGGAAAAAAAAAAGGTCAATGATCAGGAGTGGGGCGAAGGGTGGTCGATGAAATAGAAAGGAGAGGGGGTCTTAGGAGTAGGGCGTTCGATGGCATGTTTGCATCACAGCACAATTGCATATTTGCGCACTCGCACACTAGCACAACATTTTTAACACTTTCTTATATCTTTTTCTGTGAAGTTTCACTAATAAAACGCGTGGCAGCTGCCCATGTGTTCTTTTTATGAAGTAAATATTCTTGTTTGGTCTCACACCATGGTTTTTTTTATTATTTTCTTAGCATTAATATTATTTGACAGCTTTTCCCGTAAATTTATCCCGAAAGCTCTCTTTCATTTTACGTTTAGTCTAAAATTTTCGCAACAGATATTTACAAAATATAAGGTACCTATTAGTAGTAAAAAGTCACGAAAGTGTTCATAATTAATAATTATGAATTGCGTGACATTTTACAGTTTGAAAACTGAGTTCTGTAAATACATTATAAAAATTGGTGACTTAACAATAATTGCAAGAGAGCTAGCAGGATAAATTCACGAGGAAATTAATTAATAAATAGTAGTGACAAGCAAATTAAATACCCAATTTGGGGTGTGAAACCAAACCTTAAAACATAATAAACTGTTGGGAAAAAAAGCTTATTCTGATGGCAAAAGAGTTATGAAATTGTAGCAGTGATGTCATAGGTAAATTAAAATTTGTGAACGGAAGAATTTTAATACGTCTGTAGGTGACGTACATATCTTGTTTCTTCACATGTGAAAAAATAACGACCACCCAGTGCGACAGAATACTTAAATGATTAGCTCCATTCTACACTCACTGTGCCTTCATTCATTACAAATTTTACATTTTTATAAATCGTTGCCACCTTACACAGGATTTATGTGGAACAAATATTCTAGATGATGAATACATAAGAAAAAATATTTAAATATAGAATTCACTGATTTTATTTCTAAAGAGAACGAGCCCTATTTAATTTTGAATCGGTTTGTCGTAAAATCCCCTGTTTCGAGTCTTACGTGTCATATGATTTGTATCTTTCTTGCAAAAGTGAAGTTCAAAATATTAAGTTTAAAATGTAAATAAATATTTGTGAAGAAAAATCCAAATTGAGAGCCGTTATTGCATCTTGATGTATGTAATAAAATTAAAGCAACACGTTTAAGTAGTAATTTTTCTTCCTCGCTACGCATGGAAAGTTTCTTTAACCACGCCAAGCAAGTTTTTTTTCTTTCTAACAAAATATTGTGGAGGGAGCAAATAACCGAGGAAACCTCTTTTCCGCACTAATGCCCTGTAAATATTTCGCTTTGACGGGACATCGGCTGAGCGAATGAATAATTTATGTCGCGGTCCCGAACACGCCCCCATTATGCTCCTTCAAATTATAAATTACGCCAGTTTCTTGTTATAGATGAATGATTATATCCGTAGGATTCTAGGTGTGAGCTGCGTCATCTGACTTGCAGCTGCTTTGGAAGGAAATTAAGGGCTGTGTGTGGGTGGTGGGGGGGGGGGGGGAAGAGAATTAGCTTTAAAGGAAACAGTTTCAGCCCGCGGACGGCTAGCGAGCTACTGGGCGCGGGTCCAGACCCACGCCCCGCTGTTGTTTATCGGCGCCGGCAGCGACGCCTGCCATACATCAGCGTCTAGTTTCCGCGGTGCGCGCCCCCTCCGGTCCACCTTGGGATGTCTCCGGCGGGCGGCTGCCGCGCGCGAGGCTGCCCCGGCTGTCCGCTTGGGGAAGCCTTCTTTTCACAGACGAGAGAGCCAAACGTCCGATCGTGCATCTTCGTTTTTTTTTTTTTTTTTTGGACAATTGATGATAACTAGTGGTCAATTAGGTTAGGTTAGCTACATTATGAATACTTTAGAACATTGTGGACGGTAGATTTGGTTAGGATAGCTACATTAAAGATACTGTGAAATCACGTAAAGGGTTTCCTAGCCCTGGATAGCTACATTATTAAAAATGTTAAATTGCTGAGCAACCTTCGGGGAACTTGGGGTGTGGCTCTCTCGTCTGTGAAATGAAGGCTTCCCCGAAGCGGCGCCGCTGGCGGGTGCCTCGGCCGCTGGGTCCGGCGGCGACGGAGCGCGACGGGCGAGGTCGCGAGCAGCTCGCGGGCCGCATGATTGTGAGGGGCTCTGCGGCGCAGTAGGAAGCGGAGCGATGTCACTGCATTTATAAAGTACCTCGAAGCCAACCCAGGATACAGTACTTCTTAGAACTTTAAAAATCCACTGTCACCACAGTAGCCAGGATTTTGTGTAGAAAGGAGTCCGGATTAACAATTATAGGTTAAAATTTTTTTATGAGTAAATTTTCTTTATAGTTGAATTTTAAAAGAAAATTAATTGTCACATTAAAATCCCGGCAAATAGTAGACTTTTAGAATTCCAACGTTTACACACAGAAATTTAAGCAACGATTTAGCTTGTGAAATATAATTGAACATTTTTTTTATTTTTTTTTATTCAATTGTTTTAATACTTTGTTACTAAGTCAATTGTTTGAATAATTTGTTAAAAAAAGTCATAAATACATATATATTAATGTTATTAAATACACGAATCACCATTGAAAAAAATTATGAAAGAGAGGCTTACAAAAACAGGTGTGAAAATTGGAATTAAATCCCGACTACTTGGAAACACAATTACTGTTGCTTGTGTGTGTGAGGCATGTCGTGCTATAACGAGGAGGATATAAATTACTGTAGCCCCCTAGTGATTAAGAAACCCTTTCAAAATAATATATATGTAACCTATGTAGCTAGATTGCTGTAATTTTGTTATTCTGTTGATTTTTTATTTCTTATTTTAAATCCTGGACGGGAGGGGTACGGACTGCAACGGATCTCCCCCCCCCCCCCTCGCTGATTCTCTCAGCAATATGTTATCGTTTGTGTGCACTCATTTCTTTATCAAATTTGTTGTAATTTTACACAGTGGCTTGAGCAAATATGCTTGATGGTATTGTAGAGAGCGTTTACAGCGTACCTTCTGAAACTTACGTACGGCCATGCTTCCATGAATCATGCTAATGTAGAAAAGGATGATTCGTGCTCAACTTCTTACTTAACACATGATTACACGTCCACCCGGATTTGTAATACCTTCAAACCAACTCTCGATGATGTTTGGCGTTTGGAGATTTCAATGAACGAGTAGAAAAGAAACCTTATCCCGGGCCCCCAGCTGGCCCGGCTCCAGAATACCCATTAGTGGGTCTCTCTCTCTCTCTCTCTCTCTCTCCTCCCCTCTCCGCAACAAGGACCCGGCGTTATCCTTCACACTCGTCACCCCACACAGACTCGGGTCACTCGCGCCCGCGGGCCAGTGGGGGTGGGAGCAGTCACGACGCGGGAGAGCCCGCCACTCAACCAGAGCTCGCGACCGAGGCGCCAAAGGCCTCCGGATAGCCGTGCGCGTGAAATTATCGTTTTAAATTAAAGCGAGGACATCGCTGGCATGTTATAGCGCGGGCCAAACTTCTTTGCGAGCTGGGCTCCGTGGTTCGATGGAAAACGCCGCGTTTCTCGGAACATACCGGCAGAGTCAAATAGTGGGCGAAGCCCCACGGAACCAAAAGTTCTAAAAACATCAGTTATCGTAATGACGCTGGTGCGTGTATCCACGTATCGATCAAGGCCCGGTTTATAAACAACTCAACTACACCAACCCGATAACTTATTGAAACTGTAAAACAGTTGAAAACGTATTTCTTTCCCGGGATTCTTTTGGTGATTCAATTTTATCGTGTAAACATATGAAATATTCTATTATATGATGTAAAATGTTATTTTCTTTCACTGTGCGAAAGGTTAACACGTGAAAAGCCATGTTTGAATTAAAAAACAACATCGTGTCCTTATATGCACAGAAAGTCAGCGTCTTTCAAATTTTAGAACACTTCACTTCCAATATAGCCGTCGAAAACCCAAGCCAAAACGAAATAAAGTTGGAAGTTGAACAATACTTGCATTGCGTTACCGTGCCTTGCGTAGTTTATAAACGGGTATTCTAAAATGGGATTGCTGAAAGTTTTGCGTCTTGCGTTTCTTGCGTTGCTTGTATTATTGTGATCATTGCGTAGTTAACATAACCGGCCTCAAGCACTACATGGTCAACGTATTTTGAACAGGTACAGCACTCGAAGGATATTGTCGTGCCTAAGTAGATTTTTCAATGTACGTCACCACACCCACTGATACATATTCCCCTTTCCTACTCACCCTTCCGACCCACTTACCACTCTAGATCTCAAAACTGCTCTGATAGCTTGTGAGACGTTTGACCGACTCTATACACGGGTCCCGAGCGGAAGTGGCGAAATGAAATAATGAAGTCCCAAGGCACGCATTGCTCCTCAACTTGTTTCACGACGGCGAATTCTAGTCATAAATTGCAAAAGGAATTATGGGGGTTGGAGTGAATAATGGTATAAAATATGTTATTTGTATGCCACCGATACTTTAATGATAACCACGCCTATAAAAAATGTCATCATGATCTATCATCACGATAACCAAAGGATTAAAATAATAGTCTTATCAAAAAGACTTGTATGGCGCTGATTGTAGGGTAAAATTTTATTTGCGATCGATAGTTGATGATTTAGTTTCTCTGCCGAAATAAGTAACAAACAATTCGTTGAGTCGCCTTCAGAAACTTTATTCTTAATTACTTCTTTTCCCTTGCCATCGTCGGACAGAAGAATTCAGAAGCAATATTGAAATTTATCCTTGGATGTCCACTCTTGATTCAGCCAATGACCGTGATAGCTAATGCAAGATGAGATGGTTGCATCTCAGCCGTTAGCTAGATTCACATCAATTTTTGAACACCGAGTAAATTTGGAATGGTTTGGAGCCACTGTAATTCTTAATATGCCCCGTTATTTACAGCCTTTAAATGTACAGTTAGTCTATGATAGTAAATCCCTACATTTATCCGTACTCAGTTAATTTGCAACACAGGTTTTCGCGGAGATAACCCGTGTCCAAACATCTATAAGCTAATTTGTGAGATACCTTTGTCCAATCATACTTTACCAACCTAAACACATAAAAAATAATAGTTCATTTATTCATCTACAATGCTGGAGTATTAGTATTTATTGTCTGAAAACTCTCAGTTCGTAAAGTCGATTCGTAATATAAAACTACCTAGCACTACGCCGCCGTTTTCTGTTTAAATTTCAAATGATGATAAATTATGAAATGCGATTCATTAATTTAAGATTTTACTAATTACCTGTCGCAAATTTATCATATTAAGGTTGCCTGAGTGACCGCTAACAGGGACGTAGCCGGGGGGAGGGGGGTGGTTCCTTGGGGTCCATACCTCTACCTTCCAAGATTTGAAGAAAAAAAACACGCCAAGACAAAATAAGTTAATTACAGCAACTTAGCTACATAAGGTTACAGAGAAATAATTTCGGAAGGATTATTGTAACCCTTAGTGGGTTAGTATATTTCCTGCACATTATAGCACGACATGCCTCGTGCGCATAAGCGGCAGGAATTGTCTCTCCAAGTAGCCTGTGTTTAATGCCGGTTGCACGCACGTGTTACTGTAAGCATGTCTTTAATTTAAACTGGACATATGTGTTTCATGTCCTTAATAACACATGTGTGTGTGCATGCGTGTGTATTTATGACTTTAACGAAATCAACAAGCAGTTGAATTATGAACAAAGTGTTAAAAACAATTCAATAAAAATTAAAAACATAAATTTTTCATTTTCAATTTCTCAAGAAAATTCATTACTTAAAATTATGCTTTTAAACGTTGGAATTCTAAAAGTATACAGTTTCCTGAGATTTAATTGTGTCAATAAATCCTCTTTTAAAATTCAATTATAAATAAAAATTATCATTAAAACTTATGCAATGATTATACGGGACCCCCTCCTTCACAAAATCCTGGCTTCAGCCTTGCTGATGATCGGTTTACCAAGTCTGAGTTAGTGAGATGAAAAGGAATTTGGGTGGTGGCGGGGGGGGGGGGGGGGGGGCAAGTTCCCTCTGGGGATTTTCCGTTGGTTTCCTCGTTACTGTTAGTCACCACTGCGTCACCGTTCATCAGGAAATCATTTATTACCAGCGTGGTTGTTGGAGACGCCAGCTAACGAGCAGGCGTGATTGTAGTTTAAGTTTGATATCTACGTGTGTGTGCTACCGATCAGTCAACCATAATAAATCAGGGACAATAACTAGATACTTAAAGAAATAACTACAAACGTTAAAAGACACGAAAGCATGTTGGTGAGTAGTATAGGAATGGGGCTTCTGGCACAGGATTCAGGTTGTGGTGTGTGGTGGGGTCAATGACCGACCGACCTCTGACGTCACGGCGGCCATCTTGGATGACCTTGAACTTGACCTTTGACCTTGACCTTGACCCCGGCGGCCATTTTGGATCCGCCATCTTGGATCCGCCATCTTGGATGACGTCATTTTGTTTTCTCGAACTTTCCACCATTTTGATTTCCGCCATTTTGAATTATGACGTCACCGTTGCAATTTCCGTTACGTCCGCCATCTTTAACTTTTTTATTTATTATCCGATTTTAATGAAAAAATTTTTAAAATTTATAAAAAAATTCAATTAATAAAATTTTAATATATTTTTTTTAAAAATTGTACTTTTTAGACACGGAGTTCGGAGTCCTCGGTTCGAACCCGACGAGGTCAAAAAAAATTAAAAATGGCGACAGGCTCCTTCCTCAATGACGGCTGCTGGTAGACTGACTTACCCCCACCACTTTTTTTCAAAGCATATAGATCGTCATCTAGTATGACGTCATGTCCGCCATCTTGTCTTTGATGCTGGAAGCCATCATCAATGTATCGTCGGCGAGAGTGCGCTCACGCCATGTTAGTTTAGTTCTTATCCGATAGAGTGCAGTAATCATTTATTATTGCTGTGACACCCGCCATCTTGTCATTTGGCCGCCATCTTGAAAATCCGTAATTATTTAGCTAGAAATTCGGGAAAAGTTCCAAAATTCATTAAATAAATCACTCATTAATTTACATATTGATTCGATGGATTCCTGTCCTCGGTTCGATACCCGATCGATGCAATAATGTTTAATTTTATGAAAAAAAAACAATAACTTCAATAAACCATGTTCAACATTCTTAAAGATACTTTAAATCCTCTACTACCATCATCCTATAAGCCATCAAGACCAACATATTGGAAATTCGTTATTTTAATGCTAGAGATTCGGGAAAAAGTTCAAAATTCATTAAATAAATTTGTAATCTATATACTGACTGATTAGATCGACTAAGCTCCTTGGTTCGATCCCTGGATGATACAATACAACTTTAATTAAAAAAAAATACTAAAAAAGTGACAGGATTGAGAAAATAAAAAACACTGCAAGTACTTTTAAAAACTTTTATTACATACATTCTAATCTACTACAAGTACAAAAAATAATACACAGACAAATTACTAAAGCCTTGTGGATTTCTCGATGTCTGCATCTGCCACCCACGAATTGAAGCGAGGTGGAAAGCCCCACCACTTGACGTAGGACAGTCCATTTCTTCGTTTTATAATCTTCTCCACCAAGTACATATCAGGATACAACGTAGGCTGAATCTCTTCGGCATAGAAGCCGCCACGGATAGGTTTGTGGTCCAAATCTTCGAGGTAGTAGGTCCTAGGCTCTGATTCACGAACATGTGTCACACGGAAAAGTTCGGGACTCCAGTTCGCAGTGAAACCTTTCTCGAAGATACCTTTCTGCTTGGAGATTCGCACAATGTCGCCGACGTTAGCTTTACGCTTTCGTGGATCTTTCTTCTTCGTGTTGGGAAAAACTGTTTGAAGCAGGCGATTATTCTTTACGTCCTTTGGCTTCATTTTCGTGGTAGAATGCACAGTGGAATTATACTCGCTTATTAGTTTCGGCAAGATGTCAAGCCACTTGTAATTTCCGTTAGCCGTGAACTGCCACCACATCTTGGAACGCAAAGTTCTGTTAAACCTTTCGACAACGGAGGCTTTGACGTTACTAAATGTAGAGTAGTGTTTGATGCCATACTTCTTCATCAAAGCCTTGAAGGTCGCATTGTAGAATTCTTTCCCGAGGTCCGTTTGCAGGTGCGACGGTACACGTCCATCACGCAAAATATTGTTCATGGCCTTGGCTACGTCAGTTGCAGTCTTTGATTTGACAGGTCTAGCCCAAGCGAACTTGCTATAAACATCGATGACTGTCAACATGTACTTGAAACCTTTATTCAATCGGGAATACGGTATCATCTCAACAAGGTCCGCCTGGAATAAATCATCAATTCCACGAACTATGACTTTGCGACGAAGGTATTTCCGTCTAGCAGGAGCATGAAGTTCGCGAGCGATTCCGGTTCGACTCATTGTATGTAGCCGGCTTCCTTCAGTTCTTCAAGTATGGAGACTATTTCGTTGATGTGCGAATAGTTTCCTACACTAAGCGATGCATGTAGAATTCTAAGGCGATCAACTAATTCATTAGGGTCGTCCCAATATACATAGTCAAATGTCTGACCACTTTCTAGCTTTTTTAAACCTTCGCCATGTATTGTTAGTTCACTGAAGAGATTAGCGAGAATGTCAATTTTTTCATGATCTACGTCTTTATATACACCACTATCTGGATCGTTATCGCGAAAATGTGCATTGGTTAGCTCTAGCAGTTTTTTGTACTCTTGTAAGTCGTTGTGAGAATATCCTTTAGGCTCCCTGCGAAACAGCAATTCGTACAGACCCGGAGTCCCGCGCGTTTTGAACTCTGCTACGCGCACGATATTTCCTGGTAGAAAGTCTATTTCTTTAGCACCGAGGAACCATTTATTATGTTTTCTGTACACTCCGTAGGTCGTGTCATTATTCCGGCTCGTAAACGATATCAGGTATGGTCGGACCATTGCATTAACTTGATGTCCCTTTTTCGGTATTTTTTTCTTGTGCATGGACTCTGTACTTGTTAAGTCCTCTTCTTCTCGATCTGGTTCATACTTTCTCTTCTTTACAGTCGGCATTTCATCTTCAACTTCTGTCTTCACAATGAAGGCTGGTTCTTCCTTGTTTTTAAGTTCGTCGAGGCGACTAGTGATTGGTTTAAATATCTCCTCATTTTCCATCTCACGTGCAAGTCTGGTTCGTCTAGCAAGTAAATATTTTTCGCGAACAGACTGTATAGCTCGATGAAGGTCACTGGCCAGGTCCGACATTGTACTGGCTGAAAACTTATTGCAAGACCTCCTTTTATACTTTTCTATTCGTTCGCAGAAACTTCTTTCTTGTGTTTGGCCAAATCTGAATTTGTTGACGATTGAGATAGTGATGCTTTCAGACTACTTTGAAAAGTCCTCAGATCGTCCCGTCTTTGTGCATTCGAAACTTCGATCATGTCGCGAATGCGAGAATCCGAAGCTTCCACGCGCTGGTCTATGGCTACGAGGTACTCAAGTAATTCCTTTTTCACCCCGTCTATTTTTTGAGCCAGTAGCGAAATGTATTTGCGGATAACGTCGTCATGAGACTTGAGAGCAGTACGTAAGTCTCGACTGCTACGACCGAATTTCGAAATGCTATGACTCATGTTTGGTGATAAACTGATCGAAACCTCGTCTGTACCTGCCCTTATATAGAGGCCAGTCTTTGACTATAACTAGGAATCCGTGTTCTTCTTTCCAACACAAGGAGCACATGTCTTTGAATTCCTGGAATGTCATGTCGGTGTTTACGTGATCATCATAAGCGTGGCGTAAATTAAGTTCGTCCATGCGAAACAAAACTATGACATTTGCGTTGTCTCGTAGGAGATGTTTTGGAATACGACTGTACGTCTGACACAGGTAAACGCAGTCTACCTTGGCGTGTCTGCCCATGGAAAAGTACTCTTGTATTATGCCTTGTTTCTCGCACATTACATCGTCGAAAACAAACACGGAATTGGCTTTTGCTTCGCTTGGAGGTACAACATCGGTATTATCGCTAAACGGAAAATACTCCAGACCATCCACAGATCGTAGAACAGTTGCTAGGCGCTGGTACTTTGGCTGTTGCAACGACTTGGAATACAAGTAAACGTTCTCGAACCGAAGACCATTTGGTTCCTCCAGTAAACTCAGTAAAACACACGTTTTACCGCAGTTGGACGGACCCGCCATTATGCAACGTACGGCAGAAGGCAACAGTAAGCCATGTCGTGATTCACGCGCACTAAATACATCGTCTTGCGTAATGCGCACGGGCAAACACACGTCTTGCTTGACGACCTGCATTGTACTAAAGTAATTGTATAAAATCAAACACATTTATACTTTCTGGTCAGTTGTGTGTAATGACTCGAAGAGGTAAGAACAAAAAACACATCGGCGCAGGACTCGTGAACTCTCTGATAAACAATCTACCATTCGAGCTACACATTCCCGGCTACAGATTTTGCGGCCCCGGCACGAAACTAGCGAAAAGGTTAGCTCGCGGTGACGTGGGCATTAATTCTCTCGACGAAAAGTGCAAGCAGCACGATATCGCATATTCATTAAGCAAGGATCTGGAATCCAGGCACCGGGCCGACGAGATATTGGCACAGGAAGCCGAAGATATAAGTAAATCGTCGAACGCGGGACTAGGAGAGAAAATCGCAGCGTGGGGCGTATCTAAGATCATGAAGGCAAAGACGAAATTAGGACTGGGTGCTCGTCGAACCAGCTACATCAAGTCAAAGACTAACTCACGCAAGACCAAGAAGCGCAAGATCGGTGCAGGCGTGCAAAAAGCCAAGCAAAAACTACAGACTCTCGACAAGAAGATTATAGGAGGATTTCTTCCTTTGCTTTTGCCTGCATTGGGTGCTCTCGGAGGCCTTATCGGTGCAACGAGCGGTATAGTGCGGGCAGTCAACACTTCGAAGAATGAGCGCAAGCAGTTAAAAGAAGCACAGCGACACAATGCCAGCATGGAAGCCATTGCCATCGGTAAAAAAAACGGCGCAGGACTGTACTTGCATCCTCACAAGACAGGACGAGGCATGAGAAAGAAACGTGTAAAGAGAAAATCCTAAGTTCCCTACCGAAACGACCGCTCACCAACGTAGATTTAATAAAGTACGCACGCAAACTGAAAATACCAAATTTCCGCGGCGTGTTTATGCGAGACACTTTGCCCAGCAAGCCAAAGACACGTGAGTGTGCCATAATTAATTTAGACACGTCGGCGGGTCGCGGCACGCACTGGGTGGCGTACATAAAGTCTGGAAAAAAAGCAACTTACTACGACAGTTTTGGAAATTTACGCCCTCCGCCCGAACTGCGACAGTACCTGGGCCGGTCCACTACGTTGTTTTACAATTACGAAACGGAACAGAAGCCTAATCAAACAAACTGCGGACACTTGTGTCTTCGCTTTTTAACAAACAAAAATTAGCTGACAAATAAAAATTGCTACTTAAAGGTTGTGCAGTGATGTTAATTTATTAGTCATGTCGATAACACTTACCCTGACAGGTCACGCATCTGAGCTGCGGGCGGTTCATTTCCCGCCTCTGGATTTAGACGGAGAATGGTGTATCGGACTCGTAGATTTTCAAACGTATAATGCCATACCTAATATCGACGAAGAAAATTGCAAGATCTGCTTCCTGAAAAGTGATGGGACCGCTCATGAAATACGGTTACCTGTTGGCTCTTACGAAATTGATGACATTGCAAATTACATCAGGGATATGTTACCACAGGATGTAGACTTTCAACTGCGTGGAAATCCAAACACTCAAAAAAGCATTCTAACATGCAGTGAAAATGTCGACTTTACGAAACCTGGCACCATAGGTACGATTCTCGGATTCGAATCAAAGGTTTATGATACGGGAAGAACGTACGAATCTACACGCGCAGTAAACATTTTGCCTGTGAATGTCATAAGAATAAACTGTAATTTGGCAAGTGGAACGTATCTCAACGGAAGACTAAGCAACATGCTGCACGAGTTTTCGCCGATGGTCCCGCCAGGATATAAACTGGTCGAAGTACCGCAAAGTATCATTTACGTTCCAGTCGTCGTGAAGTGCGCACACGAAGTCGTCGTCCGAATCGTTGACCAGCGAGGACGATTGGTGAATTTTCAAGACGAAGAAATTACATTACGTCTGCACTTGAAGCAATGGGCATAAAGTTCGTAACACCGAACAGTTATAAAAGAAATCGTATTGGCGTGAACAAGAACAGTTCTCTACCAGACATCGGTGCATTAACACCTGACAACATAAAGTATCTTCTCAGTATTGGACAAGTGCCGAATAAATATGGAAGACGAAATCCTCAACGTGGAAGATCCGGTCATTTTTGATGACAGCATTACGAAAATGGAATTGCACGAGTACCAGCCTTTCCTGCTCGGACCGTACGCACTACCATCGGAAGTACGCATTGCAGTACAGCACCAAGATATTTGTACTTTACCTTCGCAGTCATTTCTACGTATAAGAGGCACGCTTACAAAAGCGGATGGTACGCATCCGACAACGACGTCAATATCCTGCAATGGTATTCTTCACCTAATCGAACGCATTACTTATGTACTCAATGGTGTCGAGGTAGACCAGACGAGAGATGTAGGCATAACATCTGCTATGAAAAATTACCTTTCGCTCACGCCAAATGAACTGTCTGCTGCAAAGATGGCCGGTTGGGCTCTCGAGGATGAATATAAGCTTCCGGTTTATGCCGAAGGGAAGTTCGAAGTTTGTGTCCCTCTGTCCATGCTTCTTGGATTCGCTGAGGACTACAAGCATATAATCATTAATTCGAAACAAGAGCTCGTACTGCTTCTAGCCAACACGCACATTAATGCAATTGTCGCCGCTGCAGAAAACCCTCAAGATGTCTCGCTAACACTACAGTCTATCGAGTGGATGCTGCCCCACATCCAAGTAAGCACCGTTGAACGAGTCAAGATGTTGAAGAACATAGAAAATGGCAAGAATTTCGATGTGCCATTCCGATCCTGGAGCCTGGAAACTTATCCTGGCTTGCCTCATAGTCAGCGTATCAATTGGATAGTAAAGTCCAGCTTCGCTACGGAAAAACCAAGATACATCATCGTCGGGCTTCAGACCGGAAGACAGCTCAATGCAGGAGTAAGTCGCTCCGTATTCGATAACTGTCAAATACATAATGTAAAAATATTTTTAAACAGCGAAAGTTATCCGTACGTTGACATGAACATGGACTTTGAAAGTGGAAGATTCCTTCTAGCATATCAAATGTATGCCAAGTTTCAGCAAGCTTACTATGGGCGGAGTCAGTCACCGATACTGAGTCCCGACAGTTTCAAGAACAAGGCACCGTTAATGGTGTTTGACGTTTCCAAACAGGATGATCGAATAAATTCAAACATCATCGACTGTAGGATCGAGATAACGACTAGCGGAAATATTCCACCAAACACCTATGCTTTTTGTCTGATACTTCACGATCGGCTTGCTTCGTACAATTGTCGAGACAAACTTGTGAAAATTCTGACATAAATACTGTTTCGTTTTCGATAATAATTTAGTTACGACCGAGCATTGCTAGCGACAAGATGTACTGCAACCTGCAAGGTTTCCAGAGTCAAAATGGATTCGTGCTCAAGGAAATTAGCGTCACCTCTGGAGACAAGACTCGAACCCGCAGCTTCCGACCTCCGTATCCGTGGAAACTACTAGACGAAAAAAGTAAACGGTCGAACGAATGGTTATGTAAATACTATCACGGACTAGAGTGGGACGAAGGAAAAATTCCGTACCACCAAGTGAAAAACACTATTGGAGATTTACTAGTTCAAAACGAAATAATCTACGTTGCCGGACCCGAACAGAAGAAATGGCTACGAGAACTGTGCGACGTTGGAGCAGCTGAAATCGTAGATATACAGACCGACTACGGCTGTCCTTCCCTGCGCATGCTTAGTGCAATATACGACATGCAGCCATGTGACAAGTTTGAACGTGTCTCTGCCTGTACAAACTCGCAGCTAATGCAGAAATGGCACACACAATGTTAGTAGGAGCCTGCATATATAAATGGCGTACATACGTACGTGCCTTCAGTTGACGTTCGACCTGCAAGAAGATGTTTACGTTTCATCCTGCTAACGTGTACGTGAGCGCAAGACCTAGCTTCAGCAGTGTCGAGTACAGCTACTGGGATTCCGGATATCTACGTACATATACAGAAACCTGTGATGGAGGTGCTCAGCATTGGCGGTTTGCGCACTTTCCTGTGTCCTACGAACCGACTCAGCAGCTGGTTGCTTGTTGCGAACCTGGAAACTGTGCCGTCTATCACATGAGACCACACACAATCCTTCCTGCTAGCATCGTTGAGGTAGTCGCCTCGTCTGCATGTGCAACACCAAACATGAGCGTGTTGCAACCTGTTGCGACCTGTGATGCTTCTACGCAGACGCCCAAACGGTGTGTGTCTCGTCGTCGCAGTTCAGGCAGTGAATCTGTCCCAACTAGCACTGAGCCAAAGCCCAGGCGTAGACGTGGTCACAGACGTCATCGACCATGTCTTGTCGGAGTTGTCAACGTCACAGAAGATGACCAGCTGGAAACCTGTGTTCCTGATCCTGTGGCCTGCGAACCAGTTGGAACCGGAGTCAACGAACCAGTTGGAACCGGAGTCAACGTGTCAGTTCGTGCGGCATTAAAGACTGTGCTTGTAAAAATGCTTGATTCCTTAACCTAATATGTATTTGTGTACTTTTTATAAATAAATGTGTAAAACTGGAACTCGTGTGTTTTTTATTTCTACAATTTTTAGGTACCTAATAAAAAAAATTTTAATACAGACATTATTTTGACTCATGAGGTATACCAGTAGACCACGGGTATATAAGCGAGGTTCAGACGACTGGACCCGCAGTTCACCTCTGGTCGCGGTGCAGTACGGACGTGCTCTCTCCATTAAGTTTCGTGAGGTTTAGTTATGTCGACCGGAATAGAATGTTTACCGACAGCAGCGATGATGGAGTCGGAGATCCCGATACCATTTGCAGAGGAGACCACGGCAGCGGAGGGCTCAATGGCTGAGGTGTCGACAGCTGTGAAGATCCCGATACCTGCTGCAGAGGAGACAACGATACGTGCTGTTCCACCATCAGCTGAAGTTTCATCATCAGCAATGGATTCTTCAACTAATGAAGAGCGTACATCGCATCAATTCAAATATTGTGGTGCATCAATAACCTGCAGTGGGTCTCTGACAATCTCTCGAGAGACATATAAGTGCGACAAATGCGATAAGGTTTTTTCGCATTGTAACAGTCTGGACAGTCACAAGATTATGTGCATAGGAAACGAATCAAGTGATAGTATGCTTCCATACCATCAGACATCATCATTTATTGCCTTACCTGAGGCGATAGTCAACAAAAGAGCAGTAGTCAATTGCCAAAACTTCAAGGACCAGTTTTGTTTTAAATGGAGTATTTTGGCAAGATTTGTCGAGGGAAGTCATCAAAACCGTGTTGATAAGAGGTATTATGCTTTGGAGAATAAGTACAACTTCGATGGACTGTGCTATCCGCCACCGTTAAATCAGATAAAAGTTTTTGAGAAAAATAACCCTGAAGTCTCAGTTAATGTGTATGCGCTAAATGAGGATAATAAGGTGTGTCCGATTCGGGTAACCAAACAAGAAAGAAAAAATCATTTCGATTTGTTGCTTGTGACAAGTGAAGGCGGTTCTGCACACTACTGCTACATCAAAAACTTCTCCCGACTTGTGAGACCCCAGGTTACAAAACATCAACATAAGATTTATATGTGTAAGATGTGCTTTAAGTATTTTGCTAATCGACCTCGAAAATCAGGACTCACAGCTATACAGTGTCTTGAACAGCACAAGATTAAATGCGGAAATAAATCTTAACCAAGACTTTAGTAATTTGTCTGTGTATTATTTTTTGTACTTGTAGTAGATTAGAATGTATGTAATAAAAGTTTTTAAAAGTACTTGCGGTGTTTTTTATTTTCTCAATCCTGTCACTTTTTTAGTATTTTTTTAAAATTAAAGTTGTATTGTATCATCCAGGGATCGAACCAAGGAGCTTAGTCGATCTAATCAGTCAGTATATAGATTACAAATTTATTTAATGAATTTTGAACTTTTTCCCGAATCTCTAGCATTAAAATAACGAATTTCCAATATGTTGGTCTTGATGGCTTATAGGATGATGGTAGTAGAGGATTTAAAGTCTCTTTAAGAATGTTGAACATGGTTTATTGAAGTTATTGTTTTTTTTTCATAAAATTAAACATTATTGCATCGATCGGGTATCGAACCGAGGACAGGAATCCATCGAATCAATATGTAAATTAATGAGTGATTTATTTAATGAATTTTGGAACTTTTCCCGAATTTCTAGCTAAATAATTACGGATTTTCAAGATGGCGGCCAAATGACAAGATGGCGGGTGTCACAGCAATAATAAATGATTACTGCACTCTATCGGATAAGAACTAAACTAACATGGCGTGAGCGCACTCTCGCCGACGATACATTGATGATGGCTTCCAGCATCAAAGACAAGATGGCGGACATGACGTCATACTAGATGACGATCTATATGCTTTGAAAAAAAGTGGTGGGGGTAAGTCAGTCTACCAGCAGCCGTCATTGAGGAAGGAGCCTGTCGCCATTTTTAATTTTTTTTGACCTCGTCGGGTTCGAACCGAGGACTCCGAACTCCGTGTCTAAAAAGTACAATTTTTTAAAAAAATATATTAAAATTTTATTAATTGAATTTTTTTATAAATTTTAAAATTTTTTTCATTAAAATCGGATAATAAATAAAAAAGTTAAAGATGGCGGACGTAACGGAAATTGCAACGGTGACGTCATAATTCAAAATGGCGGAAATCAAAATGGTGGAAAGTTCGAGAAAACAAAATGACGTCATCCAAGATGGCGGATCCAAGATGGCGGATCCAAAATGGCCGCCGGGGTCAAGGTCAAGGTCAAAGGTCAAGTTCAAGGTCATCCAAGATGGCCGCCGTGACGTCAGAGGTCGGTCGGTCATTGACCCCACCACACACCACAACCTGAATCCTGTGCCAGAAGCCCCATTCCTATACTACTTTGGTGGCATGTGCGCTCTTTTACTGTCAATGTACGTATTGTTTTTTTTTACCAACAATTTTCACTGGCGTAAGTGCAAAAATGGTATTGATCTTTTATAATTTCGCTGACACCGGTTCTCATTGCAGGTGAAACCGACAACGAATGCTAGGTAATGTTATGGTTCACGCAGTTTTGCACAAAGAGATATAATAGAGCCTACAAGATAAAAGTTCCTTCCGAATCAGGTTCTCATAATAATATGAGTCACGCTAGGGGTTTGTGTCGAAAACACAATTTTACGCCACTTGCGTGTGACGCGTTAGCATACACTTTTGGCAAAGACCTGAAAAAATAAGACACGTTTATTTAATACTTTATTATGAAATTCTCTGCACCAGACATCAATTTTACACTATATATGTTTCCGAAGGAGATTTATTACTATAAAAATTCAGTAGGAGGAGAAGAAAAATTGTTTTTTAATATCTAAAGAAATAAAAAAATTATATAATGACAAAAATAAAACACCATCGAAAGTAATGTTTCTACTACGGAGATAAGAAGTAAAATTTCTCTCTGATGTACGGCTATCGCCTAGGCTCGGCTGAGTTTAAGCACAGAAACAAAATAATTAAATAATAAAGAAAGTGTAGAGAGAGACACGAACCTGTATATTTGCCTTCTCTCGTTTCAAGAGGGCTGTTATTTATTATTCTTATCTCTGCCGCTTACACGCTGCTCGGCTCTCTTAATCGCTGCAGTAATTACACAGCGGGGGACGCAACAGCTGTGATGTGTATGATTACCTGAGGCGTTTTGCCGCTGCCTGGCGGAAATACGCCGCTTCGACACGCCGACCTACAGTTTCGCGAGCTCGCGGTCCTCGTTTTGCTTCCCGTCTCCTGAAGTCTTCCAGGCTTTACATCAGTTTCCTTAAGTGGTTTGCTTTCGTTATTCCAAGGAGGAAAAAATTTTTTTTTTTGTTAAGTGCCTTCCAATCTTTCTACCATCGGGTAGGTTTACCATTAGTACGTAACGTCTAAATAATGTGGCTAGACCTAAAACACAATAAAAAAAGATTAATAGGAGCAAAATAAACTTTTCTTATTTTTTTATTTATTTGGTATTACTTTTAAATATAAACAAATGAAAATTAAGATAACAGGTTAGTTTCAGCTACACACATGAACCCTCATATACGATTTAATGACGCCAGGCGCGGGTCTGCCATCTGGACATCAAAGAAAAAAGTGAGCTCTGCGCATGCGCGGAATTTGGGCAACGTGTAGTTAACGGACAGGACACCGAGATCCGTTCCCTAAAAACAAAGGTCAGCCGTATTCCTATCGAGCACCAGTAATACGGTTAGGGAACAGGCGTAGCATATCACACTCCTTTGTATTTTGGAATACCGGTCCCAAAACCTTATTTTTGTGTCTTGGAATACCAACCATAAAACTTTTTTTTTGTCTTGGAATACCGGCTCTAAAATTTTATTCACGTGTCTTGGAATACTGGCCCTAAAACCTTATTTATGTGTCTTGGAATAACGGCCCTAAAAACCTTATTTCTGTGTCTTGGAATACCAACCATAAAACTTTTTTTGTCTTGGAATACCGGCTCTAAAATTTTATTTCTTGTGTCTTGGAATACCGGCCCTAAAACCTTATTTTTGTGTCCTGGAATACCGACCTAGAAGAATCCGCAGGAAGGATGTGTGATCGGGCTAAGGAACGCCCTGATCCAGGACATCAGTAATGGGTGTTGGGGTACCGTTCCTCCGCCGTGTTTACTGCGTGGCGAGTGTGGCATGTGCGGTCCTCCAGCGACTGGAAATAGCCGGTAACCAGGTCAACAACACATCCGATCCAGTCAGCCGCGTATCGAAGAGTTCAAGTTCACCATCCTTCAGGCGTGACAAGTTGACTGCCTCATGGCTGTACTCACAGAGTTGTCTTTTAACGGCTGTCCGCTCACCGAAAGGGTCTTTAGCTGAAACCGCTCGGCAGAGACGTCTTTCGCTGGTTGGTTCACTGCTGGTTAAAGTAAACGCAAACCCTTGAAAGTGAATGTGCTCATGGAAAGTTGTCGAAACAGGTGACGCTTTCGCTACATAATTTTTCACGTTAGATGTTTTTCGTGTGTGCTTGTAAATTCTATAAAACATGTTTGTAGCCTAGCAAAACCGTAATCTGAATATTCTGAAAGAATATTTTTGGAATTAAACTTTTTATTTTCGCCAGTAAGGGCTGTACAGGAACAGTGTGTTATGTAGCGATAGTGATTTGGAGTAAATGTAGAATTCATATTAACGAGGTTATGACTTCTTCGAAGGTCTGGAAATTGAAATTCCCGTTTCTATAGGAGATGTATTCTAAACGCGGCAGACCAATTTGAAATGTATCATGATCAAGAGTTTGAAAAAAAAATATCTTTTTCAAAATCCATTGCTGGAGACGTGCTTCATCCTCACGTACATTCGATTAAGTTTGTTAATCACGTAAATTTTTTTCGATTGCATTTTTATATTTTCTTACCAAATCAAAAATAACAGCTTTCTCATCGGGAGTAAATGCTACAATTTTAGGTCCCGTATCCATCGTCACACAAGTTCCATATACCGTCTAATAAACAAGCGCAGTAATTTCGGCGGGACACCAAGCAAAGGGCAATCGATAGGCCGCTTTCTGACACACGCTCTAAACAGTTCATCCAAGAAAATGGTGTTCAGTGTTGCCAGAGCTCTGCCGAAAGCGGATGGGAACAGGCTATCAGCTGACAGTCATTCAAAAATAGTTTATGAAGTACCGGAAGTGGGAGAGGCTGCCGATGAATGAGAGCAGACTGCGCTTTCGAACGACGACCCTGAATTCAGCCCTGGACCTGGTTTTTCGTTCATTCGGTCAAGAAATGACCTGCGGGACCATGGTCAGCATGGTCTCTGTATTGGCAGTTTCTCCAGCACGAACTAACAGTAATTTAAAAAAAAATAAAATATATATATTTTTTGTATGGATAATTCAAATGATATCTCGCTAATATTTAAGTAGGGGTTTAATCTCTCTGGTAAATTTTATTGTGATTTAAAATATTATGTATTTTTGAAAGAATTAATGAAATAATTTCTTACCTTGAAATTTTTACTTTAAAAAACATTAAAATAAATTTGATTGTTTTTATCTTGTTTAATTTATTTTTGGAAATCTGGTTATTTTTCTAATATTACATTTTATTTTTCACTATATATAATATACATATACTTAATATATATAAATATGTGTGTGTGTGTGTGTGTGTGTGTGTGTGCACGCGCGCGTGTGTGTAGTATGTCCGTAAAGTCATGGTACAATTTAGACCGGTCGCAGGAAAGCAACGAAACAATATTTATAAAAATGTGAAATCTTGGCAAAAAAAAAACAACACAAAATTAAAAAAGTACAAGTTTCAAGAAGCCATCGTTTCGTTCTGTTAGCCACAACAAGCGTTCATAACTGCACCTTGACTTTACGGACATACTGTTTTTATATATAATTAACATACCGTACGTATCATAAATAGACTAGTAGCACTCTCGCAAAAGCTTGCTTTTGTTAGTGTTAATTTTTTTCTGAAAAGAAAACATGGTGTAATTGTGTAAATATGTAAAAAAAAAAAAAAATGGGAGTTGTCTGTAAAGTCGGTTTACGGACGATAATTTTACGTGATAGCGTCATATCAATTTTTTTTTAAATTGCTGCTTTTAAAAAGCCCGCCTTAACCTGTTTGACATTATAGAAGATTTTCTCGCACGGTGGTTGGCCGGTTCTTGCACGCTCGGCTCAGGCGGAACGTGGCAATGAGTCATGCTTTTTTCGTGCGTGCAGCCGGCGTTCATCGATTTATAAAACGTTATCACGTCAAAAAAAAAAAGTAAAATGATTATTATTGCACTGACTTGCAGTAGTTTCGTCAGTTACTCGGGTGGCGGCGTATCTTCACCGGGAGCTTCCTCGCCGGGCGCTGGGACGTGTGCGCAGTTCGCGTCGCACGGCTTCCAGGAACAGCGCCCCGGAGATGCAATCTCCAATCTCCGGAGATTGCCTCGCAGCAGCCGGCCAACAGCTCATCGCCGTGGAGCGAACAAAGGCGGCCACTCCGCGGCTCTCCGCTTCGCGCCGCTCCGATACGCCCGCGGACAAAAACATTCCTCCTTCGCTTAAGCGCTCGCTGATACAAGCGCAGGCACTTACGAGTTCCAGACAAGAAATGTGCGGAAAGATTTTTTTTTTAAAATATTCAATTAGAAGTTTTTTCTTTTATATATTGCCTTCTGCCTCGAAATTGCATAAACTTTTTAACATTTTATTTTAGAAATTCTTTTTCTTTTATATATTGCCTTCTGCCTCGAAAGTACATAAACTTTTTAACATTTTATTTTAGAAGTTTTCTTTTTTTATACATTGTCTTCTGCCTTGAAAGTGCATAAACGTTTTCGCATATTATTAGGTAGATTTCAAAGAAATGCTACGTTTTTCGTTTCATGATCCATAGACCGCAACTCAAAAGTATATAATCATAATTTTGTGGACACGATAACTGCAGCAATTTTTCACAAATCACTTCCAGAGTAGTATAGTTCTTTAATGGGCAATATCCGAACAGAGGGATAGTAATAGGGAAGGTTTTTTGAAAAACAGAAAAAAAAATCGCTGTAACGCCCATTATAAATATGTAAAATATCACATTTTTGTCTAAATAAGTTTTTGATATGACCAACCAAGGCTGCAAGGTGTTGAAAACACAAAGGGTTGGAGGACAAAATAAATAACTTGTAGGGACATAAAATTCGTACGAATTTTGTGTTAATTTTATAATTGTTATCTATAAATATTTCCTGAAACTATTTTTACATAACAAACCATTCCTTCAAGGGGTTGAAAAAAATGAGTAGATTAAAAAAAATCATAACTCCCTTAGTAGGTACACTAGCAATCCGTTAAAATTGTTCGTAAAAATTTTATTATTATTATTATTATTATTATTATCTAAAACTTTTGTCGGAAAAAATGTTTGATAAGACGAACCATTGTTGCAGGGGGTTGAGAAAATAAAGGGGTTGAATATAAAAAAAATCATATTTTACTTACAATGTACACTATTAATTCTTTCTGTTTTATTGTAAAACCTTATATTATTATATACAACATTCGTCTGAAATAATAATTAGACAATGGCCCACTTCGAACAGTTTGCTGGCATAGAGAAGACTCACATACTCTCGGATTCGTTACGTGCGTGCGCTGACCTATGGGGTTCTCAGTGACCGCGCTGGCTCACATGGCGAGGTGGTAGAGCAGCGGGCTCCAACCTCACCTCCCAGCGTGAACACCGAGTCGGAAGCCCAGTGGTTCGGAGGGGTCGATACCACAACGCCGAAATACCACAACGCCGAACGTACAATAACGCCGAATACCATAACACCGAATGCCAAATTGACCGCAACGCCGACAGCTAGAAAACTGCTGTGTACCACAACGCCGAAATACAGTAACGCCGAAAAATGTTGCTGCGCGGAAGGGGGGGGGGCACAGGAGCAACATGAAAAACAACTGAAAGAATTTGTGTGCTAACCTTACATAACCTAACCTTTGTGGCAGTCCTGCAATGACATATTTCGGGGTTAATGTATTTCGGCGTTGTGGTACACAGCAGTTTTCTAGCTGTCGGCGTTGTGGTCAATTTGGCATTTCGGCGTTGTGGTATTTCGGCGTTGGGGTGCGTCCCCGGTTCGGAGCAGCATGCAGTCTTGGAGGCATGGGCAAATCCACGGGGAAGGGGCAAGGGGAGGCTACTACCTTCCCCTCCCTACTTTGATAGAAGCTAGGGAAATAAACGAATTAAGGAGCAAAGCCCTGTAGATAGAGACAATTTGTAACTGGTTCTTATGAACTATTATTTTTAACAAATATTGTTCTACCTTTTGTTCCTTTCTCATGAAAGATTGAATTCCGGAAAATGCACCCCCTCTTTTTCTTCTTCTTTTTCTTTCTGTTTTGAACCGGACACGCTCTTGCCTTAGAGGTCCTTCCACCTTTAATCTTCTGTGCAAACTTGTGAATGCAAAAAACAACACCTTTTACTTCTGAACAAGTCAGTGGACTTATAACAGGGGAGTTCCGTCACCATAACTTAGTGTCAGGCTGCGAAATAAATGGAAACAATCACCGAAAAACAAGCAATATTTAATCACCAGTACAAACAGTTGGAATCCGCGCATCTAGTGGAGGTTGATCAACCGATTTCCAATATTAAAATTATCTTATTCGCAGAATATTTCAATACTTTAAATTCATATACGCAGCGTGAGAATACATACTTCTATTTCGTCGTGCATGTATTTCATCCTTTTTTTTTACTTAGGTTAAATGTCTTGAAACGACCTTAAAGACCGTGGCGGACACTGGACGATGGTGAGGGTTAAAGTGAATACAACCCCCTCCCCCTTTTTTTTTTTCAGAAGTGATGAACAAATTTGAAAATAAATATATATCATTAAAGACAGAAAGTTATATTGGGTGAAGCGATATGAGCTGTTACAACACCTGCTATTCCAACTGTGAGAGAAAACCTCGTCGCCTTCCGGCTACTACTGAAGGCCCATATGTCAGTGAGTTAGTGTCACTAGAAGTGTAGGTGTACAAATTTTATTATTATTATTTTTTATTTACTCCCTGAAACAAATTCCTGTATCCACCACTGGTTGATACCCGACGAACCATCTTAGCATTCGCCTGGGGATAGATATCTCGGGACAGCGCGGGGAAACCTATTCTCGAGATTAGAACCCGGGTCCTCTAGAATGCGAGCCCAGGGTTTTTTGACGTGACAACGTCTAATAAATCAATGAACCCCGGCTGCACGCACGAAAAAGTGTCCCGTTACGCAAATTGTCCCGTTACGATCATTGTACGCTTGCGCCGCATCTATCTCTCTTCCACTCGATTGGAACAACCATCGATTTGACTTTTTCGAGGCACATTAAACTTGAAACACTCCCATTCGTTTCCTACTTTTCCTATCATCGTCCAATCCTTAACAGAATAACACAGATTGGAAGAAGTTAAATAGCAAACATGTATAAAAGTTATAGTTAAAATAATCTCTTCGTTAAAGTAATAAACATATTTGTATTAAAGAGTGCAAAAAAAAGTAAATTGATCAATTAAATTGTAGATTTCATTTCACTCCTTCTTTGCATCCATACAAAATAGTGATAATTCGATAAAAATTATTCGATTTTATTCATAAAAGTATGCAACCATTTCATCATTGTTTTGTTATGACGTTGTCACGTTGAACTATCGTCCGTAAACCGACTTTACATACAATCATTTTTTTTTTTTTTTTTTTTTTGCGCAGCGCGCGAAGCCACGTCTACAAGGACTTGTTGTCGCAGTCGAGGGATCTAGGGGGGAGGGAGGGGAATGCCTGGGCTGGGCGTGGTCGCTCCCGAGTCACGACGGCACTTCCTCGTCTCCCGCGAGGGGTCACCGGGGGGAGGGCGGGGCGAGATTCGATCCGCACCTCACCCCCTCTTTCCGGCTCCCGAAAAACACCTCCAGTCTTTCCCGACCGCTTCCCACACACGGCTCTCTCTCTCTCTCTCTCGCTCTCTCGTGACTTCGCGCCGTCGCGTCGCCTCGCGTTAGCTACGCTGTGGCCACCCCTCCCCCCCTTCTCCGTGGGAGGACACCACGAGGAACTGATCGGGCGCAGCAACCCTCCCACCCTCCCCTCGCACTGCTAGCCCGTCAGGGCCCAGGAACCTCTCCTTCGAGGGAAGCCTTCATCTCACAGACGAGAAAGCCACACCCGAAGTTCCCCGAAGTTCATGCTCGCTTCCCCCCCCCCCCCCCCACAACGGTTCTATCTCATTGCATAAACCGGTGTGGCATTAAATTTTGGCGGTCGATTAGGAATAGGTTAGCTACATTATAAATACTTTAAAACATTGCGGATGGTTGGTTATATTAATGTGCTGTGGTTGTATAACTTCAATTAAACATAATCCAGACACTCAGTGTTCATCTTAAATACTTTCTCAATTATTTTCAATAATAGAGAAAGTAATCAATAAGAGAGAAAGTATTTAAGATGGCCCCAACTTCAAAAACGCATAACAGCCTTAGGAAGTACAGACTATAAGTAGTATAACTTATTTCGTCGTGTTGAAGTTTGTCGGTGTAGTTCAGACCCACTCTGTATGCCTATGTCAGGCTGTACTCGCCACCTGTTGACGGCGGTAGCTGCGAGCGATCTCCCGCCTCGTCCCGAGCTGGCAATTATGTCGTCACCGCCGACAGCGGCGCTCGGAAACACCTACCCGAAAGCGTCGAAATTCAATTTAAATCATCGGTTAATGACTTTCTTCAGCGCCGCGCCGAGTCCACGCAGCTCAAGATGAATGTTCTGCGCCGCGACAACCTCCATGCGTCTTCGTCAGACGCTGAGGTGCGGAGGTAGCCCCCCCCCCCCTCCCACCCCCCGCGTGAAGTGAACGGCCGAGTGGAGCGTTAGAAGTTTAATAGACCGGGGCCTCTTCAAATTGTCTCGTCGAGATGTTTGTATTTTTTTAAACAGGGGATAAAAAATATATATTTTTGTGTATAGATCTGGCCTACGCCTATCTGAAATTTGTTTTTACCGTGATTGCCAGTATTTGAAAATCATGTTACGCTAAATGCGAGAAGAAATCGTTCTCATCCAAAAAATGCTGACCACTTCCGCGTTTGAAGTCGTTAAAACATGCTAAGACGTGAAGCGTTGAAAGTTATAAACACACAGGGGCATCTTCAGATTTCATTGTGGAAAAAGTCGTGTATTTTAAACAGAGACAAAATATCGTTTATACGTAGACTTAGCCCACACCTATCTAAAATTAGTTTTACCGTGGTTACCAAGAATTGGAAACGATACGCTTAATGCGAGAAGAAATCATCCTCATCCAAACAAAGCTGGCCACTTTCGCATTTGAAGTCGTTAAAACACATTAATACATTGCGAAAAATTCACCATGTGTGTTCCGTTTCCGTATGTACGAACGACCCTACGGCTAGCCAAGCATTACGTACTAGGCAATGATAACACGAAACATCACTGTTAATTCACGTTTTAGCGATAAAAAAAATTCCCGCATTTTTATGAAACGATGATTACTCATTTCTAAACCTAACACTCTAGAATAGCATTTTATCAGAGATTTATTTTTCGAAATATGAGTAGTGAGTTTCCGTTTTTCAAAATAATCTCGTAACATCTCGAGCATTTATATCCAGATTTTATTAAATAAATGCTTGGAAACAGACTAAAAAAAATGTCAAATTCATAAATTTATGTTTTTAGTACGTGTTTGATGAAAATACATATAATTAGAGGTTTAATCCACCAAATGGAAGGTTTCGCAGTAGCTCACGTTCTGAAAGAATGCGCTACAGTGCTTTCAGCGAAGCATAGTGGATGGAGGTAATAAAGCGATACCGTGTACTAAGCCGACTTAGGATCTCTGTTTATAGTTGACGCACGGTAACCTGTCTTCTTGACACCGCCATTAACTCACGATCGGTAAAACTGTAGATAATGGTTTCCTAACAAGTCTCGACCGCCGGATTTACGGAAAACATTTTACGGAAATCATGTCGCATTTTTCTTCGACTGGACCCTGAAAAATATCACGCTTGGAATTTACAAGGGAATTCAGAATTCCAATGATTCAGTTTATGCAGGCTACACCGTGTGCCTAACTGACTTGGTGAGTTACTATAACTTTGGAAGGTAATATTGGTAAATATATGCTAAGCATCTCTACGTGTTGTACACATATAGCTGAAGAATCTAAGGAACATATAGGCTACTTACTATGTAAGCTACAATATATTTTCTTGGCGAATTGAAAACAGCCTGGAATACAAACAGTAACAGCAACGATCTACTTCAAATTCAACCACTCTGCATATAATTAAAGATTATTTTTTTATTTATATGAGGGAACTTGTTATTTGTGCGACCTTGTTAAATTCGCCGCTTTCTATCGAAATGCTAATCTAGGATTGCTTTCAAACAAAATAAAATAACTTTTTTTTATTGGTTCGGATTGCAGGGAAGTTCGTATTTCTTTTGAAACATTCTGAACACTTAAAAACACTCCAGAAACTTCTAGAGCATTCTAGAATATCTATGTACAAAGCACCCTAACAGTTTTAAAATATTTCAACATAATAAATCAAAACCTTTTGCACGTTCCACGCAGCTCAAATGTTTAAAACTTTTCTATTGAATGCATACAACGTTTTCGTATAATTTATAGAATATTCTCGACGAGGAGGATATTTACATAAGCATGAAATTGGCCCGGCGATGTGCTGCCAGGGAAAACTACCATGAAAGCATCATATCCACAATCATTACATTTTTTTTTTTTTTTACTGTGTGGGTAGTGTCTTCAAGATAATATTTACAAACACAAAAATTAGGCACGTTTTACCATGAAAAATATTTATGCACTTGTTGTGTTAAGCAATAATTTAACTGCGGTCTCGGAGAAATGAGATCCTAGCAAGTGATTGGATAAAAAAATGTCTCTTTCCACTGATGTTGAATGAGATTTTTTTCTAAATTGGTGTAAATATATACATATACATATATATATATATATATATATATATTAACGTTTTCAAACCACTACATGTAGGGAAAGTTACTTATTAAATATTAAATGTGAAACAACGCAAACCTTCTTAATTCTGCTCTGCGCTATTAAAATTGCCATTGTCGCAGACGGATCTTAAAAGGTATCGCGCAGGAGCGAAGCGTCTACTCTCGCGCCGGTAAACGAAGGCAAAGAAGACGCGCCCTACGCAGTTTGCCAGCACGTGCAAAGTGCTGTGGCGGGCCATTTATTGTACTGAAACCAGCAAGAAGTTTAAAGGCACACACACCTTACAAGAGCTCAGCCAATGCGTCCTGCAGGAAAACCCACAAAAAAAAACCAAAAGAAAGGAAACCCTGGCAAAAAAGAAACTCCGCCCACCCACTGTTTGCGTATTTTCCCTGAAAGCAACGGAACTGCGCGTAGCAAGCAGGTTTTCCCTCCGCCCACACGTTGCGTGAAATGAACACAGGGATCTCTGGTGAGTTTGGCTCCATGAGTGAAGAGAATTCGCCGTGGAAAATTCGCCGTAGGGACGGCTTCGGGGCCGGACAATAGCCCAGGGCCTCGCGCCCAGCATTTTGAATTTTTTTTCCTCTTTTGTATGTTTTATGTAAAAAAAAGTTATGGACATTAATGTGAAAATAAAAAATAAAAATATTCATAAATATATAATATAGAGTGGTATAAAATAGACTGCTGGCCAATACCTTTCAATTTCAATTGAGTTTTCATGATTTCGCATTAGAAAAACTTTCAAAATTTATTTTCCCTCACATAATCACATAATTTCACCAGAATTTGACAGTCAGGATTTATAAAATTAGCCCAAGTGTAACTAACGCCAGGAAAATAATATCGAACATTCCTAAGTTAAATTAGAAAATCATCTTCGAAGTTTAAGTTTCAAGTTGGCTTAAAAAATGTTTTCAGATTTTCCTAGGGAGGGCCGCCGAACCCTCACCCCCGTTATCAATGAGGGGTTATTCCATATATCCCCCTTCTCAAAAAATATTAGGGTGCCGCATATATAAATAGTCCAGGGTGCCGCAAAGTCTAGGGTCGCCAGTGAAAATGGGGCCACAAGGGTGCAGGAATCATCACGCACACAACCGGAGCGTGTCGTGGCGCGAGTTCCGCCGGACCTTCTGGGTGTAGTAGCTGTTCAGGGGGACGCACCACAACGCCGCAATACCACAACGCCGAAATACCACAACGCCGAAAACCATAACGCCGAATGCCAAATTGACAACAACCCCGACAGTTATAAAACTGCTGTGTACCACAACGCCGAAATACATTAACCCCGAAAAATGTCATTGCAGGATTGCCACAAAGGTTAGGTTAGGTAAGGTTAGCACACAAATTCATTCAGTTGTTTTCCATTTTGCTCCTGTGCCCCACAGCAACATTTTTGACGTTACTGTATTTCGGCGTTGTGGTACACAGCATTTTTCTAGCTGTCGGCGTTGCGGTCAATTTGGCATTCGGCGTTATTGTACGTTCGGCGTTGTGGTATTTCGGCGTTGTGGTAACGACCCGCTGTTCAGCACACGTCGGACTGTGTTGTGGTGCACAGCGAGTAGGTACACACGCGACTGTTCAGGTTCTCGTCCACGCGTCCTCTCACGTCCTACGCATGGAAAACGTGTCAGCTGCAACAATTCAATTTCAGGCACTTGGGGAAACTTTCCTACACTTTTTTTTAAGAACCATATGCAGTTTAAATTTGACAGCTGAATATCCATCCTTAATATCTCAGAACTAACAAATTGTCGGCTGCCCTAGTTTTTTTATACGTGATAACATCTTATAAATCGATGAACGCCGGCTGCACGCACGAAAAATCATGACTCATTGTCACGTTCCGCCTGAGCCGGGCGTGAAAGATCCGGCCAACCACCGTACGAGAAAATCTTCTATAATATCAAACAGGTTAAGGCGGGCTTTTTAAAAGCAGCAATTTAATTTTTTTTATTTATTTGTCCAATTACGTCATTTCGAATTAAGAATTTATTGACATTGATTTGATTTCAGTTTATTTCTATAACTAATTGTTCGTGATTATATTTAAACAAATTATTTAAATTAAATTTGCCAAAACTGTAAATAATATTTGAAAATTAAAAAGTATGCAATTTTACATCAATGTTTTCCTATGACGTTTTCACGTAAATTATTGTCCGTAAACCGTCTTTTAAAATAGTGTACTCTATTTTCTCTTACGGAATAATTTGCGTGGCATGACAGCTTAATGCCTCACGTGACTCCGACAAACGAGTGCACTCGTTAACGGAGTGGACTGTAGTGTTGTTTTCCAAAAGATGTGTAGTATTTAATTGCATTTAGAAGACTAGATAGTTTTTTTTTTTTTACTTACCTGACAGAAACCCGAACAGATTGAATTAGTTTTAGATTGAGACGACGTGCGACGTGCCTGCAGGGTGGCAGTGTTGTTCGGCACGACGTGGGTCTTGAGAGGCGACGCGGGGTGAGTTGTGGCACCTGCGGCGTGAGTGAGTGAGTGAGTGAGTGAGTGAGTGAGTGTGTGAGTGCGTGAGTGTGCCCGCCGCAAGGGATCCGTCTCTCCGCCGCGTGACTCCGTCGCGTCACGCAACGCGTCCGTCACAGCTCGTCGGCCGGGGGAGGGGAAGTTTCCTAGCCCCCCCCCCTCTCCCAGCAAACGCCAACCCTACCTCCTCTTTCACCGCAGGAGCGGGGTCACGAACACAGCACGTCGCAGGGTCGTTACCATGACGCCGAAATACCACAACGCCCAATGTCAAAATTGACCACAACGCCGACAGCTAGAAAACTGCTGTGTACCACAACGCCGAAATAACAACTGAATGAATTTGTGTGTGTTTCTTAAATGTACCTTAACGCCGAAATACCACAATCAAACCTAACATTACCTAACCTAACCTAACCTAGCGTAATATAACCTAACCTAACTTAACCTAGCATATCCTAGCCTAGTCTAACCTAACCTAGTCTAACCTAACCTAGTCTAACCTAACCTAGTCTAACCTAACCTAACCTTTGTGGCAGTCCTGCAATGACATTTTTCGGCGTTAGTGTATTTCGGCGTTATGGTAATTCGGCGTTGTGGTACACAGCAGTTTTCTTGCTGTCGGCGTTGTGGTCAATTTGGCATTTCGGCATTGTGGTCAATTTGGCATTTCGGCGTTGTGGTATTTCGGCGTTGTAGTGCGTCCCCCACGTCGCACTACCGAAACGAACTTATATCAGTTCCCCAAAACGTCGCAACTGTTTTGTCATATAGGAAACGTACTGCGTTCGTCGGTTTTTGTCGTCGTTGTTTTGTCCATAATATCTGCAGTACAGGTTTTGTTGTCTGCCTGCATTTACTGCTTTTGTTGCAAATGTCTGGTCGTTGTTAGCCCATTGTGTTAGTGTGTGTTGTTATTATTTTTTTTTCATGGCTAAATTCCTTTGTTACACTTTTGAAGAAAGATGAACGCTTTCCTTCTTTCATCCATTTCCACTGCTTGATTCATGTTGAAAACTTAGCTAGTCATTTTCAGTCAGTTCCAGAAATACCAGAGCATTTCAAAGTAATCGCGAAAGTGATTAATTTCCTTGCTGCAAAACCTCTAAACAAACGCCTGCTGAGAGTATTCCTACAAGCTTTGTCTGCTCCACATTCCGATTTAATTCTTCACACAGATGTTCGCTGTCTGATATTGAAGTTTGAATGTGTTAGTCTGTGCTGTCGTTGCAGTGTTATCCATTTTACCTGTTTAGGGACGTCGTTTGGTTTTTTTTCTGTTTGACACAGCTGATTAAGGCTTGTTCTTTGTGGGCTTATGCTTTCATTTTTTATTTCATAATTTGCGTTCTTGAAATTTTTCCATGACAAACAGTGCAATACTACAAAGGCGCATGTCCAAGATATTGTATTAAATCGTCCAGTTACAGTTACTTCACAATTGACTGGCAGCCCGTAGGTCGACGAGTACTGTCCTCCGCCGCCAGGGGCGCATGCGCCACTGGTACCAACTCAGACACGCACACAAACACCAATGGTCCCAACCCCAGCACGGTTTGAAACTTTTCTTCTTCCGGGCCATAATTCGTGTCCAGCACTGAACCTGCATGCTTAATGCTTGCAATAATTTAGCTCCGCATGAATGAGCCCAGGTTTTCCCCCCGTGTCTGTGCAGGTTTCACCTGGGTCCAGCTTGATTAGTTATTGTCTGGAGGTTAAGATAGGGGAGTTAGTCATGACTAGGGATACAGAAATTTCACGCGTTCATCAAGTCGCAAGTTAGAAAGCAAACCTTCACACTATCGCAATGTGTTCATAATTGGACCTCAGTTAATTTGGACACGCCCCTCAACGACCGTGATACAACGATGTTCAGCTAGGAGAGAAGTAAGCGATTCATATAGTGCCTATTAACAAGGAAAAAATTGTTCTCACTAAGAAATAAACCAATGGGAAAGCAAACATGGGTTGAGCACAAATATTACTTTGAATTCTACCCTGAGGCCAGAAGAATCCGTGAAATTTCCGGGACTATAGTCATGACAAATTGCTACCAAAGCAAAAGATGTATGCTACCCTTACTGCATGGCTGAAATCCGGCATGATTAGGCACCCTGGGACGCAAATAGAGTTTTCCCTAACCTAGACCCCTTCCTAAACAATTCCATTTAATTTTAGTTAGGTTAGGAAATTGAGTACTTCACAAAAGGCACTCTCGTGTATTTGTTACACAAGAGTGATTTTGTGAAACACTTGCAACTGAATTGTTAACAAAGTTGTAAAATTTTACTGGTTAGGTAGTGCGAGATGCTGTGTTCGTGACCATAAACCTATTCTGGTACAAGGAAACAAGTGATTTACTTGTAGGCTACTAAATGAATCTGGGTTGTTGAAACCAGTACCTTACAATCGTGTAGCTGACACTTGTTTACTACACATTTTCTACCTAGCTCACCACTTAGGTAGATCACATTTAAACTGTACTAATAATTCTCCTAGAATAATGTTGCGGTCCATGTGCAGTATGCTACCCGCACAGAGACGTCCGAAAATTGATAATATATTTTTAGTTTATTAATTTAACAACTAACTGTGTTTACTTTTAAACTGACATGAATCAATTCATTGTTTTGACTTTGGTGCTACCCGACACAGTACAATCCGCAACTCAAGTTTTCTTGTTATTATGTAGAATCTTTCTTTTTTGACCTGGAGTTAATACTGTTGACAAACAGAAAAGAAAAACAATTGATAATTATCATAACAAACTATTACCAATTTATAAAAATTTGAAAGCATTGTTTAAAATTATGTAGTAAATATTCAGCTTAAGCCTCAGGCAAATATTATAACAAGGCTCACTAAAATTTTTTGGCTCTTTTGCTGTATGATCTTTATGTTCAAAACACTGTCGAGGATCTAACCACTGTCCCTTCTTTCTCTCTGACTCCTTTTTATTATTATAGTCCGTTGTTACCTGTTAATATGAAACTGGTAAATATGTTTCTCCACTACTTTTGCTTTTACTGGTGTAGTGTCATTATTTATTGTGCTGAATATTATTACTATTTGTGGGTGCCAGGATTCTCCCCTTATTAAGCTTGAGTGTGTAATAATACCATAGGACATGGGTATTTCTATTATTATAAAACAAATTACTCTCAAACATTAAGATTTAGCTCACACATATTTTTTTTATTCTAGGGAACAAAAGGAATCCAAAATCATAAATTGAATTAATTAAAATACATAGCTCTATCTCTGTCAGCACAAGAATTACTGTTAATGTTATTATAATAAAACCTACAAAGATGTTGGCACTCCAGAACACATGTAGTTTAAAAAAAAAGTCTGGATTTAGGTTGCGCACATTTACTCCAAATTAACAAATGTCTCTCAAAGTCTAGGATTTATTATTTCTACACAGTTTTGTATTTTTCCATCGGCTATTTCTCAGTTTTCTTATTGATTGGTCGGTAGATATACAGAGAAACGTCTCCCTGGACCTCTAGATCACCAAGTCGTATGTTAATGGGTATTTAACAAAAATAATAATTTGTATAGATTTTGTGTGTTCAAAAATACTTTACAGTCTTTTCAAAGTCTCAAATCACAACAATAGATCCAATTTAATGCTAGGTAGTGTATTTTACAATTATTCCATACCAAAGATGAATGGTGGAAAATAGGGCATATGTTACTCACATAAAAATATACACTCCTAATTACTTTATCGTTTTGATAAAGCCCTACCAATAATTATACACTTAAATTCAATCAATCCTTATCGTCCATTTGTGCGGATGCCTATTTCCAGCTTACATTCTTGTTGATATTTATCTCTTTGATATACTGCATGCAAGTCCCATCGAAGCCATCATAAACAACTCTCTTTTTTTTAAATTATTTAAAACTTATGCCTTTGTTGGCAAGGCGGCTCCTCATTGGCCGGAATCTAGTGACAGTTACACTTAATTTACATTTAACTTTTGAATCAGGTGCTCAACAATAACACCAAAACATAATATTCACATTAAATTAAAAATAACAATTACTGACCATAAAATGTTACATAATTAAAACATCCATCAAAATATTACTTTACCGTTGTAAAACTCAATTGTCTCTAGAGGGGTCTCTCATATTGTTCGATTTTAATGTTCATATTATACCATAGAGTTTGTATTTCATAGATACGCATTAATTAAACCAAAGAGCATGTAATTAACATAAATAAAATATTATGTGACACAACTATAATTAAAATAAACAAATAAATATAAAATCTGAACTAGACTATTGTTGCAGTACAACACTAATAAGACTTTTTCGTGGGTGACACAGCAATGAAAGCTACTTCCCACACCAAACATTGTAGACAACAATTACTCAGTTTATAATTAGATCATATATATCCGAGAAAAATATAAGAGACATTGGAAATTTATACGCGGCAGTGAATGAAAATAATAGTACACAATGTTGTTCAAGTGCCTTTTCAACCAAATATAAAAAAATATATGTACATAAATGATTTTTACAAACAAATACGATCATTAATCCCGCTCTGAAACTAGGTATTTTTGAAGATGGTCACTAGCCTCAAAGTACTGTAGGAGAAGTGCAATCCTGGGTTTGTGGTGAGTTGTTTTCCTGCGTCCACTCGCCCGCTGAGTAGCACTCACTCTCTTTACTTCACAGCGCTCGACTTGGACTTCGTTGGCGGGGAAAACTAGCAGGAGCTCCTCACAATAAGCCCTTCTTGAAGACTCGTCCACTTAGGCGAAGAACCAGCCACGGTTCTCCTTTCGTGACTACCCAGCGAGTGTGACTAGTCTCCACCTCTGCACACTCGTTCACAACTATCTTACTTCGCGAACACAGTAACACTATCAACACCATGTCAACATGGCCGAAGGGACACAGCGAGTCCACTGCACGTATCAACACAAAACTCGTTGACAGTTAGTTATTGTAGAAGTTTCGTACCACTGTATGTACCTACTCTTTCTGCCCTTGACCAGCCTGCCTTGTCACCAGCTTCCTGCTGCTATTGATGTGCGTAGCCCATTTCTGCACTAACACTCCTGAGTTACTCACTTTCTCACTACTCGTTCGGCGAGTTAAAAGCGTCACATCGTCGGCGAGTCTTTCGAAGTACCAGGTGCTATCCTGACCACTTAACAGTACCCAAATCCGATGAGCAAGTGTTTAACCATTTACTCGCTCAGCGAGTACCAATTTGCAGGGCGAGTTAGATAAATAGTCCTCGAGCGAGTTAACTTTGTACGCTGCTGCACTCACTTTCCGATCACAGTAGCTTCTTTCCTCGTGGCCGCTGATGCTAAGACCGAACTCATTAATGGGTAAAGTCTCTCGTACCCCAATCTGCGGCTAAGTCCAACATCGGGCGGCGTGACGTTCTCTTGTGCTTCTGTGCTTCTATACTTCTCTTTGCTGTAGGCCCGCGGAGGAGTATATAAACTCAGCAGCTCGGCGCCCAGAACGATCTCGCTCCAAACGGAAGTATCACTCCGCGCCCAGACTTAGGCGGAGGAATCGCGAAAAAATCTCACACCAGAACTACTTGCTGGTCACAACACTCGGTCACATGACTGCCGGAGAACCTCTTCCTCTGGTAGTTTGGCAACTGAAAATTCTTCGACGTATGTTGGGTGGTAAGCACTCAGGGGTTAACATGACACAAAGTAGGGAAGGACAGAAGAGAGCTACGGGAGGCAAAATTACACCCGTAATAATGTTAAAGTCTCCCACTTCCCACCATTTTAAAATCTCCCACTGTTCGCTACGTTTCAGTTTTCCACTTCCTGCTACGTTGAAGTCTCCCACTGTCCACTACGGTAAAGTATATCACTGTTTGCGTGCTCTCTATTTTTCCGCGTCTCCCATTTTCCACAAAGTTGCATATTTCTCACTTTCCGCTTAATTTAAAGCCTATCTCTCCTTCCGTTACAGCTAAAATATCTCACCTTTTGATTAAGTTTCCCTTTTTCCACGTGAGCTGAAGTCTTGCACTGTCTGCGTATATGGAAATCTTGAAATCTTTCACTATTCGTGTTATTTAAAGTCTCCCACTTTCCTTACACTAATTAAAGTTCCCCAATTTCTTGCCAAAAATTGAAGTCTCTCGTGTTCCTACTATAAAATTAATGTCAACTATGTTCCCACTAAAAAAATAAAAAATCTCCCATTTGTCGATGTTGTGCGATGAACGAAGAAGCAACTGGCACATAAAGTAAAATACGCTATCAGACATTCTCTTCTAAGGTTTTCCACCCGCAGAAAGCTGCAATGGAAGACGATCGTTTGTTCCTCCAGGTGTTCCCCAGACCTCGGCGAGTGTGCAACTCCGTGCCCCGACCCCCGCGGCGAAAATTCGACCAACACGTCCTCCGCACCAGGATCTCTGATAATAAGATCGCGGTTGTTCGGCGCTGCGGGTTTGGTTGAAGGGAGGGGGGAGGTGGCCGGGGCGTGGGAGGAGAGATAATTAATGGCATGACTTGACAAGTGGGGGGCGCAGGATCATCGGCCCCTCCGGGTCCAGCGAGGAGGGAGGGAGGGAGGTGCAGGAAGAAGGCCTTGGAGCGGTCCGGTCACGACCGAGCGGATTGACACCGGCCTTCGAGATGCGAGATTAAGCTCGGGGTTGGTTGCCAACACGGTGGAGCGGTCGCCCCTGTCCGTCGCCCAGATGGAGACCCGCACGCCTGACGGCCGTTTTGTCGCTGGGCTCGTCGCCTGTCGCCGGGGTCCGCCGACGCCCGCCCGCGCGCCTCCGACGGCAGACACGTGGTTTCCAGAGCGTCGGGCCGCGCACGTCCGCCCGATGAAATCTCGTTCGTTCTGCATCTCAAAAAAAAAAAACGGACCTTACGACATGTACCTGTCTCAAGACCCCAAGATCTGGATTTCAAACGGACTCTTTATTTACATATGTATATTTGATACACTAGAAAAAAAAAAGAACACGACTTCCCCGATGTTACACAGAGCTCACGAGTCTTGGCTCTAGGTCACAGGTCACGGACATCAACTTAAATGAATGTTTCAGGGGAATCGGCACACCTGCTGACAACCCCGAGCTACAGAAGCCGCTAATTAAAACCAAGAATTACGTAGTGAAAAATAAAAAGTGGTTTTACTTACCGAATGTGTTAAGTCACCGCGGAGTCTGCTATGCTAAGACTGAACCCGATCGGCTGGGGCCTGGTGGCTGCTGTAATGTCACAGACTACCCATCGACGAGGAAACTGCGCCCGACTTCACAGGACGTTTGGTTGACAGCTGGGGCAGGTAGTACCTCTTTCCCTTCTGACGCCACGTGGCCGTATTCGGGGACGCACCACAAAGCCGAAATACCACAACGCCGAAATGCCAAATTGACCACAACGCCGACAGCTATAAAACTGCTGTGTACCACAACGCCAAATTACCATAACGCCGAAAAATGTCATTGCAGGTCTGCCACAAAGGTTAGGTTAGGTTAGACTAGGTTAGGCTAGGTTAGGTTAGGCTAGGCTAGGATAGGCTAGGTTAAGTTAGATTAGGTTATATTACGCTACGTTAGGTTTGATTGTGGTATTTCGGTGTTAAGGTACATTTAAGAAACACACACAAATTCATTCGTTGTGTTTCGGCGTTGTGGTCAATTTTGACATTCGGCTTTATGGTATTTCGGCGTTGTGGTAACGACCCGTCGTATTCCAGAGGCGTTCTTGCATGCCTCCAGCACCTCGAGTTGTTTCTGCACTATTATGGGGATCACGTGCGTATAAGGCATAATTGTGAATTAAAGCAACCTAACTCGCAGATTATTCCTGTTACCAGGAAAACATGCTGTAATCTGAAATAACACTATAGTGATTTGTGTACCGAATGCGGAATGTTTTTGTAATCAAAGAAGAATGCTTACAAATCCTTAATTATTTCTAAACTTGCTGCCAAGCCACTTGCGTTGTAGTTACTCGCTGAAAGTTGGCGGAAAAGAAATTTTTAAAAGCTGAAGAAATTTTAGGCAGGTAATAGCTAAAGCAATTCTAGAAACTATGGTGGTTGTCTTTGAAAGATTTGTGCAATGGGAGTGCATGACTTGATGTAAGCTTTTAGACATACGCCATTGATAAAGCACATGCATGTCTGTAGAATAAAACTACAAAAAACACAAAAGACAAAACACAAATTATGTTATGGAGTATTATGTGGTGTTGATATCCTGTTTACAACAGCAATTTTTTGCTTAATTTGTGTTTTTGTCTTTTGTGCTTTTTTGTAGTTTTCTTCTACAGACATACATGTGCTTTAGCAATAGCGCATGTCCAAAAGCTTACATCAAGTTATGGTGGTTGCTTTTACATTTGTCTCAAAGGTAAGTAAAAATGGCGTATAAGCAGTGATTAACTTCTTTGTATAGGAGGGGGAAAAAAACACTTTTGGAGGAAGCTCACTCCATTCATCTGGTCGGGATCAAAAACGGTAGCTCTTTGATGCGATTCAAGGCGTGCCGACCGCATGACTGAACATTCTTAGTAGCTGGGGCTGAACATCGCTGCGTCCCTCCCTCTGTATGAAGTGGAACTGAGACGTTCCGGTGGAAAGCCGCACTGCCGGTAGCAGCAAGTCCTACACTCAGTTAAGAATTACAATTAAATTTACCACATTATCAACGATGAATGCACCTTCGAAGAAAGAATGGTTTATAATAAATTACAGATAGAAACTGTGACGGATAACTTCCACTGATTTGTGTATTCTTTTGTAAAACAGGTTGAAGAAGCTCGTGGAATGGAAAATAGTGTATTCTGCTGTAGATTTAACCAGTTGTCAATGTTTTGTCAGTTTACCTTGATGTTTCTTGTAAGTTCATGTTCAGAGTAAGTAAACTCTGCAGCAGTAAATGTACCAATTTATTTAATACAAGTTTTATTTTGACAAACTCCATTGTAGTTTTACAATGTTTGAAATGGAAAGAATTTAAAGAATACAAAATAAGAAATAAAAATAAAAACATAAAGTAACAGAGAATAAGCTTAAACCAACTATTGTCGAACAAATGGACCCAAAGATGAAGCTAAAACGGGTATTATGGACAATACAATGACCAACACAGTTGGTTTCCTAAGACAAAACAGTTGCGACTTTCCATTTAAAGAACTTATCACAATATATAAACAGTAAATTTATTAACAGTGCACTGTAGTCCCAGAGTTCACTCGGTGCTGCAGCCACGCAATTTTCGTCAGCTAGCGGGGGTGTTTCACGATTCACGTACGTACGAACAGTTCTTAAATATTCCGGTCGAGTGTCCGTGTGCTCCGCGCGCACAAGCGACTGGGATTCAGGACATCGATCGATCCGCACTCCAATGTCTCTCCCTCCCAGTCCACCCATCTTGGTATTCGGGCTGGACTCCATCACCCGTGCATTCTAACGGCAATGTGGACCCGGTAGCAGCTTGCAATTGTGGGAAGAAATCAGATGAATTCGCCTGCGCCTACCCACAGAATAATATCCAAGAATGTCTGAACATTATTTTGTGATTCACCATGGCCATGCGAGACATTCTCATGGTGGACACACCCAAGCGTCACACAGAGACTTGGCAAAAACGTTGCCGGTGGGCATTAAACATTTCCGCGAACCTAAGAATCCAGAGTTAAAAAGTATTTTTTGATTGGCTTGGCGATAGGGATCTCTGCTGCCCTGCTCATTCCGGGTGTTAAAAGAAGACGAAGAAGACGAAGGAGAAGCAGAGAGCTGGAACAGGTCTCTTAAGAAAGAAGCGAAGTTGCCGTGTCATTTCTCCTCGTCAAACACACATCAGATAAATATTTTCGCCCCGTGGGCCGGAGAGCTGCCATTGAACCCCGCCAACGCTGCCTCCTACCTCGGGGGCGTTCGGCTGAACGAGTAGGGGCGGGGGAAGGGGGGGGCGCACTTTCGTCGAGAGCGGGCCCGTGCCGAAGAGATGACCGCGGGCGACAGCAACACCCGGGTGGCTAATGGAGAGTTGGCGCAGGTCCTGGCCACTTGCGAAGATTTGTGGCGGTGGAGGTGTGGAGGAGGAAGAAGAAATAAAAGGCTCACAACAAGAAGTAAAAAGAAAAGAAAGGGAGGAGTAGGAGGTGTGGAACGATGACTCATAGAGAAACAACGTGACGCAACCATAGGACAGCGCGCCATCGTCCCACACGGCGCAGGATTCCGCAGCGAGTTCGACAGGACATCGCGCCACAAAAAAAAGGACTGCTCCTCCCCAGCACTGACCAACCCCGTCATCCCATGCCTGCAGGTGAAACCGCAGGGGTCGCCGGGCTGGTCTGACGAGGACTGGTTGCGGGCGAGAGAGGGGCGACGGAAACAATGCGTGACGCATCGTCAGTCCCGCTAAGCACGCAGCACACTTTTTTTGCCGTCTCTTGACGACTTCAGCTTCACATTAGAAATGAACTTTGTACCTTAAAACTTCGGTGGTTTGAAATTATATTAGTTTTTTTTTTTTTAATATACGAGTACCGCGCTGAATGTTCATCTACCAGATGGCGAAGAGTTTCAAAAAATTAAATGTAAATTGTACTTGAAGATTCAGGTAATTATTTGGTACCGATGGAGAATACATACTTGAGTGAAATCTCAAGGTCCGATATCAAACGCCATTTTGATTTCTTTTACTCTTACTGTCTTCATTGATATTATTTAAGGGTTTTTATGTAAATGTTAACACGATACCTCCCTTGCATTTTATTTCTGTCACAAATATTTTAAACAAAAATTCACTAGGTTTTATATAAGGTGTAAAAAGGGCGTTCAATTTACCATTTTTTATGGACAATGTTCGCAGAAAATAGAGTGAAGTTAAAATTTCATGCACATATTTTTATTTTATGTAAAACATATAGTTAATATTTTTCAAAAAAAAAATGTTTTACAGTAATTATTGTACACACATAGCAAACGACCTAACACAGATATGTTCCCATTAAACATTGAATTGTAGCATTCGAATTAAAATGAAAAAAAATTATTCCTACAAAGATGTTACGAATATTTAAATTACTAATTAAATCACCACACTTAATATGTATTCACAAATCACTAAGGTTCTGTCCAGTCCACAGTTCACACTCCTCACTGGAGCTAGACTCGACAGTGGTTCGCCCCTTACCTCGCGCCTGTCCACACACACACAGTCTCGCGCCACTCGGTCGCACTCTCACGGTCCCGTCGCTCCGCGCCTGCGCCGCTCACCGAACTGGCTCTTCACTCAACTCGCCTGTTTGGAACTCCCGCGGAGGCCGGCGTCACCGCTTTTATACCCGTGGGCCGTCTTTCTGGAACCGACTGGAGTGGTTGTTTTGTGAAGCGTCGTCCCGGGCCGACCCGATGCTCGAAGCATCTAGAACAGCGGCGCTTATTCACGCCACTTCACGCGGAATTCCTAGGCCGCTAACGGATAGATGACAGCGCCGAGGAAGGATGGTGTGGGGGTAAGGGGTGGCGAGGCAGGGCCACCCTAATCCCCGAAGGTATGCGCGAGTGACGCCAGTGGTCGTGTCGCGGCCTTGCCTCCCACGTTCGTAACGATGTTTTAATTTTAAACCTATTATTCATATTCATGCAGTTGGGGTAAATCATATGTAAATATGCATAAAAAGTTTTAAACCTCATAAAAATGTATTTGTGAATGAATTATATGTAGTTTGGTTTATATATACTGTTGTTTATTTTTCCTATTCCATGCAGCGGATATTTTCAGCCTATATGTTCAACGCACCCTGTGTTCGTGATTTTTCGCCACTTTTACCACCCATTATATTGCACTTAGTTAATATCTCTTGCAAATATTTGTGACAGAACAAGAAGTAGGTTTCGATTTAATATTTGCAGAAATAACCCTTAAAAATAGTAATGACGAGAAAATGAGCAAAACAACATGGCGTGTGTAGCAGAGTCTTAAGCAGAGATTTTTTTTGTGGTCAAATTAATTGTTCAAATAGCCACTGCGTGGTTTTTTTATGTTTTGTGATGTCTTTTACTGTCTCAAAACACAATGTAGTATCGAAATTGGTCTATTTACACGAGGATGAAACAAAGCTTTTTTTTTTTTTCATTGCTAGCGTATTCTCTCAGAAACCAAGTCTTCTCCGATAAGTACAGCATTGCAAGTAGGGAATAGCAATGCTGACCTTCAGGTTACATGACGGTTTCTCAACACTAATAAGTTCTTAACTGTTGCGCAGAGACCAAACATGGAGTCGTGCTGGAAGTCATACGTACACTTGAACAGTGACAAAATTTGAATCTGCGATTTTATTAGAATTGGGCATATAGTCTAGCACTTACTTTTTTCCATATGTAATTACTACAAATTTTCATCTTAAATTTGCGAAGAACGCTCGTTACAAATTATCCAGGAATCTTCGTAAATGTATGAGTGCGAGGTTTATCGACTTTGAACATGAATTTATCGAAATAATCTCGGTATACCAGCAAAACATTCAAAAACTTGTTAAAACTCCTCCAAACACATTCTTGTTTCTTCTACGAGTGTGTCTACCGTAAACAGAACCCTGAAGTCGAAATTTGGCCTAGTTTCTATGGAGATTTGGTTATATGAAATAACGAAGAACTCCTTGTTAATTTTAGGTGAATTCTTCGTTGAAAAGTCCGTACATTTACTGTTATTTCTGAGAGTAGACTTTGTCAGTTATAAAAGAGGTTCCAGACAATACTTTGTGTCAGATTAAAAGGTAATTTTTTGACTAACTATATCGGGGATGTCTCATTATTATAATAATTATTGACATTATTATTGCCTAACAGATGGACATAGAATAGGTGTCTATTCTTTTAAAGAGTACTTTTAGTTAATTACATTAGACAAGTTTACTAGCTACCCACCTTCTAGAAAAGTTGTGCATGAGTGAGAATGCTCGAACTAGTCCAGAGAGCGTCTATTGCACAAAGCTCACTTATTTTCTCAGTAAAAATTCCACTTAAGGTCATGATTTCATGGTTGAAGTAAATTGTTTTCCTATTTTTTTCTTCTGGTTTCTTATTTTATTGAAGAGTAAACGAAACAAAGGCATTATATTTTCTATTAAAATATATACTAATATTATAAAGCTGAAGAAATTGTTTGTTTGTTTGTTTGAACGCGCTAATCTCAGAAACCACTGGTCCGATTTGAAACATTATTTCAGTGTTGGATAGTACATTTATCGAGGAAGGCTATAGGCTACATTATATTATCAATAACATTAGGGATCCTTACTAAAAGTCCAATTTAGAATCAAATGCGTTGGAGGGGGTTAGATACAACATGCAGTACACGTACGAAGTGTGTGTTGACAATGCCGCAGGCGCTAGAAGTTTATTTCCTATTGCGTATTAACATTGTTGCCACGCACCAGATGACTTATCATTCTTAATTTTCCCATACAAGTATAAAACACCCGTGTGATATTAACAACGAAGCAATCAGTACCCTCATAAGTGTTCAATTAGTATTTAAATACATTTATCACTTTAAATCGCAAACCTAAACTATTGTTTTTTTTTCCTCGCTCTGTGTTTAATTTGTTTTTTTATTGCTCTTTTTTTCAAGTATATATATTTTACAGACTTGAAACTTCACAGTAATGTTCCTTATGTTACGCAGGATGACATTTTCCGAAAATTAGATCCCATGGGTGGTTAAAACCAGGCAAAAGTGGGTACTTTGTCTGCATGAGAACAGGATTTTGCATTGTTCATGCCTTCTGCGTCTCCATGGCAACGGGCATCGCGCGGCAGTGGCGTACCCACAAGGAGGGGCATGTATAATGAGCGGCGCAAGAGTGATCTGCCTGTAGACTGCCGTAGCGAAGTACGGGTACATCAGTTGTACGTTGCGTGCACGAGTCGGGAAACCATCGGTGCTATTCACTTTCTCTCCGGTACATTATACAGCATTGTAATAAATTTTCACTGAATTTTTTTTATTTACCATTACTGTAAATGGGAGATGTGGCTTAATTTTTTTCCATTAGTATAGCCGTGCGAAGCCGGGTCGGGCAGCTAGTAACTAGTAAAGAGAAAAGTCCCTGATACAATGTAACATCCTATGTTAAAGAGAGCGCGTTTCCCGACACTGATAAATCAACTAGCAAAAAGTAGATTCGCAGGAGAAAAACTGGCCCACTCGTCCAGTATAAACTAGTCTTTCGCGATAGAAACTACCCTTAGAAATACGTCACATGCATGGAGACTCATGACGAAGTGGAATAAATGAAGGAGCTCATCACTGACGTTATTTATTTGGTTACCGACCTTTGCAGTAGATGTTGAAAAAAACACTACCTTCGACGGCAGTGCATTCCTACGCACTCATGTGAACTGCGCGCATAGCACCACTGACCTGCGTGTGCTCTGCGGCGACCATCGCCGGTCAATGCTGCGAGCGCGCTTCACATTGTTTCGCCATAGCTGCACACATATTGCGATTACCCCGCCATGTAGACAAAACATTTTTTTTTATTTACACCAAATAAAATCAATAATCAGCACATTCGTTTTCTCCACTTCTTCACGAATCACCTTGTAGTTGAAGATTTCCCCGACCGCCAGTGACCACGAATCAAACCGTGGATTTCAAAACGTTAGGGAAAGGTTTCTCCACTATTCGCCGCTGAGAGAGGTAAAAGAAACACACCGAGCAGCAGGTAACGAGTTCTCTGATGTTTCCGAAGTTGATTGTCGGGATAACTGCTTAAGTAGAACACGGAATTCCCTAGAGTCATTGTTTAGGCGAACTGTAGCCAAATTCTTGGTAGTCGTGCACCCCCCTTCCCCGCACGTCAACACTCCTTCTCCAACCACACCACTCATCAACGATGGGGGTTTTTCCAGTCTCCCCCTCCTCTGTTCTTCTTCTTGTACAGAAGAACCTTGTTCCATCAGGGCGTCACACTTCAGACAGCCCCGTACTTTACACTGCCATTGAAATCCTCTACTCTCCAGCCCATCAAAATTGGCTTCCTGGATTTCACAACTCCCCCACCCCCCCAACTCTCTCCTCCCTCTTCCGCATAATACACACAGTCCATATGCTGTATAACTCACTTCTGTCCAGATCAAAATTCTGGTTTACCAAGGCAGAGGCATATCAGTTTATCGATTCCGATATTGCTCAATATTTTCACTTTAAACAATAGGGAAGGTCCCTAATGTAGGTTTTTAAAATATGTTTTCATTAAAATACATCTACTTAAGTGCCACCTTTCCAAGAAAACATTTGGTGCATTTATACAGGATAATGAAATGATTATTTCTATTTTTTTTTTAGTAAAAATGTGTGATTTTTGTTTTTGTTTTTGTAAAAATAGTTTATTGGTTAACCAAGACAAAATGCACTCATGGAATATCACTGGTGCAAGACATACAAGTGTGTTGTGTGATGTAATATTGAAATTACAAATTGATGTAATATCACAACATACAAGCACCCTATCCAGAGATGTCTTGTTTGTGTTAAAACTTACGCGCAAAACTCTCAGCCCGCGTGGGCGGTGAATCCTACAGATTTGCGCCCTTGAATACAGTTGTTGCCATTTCCAAAAAAAGAAAATAAAAGAATTAAATACTAAACGTAAGTGACTCCGTCGGAAAAACTATTTTTGGTTACCGGTCACTATTAGCTTCAAGAGTTAAATTAAGTTATATACTATGCTTTAACGAATAAAAATTTGGAAATAAAACGTTAGAAAATTATGGCCTAAATACTGTTGAAACTGTTGGGCTTTTTATCCATTCGGTTTATATCCCTTCACATTATTACTGTCGAAAATTGAGCGGGCAGTGCGGGTTCTATAGTACTGTTGGCAACGAGGAGATTGTCAAGCCCGTGCTTAGCAACGTCTTAGTTCTTTTCTCATAATTTTTGCTAAAGGATAATAAAGGTGCTAACCAAAATTCACATAAAACGGCATGGTGATATGTGTGCGACTGTGGGTTAGTCGTGAACACACATGGAATTCTCTAAGGTGGCCATGAATGGATTCTGCCAATGCGCCTTTTATTTCTATTCTACACTAATCTTTATTATCTTTATCTTTTCCTAGATTATACTTACGGTGGGGAATAGCTGCTGCCACACACACACCATTGAAACAGACCATGCAAAGTATTACTATACGTTTTACGGAATAATATCAGAATGAATTATCAATAAGGCAAAAAACGGAAATTTTGGCATCAAGGCGTAGGAAATAAACACAATTAATACCATACTATAATTAAGCTGTATTAGAAAAAAAATTCTGTACATTGTTTAGGAACACTCATTTAACTAAATTTTTACTCCGACATGCATTACAGGTATACGCTTCAATTATCTGACTAATTCAAATTTGAATAAACAATATTGTAAACAAGTTAATGATTTAAAATATTTTGTTATTAAAAACAATCTAAATTTCATAATTGAAAACTTGACCGGCGGTTTATATTTAATTTATTAAAGTTATAACAGTTTGAGGCTGATTGTCAAATAACTCATACTTGTTTTTTGGGATCAGTGCGTTGTAAAAAAGAAGACCGTGGAGGAAGAGGTTGGAATGTATCGGGCAGGGTAATTGATGGGTTGGCGGGTGTGTGGGGGAGGGGAGTGCCGCACCACTGGCCTCAGCTGCTAGGCCGCGCTAATTGCCTGCCGTGCGAGCGGCGCAGAGCTGCTGGAGGTCGTGGACCCCGCGCCGGCTGGCCCCTGGGGGCAGGGGGGCCGGGGGCCAAGGGGGCACTCCTCCGAGTCCCGCGATGTCATACCGGACCACGGGGTGCTGTCACGACTTAGAAACACACAAGATAGAATATTCCAAGTTATGCCTGTTCTAAGTTGTGCGTTTCTAAGTTATGACAGTTCTAAGTTACGAGGTTGCGGTGTTGTGTGTTTCTAAGTTACGTGTTTCTAAGTTATGACAGTTCTAAGTTGTGATAATTATGAGTTATGACTTTCTACCTTACGACGTTTATAAGTTGTGTTTTACTTATTTAAGTATATTTGGGTACAAATCATTTTATTTCTCATTTATCGAGTGATTTTGTTTGATGTATTAGGTTTCCAACTCATTTCGGTATATGTGGATTTATTTCATTTCCATTAGTATCGTTTAAGATTATTTCGATTATTTCACATTAATATGTTCAAGAAGATTACATTTCCACACATTTCAGTCCTTTTCTTTGATTTATTTCGTTACAATACATGCATTTAATCATTGAAAATCGTTGCGTGTTTCAAGTTATCATCGTTCTAACTTATGACAGTTACGTGGATTTTTTTCGAGGTTTCTAAGTCATGACTGTTCTAAGTTGTGTGTTTTTCTAAGTTGTGCGTGGTTCCCGCGGACCATTCGCTCCTCCCACGGGGAAACTGCATCAACTTCTTCACTTTGCCCACGTTCTCTTCTCCAAGACCCCTGCCTACCCGCAAGGGGGGGGGGGAGGGGGGGGTCAGTAAAGTTGGTTTACGTGATAATGTCATAAGAAAACATTGATGAAAAATTGCATTGTTTTTAATTTTCAAATATTATTTACAATTTTTGCAAATTTTAATTTAAATAATTTTGTTTAAATATAATCACGAACAATTAGTTAAAAAGCCCGCTTTAACCTGTTTGATATTATGGAAGATTTTCTCGCACGGTGGTTGGCAGGTTCTTGCACGCTCGGGTCAGGCGGAACGTGACAATGAGTCATGCTTTTTCGTGCGTGCAGCCGGCGTTCATCGATTTATAAGACGTTATCACGTCAAATAACCACGCGATTTGAGATACCAGAGTGAAGTCTATTTACAAAAAAAAATAAAAAAGATAAAAAAAACTCTGAGGACGGATGAGTGGTTCTGTTTCCGTATTTCGTATTCAAACTGTATTTTGATAACGTATGTAAAACGAGTGTTTTCAGGATAACTTTATAGCTATGAAACATCCGGTACAGTTTCTAGAAAACACTCAAATGAATTTCAAAGCACATTTATCTTCATTCCTCCTTCACGTATAATGTTATGGTTATCGCTCAGATCTCATATAGGCTACGTTTACGAGAAGACTGCGCGCCAGTTCAAGGACTTGCGCTTAGAGGCATGGGCGTCGCAACCGGGGGGGACGGGGGGAACACGTCCCCTTCAATAATAAAAGTCTTCCATTTCGTCCCCTCCAATAATGTATTTAGTTTCGTAGTTATATTATTAATATGATTTCTGTGATATAACCCATATGTTGCGCGTGGTGCATTTAGTCCAATCGTGGTAATGTGAGCACTGTGTTTTTACAAATTTGTTCTCTGAAATTTTTTTTTATAAAAAATAAATTATATTTTGCAACCAACTATGATTAGAATATTTAGGAAAGAAGAATGCCTAAAAACCAACCACCTTTTTGCACCTTCAAACCACAAATTTTCCCGGGGGAGGACCCCCGGACCCCCCTCTTTTTTTCCCAGGGGATCGATACTCCTCAACAACTAAATAAATTGCAGTCCCCCCCAAAAAATATATCCTTGCGACGCCCATGCTTAGAGGCGATACCGCGCTAGAAGCACCAGCGTGCAACGAGCTTGGCATCTCTGTGACCAGGCGGGCCCCTTGATTGCAAGTGCCAGGAGCGGACTGGCAGTCGGGTGGGCGACGGAAGAAGTCGCTCGCCTCCTAGGGCGCATGCGCTCTCCTGTGCGGTCACCTAACCCAGGACCGTCCAACTATTTACTGCAGACAGCAATAGTAGTACGTAAATTGGCATACTGGCCTAGGCTTCTAGGCTGTGGATTTGGATTGTCAACGCCATCTTGGATTGGGACGCCACGGCGGCCATCTAGGACTCAAAATTCTCAAAATTCCTCAGAAATTGACTCATGAAACAAATTTATTTAATACTATTTTAATAAAAAATTCAGCCATCTTTGATTCCGCGATTTTGTTTTCTATAAATTACCGACATTTGAATTATGACGTCACCATTAAATTTTTTGTAATGGCCGCCTTCTTTCAAATCATCCGTAGGCCTAATTATTATTGGCAAAAAAAAATAAAATTCATAAAAAAATTATTAATCAAACTTTAATAAAAAATTTTACATCATGGAGTATTCGGTTTGAAACCAACGAGAGCAAAAATAAAAAATGTCGATAGATCCTTCCTCCACGAAAGCCACCGCAGACGGAGCTCCCACCACTAATGACAATGTCGCTAGCTATCATGTCCGCCATCTTGTTTTCGTCTGATGTAGGCTGCCATTTAGTTTTCGTCTGCTAGAGTGCATTGCTGTCATGTTAATTTAATTTTAATTACTAGAGTGCAGTAATCATTTATTATTACTGTGGCACCCACCATCTTGAAATTCGTATGCATCTTGAAATCTGTATTATATAAGATATATACATATAAGAGATTTCCACCTATGTACTGACTCATCACGATATCTCTGGAACCGTAAGGCCTAGAGACTTAAAATTTGGTAGAAATATTCCTTTCGCCGAGTAGAGGTCAGCTTAGAACGGATTTTACGAAATTACACCCACAAAAGGCCGTGCGGGGGCGTTTAAAAAAATTAACTTTAAATCTATAGCTCCTACAGATTTTAAATTTGGCGAAATTATTATTTTTGTCATCTTGAGTTCAAGTGAAAACGAATTTTACGAAATTCCATCCAAGAAGGGGATTGCGGGGGCGTTATAATGAAAGTAAAAAAATATATATATATATATTAATTACAGTTCGGGCTATAATGAATAATAAAATTAATATGTAGGATTCTATACGGATTCAATTTAGATTGCTGATGTTGACAGAAATATTCTTTTGTTATAGAAATTGAATAAGCTTTGTAAAAAAAAAACATAACCACAATTCTTTATTTGTCAATAAACTCATCAGCATTTGATTTCAATCAGCGTCTTAAGTATTTGAAAAAAATTAAGATTTTAGCTAATCAAGTATTAATTTTTATAATTATCACTACATTATAAATGAAAAGTTATATCTTATCCAATATTTTTTTCCTTATTCATAGCTTTTCATTGCTGAGAATACAACAATTGAACCTGGAGTTCAGTTTTTGCACGTAGATGACGATGAAATTTATTTTCTCTCCTTTGCAATTCTCGATTTTCGATTTATTACGTTCTTTGACTATTATTTAACCTCTGAATTTGCAAATCTCCCGTTCGAAAGATTACAATCAGAAGAAAAAGAATAAATTTTTCCAATTAATTAGAATTAATTTAATAAATTGTGTTTCATTTAATTTATAGAGGTCATAATGTATTGTCTCCATTTATTATTAATTGCTCTAAATTCAATTATTTATAAAATATTGGCCAATTTTTTTAATGAGTGGGTTTATATTTCGTTATTTTATTTAACATGATTTTTTTTTAAATTAATTAATTTTGTAATTTGTATGTATATTAATTTTTATTTCAGTTATTAAATTGAAATAGGTTATTTATTTGTAAATAATTTAAATCAGTTTTCATTGTAATTTGTATTATATAACTGATTATGTTCATAGAATTGAAGCTATCTTAAAAACAAATGACTTTCATTTTGATACATTTTTAATTGTGTAAAAATAAAAATAAAACCAGACAGCTGTCAGAATAAATATTTTCAAAAAACTGATCAGATTGATTTAATTAAATCAAGTAGACCTAATTTATGTGAGCTTAATTGAGATTAATTATTAATCTATAATTGTTCTTATAATTTTCTTCGTTTTAGTGATTTTTTATTTGAGTAGAATGTTAGTTAATGTGTAGTCGATGATAATTTAGTTAATTGTTACTTAATTTAGAAGTGATTTTATTGATATTTAAATTGAGTGAAATCAAACTTAGTGAACTCAATCAATAAAAAATATTCTTCATATTCTTGAAGTTTTGGTGAGTTTTTATGTAATTGGTTTTTCCGTTTAAATGTATATAATTCTAATATACTCTACTATATTCCCCATGTAATTTATCACCATAATTTTAAATAATTCAACTTATGAAGTAAGATGGTACAGACCTTTTCGTGTGATATTTAAGACGCTTCACGTCAAAACGATATGACAATGGCCAGCCGGGATTTGAACCAGTGTTCTCTGGGATACTTATCTAGTGTCTTACGACTCGGTCCATAAATTGCACCTCAGATTGCCTTGTATAGATGCCTCATGCTACAGGCGTGAGTGTACGATAATTGCATAACATTACAATTACATAGTTTAAGACTATAGTACTCCCTGCAGGCTATCATTACATGTCTTGAAAAATTATTGACATCTAATATTATAATTACAACTATCATAAATTACAGTCACGAACTTTTTAATTCACGTATTTTGAGTATATCGTGTAGTAGTGTGTGTAACTACATGTGATTTTGTTTACACACTTACCATGGATGTAAACAGTATTTGTGGAAGGGGAGGACAGAACCAGTCAATCCTCAGGAAACTCTTTTACAAAGATAATGCTTGAAAATACATTTTTAGGCTAGTTGACGATCCCTTAAGTGCTTTTTGAAATTCCTGCCATTGTAAATTTTGTAAAATAATATTTTTTTTGTCCAAATAAATCTAGCCACCCTACCCCCCTCCACTCTTTTTTTATTACGTTCTAGACACTTATTGTTACAGAAACAGGTTCCTCTTTTGAGTAATCTTCTCTGCACTAATACCTGTGCCTTGTTAACAGAAGTGTTAACAAATATACACACAATACAAATCTGTTTAAAGAAAGTCAGTATCTAAGTGAATTTCAAAAACAGTGTAGTTCTTTGAATAAAATTTCAACCGACAAACAATATTATAAATAATAGGTAAATTAATTTATGATGTAGTTTCGGACATACACTAGTACTCATTAATCTGTATGTCATGAGAAACCTCAGTCTGTTTGTGCCTTAAGATCTCTTTCCCGTCGCAACTGTTCTCTTAGGAATCATATACTGTGTTAGTCTGCGCTATCATCGTTGTGGTTTTCCAAATATCTGTTTTGTCGCTCAACTGTTGCTTACGGTGTTCGTGTGTACTGTCGTCGCTGTTTTGTAACATCGCTGGGTTAACCTGTGCGTCTCTGTATATCCGTTTTTTTTTTCAATTTTTATCTGTTAAGTTTTATCGTTGGATTATTCTGTTTACCGTTGTGCACCGTAAATTTTCTTTGTAAATGGAACAGAAATATTCATGTAACCTAAAATATTTGTTAATTTGTTCATTTACATGAAAATAACTGTATCACTACAAAATAGTGTTACTATTTTATGCTTCGTGTTGCCCCAGTACATCCAATATTTAGTTATTTGCAAACAGTTGTTTGAATAGCTTTCCAGGTATTAGCTGTGCATGTTAAGCACGGTAAAACATAAGAAAGCCAAAAGTAGTATAAAAAAAGTTAACTGTTCTGTGGTTTTAAACCATATAAATAAATTTTTTATTCAATAACTTCATGCGTGTAAGCACACGTATATTTTAACTAAACACGCTCTTTTAATATCTAACATTATTTTCAAAATAAATTTACCATCGACAGTGCAAGCTCTTACATATTTTTTTACTAGTCTATATTTCATTTTAAATATTTTACAATGGGACTGTAAGTTTGTTTGCAGGAAAAAAAATTGCCAGACTAGTTACACAAATTATATTTCACTGTTATGAAATTACATAATTCATGCTGAACGAACGACATAACACAAAAATTTGTTCGTTATGGAGGTTAGATGTTAATGACACACGAAACTACAGTAAACTCGTGGAATAACATCATGTCAGTGATACGAAGACTTCAAGTGTCCGCTCTACCACTCTGGTTCTGGGGTAGAGCGCCTGCCTTGTGACTTGTAGGACCCGGGTTCGCGCCCCGGCTCCTCCAAGGCGGATTGCCCAGACAAAATGGTGGCATTTTCTCTGGTAGGAATACAATCCCTTGTAACAAGTCAGGCTACCAAAGAAACGGTGGGTGGAACAGAAAAAAACCTTCCAGGTGGCTTCCAAATGGGGAGCCCGTTTCTTTTCTTGGGCTCCCCATGCGGTGGCCATTCCGGGGGTTTCTCCGGGGGAACGGAGTTTTGAAAAAATATTTTTTGTAGTTTTGTAGCGTTTTAGGTTTTAGTAACTGTAGCCTAATCATTCCAACATGTTATAAATAAAGCTCAAACAAACATTTAAAATTTTTTTGCTTTAGTACAAAAATATTTTAATTAAGTGTGCATCAGTCAGTGAGTGGTTGTGTGTATTATTGACAGTTAAATTCTAGTCAGAAACCTTTGTTTTGTAGTATTTTAGCAGTTTTTGACGAAAAAATATTTATAGGCATATGAATTTTATTCCTTTCTGTAAACCACATAGTTTTCAATCATCTTTAACACACGCTTTATATATATATATATATATGTGTGTGTGTGTGTGTGTACCAGTATAAATCCAGATGTAAATAAAATATTCTATTTATTTCAACATGAGCAAAGCCTTTGATACTTTCCAACATAATCTTATGATTAAAATATTGTCAATTTTAGGCCTCGTCAAGCAATGCGTGGTATATATGTTTTAATTATCTTACAAATAGACGCTTTGCTGTCAAATTTGCAAATGCAATTTCATTGTATTAGGTGTTCCGCAAAGTAGTAGTTTATCTCAACTACTATTTAATATTTAATAAATGATATTCCAACTGTAATCAGAATTGATCAAGAAATGATGCTGATGAAAAAAAAAATTTAATTGATAAATATGTTTGTGAAACTATTCAGCAAGATATTTCAGCTGTCCGGATCTGATTTATTGTATAACCTTTAGGCAAAAAAAACTAATTTAATTAATCAGAATTATCACATAGTAAGTAATGGCATTAAACGTGGTGTACTCTTTTAAGTCATTCGAGTTATATTAGATGCCAAGCTTTTTTTCACCAACATGTAGATAATACTATTAGAAACACATGAAGAACTTTAGGTATTATTAAATTTAAAACTTTCTCTGCATCAAAAGTATTTAATAAGAAAAGAATTGAAAGTATGCAGAAAAAGTTCTCAAATTAATAAATAAAAAATTCAGGCATTTCAATTATTTTGAATTTTCTATTTATTAGACGTTAGATCAGTGATGCACTTTTTATTACCATTTTTGTTGGTTCAGATATAATGACTCGGTTTGGATTAAGAATTCCAACTTGCAATTACAGAATTAGTGTGTAAAAAATTATAACTCCTTTTGAATAATCTACAAATATGTATTCATTGGTAAAACTTTTGTAATCTACATATTTATTTTGTATACACGGTTTAAGATTTGTGTGAAAACCAAAGTAACCAATTGGTTTACTGAACTTTATCAATCTTTATCTATCTGTGTGTTGTGTTGTTTCGCATTTTGTCGTATTGATGTGTAACCGTGTATATCTTGTGTTTTTGTAAGGCACAAAAACTGAATTTCAATTAGATCTGACTATTTTAATGAAGCAGGATAATATGCTACGCATAGTAATATTTTTTATTTTATAATATAATAAAGCCCGTGCAAAGCCCATCAACATTCTAAATGTACGAGCCAATTACCTCGTTTAGGGTAAAATATCAATCCGGATTGAACCTGGAGTGGAGTGAGGAATCTAGATTGAAATTTTACTTAAAACACTTTGTTGTGGACTGAAGTTGGAGTGAAGTGAGATAATCCACTCCACTTGTTGAGGTGGACTGGACTGAAGAATCCGGATTGAGATTTTACTTTAAACACGGACTGGAGTGAAAAGAAAACACGCACGAGCAAGCCGCCGCAATATTGCATTGTTTGTTATTGGTCTCGTTGCATTTCAGGCATAATTTGTGAAAATGGAAAAAAAAAAAAAAAAAAAAAAAGAGCAGAGGAATGTGTGGACAGAGATGGAAGTAGAGTTATTGTTGGACGTAATGATTGAAAAACATATTTTAAGATTGCTAGACGGAAAAAAGTATAGGAATGGTGAGATATTTGAGTTGGTGAGGGCAGAAATGGACAGTGCGGGGTTCAAAAGAACAACAGAACAGATAATAATTAAATGGAAAGGATTGAAGGCAAGTTTTTTTCAGTCCATGTTTACTCCAACTTCGATCTTGTTTACATTTCAATCTGGATTGTGATATTTACCATAAACGCATTTCGTCAGTCTATGTTCGTTACACATTCACTCCGAGTTCAACCCACTTCAGGTTCAATCCGGATTGAAATTTTACCCTAAACGAGGTATATGTCTCACCTAGAGCGCCTGTGCTGCTTGCCCTGTGCCAACAAACTACACTGCACAAAAATATTTCCTTCACATTTCAACATCTTAAAACCCATTTTGTAGACTTTAAATAATTTATTATAGACATTAAAAAACTTAAAATCTGAGTTATTTGTGTTCAGACACAGAAAACATTATATAAGAAAATCCTTGAATATTTGCGTTGAATTTGCACTCATTAAATAATGATCTACAATTATTCCAGTGTGCAAAAATGTAAATTCTATGAAGATATTTACATTACAATTTTACGAGTAAGGCCATTTTCTTCATTCCGTAGAATCTTTGAATATATATACTGTATAGAAGTCGCGAGTGGATAGGATTTACTCTACGTTTTTCAGAATCGTATGATGAGCAGCTTGGGAACTTCACCGCTGCAGTGCGCTGCCGTAACGCCCCGTATCGTCTTAGTTGTTATTTACACGTTAGAGCGCAGCGCTGTCGCCCGCTGTCATTCCCCGCACCCCTCATCTATCATTCACTGCAGCTCAACGTCGTTCTGTAGAAGGGGGAAGGGGTGTTTGAAGAGTTAGACACTTGTCCGCTAGGGACCACCACAAGTCGATGCCCTAGAGATGGTGGCGATTGCAGCGGTGAATTAACCAACTACCTCAAAACCGTATTAGAAATTTTAACCTGGGCTGGCGACTTCTATACAGTATATATATTCAAAGGTAGAATGTATAATAAATGTTGGCAGAATGGAATACTAGGTACCACATGTATATATATTTTTTTAATCGTCGTAATAAGAATACAGTGCTACCTATATAACATTTTTGGAAACATTTCTTTCTTCTCGTCCGCGATCTGGATATGATTTGTTATTGCAACTATCACCGTCTTAAACGCTATCTGTGGGTTGACAGCGCTACCTACCGAGTATTCTATACACTACTTCGAGGACAATGCTGCTGTACTCATTCCATGGAAGGTGTAAGAAAATATGGCAGAATTCCGTCTCGTCCTTTGGACTTATGGCAGATTTCCGTTATGGTACTTTCCCGCCTTTTTCGAAGAGGCCAGGCGGAATACTGCCATTATGGTAGTCTTCCGATATGGTAGTCTTCCGTCGCCCCTTCACAAGTTGGCAGAAGCTGTTTAAAGAGATTAAAGGTTTGAAATTTTCGATATTTTTGGGGATTGATCTCCTGAGGTGGGGGATGGGGGCAGCCAAGTCTCGTGCAAATTCCCCACCATGACCTGGCCCTATGGATACACAAAAAGCATGGTTATTGCCCATAGCTCGAAAGTAGTGGTTTTTTGCCCCTATGATCCCCCCTCGCTTTTTGTAAAGTCATCCGGACTACGTATACTTGCGATGATTGAAATCGACCCGACAGTTATAAGTAGGTTAAAATTGACTTTTAAGATTTGATTAGGCCTACATTGTTGGTTACAAGTGAAGTTAATAAAAACGTGTTAAAAATTACCAGAATTCTACGATTAAAAAAATGTCATTTAGTATACAAATGTACCTATATTACATAAAAACGTACGGAAGCCGATTGATAACCTTGGAAAATCTAAGAGGGAATAAAAAATGACTAAACAATAAAAAATTTTAATTAAAGGTAGTTCGGCTTACTAGTAGAAATTGATTTACATACTTTCACAGTATCCTAGTATTGATCTACGGTGAGACGACAAAGAAAATAATCACAATTTTCACATACTTGGCCTTACTAGCTCAGAAATCTATTTATTCGTAAGCAGTTTCACCTGCATTTGAAATATTTTTTCTATGTAGGCTCTTTTTATTTAGGTATGTCAGAGTTTCTGAAGAAATATTACTGCGAAATTATTGCGATTGCAATCTATTAAGTTATCTGTTCTTTAAAACATTACCAACACTTATTTTGTATAAACGAGGCACCAAGAAACCAATTAAAATTCAAAGTTTTACTTTTAGTTTTTCATTATATTTGGAAATTCGCACTAAATAAACAAAACTCGTATGCTTATTATATGTAAATTTCAAGTGCTACAGGACTTAATAAAGTCATAGATCTGTCCGCAATGGAAAAAAAATCGACGCGGAAAGAGAAATAGAATGTCAGAATGTACGCGTGAAAAGTTTAACTACTACGTTTTATCCGTCCGTGTCGAAATAGCTCGGACTCAAGCCGACCGTAAAAAATTGTAATTCGATACAGATAACTTTTGTCCGAATAAATGTCTCCGAGCTATAGGTCGAGGGAAGTAACTCTTACGAAAATACATTCAAAATTCTTAAAAAAAAAAAAAAAAAAAAAAAAAAAAAAAAAAAAAAAAATCTAGCAATCTGCTCAACCTATCTTCTGATTACGTAACTTCAACGAATGTAGGTAATTCTGTAGTTAACGTAAAAAAAAAAAAAAAAAAAAAAAAAAAACCGAGAACTTGCAGTCTAAGTGCGATTGTGCTCCTTTTGAAAGAACGTGAACTCACAGCCATTATTTCACGAGGCTTTTTACTCCGCGATCGTGTGTTCGGTCATCGTCATCGTTGAAGAAATGTCACGCTCTTGCGACGAGGATGTGATTTCGATCACAAACCCTTGAACACATTCATGAGCTTCGCATCAGTACGCAGTTACTCTAGAGTCCAATGCCATCTTGACTCTGTTCCAGATACCGGCACGACAAATTAACACACACGCTATTTTCAGACTCGACAAGACGCGAACTCGCCAAATGCAATAAGTGTTGTGTTTCTAACGTTTGTGTTCAATATTTTATCGCAAATGTTTATGTGTACCTAATCAAGAATAAAACATAATATGAACTGTGTTGTACCCATCCAAAATATTGTCAGATCTATAAGGAGAAACCTTTTCTTTTTAAATGGTGGGAAGGGGTGTTTATATTTGCTTGCCTTCTTTCTCTTCCTTCTATTTTTATATTTTAAAAATGTTTTGTAAACATTATAGGGCATGTTTAATATGTATTTTTGTTACAAAGCTTAATTTTTTAATAAACGGTATGTTTAAGGATTTTGTTTTGAAAATTATCGATATTACCCAGATTATCCGGATTTTCGATTGTCCGGATTACCTTTGGTACCAGTTAGTCCGGATAAACAAAGTTTAAATTTTTAACAGTAGTAACATTTATCGTTAGTTACTCAGTTACTGAGACACAAAGTATCGAAGTGCCAATAAAATTAAAACGATTAAAGACGCACATCAAGCGTGTAAATAAATAGAAAAAGCCGCCGTCTAAAAGTGTGGTGAAAAATTACGTTGCAAAAAGTGACGCAAAAATAGGAACACCTCCCAACCAAATTTTATCATAAAGCTATACTTCACAAGCTATCATGTTTGCATTGTTTACAAAATGAGTTCGTTTCCCCATAGGTCTTAATCTCTTAAGCTCAGTCCCTCCTTTACCAATCTTAAAGTTTACTAGAGAGAGAGAGAACGAAACAATAATTAAATGTACACATAACCTAATGTAGAAAACCAGTTACCTAAGCAGACTTATAAATAGAAAATTCCTAAGTTTTTAACCTGCAAGTTTTAAACTGCACGAAATAAAAAAAAAAAAAAAAAGTTTGATGAGGATATTAATTTTCTTCAATGATTTCGGAATGGATTATTCTGAGGTGTTTTTGGTGATATTTGCTGCTAGGCAGTAGGGCCCCATAAAAATGTGTTTACAAAATTATGAATATACTTATTTATTAACTGTGTATCTATAAATAGTGGCTTGTAATACATATTATCATGACATTAAATAGTATTGAAAGTTAAATATTATTTTATAAATAAATTTTAAGTTAAATAAAGTTTTATAATTTGTGAACGAATTGTCTGCTATGAACTAGCATGTTGAAATTTTTAGGTCCAATCGTAACCAGTGACGGATACAGAAATAAATTTAGAATGTGTATTAAAAAACTATTTAAAAATGGAAAATTAGAACACAAGTATTGAAAATAACTTTTATTACTATTTGCATGTATTGATTGGCATATGGGTCTCTAGTAGTAGTCGTAGGCGACGAGTCTTCTCACACAGTAACATATTGTCACCAATATTTTGCAAAGGTTTTTCATCAATTTTTCTCTTTTTGATGGGGGAAGGGGATATGACCCTCCATCCCTCTCCAAACATCCGCTATTGATTGTAACCATATGTTTGATATTTGAAGTAGGTACATAACCAATTTAACCATAGATTAAAAAATTATTTATTGAAAAATTTAACAATTGGCTACAATTCCTAACCAAAATGCACTTCGAAATGCAGACGATAAATACAAAACAAAAATTCGGCTTCTTAAATATGGCTGCATTCTCACCTGTTTTATTATCTGGAAATACAAATTATATACTGGGTATTCGCTGTATTACTTAATCGCGTGTGATCATCAGCGTATAGGTTAAATTTAATATTGTTAAGTTTTTCAATCGTAAAACACATATTTTTGGAAGCCATACGACTATTTAATCGATATCACCATGATCGAGATCTATCGGGCGGGTGTAGATTCCAGTGTGCGGCATTAGCGCTATCTTGCGTGTAAACTAATAACTATTTGACGTTAACTTCACATGAAGACGCTTGAAGCAGCACGTTTGAGAATCGATTGTGTCATTACTTTTTTGTTCAAGAGTAGATGGCAGCTCTGAAGAGTTTATAGAGTTTTGCATGTCAATTGTTTTCCTTCAGCTGTTCGTTTGAACTTTATCATTAATGTCAGTTGGCAAGTTAAAGGACGGTTAGTAGCAACAAATCGCGCACTTAGCAAAAAGTTGTTTATATGTGTTATACTCGGTGAGAAATCAAGGAGTCAAATATACTTGTTGTGTTAATGTTTGTCATTAGAAGATCACGGAATATTTTAGTTTCAGAAAATGTAACCAATGGTAAGCGGCACAGCTTTTGTTTAAGTTGTATTTTGTATGATTTATGTTGGCATTTAAATTGCTCACGCCTATGCATGTTACAGATTGAAGTGGTAATATTTATAGTAAAATGGCAATTTTTTAATAACATAAAATACTAATTCATCATTTACTAAAACTAGGCAAATGTAGCTACATCAACCAGTATTGATTTTCAGCGTACGGTGAAGTGCCGGTAAAAAAACAATTTAACTATTTTGTTTAAGTAACTGGAATGTAAAAATTTACTTTTGCTTGAAGCTTTCTTTCGAAATGTTCAAAAATTGTACTGCCCACTCAAAAAGCAATTTTGAAACTAGTTAGCAATTTTATATTTATTGGTATTTTTCGTTTCTATTAAGTGTAACATATAACAAAACTAAAGTTTTTTTAGAATGCTTACATATGGTGGTCCTTTTTATTAGGTTGATCATTTTCATGTCTAATTGACACTAGGTAAAACAAAACTGGTATAGCCCTATTAGACTGAAAATTCCACATTAAAATCTACATTTATTTATTTATTTTTTTGCACTATTCAACTTATAACCCCTTTTGTAAATATATATATAATGTTTGGGATGTTTAATTGCCATTTATCTTTGGTCTACACCTATAACTTTGCCTAAAATTAATTATAGAAAAGTAATTATTGATTTACACTGAATAGATAGTTGTACAATCTTCATATTATGTTCATTTATACTTTAAATGGTTTTATTATTTTAATTTAATTTTATTAGTATTATTTTTAACTAAAACCAATTGAATTGTAATCTTTATCAAAATAACAAATGGTATTAAGCATTCAGTATTATATAAACTGCAGAACAACTATACAGTTCAACCAAATTTATAGTAGGTAGCTTGTAAATTTATGGTTATTTTATTTCTTTCATTAGATCTTTTTTTGTGTTTACAGTTTGGCACTAAGATATTGGACTTATCAAGTTATACAAAAATACAATAATATTATAAATTAAATACTCATACAAACATATACTATTTCTTCCAACTTTTCATTCTCAAACCATCATGCTCGGTCTGTAATGTGTTGCCGAACACCAAACTCTAAATTTAAAAAAGTGTAAAAAGAGAGACATTGTATACTAAGCATTTTTACTAAACTAATAAAATACAAGCCTATGCTTAAATCTTGATTAGAATTGTATGTGCACACATTTTTTTTTAAAGATTTTCTTATTTGCATGTTATTGCACACAATTTTTAAGATGAAATAACAGCTATATTTAAATAAATTCCAATCAGCAGCCCTTTTGTTAAATATATTATTAACATATCACTACGTTACCTAGATATCTTTTTTTATTAGTCAATCCAATTATATTAATGGTCTTTTTAAAGTCCCCACTTTAAGCTTAGCATTTTATTTCTTTGAATATTCTATTCTTAGAGTAGAGTTTTGCACCATATACTTAAGTATTTCATATTTATAATGTTTATTGGTTCTTAGTAACCTAGTTTATTGAATTGTCACATAGATGTATTGTAAATCAAATACATTTACAAAATTGGTAGCCTATATTAATACAAAATTTACAGTAACATACTTATAACTTAAAAAACTTATATTCTATTCAAGTTATTTTTACGGTCATAGTCTCAATCTCTTTGACAAACAGAAAATATTGTTAGTTAAATAATGCAGATAGTTTTTTTTTTTTTAAATGTTATTGATTGTACCACATTCAGATCTGGGTTTGATTCCTGATTGTGTTAAACCTGGGTGGGACTAGTATACATTGCGGTACCATAATAGTTTTGATGATGTCATCAGCATGGCTGCTCTTATGTCATTACTACGGTACAAGTGCAGGAATATTGGGGGTTTTGGACGTGGAACATTTACATTCTCCTTTTGCACAAATACATTTTTTAATGCAGCTAAATATTGGGCATCGTATTGTAGACTACAGCCCTACCTATTCTAGTTTAGAAAACGATACTTAATGTATATTAGCAATGGTATCATTTTCTGTACTAAAATCTCATCCAGTTTAGTATATTATGTGATATTACATTTATATAATTTGTTTATTAATGTTCCACTATGATTTAAAAATCATAGGTATCGTAAAGTATACTACAGCCACCTGGGAATTTATGGGGTGCATAGCAATATACCGTTTCCATCTCATTTTTCATTACTAATGTCTCAGTTGTTGAAATGTACTGCTGTATTGTCACATGTCAATAGCTTTAAAGAAGAAATCAATTAATGAAAAATAAATGATTGTAGTATTTCAAAAAAATTAACATCTCAATTCACATGTATATTTTTTATTTATTATTCTAAGTAGGCTTACCGTCTTAACTTTCATAATTAGTTAGGTATGTAGCTAATTCATATAAAGCTGCATTTTTTGTTATAATAAAAAAAAAAATAGTGGATCTTTGTTGATTTTCAAATGTAACAAAAATTTTATTTTACTCCAAGAGGAAGACTGATGGCTTTCATCGATCATAAATATGCAATTTTATTTAGGTGTTGTACAGTTAAATGGATATAAAATCGTATAGCAGTTAGGGCATAGTTTTTAATTTAGTCTTTTGGTTTGTCTTTGACCTGCAAGGTAATGGAAATTAATTAATGTGTTATTGTTTATTAGTCTGTCATAACGAAGACAGGAAGTGTCCAGTTAGTGTCCTCAAAGCATCCCTTCACTCAGAACTTGTGAAGTGCCAAGCAGTTAACAGCCAGCCATGGGTGATGACGACTCAAGCGTTAGAGTGGCAGTGAGGTAAGTTATGAAGCCATTGTGCATCCTATATGTTACTTGACACATCATTTGTGCTCAATTCCTAATGATCAATTTTTCAGTACCAATATGTACATAACTCGCATATACTCACAAATTTATTGTCTTAAATTTGACTTACCCCACTTACACTTTAACCAAACAGTATGTTAACAGAAGTAAAATAATCATGCACTCTGCTGGAAACTGAAATTTAATTTTCCATAACAATGTTGGACATGAACGAATATGTATGGAGTTGAGTTTCATTTCATTTCATTTCATTTATTAGCGTCCTATATTTGACAGTACATATGTCCAGGTTTTGTCAGTAACATTATAAATAAAATACATCATAATACACTAACAAAACAATATAAAAAAAATACATTATAACACAATAATATATGTTACAATAAAAAATGATAATAAAAAACAATGCAGCAATTTATGTAGATGCACTGAGGAATTCATTAACAGAGTATGGAGCTATTCGTAGTAGGTAATCTTTGAGATGTCGTTTAAATATGGTATGTGATTGGGATGCTGTATTTAACAGGGATATCGGTAGAACATTTATTAGTTTAAGGCCCAAACCAATTATTACATAAGTAGCTTGGCTTCTGGGTTGTAACCGTGTCCTTGGTGAATAATTCACCGTTTCAGTCGACATTGCAGTCGCCATCAGGGAGCAGTTACTTACTGAAACATTATCAACATTATCAATTATTGCATAGTTATAGTTGGCAAAATAAACATAAATATCCTCAATTAACAAATTTATTGGTACTCTTGTGGTGTCAAGAACTACAAATTTGTAACTGAGTGTGCAATCATTTTAAGAATGATGACACTTAGTTTAGCTATTAAAATTACCTCATAAGTTATTGGTGTACATCTTAGATAACACTATTAATAATGACTACATAGTGACATTTAAATTGATATGGAACCAATATAAAATTTTGCTAGATCAGTTCTAACTAGTAAAATGGGTGCTGTATTTTATTTTGTAGGTTGTTGGTAAGTTTTTGGACTGTAGAATGAACATAAGGTCTAAATAATATACAAAAAATAAAATTTCTTTCTACTGTTTTTAAGCCTTCTGTGGCCAGTTTGATTGACCACAGCCGGCTGGCCTGAGAAAAGCAGAATTCAGTTAATTTTGGTAGGAGTAATTAATGATTTAGTGTCTCACATTTTCATAAAGTCTAGAAACAATAAAATGGCTTTGTTTGAGTCATCTAGTGTTAGATGTTGTTGCATTCAGAGGTGTCGTATATTGTTCTATGGCCATAACGAAATCCTGATTGTCTTTCATATGCAATATTTTTTTTTTCTCTGTACTCGCTTAATTGGCATTTTAATAGTTTTTCAATTATTTTGGATGTTGAAGGTAAAATATTAATTGGACCTTAGTCTTTTAGCTTTCGTGGGTGATTTGTTTTAGCAACAGGAGAAAGTTTTGATGTATTCCACTGACTTGGGAAGTCAGAATTTCTTTTCGAAACATTTGTAATGTGAGTTAAATGGGAACACAGGCTGGCATACACAGTTTAATCATTTGTATGCTTATCATTCAAAGCTTATTGCCTTGGTTTTAATAGAATTTATAGATTTGTATATATCGCTAGCTTAAATGAGAATCCTATGTCCGTTGTAAGTTCGGCATAAAGTGTTTTATTATTGGTGGACATATACTTGCAGATGTAATAAAGAAATCTTAAGTTCTTTATGAAGTAACAGATACGGTGTGATTTCTGGAGTACCAAATGAAAAAATTTTAAGTCTTTCTGTAGTTGCTTCGGAGATTTGTGCTTGTAGATATTTTCACTGGAAAAATTTGGTTTGTTAACTCTAACGCAATGATTTAAAACTACGTAAGATCTGTTCTAACTTCACTTAGAGGATATCAAACAATGTTATCCACGGTGCATTTCTACTTACTTTTACCTGCTGCAGTAGTGCATGTTTATCATATAAGTTTGTAATGATATCATTAAACTCTTTTAGCATTTCTGTTGCTGTTTCATGTTTAGTACACGTATTCAGGCTGTCACACATTTTCAAATTAACACTGGGTTAAAATTTTGAGTATTTGCATGTTAACTTGGTGCCTGGTTAAATCGCAGAGTGTGAAATGGCTTATGCCATATACAATGAATTGTGGTCAGTGAAACCATTTATTTATTTTTTTCATTTTGACCAAAAGTAAGAACATTACTCTTAATTTTTGTTTATTATGAGCTTAATTTGTGTTTTAGTTGTTTGGGTGATTCTAGTGGATGAATTAATTATTTGCCTGAAACCTAGGTATTTAAAATGTGGTATACGTACCTTACGTCAAGGCTTTCAATTTTAAGCATATTTATGTTGGAATCCCCTACCAAGATATCATATTTTTCTACCATCTAACTTATCCTAATTCGTCCTTAATAGATTGCATGTCCTTATTTGGTACGTTGGATGATTTTTACAGAACTCCGACAGCTGAGATTTTGTTTGTGACAAACTTCCAACCATAACTGTTCAATGTGTGGTGTTATTCGGTGTTTGTTTCCTCTATCAGTTTCATGTGCAAGTTGTTTACATACAATGCTACTCCACCTTCTGTTGTGCAATACACACTATAATTTCTTATTACTGTATTTCTTCACGTTTATTAGTGTGGATGGTGTTGCAGGACGCAACCAGCTTTTTGTAATAGCAAATAAATTTAAGTGTTACTGTTGTCATAAATATCATGCATATTGTTTATGTAGCACACAAGTGACAGAAATTGACACATGTTTATGTGTGTACTGTTGTCAGAAAACTGCAGTTTCCAAAGAGTTTTTGGTTTGCCTTTGGGGATGGTGAAACAGGTTTTAGGCTTTGGCTTAGGGATGCAGTTACCCCTCCACACTTTGCTCCACAGAAGTACAACAGGCTAAATTGTCCTTTGCTACCCAGACCAGCAAAACAAGAAAACTTCTAAGTGCTGCACTAACTGTGGCTTTACCTTGGAGCGTAACCCTCCAGCGTTATTCACATCTTAGAGGTACCTACAAAATTGCTGTATACTTGATGTCATGTAGTATGCATTACATCGTTGAAGAGCAAGATGATGTTACTCACATGTGAATCTAAGAATATAGAAGTGCATGTGTTGTCTGATAATGATCCCAAGAATACTTATTCATAACAGAAATAGTAATAGAAAACTTGTTACATTATAACATGAACTTTTCACTAAGCGTTTCTTTGTCACTTAGGTGTTGAAACTTCTTGTCCCAGCATATGTTATAATTACAATATTAATCATATTAATAATAGAAAAACTATTTATAATAATACCAATAATAACTTGTTGGTCAAGGCAGGCTATGTTTAGCTGGAATTGTTTTTGCAGTTGTTTGCTTTTCATTAGAAGTCTGTTTTAAAAATGTTCAGATCGGTTGGAACTGGAATTAACTACAGTTTACCTCAAAACATTTTACACTTGTTGCGCTTCTCGTGACTGGGCTGAAGTTCGCTCTATCCTGCAGCTCTATCCGGCCGCCCGGAACTGAGAGCTTGGAACAACAACAGCCTAAGTCATTCCACGCAAATACGGCAATTACCATCCAAGTTTTAATTGTTTTCCAAGAGAATGAGCAGTCATAACGTTGAAGCAGTTACAAGATAACATAAATACATTTGTTTACTATAAATAAAAATTAAATTTACTGTGTAAACCAACGTACAGGTTGTCCCAAGTACCTACTCTGAAAGCCATCAAAGTGTTGTTTTATATTGCGTATTTCACAAATGAAGGTGACCCAAAATCCTCCAAGATATATACAGACCAAAATAATATATAGGGGTGTTCCTACAGGTGTCCTTAATAAATAAAAAATAAATTTGGAAAGAATTACAACGTATCCGTTGCACAAGGCCCTCTTAGGGTGTCCAAAGTGTGGTTTTAAAGTATTTAACAGAAAACTTTATTTTTTTTCGTAACTTTGGCCTACACGTAACGCCACGGCAGGTACATAGGACCTTTCCTTTATGATCCTTCTAACAAAAAAATATTAATTTCCAGAGGTAAGCCCCGTACGAGACTCTCCAGGGCCTCCTAGGGCCTCCAAAGTGTGGTTTTTAACGAACTTATCACAAACATTAATTTTTTACATAACTTTATGCCGCTGGAAGTGACAGACGTGGCATATAGGGGTGTTCCTACAGGTGTCCTTAATAAATAAAAAATAAATTTGGAAAGAATTACAACGTATCCGTTGCACAAGGCCCTCTTAGGGTGTCCAAAGTGTGGTTTTTAAAGTATTTAACAGAAAACTTTATTTTTTTTTCGAAACTTTGGCCTACACGTAACGCCACGGCAGGTACATAGGACCTTTCCTCTATGGTCCTTCTAACAAAAAAATATTAATTTCCAGAGGTAAGCCCCGTACGAGACTCTCCAGGGCCTCCTAGGGCCTCCAAAGTGTGGTTTTTAACGAACTTATCACAAACATTAATTTTTTACATAACTTTATGCCGCTGGAAGTGACAGACGTGGCATATAGGGGTGTTCCTACAGGTGTCCTTAATAAATAAAAAATAAATTTGGAAAGAATTACAACGTATCCGTTGCACAAGGCCCTCTTAGGGTGTCCAAAGTGTGGTTTTTAAAGTATTTAACAGAAAACTTTATTTTTTTTCGAAACTTTGGCCTACACGTAACGCCACAGCAAGTACATAGGACCTTTCCTCTATGATCCTTTTAACAAAAAAATATTAATTTCCAGAGGTAACCCCCGTACGAGATTCTCCAGGGCCTCCTAGGTCCTCCAAAGGGTGGTTTTTTACGAACTTATCACAAACATTATTTTTTTACATCAACATTTGCGGCTGGAAGTGATACGCATGGTATATAGCGGTGTTCCTACAGGTGTCCTAATAAATAAAAAATAATTTTGGAAGGATTTACAACATATCCGTTGCACAAGGCCCTCTTAGGGTATCCAAAGTGTGGTTTTTAAGGTATTTAACAGAAAACTTTATTTTTTTTTCGAAACTTTGGCCTACACGTAACGCCACGGCAGGTACATAGGACCTTTCCTCTATGATCCTTCTAACAAAAACATATTAATTTCCAGAGGTAAGCCCCGTACGAGACTTTCCAGGGCCTCCTAGGTCCTCCAAAGGGTGGTTTTTATGTAAAAAAATAATGTTTGTGATAAGTGCGTAAAAAACCACCCTTTGGAGGACCTAGGAGGCCCTGGAGAGTCTCGTACGGGGCTTACCTCTGGAAATTAATATGTTTTTGTTAGAAGGATCATAGAGGAAAGGTCCTATGTACCTGCTGTGGCGTACGTGTAGGCCAAAGTTTCGAAAAAAAATAAAGTTTTCTGTTAAATACCTTAAAAACAACACTTTGGACACCCTTAGAGGGTCTTGTGCAACGGATACGTTGTAAATCCTTCCAAATTTATTTTTTATTTATTAAGGACACCTGTAGGAACACCCCTATATATTTTTTGGTCTGTATATATCTTGGAGGATTTTGGGTCACCTTCATTTGTGAAATACGCAATATAAAACAACACTTTGGTGGCTTTCAGAGTACTTGGGACAACCTGTACGTTGGTTTACACAGTAAATTTAATTTTTATTTATAGTAAACAAATGTATTTATGTTATCTTGTAACTGCTTCAACGTTATGACTGCTCATTCTCTTGGAAAACAATTAAAACTTGGATGGTAATTGCCGTATTTGCGTGGAATGACTTAGGCTGTTGTTGTTCCAAGCTCTCAGTTCCGGGCGGCCGGATAGAGCTGCAGGATAGAGCGAACTTCAGCCCAGTTTCTCGTGCAGTGCCCGCTTACAATGTGGCCTTTCATCTTCAGTGGACCAGGGATGCTGTGTGAAAGTTTTGCTCTCTCCATTTGTTCAGGATTTCCTTTCTTTTCCTGCCGATGCGGTCACACGGTCTGCAAACGTTCTATCTACCTGTTGCTTGCGATCACTGGGGAGGGGGGGGGGAATATCTCTTTCTCTCCTCCCCCCCCCCCCTCCCACAATCTAGTAAACGCTTAGTTTGGTGGCTGGCGCAGCCCGAGGCGGTCGTGCTTATAGTCCTGGTTGATACCTGTCCACGTTTCACGGTGACTGCGTAAACACCCGTCTAACAATTTCCTTCGTATTGAGGTTTTTTTTTCCTTGCAGTGGCACACCAAGGTTCCAACTTAGAAAAAAAAAGGGGGGGGGAAGGGGAATGATCGGACGGTTTTGGGTAGAGATTAGGGAATATTCAGATGGACTTTAAGATCCCACATTTTGATGAGGGGGTGAAGCCAAAAGGGGAGAGGGATTTCAGTGTACTACACATAACAATATGGCGGCAATTTGTTTACAAATATATCAGCTGTACCTAGATTGGAGGTTAAGTTAGAGAAAAATGTCTACAAATATCATTACATTTGTATTATGAAGATGCTGTTTGTACTTTTAATGTTCATAAACATATTAACCCGTAATATTTCGATCTAATTATTTTTCGAACAGTTTACAGAAAAGCAGGCTAGAACAGCTGATACAAATATGAACAAACGTACGCCATATTGGTATGTGAAAATCAGGAAAAAAAAAAAGGGGGGGGGGAGGAAACTGCTCCACGCCTGACGGCTATTACTCTATCTGTATCCTTTGCTAACCCCTGGTTTTGGGTGGTACAGAATACCGCCCAGTTTAAAGGGATAATCCGTAATTTAGAAAACTAAATATCCCCTTAAAACGTTGATTTAACGCATATCTGACGTCTTGAACGAATCATAATAAAACTATCACTTCATCTGATTTTTAAAAATATTTTAGTTTAAACACAGTACAGTAGCATTGAAAACAATGTAGCCTAGGATTATATTTTCATTAAAGCAAATTGAATTGACTGTAGAGGTTAGGTTGTATCGTCTTAGATGTGAAGGAGGGTTGGTTATTGCTTGGCGGCTGAATTTTAAAAACTTGATAAGGCAATGAAAAAATCTGTCGGTCACGACAGGTGGATTTTGTGTGAGGGAGATGTTATTTCAAGATTATGATAGGGACAGCTTATGTTGCAGCCAGTAACTCAGATTTATTCATTTGGCGTGTTAGTGGGCACAACGCACACATGCAGTGGGCAAAGCTTACTCGTGTTACATATATGTGTGAATTTGTTTTCGATCCAGTTGTCTCCGGTTTGCTTGGAATATTAATTGAATGACCTTCAAAAAACAAATATCCGAAATATCACGCAAGATACATTGGTATGCCTCTGAACATGCAGATAATAAATAGGGTAGCTTAAAAAAAATTTGTTACGTGAGATATTAAATTTACATCGAGTCTAATTTTAATTTTGGTGTTACAAATATGAGAGAGAGGATTAGTTAAAGGTCATCGATACATGACACTTTTTTTTCTCTTTATTTAAACAATTATTTCCTAATGTATGTTGCACTACGCATAGGTCAAGTCTGCGTACTTCGTGTTAAAATTATTTTCTGAAAAAGGTGTAAAGGAATGAAAATTATGTTCTATTGACAGAAACATTAAAAAAACTTTTCTTTAATGCTGTTAAAAATCACTTAGTGTTGTCCAGTTTATACAGCATTACAGTCTCGTAAAGGTTTGCAGTTTTTTAATTTATTTTTAATATTTAGGTGTTTGATGATATACGTATTAATTAATATTGAGGAGGCCCGACAATTTCTCTCTACGGCCCAGCGTATACGGGCACGGGTCCTCATGCGTGCCATTTTAGATACATACCGTACGTCGTTCCGTGAGATCCGTCTTTGTCGTAGAACGTGCCTGAGTGATATTTATCTACCTGGAAATATCCTGGAAGCACTACTACTAACTGTCATCCGGTACCGCGATCGGGCATCGTCCTGGAATCACAATATCGCGACGCGATGGACGCAGCGCGAATAAAATAATTGTAAGATCAGTCACGTTCCGACACATCTGGTGCGGCAAACTTTCCGATTACAGAAAGTTTTTTTCTTCCATTTCCATTGCGTCGCGGGTGCGAAGTTCGAGTGATGGTTAAACTTGTGCATTGGTTATGGGATACAGTGTACATTCGTAGTGTTTTTTTTCTTTCTCTTTTGTTTACTAAATACGTTTGTAAAATATTTTAATACTTTCAAAGATTTCTTGGGATGATTAATACATTTTTTATTAAACAGGTTTCTTTAAAGCAACAACAAGTAAACATTGACGGCTGTCATTTGTGTAGCGCGAAAGCGATAACAAGAAAAACGTCGTAACTAGCTGCTTGTTTCTGCTTGTCGCGCGATTTAAAAAATCTCACGTTAACGACAATGGTGATGTTTTGCTGTCGCATCGCGTCCGGCGCGCTGTTGCGACCCCAGCATCTTGGCCAGGGAGGAGCTGCGACGCGATCTCGCAGCCTTGGACCGCCCACTACCTGTTGCAACACCGCTGACGCGCAGCGCAGGTTCTTTCTACCTTCAACCCTGCGGAGAGTGGGATGGTCTCCCAGGGACCCTAGGCGTCTCTGCGCTGGACAGAAACTAGCGTTGTCCTTCGTAGCGGTCTACCTGTTCTTCTTGGCAGGCACACTTTCTGCGCGACGATTCGAAAAACTACCGCCTCAGGTCAGGGAAGTATGCACATAATTAGCTTTACGTTCGCCGTACGGCTAGATTTGCTTTTGATGTCATTCCCAAAACAGCATCCTCGAGTGGCTAGAGTAGTGCGCAGGTGTAGCCTACAGTTTAGGTAGGGGATATATCAGGCAGAGTTTGTAAACTCCGCAAGGATGCAACAAACGCAAGAAAACTACTTCAGTTAATAAAGCACGCAAGTAGTATGAGATCACCAACCCTTCAACTTTTAACTGTAAAACTGTTGAAAACATTTCCTTCATCGGAGCCCTTTTTGTGTTGTTTTTTTCCCTCACGAAATCGTGTGAAATTCCTAATTTGATATTAAAGTGACGTTTGCTTTCACTGTGCGATAGTTCGATGAGTGGAAACGTTATATGCGTGATAACATTTAATAATGAAACCGTAGCGTCCTTAAAAGTTTTCGGAATACTTAACTTCAAATATAGAAGGTGGAAACGCAAGAAGTTGAAAGTTGGCCAATTCTTGCGTTACGTTTTTTATCTTGCGTAATTTATAAACGTATTTGAAATGGTCATTTTAATTTTTTAGTCTTGCGTTTATTGCGTCCCAAAAAAAGACTTAATTTGAGACCTGGGATGGTATCGAGGGTTTTTAGTGTTGCGTATTAAACATATAACTGAATGAACTGATTTAGAAAATAACCGTCGGAAAATCCATTTTTACATCAATACGTATGTTTCTTATAGGGCTCTTTATGACCCTACCCGCCCGCCCGCGTATGCAAGTCGCTGAAACGTACAAACGTCAGTGAAAAAATCTTTTATGTATGTGGCTCAAATTGTGATTGCGTGTGTCTTTCATTCACTTCCGCAAAGTGGTAGCTTGTGATTTTTTACAGTAATTTTGTCATGGAATTTGTAACCTATCGTTTCCGCAGTATATTGAAATTTCGTTTCAGCCTGTGTACTTGTCTGGTTGTGAAAATGCAGTTCAAATGGAAAGGAAGGGTGCCACTAAAGCGATTTTATGTAGCGCAACAGTACATTGCTTATGCCAAGCAAGCGATAAGAGCTAGGATGGACAGAACATGTCGACTGTCCAAAGAACTCGCAACTCGGCACACCCTGAATTTAAACGGCCGTGAGCAAGGAATAGCATGAACTTGATTCTTAAAACCTGTCTTGTTTAAGAAAGTTTTGTATTTTGTTTTTTTGCGGGACTGGTCGGCGACTGAGTTGCATTGCAAATGAGAAGGTTTAAAGTTGAGATTTTTCCCATCCCACACAAAGGAGATAATCTGTATACAAACAATTCTTTCTCATATAAGTTATCGATCCTAGCCTTGGGTTTTGTTCATCGGACTTCTATTCGCTAGAGGGTAAGAACATGGTAGAGGAAGGGAGAGAGATCGATTATGAGCTGGTCGGACCCTTCAATACGAGCACGCTGCAGCATCGAAGCAGCACAAGGTCGATTTTCCCTTGAGGATCAAGTGAACTGTAATCGGCATGGTGGAGATTCGCTAGATAATTTTTTTTTGGACGTGAAATATTTGTGGGTTCCGTTTGCCAGTTGCCGCTAGGTTGTGGCTTGTCTGAAATAGGTGATGTTTTTAAGTAATTTAAATGCGAACGTGCTAAATGCCCTCGTGCATTGTCACAAACTGTACCCGTGGGCTTTTCATGTGATACGTTAACGTTAAGCTGCTTTTCTAAGCAATTCCAGTTGCTTCTGCTCAGGTCGATTGCCAGCGACTGTGGAATCTTCCATCTGCTTCCGACGCGAAATTATTTATTATATTTGTTCCCTTGCCTCTTAAATTTTTCTTCACACTGCCGTTTTATTGACACCATGTTGCTTTCCGCGGATGCCTTTCAGGGGTGCCTTTTTTGAATCGCCTTTCACCCGCAGTTCGTCTTTTGGTTGGTTGAATAACGCGGTCGTTTACTCTCACCGACATTAAAAAAAAACTGGCCAATGGGAGCGTGGTAATGATTCCGCGGAAACGCGCTTGGTTGAACTCGTCATGCAGAGTTTGCCTCTGACAGTTCGGCTGTTAAGTTTATTGCTTATTTTGAAAAAGGCTAGCAAAAAGCCGTTAAAAAAAGTGACCGAATTTAATTCGTTCAAATGATAACTCGAAAAATTTATTTTATAATTCGGAAGATGCAATTTAGTTTTCCGTAATGTAAGAAACGAATTAAGTGATTATTTAATGTTTTTTTTTTTTTTAATGTGGTTCTCAGTACATTTCGTGTTTCATAATTATTATTGTACGAAATCTTTTGAGGTGATTTGAAATATATTTTAATTTCTTAAACCTAGTCATTTCCCAATCATTTCGCAATGCCATGGGCCACCAATGGCGGATCTTTTTGTAAATAAAGAGGGGGGGGGGGGGCGAGAGCTCTAGAGAGGCCAAAGCTCCTCTCCATTTTGAATAAAAAGGACTTTTTTTGGGAGAAAAATTCTTTTTTGAACGATATCACCACGAGCTTCTGGATTCACCTTCGAATTCCATGACAGACGTAGAAAGGTTTTTGGTTCGATTTGCCGGGATTTTTTTTAATATTTTTCCTTCTGTGATTTGGCCTGGCCCCATGGTATTGGCTGAATCAGATGATAAAAGTGTTTTTAAGTGTTGACGAATAAAATAAAAATACAACTTACGAAAAAAAGTATAGGTATGGTACAAGATATTTTGTTGAATATGCATTTCACTTTCTCAGGCTTAAGGCTCGGTCTCTATAACGGGAAGTTGTTAATTATTTTTTTTGGTATATGGGCGGTTCCTGTAAATTTTAACACGATACTTCACTTGCATTCGTTCTTTCAAAAATACTTCCAACATATAGGTACTAAAGTGTAATAAAATTGGTGTAAAAAATAGCTCAAGAGTTCGCAATTATCATCTGCGCGACTTTTTACACCCAGTGTGTGTTTGGTAAACATCAGTTGAAATAATTCGTGGCAGAACAACAAATAAAGAGAGGCATTGTGTTAAATTCACAGAAATAGCCCGTATGACGAGAAAATTAAAACCAAAAAAATTGGTTGTCTGTAAAGTCAGTTTAAAACGATAGTTTAACGTGACGTCATAACAAAATATTGATGAAATGATTGCATACTTTTATGAATAAAATTGAATCATTTTTATTGAATTATCACTATTTTGTACGGATACAAAGAAGGATTGAAATGAAATCTACAATTTAATTGATAAATTTACTTTTATTTGCACTCATTAATTCAAATA